>NC_091989.1:190602684-191300184 GCF_044704955.1 Pristiophorus japonicus
CTCCGACAGTGCGTCGCTCCCTCAGTACTGCCCCTCCGACAGTGCGTCGCTCCCTCAGTCCTGCCCCTCCGACAGTGCGTCGCTCCCTCAGTACTGCCCCTCCGACAGTGCGTCGCTCCCTCAGTCCTGCCCCTCCGACAGTGCGTCGCTCCCTCAGTACTGCCCCTCCGACAGTGCAGCACTCCCTCAGTACTGCCCCTCCGACAGTGCAGCACTCCCTCAGTACTGCCCCTCCGACAGTGCAGCACTCCCTCAGTACTGCACTGGGAGTGTCAGCCTAGATTTTTGTACTCAAGCCCCTGGAGTGCAACTTGAACACACAACCTGCTGACTCAGAGGCGAGAGTGCTACCCACTTAAAAAAAATATTTATTCAACACTAAAAGCATTTACAATCTGGTGATCATTCCATTGCACCATACAAATCCTGCCTCCTCTCTGCACAGCCAATTCTCCAACACATTAACATCAAAACCCGAAGTTTAATTTGTCTCCCGTAACATATATTAATCTATTGTACTTTAAAAATTGATCATAACCAAACCTTCCGAACTCTTTCTGAGATATCCTATATGCAAATGTTTCTTGCAGACACAACAGGTAAGTGCCTTTAAACACTGCGACGACTGCTGCAATGTGTTCTTCCCTCCCCCTCAGCCCGTTCACATTAATCGAGACCAATGTAATCATGGTTCCTAATAAAGGAAGTGTGCCTGATAATCCCCCCATCATTTAATCTCTGGCTCTTCCTTCCTCTCATGCTGTTTCCCAACTTTTCGGGCAATTGTTGCTTTCTCCTGCAGCCTCCGGCTCTTTTTCATTTCCTGTTTGAACCTTCCCTGCCGTTACATTAGGTTTAGGCCGAGGAACTGCCCCTTCTCCCTCCTTCTGCCCCTCACTAACCTTTCCCTTTCCACACTGTCATGTATGTAACCTTCACATAACTGTAACCTTTATGTAACAACACTGTATACTGTATGCACATAAGAAATGCACACCTTGACCACAGGGGGCGAACTTGTGGGAGACACTCCTCACCTGGTCATCCAGGTATATAAAGGGAGGTCCCACGCAGGGTCATCACTCCTTGGTCCTGAGACTAAAGGTACAGGTCACAGAGTGACCTTGTCTGCAGTATGTGCCTCGTGTTGATTTACAGTAGAGTGTAAGGACACAACATTTGGTGACGAGAAACGGGAATCAACGACTCACGAGAATGGCCACCGGTAGCACGGAGGAACGGTACTGTGTTGGTGAGGATGGGACGATTTCATTGAGAGGCTTCAGCAGAGCTTTGTCACGAAGGACTGGCTGGGAGCGGCAGCGGCTGACAAGCGAAGGGCGCATCTACTGACCAGCTGTGGACCGAAAACGTACGCGCTGATGAATGACTTGCTACACCCGAGGACAAGACCTTTGAGGAGCTCAGCAAACTGATTAGTGAGCACCTCAAACCGGCGAGCAGTATACACATGGCCTGACACCGATTCTATATGCACCGACGTCGGGAAGGGCAGAGCATACCAGACTTTGTTGCGGACCTTCGGCGCTTGGCCAGCCTCTGTAAGTTCACAGACGCTGCAGGGGGAGATGTTATGGGATTTCTTCATTGAGGGCATTGGTCATGCCGGGAATTTTAGGAAGCTAATTGAGACCAAGGACTTGGCCTTGGAAGCAGCGGCATTGATGGCTCAAACCTTCATGGCGGGGGAGGAGGAAACCAAGATCATATACGCGTGCAACCCTGCTCCCAACGTGGCGATGGAGCAGGGAGTTAACATTGTAAACGCGACTCAGAACCCCGCAGGCAGGCAAGGGCAATTCGACACCACCCAGGCAGTAACAGACTCTAGGGTGAGTCCTCAACACAGACAATGGCAGGTTGAATGGACATTTACACCATCACAAGGGACAATACGTCCTGGGATGGGGCCATTGACACCCATCAGAGTGCTCAAGAGTAATCAAAGAGACAATCAGAGAGGAATACCTGGTGACAGCTCTTTTGTTCACAACAATCTCAGCTCATGCTGGAGGTGTGGGGACAGACATGCTGCGAAAACCTGCAGGTTTCAACAATTTATCTGCAGAAATTGTAACTTCAGTGGACATTTAGCCAGAATGTGCAGGAAGCCCGAAGCGAGGCTGGTTTACGAAGTGGATGAACCACAAGAGGGGTCTGCAAGGCAGGGTTATGCTTGGGATACAGCAATGGACGCTGAAGTTCAGCGGGTTCATGTGGCAAACATCCACAGCTCATACACAAAGACGCCACCTATAATGATGAGAGTATTGTTAAATGGTATCCCGGTACGCATGGAGCTGGACACAGGGGCCAGCCAGTCACTTATGAGTGTCCAACAATTCGAGAAACTGTGGCCACTCAGAGCCAGCAGACCCAAACTAGAATGCATTGACACACAATTACGGACGTACACCAAAGAGATCATCCCAGTGCGAGGCAGTGCAATGTTGGTGGTCACACATAATGGATCAGAGAACCGGCTGCCATTCTGGATTGTCCCGGGAAATGGTCCCACGCTTTTGGGGAGGGGCTGGCTAGCCGAGATTAACTGGAAATGGGGGGATGTGCACGCCATTTCATCTGTGGAGCGAAGTTCATGCTCACAGGTCCGACAGAAATTTGAGTCACTATTTCAACCTGATGTCGGGACTTTCAAAGGCACCAAAGTAAGGATACACATCACCCCGGACGCCACACCAGTGCACCACAAAGCCAGAGCTGTGCCGTATGTGATGCGGGAGAAAATTGAGAGTGAGTTGGACAGGTTGCTAAGAGAGGGCATAATTTCGCCCGTTGAATTCAGCGACTGGGCAAGCCCCATCGTCCCTGCCCTAAAAACGGATGGTTCGGTCAGGATCTGTGGCGACTACAAGGCCACCATCAACCGAGTGTCACCACAAGACCAATACCCGCTTCCGAGAGCGGAGGATCTTTTTGCCACGCTGGCAGGCGGCAAGCTGTTCACCAAGTTGGACCTCACTTCGGCCGACATGACCCAGGAACTGGCTGAAGAATCCAAGCTACTGACCACCATCACCACGCACAAGGGGCTGTTTGTCTACAACAGGTGTCCGTTTGGTATTCGATCAGCGGCCGCTATCTTTCAAAGGAACATGGAAAGCCTGCTCAAATCCATCCCTGGAACAATCGTATTTCAGGATGACATCCTTATCACGGGTCGAGACACCGAGGAACACCTCCACAACCTGGAGGAGGTGCTACGCCGACTGGACCGGGTAGGCCTGCGACTAAAGAAGTCCAAGTGTGTGTTTTTGGCCCCAGAGGTCGAGTTTTTGGGCAGAAGGGTTGCCGCAGACGGGATCCGGCCTACCGAATCCAAAACGGAGGCGATCCGTCGCACGCCCAGGCCCGGCAACACATCGGAGTTGCGTTCATTTCTGGGACTCTTGAACTATTTCGGGAAATTTCTGGCGAAATTAAGCACATTGTTGGAGCCGCTACACGTGCTCCTGCATAAGGACTGTGATTGGTTTTGGGGGACTGTTAGGAACAGGCTTTCAATCGGGCGCAGAATCTGCTTTTTCTAATAAGCTGTTGACCCTATATGACCCCTGTAAGAAATTGGTTTTGACATGTGATGCATCATCCTATGGGGTTGGGCGCGTGTTGCAGCAGAGTAATGATGAGGGCCAACTCCAACCTGTGGCTTATGCCTCCAGGTCGCTCTCCCAGGCAGAAAGGGGATATGGGATGGTTGAAAAGGAAGCACTCGCATGTGTCTACGGGGTGAAAAAGATGCACCAGTATCTTTTTGGCAGAAGGTTCGAGTTAGAAACGGACCACAAGCCGTTAACATCCCTGTTGTCCGACAGCAAAGCTGTCAATGCCAATGCGTCAGCTCGCATACAGCGATGGGCTCTCACGCTGGCTGCGTATGACGACACCATACGGCACCGGCCAGGCACCGAAAATTGTGCTGACGTGCTCAGCAGGCTTCCACTGGCCACCACTGAGGGGGCAGCGGAGCAAAGCGCTGAGATGGTCATGGCTGTCGATGCTTTCGACAACGCAGGCTCCCCAGATCAAAATCTGGACAGAGATCCCCTCCTATCCCTGATTAAGAAATGTGTCCTGACTGGGGATTGGGCGCCCGCACACGGAGTATGCCCTGAAGAGGTCAGACCGTTTCACAGACGGATGGATGAACTCTCCATCCAAGTCGACTGCCTACTATGGGGCAGCCGGGTAGTCATGCCCCAGAAGGGAAGGGAAGCATTCATCAGGGAACTCCACAGCGAGCACCCAGGCATTGTGCTAATGAAGGCCATTGCCCGGTCACATGTATGGTGGCCTGGAATTGATGCAGACCTGGAACACTGGGTTCGCAGGTGCACGATGTGTGCCCAGCTGGGCAATGCCCCCAGGGAGGCTCCACTCAGCCCGTGGCCCTGGCCCACCAAGCCATGGTCACGTATTCACATAGACTACGCGGGCCCGTTCATGGGGAAAATGTTCCTCATTGTTGTTGAGGCGTACTCGAAATGGATCGAGTGCATCATATTGAATTCATGCACGACATCCACCACAGTGGAGAGTCTGCGTGTGGTCTTCGCGACTCACGGCTTGCCGGACATCCTGGTTAGCGACAATGGCCCGTGCTTCACTAGCTATGAATTCCGGGAGTTCATGTCTGGTAATGGCGTCAAACATAGATTACGAAAGTAAACTTGTGCAAAACATAAAAACAGATAGTAAAAGCTTTTACCGATATACAAAACGGAAAAGAGTGACTAAAGTAAATGTTGGTCCCTTAGAAGATGAAAAGGGGGATTTAATAATGGGAAATGTGGAAATGGCTGAGACCTGAAACAATTATTTTGCTTTGGTCTTCACAGTGGAAGACACAAAAACCATGTCAAAAATTGCTGGTCACGGGAATGTGGGAAGGGAGGACCTTGAGACAATCACTATCACTAGGGAGGTAGTGCTGGACAGGCTAATGGGACTCAAGGTAGACAAGTCCCCTGGTCCTGATGAAATGCATCCCAGGGTATTAAAAGAGATGGCGGAAGTTATAGCAGATGCATTCGTTATAATCTACCAAAAGTCTCTGAACTCTGGGGAGGTACCAGCGGATTGGAAAGCAGCTAATGTAACGCCTCTGTTTAAAAAAGGGGGCAGACAAAAGGCAGGTAACTATAGGCCGGTTAGTTTAACATCTGTAGTGGGGAAAATGTTTGAAGCTATCATTATGGAAGAAATAGCGGGACATCTAGATAGGAATATTGCAATCAAGCAGACGCAACATGGATTCATGAAGGGGAAATCATGTTTAACTAATTTATGGAATTCTTTGAGGCTGTAACGAGCATGGTGGATAGAGGTGTACCGATGGATGTGGTGTATTTAGATTTTCAAAAGGCAATCGATAAGGTGCCACACAAAAGGTTACTGCAGAAGATATAGGTACGCGGAGTCAGAGGAAATGTATTAGCATGGATCGAGAATTGGCTGGCTAACAGAAAGCAGAGAGTCTGGAAAAATGGGTCCTTTTCGGGTTAGAAATCGGTGGTTAGTGGTGTGCCACAGGGATCGGTGCTGGGACCACAACTGTTTACAATATACATAGATGACCTGGAAGAGGGGACAGAGTGTCGTGTAACAACATTTCCAGATGACACAAAGATTAGTGGGGAAGCGTGTTGTGTAGAGGACACAGAGAGGCTGCAAAGAGATTTGGATAGGTTAAGCGAATGGGCTAAAGTTTGGCAGATGGAATACAATGTCGGAAAATTTGAGGTCATCCACCTTGGAAAAAATCTCAGTAAAAGGGAATATTATTTGAATGGGGAGAAATTACAACATGGTGTGGTGCAGAGGGACCTGGGGGTCATTGTGCATGAATCCCAAAAGGTTAGTTTGCAGGTGCAGCAGGGAATCAGGAAGGCGAATGGAATGTTGGCCTTCATTGCGAGAGGGATGGAGTACAAAAGCAGGGAGGTCCTGCTGCAACTGTATAGGGTATTGGTGAGGCCGCACCTGGAGTACTGCGTGCAGTTTTGGTCACCTTACTTAAGGAAGGTTATACCAGCCTTGGAGGGGGTACAGAGACGATTTACTAGGCTAATTCCGGAGATGAGGTGGTTACCTTATGATGATAGATTGAGTAGACTGGGTCTTTACTCGTTGGTGTTCAGAAGGATGAGGGGTGATCTTATAGAAACATTTAAAATAATGAAAGGGATAGACAAAATAGAGGCAGAGAGGTTATTTCCACTGGTCGGGGAGACTAGAACTAGGGGGCACAGCCTCAAAATACGGGAAGCCAATTTAAAACCAAGTTGAGAAGGAATTTCTTCTCCCAGAGGGTTGTGAATCTGTGGAATTCTCTGCCCAAGGAAGCAGTTGAGGCTAGCTCATTGAATGTATTCAAGTCACAGATAGATAGATTTTTAACTAATAAGGGAATTAAGGGTTACGGGGAACGGGCGGGTAAGTGGAGCTGAGTCCACGGCCAGATCAGCCATGATCTTGTTGAATGGCGGAGCAGGCTCGAGGGGCTAGATGGCCTACTCCTGTTCCTAATTCTTGTGTTCTTATGTCAGGACAGCACCGTTCAAACCGGCTTCCAATGGCCAGGCAGAACGTGCGGTCCAAATCATAAAGCAGGGCATGCTCCGGATTCAAGGACCCTCCCTTCAGTACCGCCTATCGCGACTCCTGCTGGCCTATAGATCCCGACCGCACTCGCTCACGGGAGTCCCGCCAGCGGAACTACTCATGAAACGTACACTTAAAACTCGGCTGTCCCTCATTCATCCAGCCCTGTCAGACATTGTTGAAGGCAAGCGCCAGTCCCAAAATGAGTGCCATGACTGTAACTCAAAGGGGAGATGGATAGAAATCGATGACCCTGTATTTGTTCTTAATCACGCTTTGAGGCCCAAGTGGCTTGAGGGTTCTGTAATTGGTAAAGAGGGGAATAGGGTCATAGTGGTCAGACTTAACAATGGGCAGATATGCTGCAAGCATCTGGACCAAGTAAAAAAAAGGTTCAGCATGGACACTGAGGAACCTGAGGAAGATCATGAGATGGTATTCACACCACCGCCAGTGAACGAGCAACAAGAACATTCAGCAGCATGCACAGTCCCTGCGGTCAGCCCGGACAGGCCGGAATCACCACAGGTGACAAAGACGCATGCCAAGGCTCAAAAACCAGGGCCCCAACTGCGGCACTCCACGAGAGAGCGTCGACCGCCTGAAAGGCTTAATCTTTGACCCAGAGAAATTGGGGGGGGAGGTTATGTCATGTATGTAACCTTCATGTCACTGTAACCTTCATGTAACAACACTGCATACTGTATACACCTAAGAAATGCACACCTTGACCACAGGGGGCGAACTTGTGGGAGACACTCCTCACCTGGTCATCCAGGTATATAAAGGGAGGTCCCATGCAGGGTCAACACTTCTTGGTCCTGTGAATAAAGGTACAGGTCACAGAGTGACCTTGTCTGCAGTATGAGCCCCATGTTGATTTACAGTAGAGTGTAAGGACATAACACACACAATGCCCCCCCCCCACCCCCCACTCCCATGTCTCCACCCTCCCCTGACTCCTCACTCTCGAGCTCTTCTGCAATCTCCTGTCCCTGTTCCCCATCAGATACAGAATCTCCCTTAGAGAGTCCTTCTGCTAACATGGTTTCTCTAACAGTGCCACTCCCTTCAGCCTAACCTCCACCGTTGACCCTTGCTCCCCATTTCTTCTCTCTCTGGGACAATGGCGCATCTCCACCCACCTTGCTCCGTTTTGGCTTCTTTGTCTCCCCGCTCTCATCCTGCTGCCCCTTTAAGGCTCCTGCCTCTTGTACCCTCTCTTAGTCTTGCCCCCTCCTGCTCCCCAAGATGTCTGACTCCCTGGCTTTCTTTGGGATACAGGGTACTTACACTTTCCCCGCACCCCGCTCCCGCCTCCGCTCCCCCCATGGACAACCGATTCTTTAGAGAGAGTCGAGCCATAATAGAGAGGAGATATCGTATTGTGGCTCTACTCTGCTCTTGACCCATGCTGCCCCCCGCTGGTTTTGTCCTTTTCCACTGTACTTGGTGTGTTTTCAACCATCTCCATCTTGTTCTCTACTCCACAATTTTCTGCCTCTTCTTGCGATCTTTTCTCATTCCATTCGCAGGCTGCATCCTCCGCCTGTTCCTTCTCCCATCTCCTCATCACTCAAGGGGCTTCCCTCTGCCTCACACTCACAGCAGGTGGGGCCTTTGTGACACACCCCACAGCTCTCTGCCTTTCAGTTCTGAGCGATGTGTCCAGACTTGCCACAGTTATAACAGAACAGGTCTGGGCTGCTTCTTGCAAGATGGTCGTGTCCAAGGCACTAATAGCAAACCCTCACCTGGTTATCATCGTCTCCTGCCGGCCGGGACGATCGGCAGGCCGGGGCCATTGGAGGGAGCAGCGTGTGGCGGTATACCACTGCAGGTAGCAGCGTGTGGTGGTATACCACTGCAGGGAGCAGCGTGTGGTGGTATACCACTGCAGGGAGCAGCGTGTGGTGGTATACCACTGCAGGGAGCAGCGTGTGGTGGTATACCACTGCAGGGAGCAGCGTGTGGTGGTATACCACTGCAGGGAGCAGCGTGTGGCGGTATACCACTGCAGGGAGCAGCGCGTGTTGCTGCAGGAGGGCGAGGGCTGGGAAGCCAGGTCGCTGATTGCAGTGCGGGCAGGTACAGCAGGAGGGGCGAAGGAGCGGTGAGAAATTGTAAATGGAAGTGACTGGGGCCCAGGAGAGGCGTGAGTTCGGGGCCCAGAAGAGGCGAGGGCCCAGGGACAGCACGGACCAGCCCACACTGCGATATGTGAGCGCGCTAGGCCCGTGCAGCAGAGCTGGTCTCCAGTCGTCCTGGTTAACCCTTGCCCCTGGACCAAGACCTCGCTCTGTCAAGCCCGTGTGGTGGCTGGTGTCCAATGACCACCCCGCATTAAAAAAATCCACGCACAGGCATCTTCCACCCTTCAGGATGTAGTTCGGGATCTGGAATATTAGTTTGGGATCTAGAACATTGAAACACCTGTGAACTCATCCCTTTTTGGCATGGAAGCAAGTCATCCTCGCTTCAAGGGACTGCCTATGATGATGATGAAAATGATGACCATGCAGAACCCAGAAGTACTGCACTCCTTCCATTGTCTCGAATTTCTTGCCGTGGGGCAATGACCTCACCCCCTCTGGGAACCGTACCTTTACATAACGGGTTCCATTGCGTACTCGCGTTCCAGGATAGTATCTCCTCTTTATTACTGAGCAAAGTTTAATGTCCCACGACTCCAACTTTTTTATCAGCACATCGTCCTCAACATAAACCGACAGGTTTAAGAATGAGACCACCAGCATTTCAGAATACAGCAAAGATACATCCAAATACTTCTCACTAACCTTCAGGCTCAGTAAAAGTCTTCCCACCTGCGCCCAGCCACTGACCGTCACCTCGAACCCAACACTGGGCTTTAGCTGGCCGGCAAAGCAACTTCCCTCCCCACAGTCCTTGTGTACGGCCCGGATAATATCCCAAGCTCGCATCTCCTCATCCTGGCAGTGAACCACCACCGTGTTTTCTTTTCCAAACCTCCTGGGATCCCGGCCCAAATCTTTGAGCCTATTATTCCCCCTTCCCCCAACATTTTCTCCCCTGATTAAATTCATCCTGGGAACATTGTTCTGTGAGGGGCCCGGAACTCCGGACCCCACTGCAGCCTCTGGCTGATGTTTATGGGCCAAAAATGCCCTAAAAGCTGAAAAAAAACATCACCACCAGCAGTTTTTTTACGAACTCACGCCAACTCCCTGCAGGAATCAGCAGCACCTGCTCACTCCTAGCCCCTCCCACCCGAGAGGGCCGCCCACTGAGCCACGGCTGATACCAATACCACTGACTTGGAACCGTTGGCACAAAGAAAGAAATTGCATTCTTTGGGCACCTTCCATTTCCTCAGGGCATCAGCCAATGAAGTTCTTTTTCAAGTGTGGCCACTGTAGTTATGTGGGCAAATGCAGCGGCCAATTTGTGCACAGCAAGCTCCCGCAGAAAGCAAATGAGATAAATTACCAGTTCATTGGTTTGGTTGAACGTTGATTAGAAGAATTCTCTACTCTTCTTCAAACAGTGCTATGCAAGTTTTATGTATTTCATATCCTGTTTAGTGCCTTGGGCCACTTTAGTACATTAAAGGTGCGACATAAATGTAAGTTACAGTGTTTTATCCACCTGAACAGGAAGATAAGCCCTTGTGTTAACATCTGGTTCAAAAGACCCCGACTCCGACAGTGCAGCACTCTCTATACCACATCAGCCGAGACTATGTGCTCAAGTCTCTCGAGTGGTATTTCAACACACAGCCATCTGACCCAGGCCTAAGCTGTTATGCTAAACCTGTCTGGAACCTTGGTTAAACCACAGTTGGAGCACTGCGTACAGTTCTGGTCACCATATTATAGAAAAGATATAGAGGCACTGGACAGGGTACAGAGATGATTTACAAGGATGATACCAGAAATGCGACGGTATACATATCAGGAAAGGATGGACAGGGTGGGTCAATTTTTCTTGAAAAAAGAAGGCTGAGGTCTTACCGAATATATGTCTTTAAAATTATGAAAGGTTTTGATAAAGAGTGTTGTGTATCTGTAAAGCATGCACTCCCATGTTCCACCACCAGGGAGCTCATCCCCTGAAATCCCAAAGGATCCCAGCATCCCTTGGGAGCACTGTATATAAGCCGGCCCCTAAGGCCTGTTCCTCACTCTGGAGTGTCTTATTAAAGACTGAGGTCACTGTTACTTTAACCTCCCTGTGTGCAGTCTCATCTGTGTTAGGAACACAATAACTGGCGACGAGTATACGAATCCAACGCAAAGATGCAGCAAACTGTGGGCATCCTGGAGAAGTTCTCGGAGGGTGAGGACTGGGAAGCCTATGTCAAACAGCTAGACCAGTACTTTGTAGCCAATGAGCTGGGCGGAGAAGGAAGCGCTGCAAAAAGGAGAGCGGTCCTCCTCACAGTCTGCGGGGCATCGACCTACAGCCTCATGAAGAATTTTCTGGCTCTGGTGAAACCCACAGATAAGTCGTATGAGGAGCTGTGTACACTGGTTCAGCCGAGGGAGAGCGTGCTGATGGCGAGGTATCGGTTCTACACGTGCCAGCGATCTGAAGGTCAGGAAGTGGCAAGCTACGTCGCCGAGCTCAGGCGACTTGCAGGACAATGTGAGTTTGATGGATACCTGGAGCAAATGCTCAGAGACTTTTTTGTACTGGGCATTGGCCACGAGACCATCCTACGAAAACTTTTGACTGTAGAGACACCGACCCTCAGTAAGGCCATTGCGATAGCACAGGCGTTTATGTCCACCATGATAACACCAAACAAATCTCTCAGCACACAAGTACTAGCAATGTTCATAAATTAACTGGAACTGTGTTTGTGAGCAGAAATGTACAGGGCAGAAACCACGAGTCTGCAACTGCCAGCAGGTCTCAGGTGACCCAGATGACCCAGAGTCCGCAACAAAGGATGAATGCAAGGGAATTCACACCTTGTTGATGTTGTGGATGTTTCCATTCAGCCTATTCATGCCGCTTCAAAAGGTATGTTTGTAAGAGCTGTGGAACAATGGGGCACCTCCAATGAGCTTGCAGACGAGCTGCAAGCTCTGCAAAACCTGCTAACCACCACGTGGCAGAGGTGGATCAAAGCAATTTTGAGCCTCAAAGAGAGGAGGCAGATGCTGAAGTACACGGGGTGCACACATTTTCGACAAAATGTCCACCTATAATGCTAAATGTAAAATTGAATGGCTGACCCATAGCCATGGAACTGGATACTGGCACTAGCCAATCCATCATGAGTAAAAAGATGTTTGAGAGACTGTGGTGTAACAAGGCACTCAGACCAGCCCTGAGCCCCATCCACATGAAACTGAGAACATAAGAGCTTATCACTGTCCTGGGCAGCGCCATGGTCAAGGTCACCTTCGAGGGCACGGTGCATGAACTGCCACTCTGGATTATCCCGGGCGATGGCCCCACACTGCTTGAAAGGAGCTGGCTGGGCAAAATCCGCTGGAACTGGGATGACATCCGAGCACTATCACATGTCGATGAGGCCTCATGTACCCAGGTTATTAACAAATTTCCTTCCCTTTTTGAGCCAGGCATTGGAACCTTTTCCGGGGTGAAGGTGCGGATCCACTTGGTCCCAGATGCATGACCCATTCACCACAAGGCGCGAGCGGTACCTCACATGATGAGGGAGAGAGTGGAAATCGAGCTGGACAGGCTGCAACGCGAGGGCATCATCTCCCCAGTGGAATTCAGCGAGTGGGCCAGCCCGATTGTTCCAGCACTCAAAAGTGATGGCATGGTCAGGATTTGCGGCGATTATAAAGTAACTATTAATCGTTTCTCGCTACAGGACCAATACCCGCTACCTAAGGCAGACGACCTATTTGCGACGCTCGCAGGAGGCAAGACATTCACCAAGCTTGACCTGACATCGGCCTACATGACGCAGGAGCTGGAGGAGTCTTCGAAGGGCCTCACCTGCATCAACATCTACAACAGATGCCCGTTTGGAATTCAATCGGCTGCAGCGATCTTCCAGAGAAACATGGAGAGCCGACTCAAGTCGGTACCATGCACGGTGGTTTTTCAGGACAACATGTTGGTCACGGGTCGGGACACCGTCGAGCACCTACAAAACCTGGAGGAGGTCCTCCAGCGACTGGATCGTGTAGGGCTGAGGCTGAAGAGGTCGAAATGCGTCTTCATGGCAACAGAAGTGGAGTTTTTGGGGAGAAAGATCACGGCGGACGGCATTCGGCCCACAGACACCAAGACAGAGGCTATCAGGAACACGCCCAGGCCACAGAATGTCACGGAGCTGCGGTCGTTCCTGGGACTCCTCAACTATTTTGGTAACTTCCTACCGGGGTTAAGCACCCTCTTAGAGCCCCTACATGTATTATTGTGTAAAGGTGACAACTGAATATGGGGAAAAAAACAAGTAATTGCTTTTGAGAAAGCCAGAAAAACTTTATGCTCCAACAAGCTGCTTGTATTATATAACCCGTGTAAAAGACTTGTGCTAGCATGTGATGCGTCGTCGTACAGAGTCGGGTGTGTATTACAACAAGCTAACGTTGCGGGGAAGTTGCAACCTGTCGCCTATGCTTCCAGGAGCTTGTCTAAGGCCGAGAGGGCCGACAGCATGATTGAGAAAGAGGCATTAGTGTGTGTGTTCGGGGTAAAGAAAATGCATCAGTATCTGTTTGGCCTCAAATTTGAGATGGAAACCGATCATCAGACCCTCATATCCCTGTTCGCTGAAAACAAGGAGATAAATACGAATGCCTCAGCCCGCAAACAAAGGTGGGCACTCACACTATCAGCGTATAACTATACCATCCGCCACAGGCCAGGCACCGGGAACTGTGCGGATGCTCTCAGTCTGCTACCATTGCCCACCACAGGGGTGGAAATGGCGCAGCCTGCAAACTTGTTGATGGTCATGGAAGTGTTTGAAAATGATAAATCACCTGTCACGGCCCGCCAGATTAGGACTTGGACCAGCCAAGATCGTCTGCTGTCCCGAGTAAAAAACTGTGTACTGCATGGGAGCTGGGCCAGCATCCCCGTTGAAATGCAAGAGCTAATCAAGCCATTCCAGCGGCGAAAGGACGAGCTGTCCATTCAGGCAGACTGCCTGTTGTGGGGTAACCGCGTAGTGCTACCCAAAAAGGGCAGGGAGACGTTCATCTCGGATCTCCACAGCACACACCCGGGTATAGTAATGATGAAAGCGATAGCCAGATCCCACATGTTGTGGCCCGGTATCGACTCTGACTTCGAGTCCTGTGTACGGCAATGCAGCGTATGTGCTCAGTTGAGCAACGCGCCCAGAGAGGCACCACTAAGTTTGTGGTCCTGGCCCTCCAAACCATGGTCGAGGATCCATGTCGACTATGCGGGCCCGTTTCTCGGTAAAATGTTCCTGGTGGTGGTGGATGCTTTTTCAAAATGGATTGAATGTGAAATAATGTCGGGAAGCACCGCCACCACCACCATTGAAAGCCTGAGGGCCATGTTTGCCACCCACAGCCTGCCTGACATACTGGTCAGTGACAACGGGCCATGTTTCACCAGTGCCGAATTTAAAGAATTCATGACCCGCAATGGGATCAAACATGTCACCTCGGCCCCGTTTAAACCAGCCTCCAATGGGCAGGCAGAGTGGGCAGTACAAACAATCAAACAGAGCCTTAAACGAGTCACAGAAGGCTCACTCCAAACCCGCCTGTCCCGGGTACTGCTCAGCTACCGCACGAGACCCCACTCACTCACAGGGGTGCCCCCGGCTGAGCTACTCATGAAAAGGACACTTAAAACCAAATTCTCATTGGTTCACCCCAACCTGCATGATCAGGTAGAGAGCAGGCGGCAGCAACAAAATGTAAACGCTGGTCGCGCCACTGTGTCACGGGAAATTGATCTGAATGACCCTGTGTATGTGCTAAACTATGGACATGGTCCCAAGTGGATTGCGGGCACGGTGATAGCTAAAGAAGTGAGTAGGGTGTTTGTAGTCAAACTAGACAATGGACAAATTTGCAGAAAGCACCTGGGCCAAACGAGGCTGCGGTTCACAGACACAGCAGACACCACCTTTGTCGAGCCCACAACACACACCCAAAGGATCAACGACACCACCCCGGACCAGGAAATCAAACCCATCACGCCCAACAGCCCAGCAAGGCCAGGCTCACCCAGCAGCCCTGCAGGGCCAATAACACACCAGCCCAGCGAGGGCACAGCCAACACACCAGAACAGACATTTGTACCGAGGCGGTCCACCAGGGAAAGAAAGGCTCCCGACCGCCTCACCTTGTAACTAGTTTTCACTTTGACTTTGGGGGGGGAGTGATGTTATGTATCTGTAAAGCATGCACTCCCATGTTCCGCCACCAGGGAGCGCATCCCCTGAAGTCCCAAGGGATCCCAGCATCCCTTGGGAGCACTGTATATAAGCCGGCCCCTAAGGCCTGTACCTCACTCTGGAGTGTCTTAATAAAGACTGAGGTCACTGTTACTTTAACCTCCCTGTATGCAGTCTCATCTGTGTTCGGAACACAATCGAGAGGATACAGAAAGAATGTTTCCACTTGTGGGGAAGAGCATAACTAGAGGCCATCAATATAAGATCGTCACCAAGAAATCCAATGGGGAATTCAGGAGAAACTTCTTTACCCAGAGAGCGGTGAGAATGTGGAACTCGCTGCCACAGGGAGGGGTTGAGGTGAATAGTATCGATGTATTTAAGGGGAGGCTGGACCAGTATTTGGGGGAGAAGGGAATAGAGGGTCATGCTGATAGAGTTAGATGGGGAAAGACGGGAGGAGACTCGAGTGGAGCATAACCGCCGGCCTGGACTGTTTGGGCCCAATGGCCTGTTTCTGTGCCGTATATCCCGTGTAATCCGATGTATTCTCCAACCCTAACATTACATTCAACACTTTAAAAAATATATTTCCCAAGCATTTTTTATTAGCATTTGGCTCTCAACTAAATTTCCAAAAGCACTTAAAATACATTTGGAACAATGTGTATTTTAAGCTTTCTCTTAACGTCACTGCATCTAACAGATTCCCAGAACATTTCAATTTGCCTTCAATTTATTTATAGTAATTCACCATTCAGTGTCTGTGCAATAGTGCCCGCAATAAAAAAATCTATCTGAGTTAAATTACATACTTTATCTACATTATAAAACATCACAGAAATAATACAAGAGGTTATCCAGCATAAAATATATGAATCGAACTGCAATAACTTCTAATGCATATTTTAATGCACGGTGTAGCCTCTGAGTCAGAAGGTTATGGGTACGTCCCACTCCAGCAACATGAGCACAAAAATCTAGGCTGACACTCTCAGTGCAGTACTGAGGGAGCGCCGCACTGTCGGAGGTGCCGTCTTACGGATGAGACGTTAAACCGAGGCTCCCTCTGCTCTCTCATGCCAACATAAAAGACCCATGGCACTATTTCGAAGACGAGCAGGGGAGTTCTCCCCATTGTCCTGGCCAATATTTATCCCTCAATCGACATAAGAAAAACAGATTATCTGGTCATTATCACATTGCTGTTTGTGGGAGCTTTCTGCGCGCAAATTGACTGCCACGTGTTATGTATTTAGCCCTTTGTAACCTGCATTACACCTGACCACCAGAGGGCCCACCTGTTGGAGTCCCAAGGGATCCCAGCATCCCTTGGGAGCACGGTATATAAGCAGGCCACCCACGAGGTACCTGCACTCTGGAACCTTAATAAAGGAGCTGAGGTCACACTTGCTCATTGCACACAGTACTCAGTCTCACCATTATTATGAGTGTAACAATTGCCGACAAGGTAACGAACAACTGCGTGAAAATGTAAAGAGCAGATGAAATCCTGGAGAAGTTCTCAGAAGGGGACGATTGCGAGGCCTTCATGGAGAGGCTCGACCAATACTTTGTGGCCAATGAGCTCGAAGGGGATGAGAATGCCACCAAACGAAGGGCGATCCACCTTACTGTCTGTGGGCCAGCAAACCATGGCCTCATGAAGAGTCTTCGAGCTCAGGTAAAATCAACAACTAAATCTTATGAAGAATTGTGAACGCTGGTCCGGGAGCACCTAAATCCTCAGGAAAGCATTTTGATGGCAAGATATCGGTTCTACACGTGTCAACGATCATATTGTGTTCCTAACACAGATGAGGCTGCACACAGGGAGGTTAAAGTAACAGTGACCTCAGTCTTTAATAAGACACTCCAGAGTGAGGAACAGGTCTTATATACAGTGCTCCCAAGGGATGCTGGGATCCCTTGGGACTTCAGGGGATGAGCTCCCTGGTGGCGGAACATGGGAGTGCATGCTTTACAGATACATAACATCACTCCCCCCCCAAAGTCAAAGTGAAAACTATTTACAAGGTGAGGCGGTCGGGAGCCTTTCTTTCCCTGGTGGACCGCCTCGGTACAAATGTCTGTTCTGGTGTGTTGGCTGTGCCCTCGCTGGGCTGGCGTGTTGTTGGCCCTGCAGGGCTGCTGGGTGAGCCTGGCCTTGTTGGGCTGTTGGGCGTGATGGGTTTGATTTCCTGGTCCGGGGTGGTGTCGTTGATCCTTTGGGTGTGTGTTGTGGGCTCGAAAAAGGTGGTGTCTGCTGTGGGTTGTTCAGGGCAGTCTGTGAACCGCAGCCTCGTTTGGTCCAGGTGCTTTCTGCAAATTTGCCCATTGTCTAGTTTGACTACAAACACCCTATTCCCTTCTTTAGCTATCACCGTGCCCGTGATCAACTTGGGACCATGTCTATAGTTTAGCACATACACAGGGTCATTCACATCAATTTCCCGTGACACAGTGGCAACGACCACCGTTTACATTTTGTTGCTGCCGCCTGCTCTCTACCTGATCATGCAGGTTGGGGTGAACCAGCGAGAATCTGGTTTTAAGTGTCCTTTTTATGAGTAGCTCAGCCGGGGACACCCCTGTGAGCGAGTGGGGTCTCGTGCGGTAGCTGAGCAGTACTCGGGACAGGCGGGTTTGGAGTGAGCCTTCTGTGACTCGTTTAAGGCTCTGTTTGTACTGCCCGCTCTGCCTGCCCATTGGAGGCTGGTTTAAACGGAGCCAAGGTGACATGTTTGATCCCATTGTGGGTCATGAATTGTTTAAATTCGGCACTGGTGAAACATGGCCCGTTGTCACTGACCAGTATGTCAGGCAGGCCGTGGGTGGCAAACATGGCCCTCAGGCTTTCAATGGTGGCGGTGGCGGTGCTTCCCGACATTATTTCACATTCAATCCATTTTGAAAAAGCATCCACCACCACCAGGAACATTTTACCGAGAAACGGGCCTGCATAGTCGACATGGATCCTCGACCATGGTCTGGAGGGCCAGGACCACAAACTTAATGGTGCCTCTCTGGGCGCGTTGCTCAACTGAGCACATACGCTGCATTGCCGTGCACAGGACTCTAAGTCAGAGTCGATACCGGGCCACCACACGTGGGATCTGACTATCGCTTTCATCATTACTATACCCGGGTGTGGAGATCCGAGATGAACGTCTCCCTGCCCTTTTTGGGTAGCACTACGCGGTTACCCCACAACAGGCAGTCTGCCTGAATGGACAGCTCATCCTTTCGCCGCTGGAACAGCTTGATTAGCTTTTGCATTTCAACAGGGATGCTGGCCCAGCTCCCATGCAGTACACAGTTTTTTACTAGGGACAGCAGAGGATCTTGGCTGGTCCAATTCCTAATCTGGCGGGCCGTAACAGGAGATTTATCATTTTCAAACACTTCCATGACCATCAACAAGTTTGCAGGCTGCGCCATTTCCACCCCCGTGGTGGGCAATGGTAGCCGACTGAGAGCATCCGCACAGTTCTCGGTGCCTGGCCTGTGGCAGATGGTATAGTTATACGCTGATAGCGCGAGTGCCCACCTTTGTATGTGGGCTGAGGCATTAGTATTTATCTCCTTGTTTTCAGCGTACAGGGATGTGAGGGGCTTGTGATCGGTTTCCATCTCAAATTTGAAGCCAAACAGGTACCGATGCATTTTCTTTACCCTGAACTCACACGCTAATGCCTCTTTCTCAATCATACTGTAGGCCCTCTCGGCCTTAGACAAGCTCCTGGAAGCATAGACGACAGGTTGCAACTTCCCCGCAATGTTAGCTTGTGTAATACACACCCGACTCCGTACGATGACGCATCACATGCTAGCACAAGTCTTTTACACGGGTTATACAATACAAGCAGCTTGTGGAGCATAAAATGTTCCTGGCTTTCTCAAAAGCAATTACTTGTTTTTTTCCCCATACCCATTTCTCACCTTTGCACAATAACACATGCAGGGGCTCAAAGAGGGTGCTTAACCCCGGTAAGAAGTTACCAAAATAGTTGAGGAGTCCCAGAACGTCCGCAGCTCCGTGACGTTCTGTGGCCTGGGCGCGTTCCTGATAGCCTCTGTCTTGGCGTCTGTGGGCCGAATGCCGTCCGCCGCGATCTTTCTCCCCAAAAACTCCACTTCTGTTGCCATGAAGACGCATTTTGACCTCTTCAGCCGCAGCCCTACGCGATCCAGTCGCTGGAGGACCTACTCCAGGTTTTGTAGGTGCTCGGCTGTGTCCCGACCCGTGACCAATATGTCGTCCTGAAAGACCACCGTGTGTGGTAGCGACTTGAGTCGGCTCTCCATGTTTCTCTGGAAGATCGCTGCAGCCGACCGAATTCCAAACGGGCATCTGTTGTAGATGAACAGTCCCTTGTGCGTGTTGATGCAGGTGAGGCCCTTCGAAGACTCCTCCAGCTCCTGCGTCATGTAGGCCGAAGTCAGGTTTGAGCTTGGTGAATGCCTTGCCTCCTGCCAGCGTCGCAAATAGGTCGTCTGCTTTAGGTAGCGGGTATTGGTCCTGTCGCGAGAAACGATTAATAGTTACTTTATAATCGCCGCAAATCCTGACCGTGCCATCACTTTTGAGTACTGGAACAATCGGGCTGGCCCACTCGCTGAATTCCACTGGGGAGATGATGCCCTCGCGTTGCAACGTGTCCAGCTCGATTTCCACTCTCTCCCTCATCAGGTGAGGTACCGCTCGCGCCTTGTGGTGAATGGGTCGTGCCTCTGGGACCAAGTGGATCCGCACCTTCGCCCCGGAAAAGTTTCCAATGCCTGGCTCAAAAAGGAAAGGAAATTTGTTAAGAATCTGGGTACATGAGGCCTCATCGACATGTGATCGCGCTCGGATGTCATCCCAGTTCCAGCGGATTTTACCCAGCTCCTTCCAAGCAGTTCGTGCACCGTGTCCTCGTAGGTGACCTTGACCATGGCGCTGCCCAGGACAGTGATAAGCTCTTTGGTGTACGTTCTCAGTTTCGTGTGGATGGGGCTCAGGGCTGGTCTGAATGCCTTGTTGCACCACAGTCTCGCAAACATCTTTTTACTCATGATGGATTGGCCAGCGCCAGTGTCCAGTTCCATGGCTATGGGTAAACCATTCAATTTTACATTTAACATTATAGGTGACCATTTCGTTGAAAATGTGTGCACCCCGTGTATTTCAGCATCTGCCTCCTCTCTCTGAGGCTCAAAATTGCTTTGATCCCACCATGGACCGATCTTCCTCTGCCACGTGGTGGTTAGCAGGTTTTGCAGAGCTTGCAGCTCATTTGCAAGCTCATTGGAGCTGCCCCATTGTTCCACAGCTCTTGCAAACATACCCTTTGAAGCGGCATGAATAGGCTGAATGGAAGCCTCCACAACGCCAACAAGGTGTGAATTGCCTTGCATTCATCCTTTGTTGTGGACTCTGAGTCATCTGGGTCACCTGAGGCCTGCTAGCAGTTGCAGACTCGTGGTTTCTGCCCTGTACATTTCTGCTCACAAACACATTTCCAGTTAATTTATGAACATTTCTAGCACTTGTGTGCTGAGAGATTTGTTTGGTGTTATCACTGGTGGACATAAATGCCTGTGCTATCGCAATGGCCTTACTGAGGGTTGGTGTCTCTACCGTCAAAAGTTTTCGTAGGATGGTCTCGTGGCCAATGCCCAGTACAAAAGAGTCTCTGAGCATTTGCTCCAGGTATCCATCAAACTCACATTGTCCTGCAAGTCGCCTGAGCTCGGCGACATAGCTCGCCACTTCCTGACCTTCAGATCACTGGCACTTGTAGAACCGATACCTTGCCATCAGCACGCTCTCCCTCGGGTTAAGATGCTCCCGAACCAGTGTACACAGCTCCTCATACGACTTATCTGTGGGTTACACTGGAGCCAGAAGATTCTTCATGAGGCTGTAGGTCGGTGCCCCGCAGACCGCGAGGAGGACCGCTCTCCTTTTTGCAGCGCTTCCTTCTCCATCCAGCTCGTTGGCTACAAAGTACTGGTCTAGCCGTTCGACATAGGCTTCCCAGTCCTCACCTTCCGAGAACTTCTCCAGGATGCCCACAGTTTGCTGCATCTTTGCGTTGGATTCGTATTCTCGTCGCCAGTTATTGTGTTCCTAACACAGATGAGACTGCACACAGGGAGGTTAAAGTAACAGTGACCTCAGTCTTTATTAAGACACTCCAGAGTGAGGAACAGGTCTTAGGGGCCGGCTTATATACAGTGCTCCCAAGGGATGCTGGGATCCCTTGGGACTTCAGGGGATGAGCTCCCTGGTGGCGGAACATGTGAGTGCATGCTTTACAGATACACAACATCACTCCTCCCCAAAGTCAAAGTGAAAACTATTTACAAGGTGAGGCGGTCGGGAGCCTTTCTTTCCCTGGTGGACCGCCTCGGCACAAATGTCTGTTCTGGTGTGTTGGCTGTGCCCTCGCTGGGCTGGCGTGTTGTTGGCCCTGCAGGGCTGCTGGGTGAGCCTGGCCTTGTTGGGCTGTTGGGCGTGATGGGTTTGATTTCCTGGTCCGGGGTGGTGTCGTTGATCCTTTGGGTGTGTGTTGTGGGCTCGAAAAAGGTGGTGTCTGCTGTGGGTTGTTCAGGGCAGTCTGTGAACCGCAGCCTCGTTTGGTCCAGGTGCTTTCTGCAAATTTGCCCATTGTCTAGTTTGACTACAAACACCCTATTCCCTTCTTTAGCTATCACCGTGCCCGCAATCCACTTGGGACCATGTCTATAGTTTAGCACATACACAGGGTCATTCACATCAATTTCCCGTGACACAGTGGCAACGACCACCGTTTACATTTTGTTGCTGCCGCCTGCTCTCTACCTGATCATGCAGGTTGGGGTGAACCAGCGAGAATCTGGTTTTAAGTGTCTTTTTCATGAGTAGCTCAGCCGGGGGCACCCCTGTGAGCGAGTGGGGTCTCGTGCGGTAGCTGAGCAGTACTCGGGACAGGCGGGTTTGGAGTGAGCCTTCTGTGATTTGTTTAAGGCTCTGTTTGATGGTTTGTACTGCCCGCTCTGCCTGCCCATTGGAGGCTGGTTTAAACGGGGCCGAGGTGACATGTTTGATCCCATTGTGGGTCATGAATTGTTTAAATTCGACACTGGTGAAACATGGCCCGTTGTCACTGACCAGTATGTCAGGCAGGCCGTGGGTGGCAAACATGGACCTCAGGCTGTCAATGGTGGCGGTGGCGGTGCTTCCCGACATTATTTCACATTCAATCCATTTTGTGGCTCAGGTTGAAATGCTCGAAGTGTGTTTTCCTGGCACGGGACGTCGAATTCTTAAGAAGGAGAATCACAGCAGACGGCATCAGACCCACCGATACCAAGACGGAGGCCATCAGGAACACGCCGCGACCACAGGACATGACGGAGCTGCGGTCGTTCCTGGGACTCCTTAACTATTTCAGTAATTTCCTACCCGGGTTAAGCACCTTGCTAGAACCTCTACATGTGCTACTGCGCAAGGGAGAGAACTCGGTGTGGGGGAATTCACAAGAGGATGCCTTTTGGAAAGCAAGAAATTTATTGTGTTCTAACAAACTGCTTGTCCTGTATAACCCATGTAAACAATTAGTGTTAGCTTGCGATACGTCATCATACGGGGTCGGGTGTGTGTTGCAACAGGCTAATGAATCGGGGATTTTACAACCTGTTGCGTATGCATCAAGGAGTTTGTCCAAGGCCGAAAGGGTCGACAGCACGGTTGAAAAAGAGGCTGGCATGCATTTATGGGGTTAAAAAAAAAATGCACCAGTACTTATTTGTCCTCAAGTTTGAGCTCGAAACTGACCGCAAGCCGCTCATATCGCTGTTCTCTGAGAGCAAAGGGATTAATACCAATGCCTCTGCCCGCATCCAAAGATGGGCGCTCACGTTGTCGGCATACAACTATGTAATCCGCCACAGACCGGGCACAGAGAACTGCGCAGATGCTCTCAGTCGGCTACCATTGCCCACCACCGGGGTGGAAATGGCACAGCCAGCGGACTTGCTCATGGTCTTGAGAACGAGAAGTCCCCCGTTACGGCCTGCCAGATCAGGACCTGGACCAACCAGGATTCTTTACTGTCCTTGGTAAAAAACTGTGTCCTCCATGGGAGCTGGTCCAGTGTCCCCAGTGGAGATGCAGGAGGTGATTAAGCCGTTCCACAGACGCAAAGACGAGTTGTCCCTGCAGGCAGACTGTATTTTGTGGGGCAATCGCGTGGTCTTGCCGAAGAAAGGCAGAGATACGTTCATATGTGAACTGCACAGCACCTACCCAGGCATTGTAATGATGAAAGCCATAGCTAGGTCGTACGAATGGTGGCCTGGCATTGACTCAGATTTAGAGTCATGCGTGCGCCAGTGCAACACTTGCTCTCAGTTGAGCAATGCACCCAGAGAGGCACCGCTAAGTTTGTGGTCTTGGCCATCCAAACCGTGGTCGTGGATCCATGTAGACTATGCGGGCCCATTCCGAGGCAAAATGTTTTTGGTTGTCGTGAACGCTTACTCAAAATGGATTGAATGATCAATAATGTCTGTAAGCACGTCCACGGCCACCATTGTTTGCCACGCACGGCTTGCCTGATGTCCTAGTCAGCGACAATGGGCCGTGCTTCACCAGTGCTGAATTCAAGGAATTCATGACCTGCAATGGGATCAAACATGTCACACCTGCCCCGTTCAAGCCCGCATCCAATGGCGAGGTGGAATGGGCAGTTCAGACCATCAAGCAAAGCTTGAAACGTGTGTCGGAAGGCTCCCTGCAGACCCGGTTATCCTGAGTACTGCTCAGCTACCGCACCAGACCCCACTCACTCACCGGGGTTCCCCCAGCCGAGCTGCTCATGAAAAGGGTGCTTAAAACAAGGCTCTCTCTAGTCCACCCTGATCTCCATGATCACGTGGAGGGCAAGAGGCATCAACAAAGTGACCGTGCAAATTTGTCACGCGATATTGAGATCAATGATCCTGTGTTTGTGCTCAATTATGGACATGGTCCCAAATGGCTCGCTGGCACGGTCACAGCCAAAGAGGGAAGTAGGGTGTTTCAGGTCAAATTGGCCAAAGGACACATGCACAGAAAACACTTGGACCAAATCAAATTGTGGTTCACCAACAGCTACGAACAACCTGAAGAGGACACCACCAACTTTGACCCTCCAACACACACACAAGTGGCAACTGACATCACAGTTGACCACGAAGCTGAACTCACCATCCCCAGCAGCCCGGCAAGGCCGGCTGCCCAACAGCCCAGTGAAGAACTGACCAACCCACCCACACCTGCATTTGTACCGAGACGACCGACAAGGGAGCAAAAAGCTCCAGATCGTCTCACCTTGTAAATAAGTGTACTGTTGACTTCATGGGGGAGTGATGTTATGTATTTAACCCTTTGTAACCTGTATTACACCTGACCACCTGTTGGAGCCCCAAGGGATCCCAGCAGCCCTTGGGAGCACGGTATATAAGCAGGCCACCCACGAGGTACCTGCACTCTGGAAGCTTAATAAAGGAGCTAAGGTCACACTTGCTCATTGCACACAGTACTCAATCTCACCATTTATTATGAGTGTAACACCGGGATTCCTACATTACAACAGTGACTATACTCCAAAAGTACTTCCATGGTTGTAAAGCGCTTCGAGACGTCTGATGGTCATGAAAGGCGCTGTAAAAATGCAAGTCTTTCTTTCTTTCTTACCCGCCTTTGATGCATATCCCTTGATACCCTTACCCAACATACATCAGTGGAGTTGCAGGTGTCACCAACATAAGCCCAGGAGTCAGCATGGCTAATGGGCTTGGAGGCACAATTGCTATTGTATCAGCTGTGGGTCAGTGGGTAGTTCTCTCACCTCTGAGTCAGCAGGTTGTGGGTTCAGTCCTGTCTCCAGAGGCTTGAGCACAGAATCTGGGCTGATGCTCCAGTGCTGTACAGAGGGAGTGCTATACAGTCAGAGGTGCTGTCTTTCAGGTGAGACAAGCTGAGGCCCTGTCTGTCCTCTCAGGTGGACATTTAAAAAAAGAAACCATGGCACTCTTTAACAAAGAGCAACCAAAATAAATGTTTTTAATTCAATGTGTGCGTGAAATATGTGGTCAATTTATCTCATTGATGTTTATGGGAGCTTGCTGTGCACAAATTGGCTGCCGCGTTGTCTACATTAATGAAAGTATTTCATTGGCTGTCACCGCTGCAGGATCTTTTATGTCCATCCATCTGAAAGTAGGGTTGTCAGTCCTTTAGGATTGTCATCCAGGAATGGAGATTAATCTGCACAGCACTGCCTGCAAGCAACACCAGGGGAAGAATTGCAGAGACTTTAACTTTGAGCACTTTTGTTAATTAGTTAGAAAAGTATTGGCCATGGGAAAAGGTTGTTTGACTGACAGTAAAGTATCACCCAATTGGGTATCAGAGAGCCAGTTCACTTTCGGATTGGCTGTGGGAAGGCGGGCCGTCGCCAGGATGGACGTGTCGGATGGCCAATGGCGGGAGAGTGGGGGAGGGGCCCAACCAGAATGGCCTCCTCCTCTTCCTCTGTTCCTGTGTGCCTTCTGGTTCAAGGAATTTGCGTATGAACCAAGCAGCTGGGGAAAAATTGTCCAGAACACATTTGCCTATAATTAAGAATAGAAAATTAACAATCTGGAGAAGTGTGAGGTAATGCGTCTGGGGAGGGCTAACAAGGCCAGGGAATACACATTAAATGGTACGACACTGAGCAGTGTAGAGGAACAGAGGGACCTGGGAGTGCAGGTCCACAGATCCCTGAAGGTGGCAGGCCAGGTGGATAAGGTGGTTAAGAAGGCATGCGGAATACTTGCCTTTATTAGCTGTGGCATAGAATATAAGAGTAGAGAGGTTATGCTTGAACTGTATATAACATTAGTTAGGCCGCAGCTAGAATACTGCATGCAGCTCTGGTCACCACATTACAGGAAAGATGTGATTGCTCTGGAGAGGGTACAGAGAAGATTTATGAGGATGGTGACAGGACTAGAGAATTTTAGCTATGAGTAAAGCTGGGTCTGTTTTCTTTGGAACAGAGGAGGCTGAGGGGAGACCTGATTGAGGTGTATAAAATGATGAGGGGCCTGGATAGAGTGGATAGGAAGGACCTGTTTCCCTTAGCGGGGAGGACAATAACCAATGTGAACAGATTTAAAGTAATTGGGGGGTGGTTTAGAGGGGATTTGAGGGAAATGTCTTCACCCAGAGGATGGTGGGGGTCTGGAACTCACTGCCTGAAAGGGTGGTAGAGGCAGAAACCCTCACCACATTTAAAAAGTACCTGGATGTGCACCTGAAGTGCTGTAACCCACAGGGCTACGGACCGAGAGCTGGAAAGTGGGATTAGGCTGGATAGCTCTTGGTCGGTCGGCACGGACACGATGGGCGGAATGGCCTCCTATGAGTCTATGATATCAGCCTAGAATATGTGCTTGAGTCTCTGGAGTGGGATTGAGTTTCTAAATCAGAATGTGAACTGGCCAATATTTATCCTTCAATCAACATCACAAAAACAGATTATCTGGTCATTGTCACATTGCTGTGTGTGGGAGCTTGCTGTGCACAAATTGGCTGCTGCGTTTCCCACATTACAACAGTGACTACGCTCCAAAAAGTGCTTCATTGGCTGTGAAGCGCTTTGAGACATCCGACGGTCATGAAAGGCGCCATATAAATGCAAGTCTTTCTTTTTTTCTTTCAGAGGCGAGAGAGCCAAGGCTGACACTTGCCTGTTTTAAATAGTTTAACTAACTAGCGACCTGGTTTAACCCGTAGGTGCTGGCAGTCGGCTGATGTGCTGAATTATCACCTTCCCCTCACGGTGATAAATAAGCTGAAGTCCATCCAGAACAAGTGGCTTCTCACACCGACTGCCGTCTGAATGTTTATGCGCATGTTGTACATCTGCAAACTAAAGCATCTTTAAGAGCTAACTGCAATACTCGTGCGTATAAACTGCATAACTCATTCACATACTGGCGTGTCCCAGTATCAATCTGGGCCTAACCACAGGGCATTGGCTGTCCTACCTGTGCGAGCAAAGCCGACTTTCTAATGATCAGAGCTCAGCTCCAAATCCTAGTCTTGCTCCACGCTTTAATGAGTGACATAAATTCAACCCAATTGCCGCTTCCTGAATACTAATGTAATCAGCTGTGACAGAGAGAGGTCAGCGTATTAAAAATCAGATATAGAATCATAGAACCACACAGCACAGGGGGCCCTGCGCCCCATCGTGCCTGCGCTGGCCCTTTAACTAAGCGATCCCATTAACTGGAAAGAAAGACTTGCATTTATATAGTGCCTTTCATGACCACCAGACGTCTCAAAGCTCGTTACAGCCAATGAAGTACTTTTGGAGTGTAGTCAGTGTTGTAATGTGGGAAATGCGGCAGACAATTTGCGCACAGCAAGCTCCCACACACAGCAATATGATAATGACCAGAGAGCCTGTTTTTGTTATGTTGATTGAGGGATAAATATTGGCCCCAGGACACCGGGGATGAATCCCCTGCTCTTCTTTGAAATAGTGCCATGGGATCTTTTACATCCACCTGAAAGAACAGACGGGGCCTCGGTTTAACGTCTCATCCGAAAGACGGCACCTCCGACAGTGCAGCACTCCCTCAGTACTGCTCTGGAGTGTCAGCCTAGATTTTGTGCTCAAGTCCCTGGAGTGGGACTTGAATCAACAACCTTCTGACTCACAGGCGAGAGTGTTACCCAATTAGTCCCATTGCCCCTGCCCCATAGACCTGCATTTCTTTCCCCACCAAGTACAGGTACAGCGTCGAGAATCCGGATTCCGGAATCCGTACTGTTCCAGAAAATGCACACCGCGTGGTGGGGTCGTCTGTAATCCGGAAAATGTTCCAGAATCCAAAACCCCCGCCTCAGGCCCCCGCCTCGGGCTGACCCCGCCCCCGCAGCTCGGCCGCACCCCCTTCCCCCCGCTGACCCCCCACCTCTACCTGGGCCCAGGCGTTCCCGGACTTGGGATGTCGGAAAGACGTTCCAAAGTCCGGAAATACACAGAATCTGGAGCGGCCTTGGTCCAGAGGCTTCCAGATTCTCAACGTTGTACCTGTGTATTATATTAAGACTATTGGCAAAAGAACCAAAGGCAATACGAGGAAGATACGTTTTACGCAGCGAGTTGGTGTGACTGAATTCACTTCCTGAAAGGGCGGTGAAGGCAGATTCAATACTCGCTTTCAACTGGGAAATTAGAATAAATACTTGAAGGGGGTAAATCTGCAGGGCTGTGGGGAACGGTTAGGGATGGGGAACTAATTGGAACGCCATTTCAAAGAGCCAGCACAGGCACGATGGGCCAAATGGCTCATTATGTGCTGCATCATTCTCAGATTCTGGATCCAATTCCATTTGCAAGTTACTATTGAATCTGCTCCCACCGCCCTTTCAGGCAGCGTGGTCCCGATCACAACAACTCGCTGCGTAATGATGATTGTCCTCAAGTGTCCTCTGATGCTTTTGTCAATTATCTTAAATCTGTGTCCTTTGGTTACCAACCCTTCTGCCACTGGAAACAATTTCTCCTTAACTTACTCTTTCAAAACATTTCATGGTTTTGAACGCCTCTATTATATCTCCCTGTAACCTTCTCTGCTCTGAGGAGAACAATTCCAGCTTCTCCAGTCTCTTTACGTGACTGAAGTCCCTCATCCCTGGGACCGTTTTGGTAAATCTCCTCTGCACCTTTTCACATTGTTCCTAAAGTGTCAACACGACACTTCAGCTGATGCCTAACCAGTGATTTTTAAAGGTTTGGCTTAATTTTCTTGCTTTTGTACTCTATGCCTCTGATAATAAAGCCAAATATCCCATTGGCATTTTTAGCAGCCTTCCCAATTTGTTCTGCTCCCTTCAAATAAAAGTTCACAGGGTTAAGGGTAATATATTAGCATGGATTGGCTAACTAACAGAAAACAGAGAGTCGGGATAAATGGTTCATTCTCGGGTTGGCAATCAGTAACTAGTGGGGTGCCGCAGGGATCAGTGCTGGGACCCCAACTATTTACAATCTATATTAACGACATGGAAGAAGGAACTGAGTGTAACGTAGCCAAGTTTGCTGATAATACAAAGATGGGAGGAAAAGCAATGTGTGAGGAGGACACAAAAAATCTGCAAAAGGACATAGACAGGCTAAGTGAGTGGGCAAAAATTTGGCAGATGGAGTATAATGTTGGAAAGTGTGAGATCATGCACTTTGGCACAAAAAAATCAAAGAGTAAGTTATTATTTAAATGGAGAAAGATTGCAAAGTGCTGCAGTACAGAGGGACCTGGGGATAGTTGTGCATGAAACACAAAAGGATAGTATACAGGTCAGCAAGTGATCAGGAAGGCCAATGGAATCTTGGCCTTTATTGCAAAGGGGATGGAGTATAAAAGCAGGGAAGTCTTGCTACAGTTATACAGGGTATTGGTGAGGCCACACCTGGAATACTGCGTGCAGTTTTGGCTTCCATATTTACGAAAGGATATACTTGCTTTGGTGCCAGTTCAGAGAAGGTTCACTCGGTTGATTCCGGGGATGAGGGGGTTGACTTATGAGGAAAGGTTGAGTAGGTTGGGCCTCTACTCATTGGAATTCAGAAGAATGAGAGGTGATCTTATCCAAACGTATAAGATTATGAGGGGGCTTGACAAGGTGGATGCAGAGAGAATGTTTCCACTGATGGGGGAGACTAGAACTAGAGGGCATGATCTTAGAATAAGGGGCCGTCCATTTAAAACTGAGATGAGGAGAAATGTCTTCTCTCAGAGGGTTGTAAATCTGTGGAATTCACTGCCTCAGAGAGCTGTGGAGGCTGGGTCATTGAATAAATTTAAGACAGAAATAGACAGTTTCTTAAACGATAAGGGGATAAGGGGTTAGTGGAGCTGAGTCCATGATCGGATCAGCCATGATCGTATTGAATGGCGGAGCACACCCTGTAAAATTGGACCATTTCGTTCAAATTGCCTCTCCTTGTTCTTCCTACCAAAAATGCATCAGTGCACACTTCTCTGCATTAAACTTCAGCTGCCACATGTCTGCCCATTTCACCAGTCTGTCTATGTCCTCTTGAAGACTGCGACTGTCATCCTCACTGTTTACTACATTTCTGATTTTTGCAAACTTTGAAATGCTGCCCTGTGTACCCAAGACCAGGTCATTAATGTATATTTTCTTCAGCTGTCATAGAATAGTACAGCACAGAAAGAGGCCATTTGGCCCATTGAGTCTGCGCCCGCTCTTTTGAAGAGCATAAATGCAGCAGTTAAGGTCTCGGTAATGGATTACGGGGTCGATTTTATCCTTAACCAGGCTTTGGGCAGGGGGGGGTCAATTGGAGCTTTCAAGATTGAGATTGGTGGATTGTTGTTAGGTAAGGGTAGCGAAAAGAAAAATTGAAAGAAAGAATTGCATTTCTATAGCACCTTTCCCGACCACCGGACGTCCCAAGGCACTTACAGTAAAATGAAGTGTGTTTTGGAGAATAGTTACTGTTGTAATGTGGGAAACGCGGCAGGCAACTTGCGCACAGCAAGCTCCCACACACAGCAATGTGATAATAGTGGAACCAACCTGTTGGAGATGGAAACCTGCGCCAGCTGACGGCTCTTCATTCCATTCCTTCCTTCACTCCTCCTCCCATCCTCTACGAAAGATGTCAGCTCTAGCTTGGGCAAGATGCCACAGGAGTATCAAGATAGCGGGTACCCCTGCCCATGGGGGCGATTCCCCCATGAAGGTGATTGGCGGCAACGCTGATATTAGGACAGGTGGCCAAAACCTTGACCAAAGAGCTTAAACATAGAAAAAGAAAGACTTGCATTTCTATAGCGCCTTTCTCGACCACTGGACATCCTAAGTTGTTTTATAGCCAATGGTCTTTTTTGGAGTGTAGTCACATTTGCAAGGTAGGTAATGCAGCATCCTATTTGCGCACAGCAAGCTCCCACAAACAGCAATGTGATAATGACCAGCTAATCTGTTTTTTAGTGATGTTGTTTGAGGCATAAATATTGGCCCCAGGGCACCGGGGATAACTCCCCTGCTCTTCTAAATGGTGACCGTGGGATCTTTAACGTCCACCTGAGAGGGCAAACAGGGCTCCAGTTTAATATCTCATCCAAATGATGGCACCACCGACATTGCAGCACTCCCACATACTGCCTCTCCGACACTGCGGCGCTCCCTCAGTACCGCCCCTCCAACAGTGCGGCGCTCCCGCAGTACTGTCCCTCCCAGAGTACGGTAATCCCTCAGTACTGCCCCACCAACAGTGCGACAATCCCTCTGTACTGCCCCTCCAACAGTGTGCGCTCCCTGAGTACTGCCCCTCCGACAGTGCAGCACTCCCTCAGTACTGCCCCTCCGACAGTGCGGCACTCCCTCAGTACTGACCCTCCAACAGTGCAGCATTCCCTCAGTCCTGCCCTCCGACAGTGCAGCACTCCCTCAGTACTGCCCTTCCAACAGTGCAGCACTCCCTCAGTACTGCCCCTCCGACAGTGCGGCACTCCCTCAGTACTGCCCCTCCGACAGTGCAGCACTCCATCAGTACTGCCCCTCCGACAGTGCAGCACTCCCTCAGTACTGCCCCTCCGACAGTGCAGCACGCCCTCAGTACTGCCCCTCCGACAGTGCAGCGCTCCCTCAGTACTGCCCCTCCGACAGTGCAGCACTCCCTCAGTACTTCCCCTCCGACAGTGCAGCACTCCCTCAGTACTGCCCCTCCGACAGTGCGGCACTCCCTCAGTACTTCCCCTCCGACAGTACAGCACTCCCTCAGTACTGCCCCTCCGACAGTGCAGCACTCCCTCAGTACTGCCCCTCCGACAGTGCGGCACTCCCTCAGTACTGCCCCTCCGACAGTGCGGCACTCCCTCAGTACTGCCCCTCCGACAGTACAGCACTCCCTCAGTACTGCCCCTCCGACAGTGCAGCACTCCCTCAGTACTTCCCCTCCGACAGTGCGGCACTCCCTCAGTACTGCCCCTCCGACAGTGCGGCACTCCCTCAGTACTGCCCCTCCGACAGTGCGGCACTCCCTCAGTACTGCCCCTCCGACAGTGCGGCACTCCCTCAGTACTGCCCCTCCGACAGTGCGGCACTCCCTCAGTACTGCCCCTCCGACAGTGCGACACTCCCTCAGTACTGCCCTGGATTTTGTCCTTGAACCCACATCCTCCTGACGCAGAGGTGAGAGTGAGCATGAAATCGAATCTTACATGTTCCTGATACAAATGCTTCAGTACCACACCAAGGAACATCTTTAAATTATTGAAGGAGCCCTTCATTTCCGTGTAATGTTTCTTAGCTTTAATGTACAACTAACGGGCAGATTCTAGCAACTCATTTTCAGCAGCCAGTCTACTGTGTGCCTTGCATCACAAGCATGTACCATGATGTTTCCCCCATTGTGTGCTAACTTCTGTTCACTGAGCTGCTGCCAGCGCACTTTGCCTCTGTGCTGGGTGGTTCCTCTAATCTGATCCTGTCCCAGGATGTCTCATGTTCCACCAAGAGCACTCACGCTGCACCTGGAGATTTAAATAGATTGAGAATTGCAGTTGAATAATTTAACTTGTGGTCACAAGGCACTATTAAAGGAATCTACGAAATAAAAGACAGACTGAAAACGACAAAAGAGATTGATAGCAAGCAGCAAATGTATCTTGCCAACTTAAAGCGTTAGCCAGTGTTTCCATTCCTGATTGTTTCCCTTCCTGCGGTAACATATTTGAACACCGAACAATGCTGGCATCTTTCTCATAGTCGAATGCTTCACCAAAGTTCACCCTCACGCTCCATACACAACGTTGAACGCTTGAGTGAGGTAAAAGACTTGCATTTCTATAGCGCCTTTCACAACCACCGGACATCTCAAAGCACTTTACAGCCAATGAATGTACTTTTGGAGTGTAGTCACTGTTGTAATGTGTGAAACGCAGCAGCCAATTTGCGCACAGCAAGCTCCCACACACAGCAATGTGATAAGGACCAGATAATCTGTTTTTGGGATGTTGGTTGAGGGATACATATTGACCCAGGACACTGTATTTACTTGGCAGATCTGTTTCAAAATAATGCCATGGGATCTTTTACATATCCCTGAGAGGGCGGACAGGGACTCGGTTTAATGTCTCATGCAAAGGACGGCAGCTCCGACAGTGCAGCACTCCCTCAGTACTGCCCCTCCGACAGTGCGGCGCTCCCTCAGCACTACCCCTCCGACAGTGCAGCGCTCCCTCAGTACTGCTCCTCCGACAGTGCAGCACTCCCTCAGCACTGCCCCTCCAACAGTGCAGCACTCCCTCAGCACTGCCCCTCCGACAGTGCGGCACTCCCTCAGTACTGCCCCTCCAACTGTGCGGCACTCCCTCAGTACTGCCCCTCCAACAGTGCGGCGCTCCCTCAGCACTGCCCCTCCGACAGTGCAGCACTCCCTCAGTACTGCCCCTCCAACTGTGCGGCACTCCCTCAGTACTGCCCCTCCAACTGTGCGGCACTCCCTCAGCACTGCCCCTCCGACAGTGCGGCGCTCCCTCAGCACTGCACTGGGAGTGTCAGCCTGGATTTATGTGCTCAAGTCGCTGGAGCAGGACTTGTACCCACAACCTTCTGACTCCGAGGTGAGAACTCGAGTCGCTGGATTTAGTGCTTGTGTTTTGGGCCTTGGTAGCTTAGTGGGTAACAGCCCGGTGTGGGTTTGTTCTAAACCAGGGGGTGTGCAGTCTACGGCCCCAGGGTCATGCCTCGCCCTAACCCCTAACCCCTGACCCCTGGCACACTGGCCCACACAACTCAGTACTGTCTGAGCTGCTATTTCCTATTTGCTGGTTAGTCCTGTTTAAATATTGTGGGCCTGGAGGCTGAGAACGGGCTGCTAATATCAGAACATAAGAACCTAAGACATAGGAGCAGGAGCAGGCCAAACGGTCCCACGAGCCTGCTCCGCCATTCAATCTGATCGTGGCTGTTCTTCAAAATCGATCTCAAATCCACTTTCCTGCACTGTCCCCATATCCCTCGTTTCCCTCAATATCCAAAAATCTATCGGTCTCCGTCTTGAATATACTCAATGACTGAGCCTCCACAGCCCTCTGGGGCAGACAATTCCAAAGATTCACCCCCCTCTGAGTGAAGAAATTTCTCCTCATCTCAGTCCTAAATGGCCGACCCCTTATCCTGAGACTGTGACCCCTGGCTCTAGACTCCCCAGCCCGGGGGGAAACATCCTCCCTGTTCCGACTGATGTTGATGGAAAGCATAAAGCAGAAGACCCCAGTTTCAGCACCTTAATGTGTCAGCCACAGCTCAGTGGTCGCGGTCTTGGCTCTGAACCGTTGTCTTCGGTCTCCGTCGCAAACTCCATTCACTAGCCACTTTCACTAGCCACTTTCACTGGCCCTTTCTCTGGCCACTGCCTGAGGCTGAATCAGACTGTCTGCAACCTTGGCACCCTATTTGACGCTGAGATAAGCTTCCGACCCCATTTCCGCTCCATCACCAAGAGCTCCTACCTTCACCTCTGTTACATCGCCCGTCTCCGCCCCTGCTTCAGCTCATCAGCTGCTGAAACCCTCAGCCGTGCCTTTGTTGCATCGAGACATGACCATTCCAACGCTCTCCTGGCCGGCCTCACATCTTCCATCCTCTGTAAACTTACAGTTCATCCATCGCCCTGCTGCCCGTATCCTAACTCGCACCGAGTCCCGTTCACCCATCACCATGCACTATACTGGTTCTTATATTGGTTCCTGGTCCGACAAGCCTTGATTTTAACATTCTCATCCTTGTTCTTAAATCTTCCCATGGCCTAGCCCCTTCCCATCTCTTCAACCTCCTCCAGCCCTACAACTCTCCGAGATTTCTGCACTCCTCCAATTCTGGCCTCTTGATCAACCCGATTTCCATCGCCGTGCCTTCTGTTGCCTGGGCCCCAAGCTCGGGAACTCCCTCCCTAAATCTCTCCGCCTCGCTACCTCACTCTCCTGATTTAAGACGCTCCTTAAAACCTATCTCTTTGACCAAAGAGACTTGTCCTAATGTCTCTTTTTGTGGCTCGGTGTCAAATTTTAAGCACTTTAGGATGTTTTATTATGTTAAAGACGCTATATAAATACAAGTTGTGGTTGCTGGTTTCAGTTTTATGTCCCAGTCCAGACTCTTGATCTGATCCATCACTGCAGTACTGAGGGAGTGCCGCACTGTCGGAGGGGCAGTACTGAGGGAGTGCCGCACTGTCGGAGGGGCAGTACTGAGGGAGTGCCGCACTGTCGGAGGGGCAGTACTGAGGGAGTGCCGCACTGTCAGAGGGGCAATACTGAGGGAGCGCCGCACTGTCGGAGGGGCAGTACTGAGGGAGTGCCGCACTGTCGGAGGGCAGTACTGAGGGAGTGCCGCACTGTCGGAGGGACAGTACTGAGGGAGTGCTGCACTGTCGGAGGGCAGTACTGAGGGAGTGCCGCACTGTCGGAGGGACAGTACTGAGGGAGTGCCGCACTGTCGGAGGGACAGTACTGAGGGAGTGCTGCACTGTCGGAGGGCAGTACTGAGGGAGTGCCGCACTGTCGGAGGGACAGTACTGAGGGAGTGCCGCACTGTCAGAGGGGCAGTACTGAGGGAGTGCCGCACTGTCGGAGGGGCAGTACTGAGGGAGTGCCGCACTGTCGGAGGGGCAGTACTGAGGGAGTGCCGCACTGTCGGCGGGACAGTACTGAGGGAGTGCCGCACTGTCGGAGGGGCAGTACTGAGGGAGTGCCGCACTGTCGGAGGGACAGTACTGAGGGAGTGCCGCACTGTCGGAGGGACAGTACTGAGGGAGTGCCGCACTGTCGGAGGGGCAGTACTGAGGGAGTGCCGCACTGTCGGAGGGACAGTACTGAGGGAGTGCCGCACTGTCGGAGGGGCAGTACTGAGGGAGTGCCGCACTGTCGGAGGGACAGTACTGAGGGAGTGCCGCACTGTCGGAGGGGCAGTACTGAGGAGCGCCGCACTGTCAGAGGGGCAATACTGAGGGAGCGCCGCACTGTCAGAGGGGCAATACTGAGGGAGCGCCGCACTGTCGGAAGGGCAGTACTGAGGGAGCGCCGCACTGTCGGAGGGACAGTACTGAGGGAGCGCCGCACTGTCGGAGGGACAGTACTGAGGGAGTGCCGCACTGTCGGAGGGGCAGTACTGAGGGAGTGCCGCACTGTCAGAGGGGCAATACTGAGGGAGCGCCGCACTGTCGGAGGGGCAGTACTGAGGGAGTGCTGCACTGTCGGAGGGACAGTACTGAGGGAGCGCCGCACTGTCGGAGGGGCAGTATGAGGGAGTGCTGCACTGTCGGAGGGGCAGTACTGAGGGAGTGCCGCACTGTCAGAGGGGCAATACTGAGGGAGTGCCGCACTGTCGGAGGGGCAGTACTGAGGGAGCGCCGCACTGTCGGAGGTGCCGTTCGTTGGATGAGACCTTAAACCGAGGCCCTGTCTGCTCTCTCAGGTGGATGTAAAAGATCCCACGGCACTAATTCGAAGAAGAGCGGGGGAGTTATCCCCGGTGTGCTGAACAATATCTATCTCTCAACCAAACATCACTAAAACAGATGATCTGGTCATGATCACATCGCTGTGTGTGGGAGCTTGCTGTGCGCAAATTGGCTGCCGCGTTTCCCACATTACAACAGTGACTACACTCCAAAAGTACTTCATTGGCTGTAAAGCGCTTTGGGACGTCCTGAGCATCTGGGAGAATTCCCCTTAAGCTTGTTCAAATCGTGCCATGGGATCTTTTATGTCCAACTTACAGGGCACCTTTTACAACAAACCGCGGGGGCATGGTGGCCTTGGTTTAACATCTCACCCGAATGGCTGCACCTCTGACAGCGCAGGTACCAGGGAGCATCAGCCAGGGAGTTCATGCTGAAGTCTCTGGAGTGGGGCTTGAACCCACGACCTTTGGAACCAGAGTGCCATCCTCTGAGCCAGCGCTGACACTGCAGTGAAGAGTTGAAAGTGTTGGCGTGTTTGCGTTGCGCTTCTGTCAGAACCCCGCTGTGCATTTCCAGCGTTTTAAGGCTTTCATTTGGATACCCGACATTGGCAATTTTTCTCTCATTATCTCCGATTAATGTGAGGCTGCTGACAGCCTGGTAATCAAATGCTGGGGCTGCAAATCAGAGCTGAATGTTTATCGGGCTGAACCGTGTCACCCCAGCCCTCTGCAGATCACCGAGGAGAACCGCCTGTGGGCAGTGCTGGGCTATTTTAGACATCCTTGCATCCAGGCGGACAGCCCGGGTTCAAAGGAGAGCGGCAAGATTGGGCTGTGATCGCCGCGGCAGTTCACCAGATGATAAGAGTAATTGGCCTGTCAACCGGGAGGCCTCTGCTTTCTCTAGCCCGCCACTCCGTAGTGTTCCAGAGGCTCCTGCCCGCCCCGTGCCAGCACTCCGACAGTGAAACACTCCTTTTGTGTTCAACTGAGAACACTTAGCAAAAGGACAGTGAAAGTTGGAATTTTTTTTAAAAAAGGTCCTTTTATGGTTTTAGCTCTCCACCAGCCTGCAGAAGACAAACTTCACCAAATTTTAGCTACGAGCAAAGGTTGGAGAGGCTGGAGTTGTTTTCCTTGGAACAGAGGAGGCTGAGGGCAGATTTAATTGAGGTGTATACAATTATGAGGAGCCGGGATAGAGTGGATAGGAAGAACCTGTTTCCCTTAGCAGACGGGTCAACCAGCAGGGGGCATAGATTTAAAGTAATTGCGGGGAGGTAGAGAGGGGATTTGAGGGGAAATGTTTTCACCCAGAGGGCGGTGGGGGTCTGGAACTCACGGCCTGAAAGGGTGGTAGAGGCAGAAACCCTCACCACATTTAAACAGGACCTGGATATGCACCTCAAGTGCCGTAACCCACAGGGCTACGGACCGAGAGCTGGAAAGTGGGATTAGGCTGAGTCGCTCTTGGTCGGCCGGCGCGGACACGATGGGCCGAATGGCCTCCTTCTGTGTTGACATTTTTCCATGATTCTATGGAGCGTTTGTAAAAGATCCCATGGCATTATTTCGAAGAAGAGCAGGGGAGTTCTCCTCGGTGTCCTGGGGCCAATATTTATCCCTCAATCAACATCACTAAAAATAAACAGATTATCTGCTCATTATCACATTGCTGTGTGTGGGAGCTTGCTGTGCGCAAATTGGCTGCTGCATTTCCCACATTACAACAGTGACTACATTCCAAAAGTACTTCATTGGCTGTAAAGCGCTTTGTGACGTCCGGTGGTCATGACAGGCGCGATCTCGCTCTGTCAAGCCCCGTGTGGTGGCTGGTGTGCAACGGTCACCCCACGTTAAAACAATCCACCCACAGGCATCTTCCACCCTTCAGGATGGAGTTCGGGATCTGGAATATTAGGTCCTTCATTGTAACACCTGTGAACTTGTCCCTTATTGGTGTGGAAGCAAGTCACCCTCGCTTCGAGGGACTGCTGATGACGATGATGTATAAATCCAAGCCTTTCTTTTTCTTTCTTTGCGTATTTTTGTTGTGTTTGTCTCTGTATTGGCTTTTATTTCTCTCGTTCTTTGTCCTGACCTTCTCTCGGTCTCCCTCTTGCTCTTGTGCTCGGTCTCCCTCTCTCTCGTTGTCTCTCTCTCTCCCTGTCCTTTGTCAGTGGAAGGGGTGTATGTTGATGGGTGGGAGGTACAGGCAGTGGTTGAGAAGTGGTGTGGCTTTGGGCCGGTGAGCGACGGGTGGGAGGGGCACAAGACAAATGTTTCCCCAATGTGTAAATCGTGAAAACCTGGCCATTAGATGTTTATTGCAGCAAATAAGGAGAAACTGCTTCTAGTGGCAGGAACATCGGTAACCAGAGGCCACAGATTTAATCGTAACTTTCAAACAGGTAATTGGATAAATACTTGAAAAGGAAAAAATTGCAGAGTTACGGGGAAAGAGCGGGGGGAGTGGGACTGATTGGATCGCTCTGCCACAGAGCCGGCACAGGCTCGATGGGCTCAATGGCCTCCTCCTGTGCTGTGTGAGTCTATAATTCTATGATCTGTAATACCTTCCAGTTGTGGTGAAGGGTTCTGGGTCCTTGTCTGTCCTCTCTACAGCCTCTGCTTAACTTGCTGAGTATCTCCAGTATTTCCTGATTCAAGTCTTGGAGTGAGTGGGACTTGAACCCACAACCTCCTGGCTCAGAGACAAGGTGCCACACGAGGACGGGATCAGGCTTAGCTCCTCCATCTCGCCCTCAGGATCAAAATGCCTCATTGCCCATGCTCGAACATCAAGCTGGAACCGTTAGATGATGTGTCAGAGGGTAGCAGTCACACTTACCACACCACATCACTCCTCAATGCAGTAATGGGCAAAGCAGAGAAAATTAAACAACAACAACTTACATTTATACAGCGCCTTTAACACCATAAACCGTCCCCAGCCACTTCACGGGAGCAATTATCAACATTTGACACCGAGCTATGTAAGGAGATATCTGGGTAGATGACCAAAAGCTTGGTCAAAGAGATTCAAGGAGCATCGCTGGCAAGGCCGGCATTTATTGCCCATCCCTAATTGCCCCTTGAGAAGGTGGTGGTGAGCCGCCTTCTTGAGCCGCTGCAGTCCGTGTGGTGAAGGTGCTCCCACAGTGCTGTTAGGGAGGGAGTTCCAGGATTGTGACCCAGCGACGATGAAGGAACGGCCGATATATTTCCAAGTCGGGATGGTGTGTGACTGGGAGGGGAACGTGGAGGTGGTGGTGTTCCCATGTGCCTGCTGCCCTTGTCCTTCTAGGGGGTAAAGGTCGCGGGTTTGGGAGGTGCTGCCGAAGAAGCCTTGGCGAGTTGCTGCAGTGCATCTTGTAGATGGTACACACTGCAGCCAGGGGGCGCCGGTGGTGGAGGGAGTGAGTGTTGAAGGTGGTGGATGGGGGGCCAATCAAATGGGCTGCTTTGTCCTGGATGGTGTCGAGCTTCTCGAGTGTTGTTGGAGCTGCACTTGGGTCGAAATTGCAGACTCTCCAAGGTCCTACGTTAAAGGCGCTATTTAAAAACAAGCTGTTGTTGTCAGGATGGGTGACCAAAAGCTCGGTCAAAGAAGAAGGTTTTAAAGAAGCGTCTTAAAGGAGGAGAGAGAGAGGTAGAGAGGCGGAGAGGTTTAGGGAGGGAGTTCCAAAGCTTGGGACCCAGGCAACAGAAGGCACAGCCACCGATGGTGGAGCGATTATAATCAGGGATGTTCAAGAGGGCAGAATTGGAGGAGCGCAGACATCTCGGGGGGTTGTGGGGCTGGAGGAGATTACAGAGATAGGGAGGGGTGTAGGGGCTGGAGGAGATTACAGAGATAGGGAGGGGTGTAGGGGCTGGAGGAGATTACAGAGATAGGGAGGGGTGTAGGGGCTGGAGGAGGTTACAGAGATAGGGAGGGGTGTCGGGGCTGGAGGAGGTTACAGAGATAGGGAGGGGTGTAGGGGCTGGAGGAGGTTACAGAGATAGGGAGGGGTGTAGGGGCTGGAGGAGGTTACAGAGATAGGGAGGGGTGTAGGGGCTGGAGGAGGTTACAGAGATAGGGAGGGGTGTAGGGGCTGGAGGAGGTTACAGAGATAGGGAGGGGTGTAGGGGCTGGAGGAGATTACAGAGATAGGGAGGGGTGTAGGGGCTGGAGGAGGTTACAGAGATAGGGAGGGGTGTAGGGGCTGGAGGAGGTTACAGAGATAGGGAGGGGTGTCGGGGCTGGAGGAGGTTACAGAGATAGGGAGGGGTGTAGGGGCTGGAGGAGGTTACAGAGATAGGGAGGGGTGTAGGGGCTGGAGGAGGTTACAGAGATAGGGAGGGGTGTAGGGGCTGGAGGAGGTTACAGAGATAGGGAGGGGTGTAGGGGCTGGAGGAGATTGATACTGAGCCAAAGAAGGAGCTGTTAGGAGAGGTGACCAAAAGCTTGGTTTTAAGGAGCATTTTAAAGGAAGAGAGAACGGCGGAGAGGTTCCGGGAGATTGAATCGGTCTTTGGGCAGTTTTACTATGTTAAAGGTGCTATATCAATGCAAGTTATTATTGTTGTTGTATACATGTCTTTAGACGAGTGGCAGCGCCCCTTACAGCGACAACAGGGAATTGGTTCCTCCGACTGCGACAAGCAATCTCTCAAATATCTGCTCATTAACTTTGATGTTGTCACTCCTCTTGATGTTCAGAGATTGTTAAATCGTTGTTTGGAATGTTCTCCACCCAACCCCGAGTGAACGACCTTTCTTTCTCCATCGCAGGGCTGCAAACCCACCGCCTCGCAGTTTAGACATTTCATTATTTCTATTTGTGAAGCAATCCGCGTCGCTTTTGACATCTGCCGCAGCACTGCATCGTTTCAAAGGGAGGAGCACTGGGCTGGAGCGAAGTGGCCAGGCACAATGTGTGGCCAGCCCTGACCTTTGACACGTTCTAATTAATGAACAATCGGGAGGCTGAGCAAAGCCAGGCTCTCCATCAATGTGTGAATACCGACGGGACGGAGTAGTGCCCGATGGACCCTGTGCATCGCCAGGGTCAGGCTGTATGCCCAATCCTGCTAAAGATAAAACAAACACAGTCACCAATTCAAAGGAAGAGAGACTCCCCTGCAGCTACCCGTGTGCTGAGCGATCATGTTTGGGTCTTGTAGTGACTAAAACAGGCGGGGCTGGGCTGTGTGTCGCTCGTCCTTACCGCGTGCTCCAGCTCTAGACAATCGCCTTACGTTTCAAAATTCACATCCTCCTTTCCAAATCCCTCCATGGCCCTCGCCCCTCCCTATCTCTGTAATCTCCTCTAGCCCCACAACCCCCCGAGATGTCTGCGCTCCTCTAATTCTGCCCCCCTGAGCATCCCTGATTATAATCGCTCCACCATCGGCGGCCGTGCCTTCTGTTGCCTGGCCCCAAGCTCTGGAACTCCCTCCCTAAACCTCTCCGCCTCTCTACCAACGTTCCCTGCAATTAACATTTTTATGGTGGTCAAACGCCTTTTCGCCTGGGCGCGCATTGCTAACGGCTCCCGCTGAATCGGGCAGCGAAGCATTATCGCCGTGCACACCCCGTCAGTGCCCCGGACCCCAAATTTAGTATTGTCCCCTGAAGCAGCGCTGAGCGATGTCAGCGACAGTGTCCGGGGGGCGTGTCCATGGCGGGCGGCCACTTGTGGGGCGAAGGTTCAAGGGGAGGTCCTTTAACAAAAAAGGTCCGGTTTTTTGGTGTGCACCATGGGCGCTTTGGACGTGGGGTTCGTGTGCCATCGGTCAGCCCGGCACTCTGCTTGAATACCAACTCGACTTAGATGTCCCAAGACGCTTCACAGCAGCATTATGAGATTTTTAAAAATTTGACAGCAAGCCACATAAGTAGAAATTAGGGCAGGTGACCAAAAGCTTGATCAAAGAGTCAGGTTTTAAGGAGCGTCTTGAAGGAGGAAAGATAGTGTACAGTCCTGACCCTGCAGTACAGACTTACACGAGGCACATGCTGAAGTCACGGTCACTCTGGACCTGCACCTTTATTTCACAGCTCTCAAGTGCCACACTTGCCTGAGACCTGCCTTTATATACCTGTGTGGAACAGGTATGCAGTGTCCCCTGCAAGTGCACCCCTGGTGGTAAAGTATGCTTGTGGTTACAGGTCATATCTATTTACAGTCATGTATAGCATGGTAAGGTACAGTTATATACAGTAGTGTGTGATACATGACAGAGAAGTGGAGAGGCGGAGAGGTTTAGGGAGGGAGTTCCAGAGCTTGGGGTCTAGGCAACAGAAGGCACGGCCACCGATGGTTGAATGATTATAATCAGGGATGCTCAGGAGGGCAGAATTAGAGGAGCGCAGACATCTCGGGGGTTGTGGGGCTGGAGGAGATTACAGAGATAGGGAGGGGCGAGGCCACGGAGGGATTTGAAAACAAGAATGAGAATTTTGAAATCCAGGTGTTGCTTAACCGGGAGCCAATGTACGTCAGTGAGCACAGGGAGTGATGGGTGAGCGGGACTCGGTGCGAGTTAGGACACGGGGTCAGTGAGCACAGGGAGTGATGGGTCAGCGGGACTCGGTGCGAGTTAGGACACGGGTCAGCGAGCACAGGGGGTGATGGTGAGCGGGACTCGGTGCGAGTTAGGACACGGGTCAGCGAGCACAGGGGGTGATGGGTGAGCGGGACTCGGTGCGAGTTAGGACACGGGGCAGCGAGCACAGGGGGTGATGGTGAGCGGGACTCGGTGTGATTTAGGACATGGGTCAGCGAGCACAGGGGGTGATGGTTGAGCGGGACTCGGTGCGAGTTAGGACACGGGGCAGTGAGCACAGAGGGTGATGGGTGAGTGGGACTCGCTGAGAGTTAGGACACGGGGCAGCGAGCACAGGGGGTGATGGGTGAGCGGGACTCGGTGCGAGTTAGGACACGGGGCAGTGAGCACAGGGGGTGATGGGTGAGCGGGACTCGGTGTGATTTAGGACATGGGTCAGCGAGCACAGGGGGTGATGGGTGAGTGGGACTTGGTGCTAACAGCTCATTCTTTGGCTCATTTTTTGCCTGATTACTTCTGTGAAGCAGCTTAGGGCATTTTACTACTTATCAGGCGCCATGTAATTGCAGGATGTTGTTGTAAACAGATGTCCTTCTGCACTGCGGTGATGGAACGAGAAGAGCACCGAAGAAATACCCGTCTTATAATTCTACGCTGTTGGCCATTTGCTGTCGATTCCGTGCAAATTGTCAGAAAACTTTAATCTCCCTTTTTAATTCTTGTTTTGCCACCTAAAGTATCGTGTCCCTATTCCTGGCACCACACTTTCGGGAGAATATCAAGTACATGGAGAGGGTGCAGAGGTGCTTTACCAGGATGTTACCAGGGAGGAAGGACTTCGCTGATGTGGAGAGACTGGAGAAGCTGGGATTGTTCTCTTCGAGCAGAGAGGGTTAAGGGGAGGTTTAATCGTGGTGTTCAATATCGCAAAGGGTTTTGATCAAGCAAGTAGGGAGAAATTGTTTCCTCCGGCAAGTGGGTCGGTAACCAGAGAGCATTGATTTAAAATAATTGGCAGAAGTACAGGTGAAATGAGGAGAAATGTTTTCACACTGAGGGCTGTGGTGATCTGGAACACATTGGCTGAAAGGTTGGAGCAATCAGATTCCAGTGGAACTTTCAAAAGGCAATTCGAGATGTATTTGCAGGACTAATTTACAGGGTTACGGGGAAAAGGTGGATGCAGAGAGGATGTTTCCACTGATGGGGGAGACTAGAACTAGGGGGCATGATCTTAGAATAAGGGGCAGCCCATTTAAAACTGAGATGAGGAGAAATTTCTTCTCTCAGAGGGTTGTAAATCTGTGGAATTCGCTGCCTCAGAGAGCTGTGGAAGCTGGGACATTGAGTATATTTAAGACAGAAATAGACAGCAGCTTAACCGATAAGGGGTTACGGGGAGCGGGCGGGGAAGTGGAGTTGAGGCCAAGATCAGATCAGCCATGATCGTACAAAATGGCGGAGCAGGCTCGAGGGGCCGTATGGCCTACTCCTGCTCCATGCTCTTATGAAAAAGCTGGGGGGTGGGACTAAATCGTATAGCACTATCAAAGTGCAGGCACAGGCACAATGTGCTGAATGGCCTCCTTCTGCACTGTAGGATTCTCAGGGGCCAAAATCGCCCCGTGCTGGGTCTGCAGCGTAAACCTTGAATTAGTGGGTGGGGTTGTGGTGGTGGGGCGGTAAGCATGCCTTCTGTCGGCGCTCCCAGGGCGCCCGCGACTCACCGCCAGCGCGGCATTAATGGTGTCGGCAGCCCTCCCCGTCTCTTACAGGGGCGGGCCACTGCGATCTGAGCAGCATTATCAGTGCCACCCACTGGAGACCACCAGGGAGGGTGTCGACACCCAAGAGGGGGGGGTGGTCCCGGTCTGCCTGTTGGCGGCCAGGCCCACCCAGCGGCCGCCATTGTCGGGCCGACTGAAAAGTCGGCCGACACAAAAATGTTGGCAGCCGCACCTCCCCTTTAAGGGTGTCTGGGGCTCCTCAGCAACACAGCTTCTCGCACTGCTATCCTAAGACGAGCAGGGGAGTTATCCCCGGTGTGCTGGGTTCAATATTCATCCCTCAATCAACATAACAAAAAAACAGATTAACTGGTCATTATCACATTGCTGTGTGTGGGAGCTTGCTGTGCGCAAATCGGCTACCGCGTTTCCCACATTACAACAGTGACTACACTCCAAAAGTACTTCATTTGCTGTAAAGCGCTTGGAGATGTCCGGTGGTCGCGAAAGGCGCTATAGAAATGCAAGCCTTTCTTTTCCTCTGCGACCAGGTGTGAGATGTGTACAGAGATGAGGGCGCAGATCTCGCATCCCACTCCAATAACCGCTCGCGTGTCCTTGAACTCACAGTTTTCACAACAGTCGGCAAGGTTGAGCAAACGTGTTGTCAAGCATGACAATGAATTTGGTCCTTTGTTTCTTCATAATGAGCCTATTTTAATTTGATTAAGTTCTAGATTGAGGTAATTAATAGCAACAAATCAGTTTGTTAGGAACAACACTGGGCTAGCTTACCATGAGAACAGGAGGGAAGTGAAGTTGCTCTTAACTGTTGCATCACCAGGAGCTTGTAGGAGTGCTCCCAGCAAAGGCTTCCCTGACAATCAGGGCCCCATTTACCATCGGAGTGAGGAGAAATTACACAATTTCAGCCGAAATCCAGCAGGCAAAGTGGGGAAAGGGGGTTGGACTCAAATCTGATTGATTTCCATCCCATGCACGTCTTCACTCAAAGGATAGAGGCAATTGGGGTTTCTCTCCACAACAAATGGCTGTGGATGGTGGGGGAGAGTTGAGCATTTTCCAGTTCTGAGATGGATCGATGTGTGTTGGGTGAGGATGTGGAGGGGTCTGGAGCAGCAGTGGGTAAATGCAGTTGAGGTACAGATCAGCCCTAATCTAATTGAATGGCGGAACGGGCACGACAGGCTAAATTACCTCCCCCTTATCCGATTAAAAATCACTCGTCAAATAACATGGAAACATAGAAACATAGAAAATAGGTGCAGGAGCAGGCCATTAGGCCCTTCGAGCCTGCACCACCATTCAATAAGATCATGGCTGATCATTCACCTCAGTACCCTTTTCCTGCTTTCGCTCCATACCCCTTGATCCCTTTAGCCATAAGGGCCATATCTAACTCCCTCTTGAATATATCCAATGAACTGGCATCAACAACTCTCTGCGGTAGAGAATTCCACAGGTTAACAACTCTCTGAGTGAAGAAGTTTCTCCTCATCTCGGTCCTAATCATTAGACTGTGTTCCCTGGTTCTGGACTTCCCCAACATCGGGAACATTCTTCCTGCATCTAACCTGTCCAGTCCCGTCAGAATTTTATATGTTTCTATGAGATACCCTCTCATCCTTCTAAACTCCAGTGAATAAAGGCCCAGTCAATCCAGTCTCTCCTCATATGTCAGTCCTGCCATCCCGGGAATCAGTCTGGTGAACCTTTGTTGCATTCCCTCAATAGCAAGAACGTCCTTCCTCAGATTAGGAGACCAAAACTGAACACAATGTTCCAATTGAGGCCTCACCAAGGCCCTGTACAACTGCAGTAAGACCTCCCTGCTCCTATACTCAAATCCCCTAGCTATGAAGGCCAACATACCATTTGCCTTCTTCACCGCCTGCTGTACCTGCATGCCAACTTTCAATGACTGATGAACCATGACACCCAGGTCTCGGTGCACCTCCCCTTTTCCTAATCTGCCGCCATTCAGATAATATTCTGCCTTCGTGTTTTTGCCCCCAAAGTGGATAACCTCACATTTATCCACATTATACTGCATCTGCCATGCATTTGACGACTCACCTAACCTGTCCAAGTCACCCTGCAGCCTCTTAGCATCCCCCTCACAGTTCACACCGCCACATAGTTTAGTGTCAACTGCAAACTTGGAAATATTACACTCAATTCCTTCACCCAAATCATTGATGTATATTGTAAATAGCTGGGGTCCCAGCACTGAGCTCTGCGGCACTCCACTAGTCACTGCCTGCCATTCTGAAAAGGACCCGTTTATCCTGACTCTCTGCTTCCTGTCTGCCAACTAGTTCTCTATCCACGTCAGTACATTACCTCCAATACCATGTGCTTTAATTTTGCACACCAATCTCTTGTGTGGGACCTTGTCAAAAGCCTTTTGAAAGTCCAAATATACCACATCCACTGGTTCTCCCTTGTCCACTCTACTAGTTACATCCTCAAAGAATTCCAGAAGATTTGTCAAGCATTATTTCCCTTTCATATATACATGCTGACTTGGACCGATCCTGTCACTGTTTTCCAAATCCGCTGTTATTTCATCTTAAATAATTGATTCCAACATTTTTCCCACTACTGATGTCAGGCTAACCGGTCTATAATTATCCGCTTTCTCTCTCCCTCCTTTTTTAAAAAGTGGTGTTACATTAGCTACCCTCCAATCCATAGGAACTGATCCAGAGTCGATAGACTGTTGGAAAATGATCACCAATGCATCCACTATTTTTAGGGCCACTTCCTTAAGTACTCTGGGATGCAGACTATCAGGCCCCGGGGATTTATTGGCCTTCAATCCCATCAATTTCCCTAAAACAATTTCTCGCCTAATAAGGATATTCTTCAGTTCCTCCTTCTCACTAGCCCCTCGGTCCCCGAGTACATCCGGAAGGTTATTTGTGTCTTCCTTAGTGAAGACAGAATCAAAGTGTTTGTTGTTCAATTGGTCTGCCATTTCCTTTTTCCCCATTATAAATTCACCTGATTCTGACTGCAAGGGACCTACGTTTGTCTTCACTAATCTTTCTCTTCATATGTCTTTAGAAGCTTTTGCAGTCAGTTTTTATCGTCCCGGCAAGCTTCCTCTCATATTCTATTTTCCTCCTCCTAATTAAATCCTTTGTCTACCTCTGCTGTATTACAAAATTCTCCCAGTCCTCAGGTTTGCTGCTTTTTCTGGCCAATTCATATGCCTCTTCCTTGGATTTAACACTATCCATAATTTCTCTTGTTTGCCACGGTTGAGCCACTTTCCCCGTTTTATTTTTACTCCAGACAGGGATGTACAATTATTGAAGTTCATCCATGTGGTCTTGAAATTTTACATAGGAACATAAGAACATAAGAATTAGGAACAGGAGTAGGCCATCTAGCCCCTCGAGCCTGCTCCGCCATTCAAAAAGATCATGGCTGATCTGGCCGTGGACTCAGCTCCACTTACCCGCCCGCTCCCCGTAACCCTTAATTCCCTTATTAGTTAAAAATCTATCTATCTGTGACTTGAATATATTCAATGAGCTAGCCTCAACTGCTTCCTTGGGCAGAGAATTCCACAGATTCACAACCCTCTGGGAGAAGAAATTCCTTCTCAACTCGGTTTTAAATTGGCTCCCCCGTATTTTGAGGCTGTGCCCCCTAGTTCTAGTCTCCCCGACCAGTGGAAACAAACTCTCTGCCTCTATCTTGTCTATCCCTTTCATTATTTTAAATGTTTCTATAAGATCACCTCTCATCCTTCTAAACTCCAACGAGTAAAGACCCAGTCTACTCAATCTATCATCAAAAGGTAACCCCCTCATCTCCGGAATCAACCTAGTGAATTGTCTCTGTACTCCATCCAAAGCTAGTATATCCTTCCTTAAGTAAGGCGACCAAAACCAATTGCCTATCCACCGTCAACCCTTTAAGTATCATTTGCCAGTCTATTCTAGCCAATTCACGCCTCATACCATCAAAGTTATCTTTGCTTAAGTTCAGGACCCTAGTCTCTGAATTAACTGTGTCACTCTCCATCTTAATAAAGAATTCTACCATATTATGGTCACTCTTCCCCAAGGGGCCTTGTTCAACAAGGTTGCTAATTAGTCCTTTCTCATTACACATCACCCAGTGTAGGATGGCCAACCCTCGAGTTGGTTCCTCGACATATTGGTCCAGAAAAACACCCCTAATACACTCCAGGAAATCCTCCTCAATTGTATTGCTACTAGTTTGGTTAGCCCAATCTATATGTAGATTAAAGTCGCCCATGATAAGTGCTGTACCTTTATTGCACGCATCCCTTATTTCTTGTTTGATTGTCTCCAATCTCACTACTACTGTTTGGTGGTCTGTACACAACTCCCACTAGCGTTTTCTGCCCCTTGGTATTCCGCAGCTCCACCCATACAGATTCCACATCATCCAAGCTAATGTCCTTCCTTACTATTGTGTTAATTTCCTCTTTGACCAGCAATGCTACCACACCTCCTTTTCCTTTCTGTCTATCCTTCCTAAATGTTGAATACCCCTGGATGTTGAGTTCCCAGCCTTGGTCACCCTGGAGCCATGTCTCCGTGATGCCAATTATATCATATTCATTAATTGCTGCCTGTGCAGTTAATTCGTCCACCTTATTCCAAATACTCCTTGCATTGAGGCACAGAGCCTTCAGTCTTGTCTTTTTAACGCACTTTGCCCATTTAGAATTTTGCTGTAATGTCGCCCTTTTTGATTTTTGCCTTGGGTTTCTCTGCCCTCCACTTCTACTTTTCTTCTTTCTGTCTTTCGCTTCGGCCCCTATTTTACTTCCCTCCGTCTCCCTGCATAGGTTCCCATCCCCCTGCCATATTAGTTTACCCCCTCCCCAACAGCACTAGCAAACACTCCCCCTAGGACATTGGTTCTGGTCCTGCCTAGGTGCAGACCGTCCGGTTTGTACTGGTCCCACCTCCCCCAGAACCGGTTCCAATGTCCTAGGAATTTGAATCCCTCCCTTCTTCACCACTCCTCAAGCCACGTATTCATCTGAGTTATCCTGCGATTCCTATTCTGACTAGCACGTGGCACTGGTAGCAATCCCGAGATTACTACCTTTGAGGTCCTACTTTTTAATTTAACTCCTAGCTCCCTAAATTCAGCTTGTAGTACCTCATCCAGTTTCTTTACCGATATCATTGGTACCTATATGCGCCACGACAACTGGCTGTTCACCCTCCCCCACCAAAATGTCCTGCACCCGCTCCGAGACATCCTTGACCCTTGCACCAGGGAGGCAACATATCATCCTGGAGTCTCGATTGTGGCCGCAGAAACATCTATCTATTTTCCTTACAATCGAATCCCCTATCACTATCGCTCTCCCACTCTTTTTCCTGCCCTCCTGTGCAGCAGAGCCAGCCACGGTGCCATGAACTTGGCTGCTGCTGCCCTCCCCTGATGAGTCATCCCCCTCAACAGTACCCAAAGCGGTGTATCTGTTTTGCAGGGGGATGACCCGCTGGGCTGTGGGCACTTCCCCAGCCCACCCCACTTACGAGACAGCCTCACTTGCAACACCAGAGGCTCATTGGGCAGCACTGTCATATCTGAGTCCACAGGTTGTGGGTTCAAGTCCCACTCCAGAGACATGAGCACAAAACTCTCGGCAGACTATCCAGTGCAGTACTGAGGGAGTGCTGCACTGTCAGAGGGGCAGTACTGAGAGAGCCCTGCACTGACAGAGGGGCACTACTGAGGGAGCGCCGCACTGTCGGAGGGGCAGTACTGAGGGAGCGCCGCACTGTCAGAGGGGCAGTACTGAGAGAGCCCTGCACTGTCAGAGGGGCAGTACTGAGGGAGCGCTGCACTGTCGGAGGGGCAGTACTGAAGGAGCACCGTACTGTCGGAGGGGCAGTACTGAGGGAGCACCACACTGTCGGAGGGGCAGTACTGAGGGAGCACCGCACCGTCGGAGGGGCAGTACTGAGGGAGCGCCGCACCGTCGGAGGGGCAGTGCTGAGGGAGCGCCGCACTGTCGGAGGGGCAGTACTGAGGGAGCGCCGCACTGTCGGAGGGGTAGTACTGAGGGAGTGCCGCACTGTCGGAGGGGCAGTACTGAGGGAGCGCCGCACTGTCGGAGGAATGGGTGGACGCGGGGCAGATGCAGTTTAACGCAGAAAAGTGTGAAGTGATGCATTTTGGTCGGAAGAAAGAGGAGAGACGATATAAACTAAAGGGTACAATCCTGAAGGGGGGAGCATGAACAGAGAGACTGGGGGTATATGGGCATAATTGGTTGAAGGTGGCAGGGCATGTTGAGAAAGTGGTTATAAACGCATACGAGATCCTGGGCTTCATAAATAGAGGCACAGAGTACAAAAGCGAGGACATTATGATGAACCTGTGTAAAACACTAGTTCACCCTCAACTGGGGTATTGTGTCCAATTCTGGGCACCACACTTTAGGAAGGATGTGAAGGCCTTAGAGAAGGAGCAGGGGGGATTGACGAGAATGGTTCCAGAGATGAGGGACTTCAGTAACGTGAAGAGACTGGAGAAGCTGGGGTTGTTCTCCTTGGAGCAGAGAAGGTTGAGAGGAGATTTGATCGAGGTGTTCAAAATCATGAGGGGTCTGGACAGAGTAGATAGATTGGGCTGGATTTTTGGCGTTGCAAATTTTGGGGCGGTAATGGCGGCGGGGCAGTAAAGTTAGCGCCCGAGAACAGTTTGCGCCTCAGTCAGTAACATTCATCCGCTGGGCCCTGAGTGTAGGGCGGGGCCCTGAGTGTGGGGTGGGGCCTCAGTGTAGGGCGGGGCCCTGAGTGTGGAGTGGGGCCTCAGTGTAGGGCGGGGCCCTGAGTGTGGGGTGGGGCCTCAGTGTAGGGCGGGGCACTAGGGGAAGCGTTACACACCTCTCTCAGGGCGCTAGGCCGGCTGGACAAAAGACAATCCCCCCGAGCTAAACCTGTCCTCAGACCGCTGTACGAGCGTCCTGGGGGGGATAAAAACTTGAAAAACCCAGGAAGAACATTCCCAATTAATGACCACGCCACCACAACATAAATTGCAACAAAAATACAATGAAACCCAACCACACTGACCCGAGGTGGACATCACTGACCTCACTGCGGCCGTTACAGCTCGGACCGCCCGCTTTCCCAGGCGTTCCCAGCAGGGGGCGCTGCGGGGCGTACGGATCGGGCGGGAGCCAATCATTGAGCCGGTGTCACACCCCGGGGCATTACACACCGGCTCGCCTCCCCCGGGCGGTAATGCTCCGCGCTCCGTCGATACCGGCACCGAATGTCACAGCGGGGTGCTGGGAGCTGGCCGCCCGCCCGGAATTGCTTGCCGTCCCTCCGGAGTGCTAACCGGGACGGCCAGCACCGGAAAATCCAGCCCCAACTCTTCCCATTTGTGGAAGGGTCACAAACCAAAGGCAACACGAAGAAAACGTTTTTAGGCAGCGAGTGGTTAGGATCTGGAATGTGCTGCCTGAGAGGGTGGGGGAGGCAGACTCAATCGCGGCTTTCGAAAGGGAGTTGGATAAGTTCCTGAAGGAAAATAATTAGCAGGGCTCCGGGGAAAGGGCAGGGGAGGGGGACTGGCTGAGGTGCTCTTGCAGAGAGTCGGCATGGGCTCAACGGGCCGAATGGCCTCCTTCCGTGCTGCAACCGTTCTATGAATAATTCTATGATTCTATATCCAGCAGCACGTCTGTTGAGATTGGGCCGATGTACTTTCCTGCGTCTAAAGCTCAACAAGCAATGAACAATCGATCTCAGAAGGAGAGACGGCCATTACTGCCAGTGCCAAAGATGCTGAGGATGAAGATCTGATAGACATAGCACTTTTTTATTTTCAGCTTTCGTGGCCTCTTGGAACAGCAGCTGCAATCTCCCTTGGTGGAATAGCTCTGTTGCAACGGTACAGGTTCATTTAAAGTTGGAGCAGGGGTCATTGCAATAGCTGAACCCGAATTTCAACCCACCACATCTCCCGCGATGCATTTGTGCCATTATCATTCCCTTTTATAGAGGGAGTCTCACCATCAGGGACCCCTTTATAGAGGGAGTCTCACCATCAGGGACCCCTTTATAGAGGGAGTCTGACCTTGGGGAACAGAGTGAAGCAATGGGGGGGTATGGCGGGCTGATTAACGGTCTGACGGGCCGTGGTGTGAATGCTCCTTCCATGGCCCTGACCACCTTCCTCAGCCAATGGAGAGGGGGTTGTGGGTGATTTAGTCCAATATGGCGAGAGAGGTTTATGGGCTCCCACAACCCATATGATGAGGGCAGGGGTCACCACACACACCAGGTGCGAGGATCCCGCTGGATGTCAGCACGGAATTCTGAGCCGGAGATGTGACTCCACTCTCTGGGACTGACTGGCGTCGGGTTCAAACCCGCAAAATTCTCCCCCCCCCACCCCCATTCTATCACCGAGCCAAAGGCTCAATACACTTCCGCAGCATGCCGTAACACAATGTGTTCACAATCTCGTGCATTGTTACTCATTAATACATCCAAACCTGCCGTCCTTGTTTCTGCACTCGGCGTCAAACCCCGTTGGTTGCCATTCCAATTTGACTTCCAAATCCATAATTTTATCAGTGAGTGGAAATTGGCACTGGGAGTGTTTGATGGGACAGTGTAGAGGAAGCTTTACTCTGTATCTAACCCCCTGTACCTGCCCTGGGAGTGTTTGATGGGACAGTGTAGAGGGAGCTTTACTTTGTATCTAAACCCATGCTATACCAGCCCTGGGAGTGTTTGGTGGGACAGTGTAGAGGGAGCTTTACTCTGTATCTAACTCCCTGTACCTGCCCTGGGAGTGTTTGATGGGACAGTGTAGAGGGAGCTTTACTCTGTATCTAACCCCCTGTACCTGCCCTGGGAGTGTTTGATGGGACAGTGTAGAGGGAGCTTTACTCTGTATCTAACCCCATGCTGTACCTGCCCTGGGAGTGTTTGATGGGACAGTGTAGAGGGAGCTTTACTCTGTATCTAACCCCATGCTGTACCTGCCCTGGGAGTGTTTGATGGGACAGTGTAGAGGGAGCTTTACTCTGTATCTAACCCCGTGCTGTACCTGCCCTGGGAGTGTTTGATGGGACAGTGTAGAGGGAGCTTTACTTTGTATCTAAACCCATGCTATACCAGCCCTGGGAGTGTTTGGTGGGACAGTGTAGAGGGAGCTTTACTCTGTATCTAACCCCGTGATCTCACCTAGACAATACTAATGAGAGGCAAAATGTTTATACTATTCTATTTTCCATTTCGACATCTCTCACTTTGACAAGTCAAAAAAAAGATACATGTAACATAAACGGTGGAAAAAAATCTATTCCCACGGTTCAACCATCCTTGTAGAAATCAGTCAGATCCAATTGTTGGTTGAATCTCGGAGGAAGACTCAATAGGAAACTTCACATTGAGTACTGAGCTCCCAGTGGGAGTCACACTGATAGAATTAGCTTCAGTGCACAAGGTGTGAGGCTGTGACAAGCCTAAGAATGCTTCCTGTTAACACAGTGTCATCGAGTTAATGAGGGCATGAAGGCTCCCTTCTTCACAGCTTTGTCTTTGTGAATGACCTAAGCCGACAGAGATCAGGACAGCCAAATCAAAAAATAAGGTTAGAATTCACTGATCTGAAATAATCAGCATTAATTGGTCTAATTTTATTCTGCTTTAATGAACCTTTTATCCCCCTCCTCTGTTGAGAGCAAGGAGCCCCTGCTGTGTTACAGTTCCACAAGCGTTGATATCCCGTCAGTACTTCACCCCAAGTGGCCCACTGCATACAAGAAAGAGTCAGCGAGCTGTTTGATGACTGCAAGAACATCACACTGACAACAGTTTCTTCTGTCCAATTCTGAGCTACTCAGTGTCCCTTTAGATGTCAGTCACGGCCGCTTAAGCAAGAACAACGGCAACTAGGATTCCTCTAACACGCTTAACGCCACAGAAATGATACAGATTTCGCCCATTATAGGATGCAGGGAAGGAAGAATCATTCACAATGCTGGGCGTTTGATCGGTTTGACCATTCCGTTCTCAGTTTCAAACGGTCCAACACCCCCGGGCAGTTCCGACGACTCCTCTCTGGGATATGGAAAGAACAAAACTGGTCAGTCGGGGGAGTCAATTTGGAAAGTTCTGAGGGAGAGAGCAAAATTGCCTCGTGAACTATTCTAGATTATTATATTAATATTTATTGTATAGACATTTCAATATTTTAGATGACAAAGTCCCACTTAAGAGATTGTTATCTAAGGTCGAAGCCCATGGAGTTGAGGGGAAATTATTGACCTGGTTAGGAAATTGGCTGAGTAGCAGGAGACAGAGAGTAGGGATAATGGGCAGGTACTCAAATTGGCAGGATGTGACTAGTGGTGTCCCGCAGGGATCTATGTTGGGGCCTCAACTATTCACTGTATTTATTAATGACTTAAGCGATGACATAGAAAGTCACATATCCAAATTTGCTGATGACACAAAGAGAAACATAGAAACATAGAAACATAGAAAATAGGTGCAGGAGTAGGCCATTCGGCCCTTCGAGCCTGCACCACCATTCAATATGATCATGGCTGATCATGCAACCTCAGTACCCCATTCCTGCTTTCTCTCCATACCTCTTGATCCCTTTAGCCGTAAGGGCCACATCCAACTTCCTTTTGAATATGTCCAACAAACTGGCCTCAACAACTCTCTGCGGTAGAGAATTCCACAGGTTAATAACTCTCTGGATGAAGAAGTTTCTCCTCATCTCGGTCCTAGATGGCTTACCCATTGTACGCAGGGTAGAAGAAAGTATAAAATTACAGCGGGATATTGATAGATTACGTGAATCGGCAAAACTGTGGCGAATGGATTTCAGTGTACGCAAATGTAAGATCATCCACTTTGGACCTAAACAGATAGAACATGGTACTTTCTAAATGGTGAAAAGCTAAACACAGTGATGACCCAAAGCGACTGGGAGTTCAGGTACATCGATCATTAAAATGTCATGGACAAGTACCGAAAATAATCACAAAGGCGAATGGGATGCTGGTCTTTATATCTAGAGGACTAGAATACAAGGGGGGTAGAAGTTATACTGCAGCTGTACAAAGCCCTGGTTAGACCCCACCTGGAGCACTGAGAGCAGTTCTGGGCCCCACAGCTTAGGGAGAATATATTGGCCTTGGAGGGAGTGCAGCGTTACCTGAATCATAGCTGAATTTCAAGGGTTAAGTTACGAGAAAAGATTACACAAACTGGGGTTGTATTCCCTAGAATTTAGAAGGTTAAGGGGTGATCTGATCGAAGTTTTCAGGAACAGAGGGTAGATAGAGAGACACTGTTCCCGCTGGTTGGAGGGTCTGGGACAAGGGGACAGAGTCTGAAATTAGAGTCAGACCTTTCAGGAGTGACATTAGGAAACACTTCTACACACACAGGGTGGGAGAAGTTTGGAACTCTCTTCTGCAAACGGCAATTGTTAATTTTAAATTGGAGATTGATCGTTTTTTGTTAATCAAAGGCATTAAGGGATATTGGGCAAAGGCGGGTATATGGAGTTAGGTCGCAGATCTCATTGAATGGTGGAGCAGGCTCGAGGGGCTGAATGGCCTCCTCCTGTTCCTACATTCCTATTTTCCTATTAAATTAGCTTCTATAGCAGGTGGACCAGAAACATGGACCCCGAATTTCCTGTCACTGCATCGTCTTAGCTTTGTTGGAAGTCTGGAGGAAGAGCCATTTACAACAGCTCATCTCTATCTCTAACCTCCTCCAGCCCCACAACTCTCCGAGATATCTGCGCTCCTCCAAATCCGGCCTCTCGAGCATCCCCGATTTCAATCACGCCACCATTTTTCAGCTGCCTAGGGCCTAAGCTCTGGCACTCCCTCCCTAAACCTCTCCGCCTCTCTCTCCTCCTTTAAGACGCTCCTTAAGACCTACCTCTTTGACCGAGCATTTGGTTAGTCTTTAGGTGTCAAATTTTTCCTGTGAAGCGCCTTGGGTCCTTTCACTCCGTTAAAGGTGCTATACTAATGCAAGTTGTTGTTGTAAACTCCACACTTGACAAACTTACAGCTGCTCAGTGGTAGCAGGTCTGAGGAAATACAGGGCCACCGAGGATATTGAAGTGTCACACAGAGTTACACAGAATGTACAGCACAGACACAGGCCATTGGGCCCAGTGCTCCGTGCCGGGGTTTATGCTCCACACCAGACCCCTCCCACCCCTCTCTATCTCACCCCATCACCCCATCCTTCTATTCCCTTCTCCCTCGTGTGTTTATCCAGCCTCCCCTTAAATACATCGATACTATTCACCTCAACCCCTCCCTGTGGCAGCGAGTTCCACATTCTCACCGCTCTCTGGGTAAAGAAGTTTCTCCTGAATTCCCCATTGGGTTTATTAGTGACGATCTTAGGCCCTAGTTTTGGACTCAACTTCTCTACGTCTACCCTATCAAACGCCTTCATAATTTTTAAAGACTTATTTTTTCTAGACAAAGGAGCCCTCAGTCTTTCCTGATAGATAGAAGCTCTCAGGTGATGCTATCCTTGTAAATCTTTTTTTGCACCAGCTCCAGTGTATAAGGCCAGGGCACTGCAGGATTACAGAACCAGCAACACAACCGAGGCACTTAACTTATGAAGGCTAAGAACATAAAAACATAAGGAATAGGAACAGGAGTTGGCCATTCGGCCCCTCGAACCTGCTCCGCCATTCAATACGATCATGGCTGATCCGATCATGGACCCAGCTCCACTTCCCTGCCCGCTCCCCATAACCCTTCACTCCCTTATCGCTCAAAAATCTGTCTATCTCAGCCTTAAATATATTCAATGACCCAGCTAAGGTTCATCTTCTTGATTTATTTTGATCCCTTTTGATTATTTTGTCCACTCAAGCAGTTGGCTAATAGCCTTTCTATTGTAAGTATATAATTACACCGCTGTCACATTATTTGCTTGATCATTGTTTAAGATCTTGGTGCTCGACACTTTCAAAGACTGGAATCATAAGATAAATTGAATTGCTTATAATATTACTTATCAAATAGGGTCTCCTGTTCAATTACTAAAAGTTTACCTGAATCGCAAAGAAAGAAATACTTGCATTTATGTAGCGCCGAAAGTCTTAAAGCGCTTTACAGCCAATGAAGTACTTTTGGAGTGCAGTCACTGTTGTAATGTAGGAAACGTGGCAGACAATTTGCGCACAGCAAGCTCCCAAACACAGCAATGTGATAATGACCAGATAATCTGGTTTTTTTTGTTATGTTGATTGAGGGATAAATATTGGCCCCAGGACACCGGGGATAACTCTCCTGCTCTTCTTCAAAATAGTGGCTGTGGGATCTTTTACATCCACCTGAGAGAGCAGACAGGGCCTCGGTTTAATGTCTCATCCGAAAGACGGCACCTCCGACAGCGCATCACTCCCTCAGTACTGCCCCCTGACAGTGCAGCACTCCCTCAGTACTGCCCCCCGACAGTGCAGCACTCCCTCAGTACTGCCCCTCCGACAGTGCAGCACTCCCTCAGTACTGCCCCCCGACAGTGCAGCACTCCCTCAGTACTGCCCCTCCGACAGTGCGGCTCTCCCTCACTACTGACCCTCCGACAGTGCGGCACTCCCTCAGTACTGCCCCTCCGACGGTGCGGCTCTCCTTCAGTACTGCCCCTCTGACAGTGCGGCACTCCCTCAGTACTGCCCCTCCGACAGTGCGGCTCTCCCTCAGTAATGACCCTCCGACAGTGCGGCTCTCCCTCAGTACTGACCCTCTGACAGTGCAGCACTCCCTCAGTACTGCCCCCCAACAGTGCGGCGCTCCCTCAGTACTGCCCCTCCGACAGTGCGGCACTCCCTCAGTACTGCCCCCCGACAGTGCGGCTCTCCCTCAGTACTGCCCCTCCACAGTGCGGTGCTCCCTCAGTACTGCCCCTCCGACAGTGCAGCACTCCCTCAGTACTGCCCCCCGACAGTGCGGCTCTCCCTCAGTACTGCCCCTCCACAGTGCGGTGCTCCCTCAGTACTGCCCCTCCGACAGTGCGGCTCTCCCTCAGTACTGCCCCTCTGACAGTGCGGTGCTCCCTCAGTACTGCCCCTCTGACAGTGCGGCGCTCCCTCAGTACAGCCCCTCCGACAGTGCGGCTCTCCCTCAGCACTGCACTGGGAAGCGTCAGCCTGGACTTGGTGCTCAAGTCTCTGGAGTGGGACTACTGAGCCAGCTACCCACAACTGACAAAGGATAATAACATTCTCAAACGGTACAAGCAGTTGGGACTCACCCGTCAGGGTGATCTTGGGTATGAGAGTCAAAATAATCTACAGTGAGAAAGGTAGAACATGTAACACCCATCGCTGTCCTCACCTGATGCCAACGATGTCCGCATTGCCTCAGTGGGCAGCTCTCTCGGACTCTGCGTCAGAAAGTTGTGGGTTCATGTTCCACTCCAGGGACTTGAACGCTAAAATCTCGGCTGACATTCCTGTGCAGTACTGAGGGATGCTACACTCTCAGAGGTGCCGTCTTTCAGATGAGACAACTTGTATTTATATAGCGCCTTTAAGGTAGTAAAACGTCCCAAGGTGCTTCAGAGGACTATTACAAGATAAAAATCTGACACCAAGCCAGATAAAAAGAGAGGTAGAGAGGCGGAGAGGTTTAGGGAGGGAGTTCCAGAGCTTGGGGCCCAGGTAACAGAAGGCACGGCCACCGATGGTGAAGCGATTATAATCAGGGATGCTCAGGAGGGAAGAATTAGAGGAGTGTGACATCTCGGGGGGTTGTGAGGCTGAAGGGGATTACAGAGATAGGGAGGGGCGAGGCCCTGGAGAGATTCGAAAACAAGGATGAGAATTTTGAAATCGAGGTGTTGCTTAATGGGGAGCCAATGTAGGTCAGCGAGCACAGGGGGTGATGGGTGAGCGGGACTCGGTGTGAGTTAGGACACGGGGCACAGGGGGCAATGGGTGAGCAGGACTCGGTGTGAGTTAGGACACGGGCAGCCGAGTTTTGGATGACCTCTAGTTTACACCGGGTAGAATGTGGGAGGCCAGCCAGGAGTGCGTTGGAATAGTCAAGTTTAGAGATAACAAAGGTATGGATGAGGGTTTCAGCAGCGGATGAGCTAAGGCAGGGGGGTGGAGACGGGCGATGTTATGGAGGTGGAAATAGATGGTCTTAGTTATGCTGCAGATATGTCGAAAGCTCATTTCAGGGTCAAGCATGACACCGAGGTTGTGAACAGTCTGGTTCAGCCTCAGACAGGAGTTGGGGAGAGGGATGGAGTCAGTGGCTGGGGAACGGAGTTTGTGGTGGGGACCGAAAACAATGGCTTCGGTCTTCCCAATATTCAGTTGGAGAAAATTTCTGCTCATGCTGAACTGGATGTGGGACAAGCAGTCTGACAATTTAGAGACCGAGGAGGAGTCGAGGGAAGTGGTGGTGAGGTAGAGCTGTGTGTCATCAGTGTACATGTGGAAACTGATGCTGTGTTTTCGGATGATGTCACCGAGGGGCAACATGTAGATGAGAAATAGGAGGGGCCAAGGACAGATCCTTGGGGGACACCAGAGGTAACGATGCGGGGGTGGGAAGAGAAGCCGGTACAGGTGATTCTCTGGCTACGATTAGATGGATAAGAATGGAACCAGGCGAGTGCAGTCCCACCCAGCTGGACCATGGTGGAGAGGCGTTGGAGGAGGATGGAGTGGACAACCGTGTCAAAGGTCGAGAAGGACGAGAAGGGATAGTTTACCTTTGTCACAGTCACAAAGGATTTAATTTGTGACTTTGACGAGAGCCGTTTCAGTTCTGTGGCAGAGTGTAGTGATACAAGAGTCTTGTTACTGTAAATGGCCTCAGGTGTAATAAACCTTATCCAACTATATTCATGCTCAAAGTACCCGCGTGACATGGTACCCACGCTTATAGACCAGTGACTGAGCACGCGCGCGCGCAGCCCGATGACCACTGACAGTGGCGCCCCTGGTGTCTGGTGACCCCAAGCATAAATACATAACAACATCCCCTTTCAAGATCTTAATATCAGTCTTTTTACAAATTAAGACGGTCTGGGACTTTCCTCTCATGAGTTGATCGTCTCAGTTCAACTTTAGTTCTGGGTGAGTGTTCTGAGTCAGTTGAGACTGAGGGCTGAGTGGCCGATCTGATGGGAGTGGTCATGACCACATCAGAAACTGAAGGTCCAGGGTCAGTATGACAGCAGAGTCCTCTGATGAATGAACATTGGTTGGTTGGTCACTGACTGCATCTTCCTCAAACGGTTCCAGTTGATCCGTGTGCTGCAGTTTTACCCGATCAGCATGTTTCCTGCATGTTTTGTCCATTCTTGAGCACGACAATAAACATTCTGTTACCCTCCTTGCCTGTAACAGTGCCGGCGATCCACTTTGGACCTTGACCATAGTTCAGTACATAAACCGGATCGTTGACAGAGATGTCACATGACACAGCAGCACCATCATGACACCATTGCTGACTTTAACGTCTGTTTTCAACACGATCATTCAAATCAGGAGAAAGCTTGGTCTTGAGATTTCTCTTCATCAGTAGTTCAGCAGGGGAAACCCCAGTAAGGCATGAGGTCTTGTCCTGTAACTGAGCAATATACATGACAAACGAGTCTGCAGTGAACCCTGAGTTATACGTTTCATACTCTGCTTGATCATTTGAACAGCACGCTCTGCTTGACCATTAGAAGCAGGTTTGAATGGAGCTGATCTCACATGTCTAATACCATGAACTCCTGGAACTCAAGACTTGTGAAGCAAGATCCGTTGTCGCTCACAACAATGTCAGGCAAACCATGAGTAGCAAACATGATACGAAGGCTCTCAATAGTAGCTGTAGATGTACTGGATGACATAATAATACATTCTATCCACTTTAAATATGCATCCACCACAACAAAAAGCATCTTTCCCAGGAAAGGGCCCGCAAAATTGATGTGGATCCTCGACCATGGTTTAGATGGCGACCAAAGACTCAGTGGAGATTCCGCTGGTACTTTATTTAGCTGCATGCAAGTACAGCACTGATGCATGCATGATTCCAGATCAGAGTCAATTCCAGGCCACCATACATAAGACCCAGCAATGGACTCCATCATGACAATACCAGGATGAGTGCTATGTAGTTCACGTATAAATTTTTCTCAACCTTTCTTAGGCATAATGACACGATTACCCCACAGCAAACAGTCTGACTAAATGGACAGCTCATCCTTGCGATGGTTGTAAGGTTTGGTCTCTTCACACACAACTCCATAGATATTGTAGACCAATCACCACTGAGGACACGTTTCACAACCGATAAAATGGCTGGTCCAGATCCTAACTTGTTGAGCAGTGACAGGGGTTCCTTCTTTCTCAAAAGCATCCATTACTAACAGTAGATCTGCAGGTTGAGGCATCTCCATATCAGGTGTGGACAAAGGCAGATGACTCAGTGCATCGGCACAATTCTCAGTACCCGGTCTATGACGAATAACATAATCATAGGTAGACAATGTCAACACCCACTTCTGGATGCGGGATGATGCATTGGCATTAATACCTTTGTTTTCCGAAAACAATGAAATGAGTGGCTCGTGACCTGTTTCGAGCTCAAAACGAAGACCAAACAGGTACTGGTGCATCTTTTTGACCCCATACACACAGGCCAAAGCTTCTTTTTCTATCATGCTGTAAGCTCTTTCCGTTGACAAACTTCTCGAAGCATACGCAACAGGTTGTAGCTTGCCCGACTCACTGGATTGTTGGAGTACACAGCCAACCCCATATGATGAAGCATCACAGGCCAATACAAGACACTTACACGGATCATAATGAACAAGCAGCTTGTTTGAACAGAGCAGATTCTTAGCTTTCTCAAAGGCTCTATCTTGAGACATACCCCAGACCCAGTTGTCGCCTTTTCTGAGTAGCACGTGCAGTGGCTCTAATGAAGTGCCCAGTCTGGGTAAGAAATTACCGAAGTAGTTGAGTAGCCCAAGGAATGAACACAGCTCCGTCACATTCAGAAGCCTGGGTGCATTTTTGATGGTCTTGGTTTTCGAATCAGTGGGTCTGACACCATCAGCAGCAATATTCCGAGGAATTCAAATTCAGGTGCCATGAATACACACTTTGAACGTTTCATCCTGAGCCTCACTTTGTCCAGATAATGTAGGACTTCTTCAAGATTGTTCAGCTGTTCAGCAGTGTCGTGACCTATGACCAGAATGTCATCTTGAAACACAACAGTTCTAGAAACAGACTTCAGTAGACTCTCAAAATTCCTCTGTTGTAGACAGTCTTTTATGGGTGTTGATGCACGTGAGTTTCTTCAAAGTGTCGACAAGCTCCTGTGTTATATAGGCCAACATCAGATCTAGTTTAGTGAATGACTTTCCACCAGCTAGCATGGCGAACAGGTCATCGGCCTTCAGTAATGGATACTGATCCTGTTTCGAAAATCGGTTAATCGTAACCTTGTAGTCTCCACAAATCCTGACAGTGCCATTACTTTTCAATACAGGACCAATGGGACTGGCCCACTCATTAAACTCGACCGGTGATATGATCCCTTCACGTTGGAGTCTGTGAAGCTCAATTTCAACCTTCTCCCTCATCATGTAAGGAACAGACCAAACTTTATGATAGACAGGCTTTGCATCAGAATCCAGGTGAATCTGCACCTTGGCTCCAGTAAAACTACCAATGCCTGCTTCAAACAAAGAAGGAAACTTCATCAGCACTTGAGCACACGAAGTGTCATCCACCGAGGACAACGCTTTGACATCATTCCAGTTCCACTTGACTTTCTCGAGCCAATTCCTGCTGAACAGCATTGGACCATTACCTGGGACGATCTATAACGGTAGATCATGAACCACACCGTCATATTACACCTCGACTACTGCACTGCCAATCACCGGTATGAGTTCCTTAGTGTAAGTATGCAACTTGGCATTGACTGGACTCAGCTTAGTCTGCACAGCCTCAGTGTCCCACAGCTTGTCGAATGTCCTTTGGCTCATTATCGACTGTCTCGCACCCGTGTCCAGCTCCATTGATACAGGCACACCATTCAGCTTCACATTAACAATTATCGTCAGGCTCTTTGCCAAGAATGAATACAGACCATACATTTCCTCCTCAGGTTGTATATCCGGGCCAGCACTGGACTGGTCATCATCAGCAATGTGATGAGCGACAGCACGCTTGCTCAGTTGTGGGCACATTCTCTGAAGATGCCCACTTTCGAACAGCCATTACAGGAGTATTGTTGAAACTGACACTGATGAGGCCGATGATTGCCCCCACAACGCCAACAGGGTGATATCGGATTGGTACCAGTTGGCGGGCTCTGAGCAGCTACAGGTTTCACAGAAGCAGTCGAGTAGGCCCTGCCATAAGCAGCACTGCCAGAAGATGACACAATCTTGTTTACAGTATCTGCCGTGGAGCTTCAACTCTTCGATAATATCTGCCTCAAATTATCATCAGTCGTCATGCATGCCCAGGCAGTCACAATGGCCTTTTTAGAATTTTTTGAGGATGTAACTAGCAGAGTGAACAATGGAGAACCAGTGGATGTAGTGTATTTGGATTTTCAAAAGGCTTTTGACAAGGTCCCACTCAAGAAATTGGTGTGCAAAATCAAAGCGTTGCGGAATTGGAGCTGAAGGTGGATTCACTCTGGAACATCCACGATGCTAAGAATGACGTGAGTAGCACGTTTAGTGAGTTGGTCCACAGCCAGATAGAGAATGGAAGACCAGCAGGAAGAGCAGTGCAAGGAAGGTAGTGCAGGGGTCCCCTGCGGTCATCTCCCTGCAAAACAGATACACCGCTTTGAGTACTGTTGGGGGGGATGACTCATCAGGGGAGGGCAGCAGCAGCCAAGTTCATGGCACCATAGCTGGCTCTGCTGCACAAGAGGGCAGGAAAAAGAGTGGGAGAGCTATAGTGATAGAGGATTCAATTGTAAGGGGAATAGATAGGCGTTTCTGCTGCCGCAATCGAGACTCCAGGATGGTATGTTGCCTCCCTGGTGCAAGGGTCAAGGATGTCTCGGAGTGGATGCAGGACATTCTGAAAAGGGAGGGTGAACAGCCAGTTGTCGTGGTGCACATTGGTACCAACGATATAGGTAAAAAACGGGATGAGGTCCTACGAGACGAATTTAAGGAGCTAGGAGCTAAATTAAAAAGTAGGACCTCAAAAGTAGTAATCTCGGGATTGCTACCAGTGCCACGTGCTAGTCAGAGTAGGAATCGCAGGATAGCGCAGATGAATACGTGGCTTGAGCAGTGGTGCAGCAGTGAGGGATTCAAATTCCTGGGGCATCTGGGGTAGGTGGGACCAGTACAATCCGGACGGTCTGCACCTGGGCAGGACCGGAACCAATGTCCTAGGGGGAGTGTTTGCTAGTGCTGTTGGGGAGGAGTTAAACTAATATGGCAGGGGGATGGGAACCAATGCAGGGAGACAGAGGGAAACAAAAAGGAGACAGAAGCAAAAGACAGAAAGGAGATGAGTAAAAGTGGAGGGCAGAGAAACCCGAGGCAAAAAACAAAAAGGGCCACTGTACAGCAAAATTCTAAAGGGTCAAAGTGCGTTAAAAAGGCAAGCATGAAGGCTCTGTGCCTCAATGCGAGGAGTATTCGGAATAAGGTGGATGAATTAACTGTGCAGATAGCAGTTAATGGATACGATGTGGTTAGTATCATGGAGACATGGCTCCAGGGTGACCAAGGCTGGGAACTCAACATCCAGGGGTATTCAACATTTAGGAAGGATAGACAGAAAGGAAAAGGAGGCGGGGTGGCATTGCTGGTTAAAGAGGAAATTAATGCAATTGTAAGGAAAGACATTAGCTTGGATGATGTGGAATTGGTATGGGTGGAGCTACGGAATACCAAGGGGCAGAAAACGCTAGTGGGAGTAATCTATAGACCTCCAAACAGTAGTAGTGATGTTGGGGAGGGCATCAAACATGAAATTAGGGGTGCATGCAATAAAGGTGCAGCAGTTATCATGGGTGACTTTAATATGCACATAGATTGGGCTAACCAAACTGGAAGCAATACGGTGGAGGAGGATTTCCTGGAGTGCATAAGGGATGGTTTTCTAGACCAATATGTCGAGGATCCAACAAGGGGGGAGGCCATCTTAGACTGGGTGTTGTGTAATGAGAGAGGATTAATTAGCAATCTCGTTGTGTGAGGCCCCTTGGGTAACATTGACCATAATATGGTGGAATTCTACATTAGGATGGAGAATGAAACAGTTAATTCAGAGACCATGGTCCAGAACTTAAAGAAGGGTAACTTTGAAGGTATGAGGCGTGATACTTAAGGGGTTGACAGTGGATTTAGATGGCAGACATTTAGAGACCGCATTTAGAGACAGTTTTGATCTCCTAACTTGAGGAACGTCATTCTTGCTATTGAGGGAGTGCAGGGAAGGTTCACCAGACTGATTCCCGGGATGGCGGGACTGACATATCAAGAAAGATTGGATCAACTGGGCTTGTATTCACTGGAGTTCAGAAGAATGAGAGGGAATCTCATAGAAACGTTTAAAATTCTGATGGGTTTAGACAGGTTAGATGCAGGAAGAATGTTCCCAATGTTGGGGAAGTCCAGAACCAGGGGTCACAGTCTAAGGATAAGGGGTAAGCCATTTAGGACCAAGATGAGGAGAAATTTCTTCACCCAGAGAGTGGTGAACCTGTGGAATTCTCTACCACAGAAAGTTGTTGAGGCCAATTCACTAAATATATTCAAAAAGGAGTTAGATGTAGTCCTTACTACTCGGGGGATCAAGGGGTATGGTGAGAAAGCAGGAATGGGGTACTGAAGTTGCATGTTCAGCCATGAAGTAATTAAATGGTGGTGCAAGCTCGAGGGGCCGAATGGCCTACTCCTGCACCTATTTTCTATGTTTCTATGTATTGGGGATAATGTAGTGACGTGGATAAAGAACTGGTTGGCTGAGAGGAAGCAGGGAGCTGGGATAAATGGGTCCTTTTCAGAATGGCAGGCAGTGACTAGTGGGATGCCGCAGGGCTCAGTGCTGGGACCCCAGATATTTACAATATACATCAATGATTTAGATGAAGGAATTGAGTGCAATATCTCCAAGTTTGCAGATGACACTAAGCTGGGTGGCGGTGTGAGCTGTGAAGAGGATGCTAAGCGGCTGCAGGGTGACTTGGACAGGTTAGGTGAGTGGGCAAATGCATGGCAGATGCAGTATAATGTGGATAAATGTGAGGTTATCCACTTTGGGGGCAAAAACACGAAGGCAGAATATTATCTGAATGGCGGCAGGTTCGGAACAGGGGAGGTGCAACGAGACCTGGGTGTCATGGTACATCAAAATTTGGCATGCAGATACAGCAGGCGGTGAAGAAGGCAAATGGTATGTTGGCCTTCATAGCTAGGGGATTTGAGTACAGGAGCAGGGAGGTCTTACTGCAGTTGTACAGGGCCTTGGTGAGACCACACCTGGAATATTGTGTTCAGTTTTGGTCTCCTAATCTGAGGAAGGACGTTCTTGCTATTGAGGGAATGCAGCAAAGGTTCACCAGACTGATTCCCGGGATGGCAGGACTGACATATGAGGAGAGACTGGATCGACTGGGCCTTTATTCACTGGAGTTTAGAAGGAGGGGATCTCATAGAACATATAAAATTCTGACGGTACTGGACAGGTTAGATGCGGGAAGAATGTTCCCGATGTTGGGGAAGTCCAGAACCAGGGAACACAGTCTAATGATTAGGACCGAGATGAGGAGAAACTTCTTCACTCAGAGAGTTGTTAACCTGTGGAATTCTCTACCGCAGAGAGTTGTTGAGGCCAGTTCGTTGGATATATTCAAGAGGGAGTTAGATATGGCCCTTACGGCTAAAGGGGTCAAGGGGTATGGAGAGAAAGCAGGAAAGGGGTACTGAGGTGAATGATCAGCCGTGATCTTATTGAATGGTGGTGCAGGCTCGAAGGGCCGAATGGCCTACTCCTGCACCTAGTTTCTATGTTTCTATGTTTCTCAAATCCAGCTTCTCTTTGGCCAATAACTTTCGAAGAATCAAATCATGGTTGATGCCTATCACGAAGAAATCTCGCAACATGTCTTCCATCATGTTCTCGAACTTACACGGCTCAGCAAGACGTCACAGGTCAGCGACGAAACCCGACACATCCTGGCCCTCAGCACGAACATGCGTGTAGAAGCGATGGCGTGAAATGATGATCCCCTCTTTTGGCTCAAGATGGTTACGCAACAAAGCACACAAATCCTCGTACTCTTTGTCCGTTGGATGTAAAGGCGAGAGAAGGTTCTTCATGAGGCCATAAATCTTTGGAGCAAAGACAGTGAGGAAAACCGCCCTGCGACTAACTGCATCAGCCTCTCCCTCCATTTTGTTGGCCACAAGATACTGATCCAGGAGGTCGATAAAATCCGCCCAATCCTCACCATCCATGAATCTCTCCAGATTTCCAATAGTGCCCATTGTACATGGAAAGGTTCTTAAGTTACCTTGTCGCCAAATATAATGACTCAAGAGTCTTGTTATTGTAAATGGTCTCAGGTGTAAACCTGATCCAACTTTATTCTCCCTCAAAGTACCTGCGTGACATGGTACCCGCGCTTATTACCAGTGACCGCACACGCGCGCATACAGCACGATGACCTCCGACAGTGGCGCCCCCTGGTGTCTGGTGACCCCAAGCATCAATACATAACACAGAAGTAGCAATCTGATTGGAGGGATTCAAACACGGAGTTGCGGGAAAGATGGTCACGGATATGGGAGGCGACAACATGTTTAAGGACTTTGGAGAGGAAAGGGAGGTTAGAGATGGGATGGTCGTTTGCAAGGACAGATGGGTCAAGGGTTGTTTTTTTGAGGAGACATGTGATGACGGCAGATTTGAAGGAGCGGGGACAGTACCTGAGGAGAGAGAACCGTTAACAATGTCGGCTAACATGGGAGCCAGGAAAGGAGGTTGGGTGGTCAGCAGTTTGGTGGGAATAGGGTCGAGGGAGCAGGGAGTGAGACTTGTGGACAGGATGAGCTCGGGAAGGTCATGAGGGGAGATCGGAGACAAACTGGAGAAAGATGTGAGGTCAGGGCTGGGGCAGGGGGGGTCCTTAGAGGAAGTTTGGCCGGTGGGCTCGGGGAAGGAAGGGAAGAGGTGGCTGAACGAATGGTCTCAATCTTAGAGACAAATAAGTCCATGAGTTCCTCACATTTATTGTCGGAGGTGAGGGTGGAGACTGGGGGGAGGGGTTTAAGAAGATGGTTAGCTGTGGAGAATAGAAGCCTGGATTTATCTTTGTATTCCAGAATGATTCTGGAATAGTTAGCAAGTTAAGCAGACGAGAGCAGGACCCGATAATGCTGTATGTGGTCAAGCCAGATCTAGCGGTGAATGGCCAAACCAGTTGTCCGCCTTATCCATTCAAGTCTGCGTCTCTTGGACTTAAGGGAGTGAAGATCAGGGCTGTACCAGGGGAACGGCCAGGGTGAGAGAGAGTTATGGTTTTAACAGGGACTGGGGCATCAAAGATGATGATTGAGCCGATCAGTAGTTGCAGAGATGTCACGGTGAGTGGAAGGCCAAAGGCTGGTCAGTTGGGAGTTTCTAAGTGCAGTTTTAAGAGAGTTTGGAGAGATTTTTTTCCAGGGATGGTCACAGAAGGAGATAGGGTTGTGGGTTGGAGGGGGGGCGGGGTGCAGGGGGGTGGGGGAAGGGGGATGTGGGTGGAGAGTGATACGAGGAAGTGGTCAGAGATGGCCTTATCTGCGATTGACACGATGGGATTAGCGAGGCCACGAGAGATGGCAAGGTCGGGGGATGGCCGTGAATATGGGTTGGGGAGTTCACGCGAAGGGAGAGATTAAGCGAGGACAGGAGGGTAGTGAACTCAGGGAGAGAGAGCATGATGAATTGAGATGGAGGTTGAAATCACCGAGGATGAGAAGTCGTTCGCTGCAGAGGGAAGAAAGTAGTGAAGAAATATCGGTGATAAAATGTTTATGGTACTTGGGGGGGGGGAGTGGGGGGCGCAGTAGAGAATGAGATTTTTAAATGAGAGGTGAGAGGGGTGGAGTCGGGCGAGATGCTCAAAGGAGGAGAAAGTGCCGGAGGAGTCGGGGGACCGACCAAGCTGTGATTCGCTGATGAGAGCCACATGGCCTCCACGGCGGTGTGGGTGGGGCAAGTGGTGAAGATATACCCCGGGTGGGGAGGCTGCATTTTAGGGTAAGGTGTCATCCCCTCAGCCAAGTTTCTGTCAGGGCCATGATGTCAACGCAATCATCCACGGTGAGCTCATGGATGGCAATGGCGGAGGAGATGCTAAGCTCTCTCAGGTCACTATCTCGAAGAAGAGCAGGGGAGTTATCCCCGGTGTCCTGGGCCAATATTTATCCCTCAATCAACATCTGGTCATGATCACATTGCTATTTGTGGGAGCTTGCTGTGCGCAAATTGGCTGTCACGCTTCCTACATTAAACGGTGATTACACTTCAAAGGTACTTCATTGGCTGTAAAGCTCTTTGGTTTGTCCCGCAGTCGTGAGAGGGCAGACAGGGGTCACGGTTTAATGTTTCATCCAAAAGACAGCACATCGGATAGTACAACGCTCCCCACAGCCGAGATTATGGTTCATCTCTCTGGAGTGTCTTTGAACCCAAAACCTTCTGATGTAGAGACAAGAGTACTGCCCACTGAGCCACGGAACTAATTGTTTAAGCAACATCAGGGAGTGAATACTACTCAAGAGACAACATTTCATCTGTTGCAAGATCACAAGTAACAAGCATCACGCCTGTAGTTACACTAATAAGCTGATGAAGTCTGTCCCCTCTCCATGTTACCAATCCCCGGAGCCTGGCTTCCTTTAAGATGTTTAACAAGACAATTTTACCAAACAACCAACTTCTCCTTCCAGCGCCAGCTGTGGCTCAGTGGGTAGCACCCTCACCTCTGGGTCCGCAGGATGTGGGTTCAAGTCCCACTCCAGGGACTTGAGCACGTTAAAAAGAATCTCAGCAGACACTCCAGTACTGTACTGGGGGAGTGCTGCACTGCTGGACCTCATTCTTCTAAACGCCAGAAAATATAGGCACATTCTACTCAAGCTCTCTCAAAAGGACAGCCCTTTCATCCCAGGAATCAATCCATTGAACCGTTGTTTGTTGTACCCTGTCTCAGACTAGTATATCTCTCCGTAGGTAAGGAGACAAAACACTAAATGTGTGGTCTCACCAAAGTTGGATATAATTGCAGCAATATTTCCTTACTCATACTCCAACCCCTTTGACAAAAACATACAATTTGCCATCCTAATTGCTTGCTGTTCCTGCATCATTCCTGCTCCTCCCACCTTGCTTCATCTCACCCTATCGGCATAACCTTCGATTGCTTTCTCCCTCAGTGTCAGCCGTGGCCCAGTGGGTAGCACACTTGGACCTGAGTCAGAAGGTTGTGGGTTTAGGTCCCACTCCAGCAACCTGAGCGCAAACAAAATCCAGGCTGACACTCCCAGTGCAGGGCTGAGGGAGTGCCGCGTTGTCAGAGGTGTCGTCTTTCGGATGAAATGTTAAACCGAGATCCCGTCTGCTCTCTCAGGTGGATGTAAAAGATCTCACGGCACTATTTCGAAGAAGAGCAGGGGAGTTATCCCCGGTGTCCTGGCCAATATTTCATCATCCTCATCGGCAGTCCCTCGAAATCGAGGAAGACTTGCTTCCACTCTAAAAGTGAGTTCTCAGGTGACTGAACAGTCCAATACGGGAATTACAGTCTCTGTCACAGGTGGGACAGACAGTGGTTGAGGGAAGGGGAGGGTGGGGCTGGTTTGCCGCACGCTCCTTCCGCTGCCTGCGCTTGGTTTCTGCATGCTCTCGGCGACGAGACTCGAGGTGCTCAGCGCCCTCCCGGATGCTCTTCCTCCACTTAGGACGGTCTTTGGCTAGGGACTCCCAGGTATCGGTGGGGATGTTGCATTTTATCAGGGAGGCTTTGAGGGTGTCCTTGTAACATCTCCTCTGCCCGTCTGGGGCTCGCTTGCCGTGTAGGAGTTCTGAGTAGAGTGCTTGCTTTAGGAGTCTCGAGTCTCGGGCATGCGGATTTATCTCTCAATCAACATAACAAAAACAGATTATTTGGCCATTCTCACATTGCTGTTTGTGGGAGCTTGCTGTGCACAAATTGGCTGCCGTGTTTCTACAATACAACAGTGACTACGCTTCAATAGTACTTCATTGGCTGTAAAGCGCTTAGCAACATCCTGTAGAACTGCAAGTCGATCTTTTTAAACTCTCAACTAGTGATTTTTCTATTTGAGGGCCTCTTCCTCTCCTCCTTCATGCTCTATAAACTGCGTGATTTACACTCCCTCCTCCTGCCAATAAATCAATTTCACTGACAACGATAGACAATAAATACCTGGAATGCAATGCGGCTGAATTAGTCCAGGTAATTTAAGTTACTGTGGGTCTGTTAACTGGTGACAGTTTAACAGATTGAGAGCCAGGGAGTTTTGTTTAATGTGATAGAACAAAGATAGATTTGTCGGGGCAGGAGGGATTATTTTATGGGGATGCTTTGGATCTGAGCTTGCCAATTCAAGCAAAACTACTTCAAAAAGGTTCATTGGCCAAATCAGAATTTCACAATAAGGTTCAAGTGGAACATGATTAGTCCCAGTACTCCCACTTCCCTGGATGGTGCAGCTCCAACAACACTCAAAAAGCTCGACACCATCCAGGACAAAGCAGCCATTTGATCGGCTCCCCATCCCCCACCTTCAACACTCACTCCCTCCACCACCGGCGCACCCTGGCTGCAGTGTGCACCATCTACAAGATGCACTGCAGCAACTCGCCAAGGCTTCTTCGGCAGCACCTCCCACCTAGACCCGCGACCTCTACCACCTAGAAGGACAAGGGCAGCAGGCGCATGGGAACACCACCACCTCCTCGTTCCCCTCCCAGTCACACACCATCCTGACTGGGAAATATATCGGCCGTTCCTTCATCGTCGCTGGGTCACAATCCTGGAACTCCCTCCCTAACAGCACTGTGGGAGCACCTTCACCACACGGACTGCAGCGGTTCAAGAAGGCGGCTCACCACCACCTTCTCAAGGGGCAATTAGGGATGGGCAATAAATGCCGGCCCTGCCAGCAACGCCCACATCCCGGGAACAAATTTTTAAAAATCCATTGCTTTTTATGGGAGAGAGTCCCACACTTCTATCACCCTTTGCATGAAGAAGTGTTCCTAACTTCTCTGCTGAGTGGCCTGGCCCTGATTTTAAGGTATACCTCCTAGTCCGAGACTCCCCCAGGTAAAATGTCTGCTTCAGTGGCCTTCCCTGGAAACTTACCGGATACTCGACAACCCTCGACTTGCAAATCTCTGCCGCAATTCCCTCTTCCCTCCCAATTTCCTCATTTTTTTTTTTAAACTCGCTTTCCCTGGGATTTGAATTCTTTTCCTGTCACGAGTAATTTGGCTCGGGAGGAAGTTGTCCCAGTCTCGCATCTTTGTTTCCAAGCAGGACTATGGGGGAAGGGGCTTTGGCGAGGGACGTGGGACAAGCTGAGGTGATCCGGCAGACAGCCGGCACGGGCAGGCTGGACCAAATGGCCTCTTACTGTGCCGTTGCCATTCTACGATTCTGTCATAACCCTGAAAACGTCTTGTGGTCGCGACCTCGAAGGCCCTGGATTGCTGACGGACTGGCGCTAGCGTTCCAATGCCAATACGCAACGAAAGAAAGAAGCAAATCTCAGAAAGATTGCTGGCATCACCAGGAATGAAGCGTGTCTGTGCGAAATCAGACATCTCCGAAACAAAATGAATTACACGGTGAAAATGATTTTTAATTAAATGTATGTTTCGGGGGTAAATTGGGTCCGTGCAGCATTTTGCAAAAAATGTTCTGAAATAAAGCATAGGCGTAGACAGCACATCAACTGGAGAAAAACATAAGCAACAAGGAAAGGCCTGGCTGTCTGTCTGACTCCACACTGCCTTGGCCCTTTCTTTTTGAGTGCCTTGATTCTGAACCGTCTTGTTCCGTGATTGTCATATCCTTAACTGTCTCAGGCTCGGAATTAATTTACATTCCCTTCAAAAAATAAAAGAGCTGAAGGGTCCGGGAATGTTCCAATTACAGGAGACAACCGGACCACATCATGTCACATCGGGTGAGGTTAATGAGCGACAGTGCTACAACCAGGCATGTTAAGTAGCCTGCTTCACTCAGCCCCCATAGCTGGCTCCCGCAGGTCATTACAACATTACACCGTGAGAGCACCAGCGGCTGGTCAGGAGCGGCGAGCGGCCTCAGGAGCAGTGTGGAGGTCCCAGGAGACTACTCCAGGGAGCAGCGCGAGCTGGTGCAGGAGGGCGATGGCCGCGAGGAGTGACTTCATCAAGGTCCAGGTCGCTGATTGGAGCGTGGGCAGGTACAACAGGAGCGGCGAGAGACTGTAGAGGGACGTGACCGGGGCCCAGGAGAGGCGTGAGTTCGGGGCCCATTCAGGCGAGGGCCCAGGGGCTGCACGGGCCCAGCCCACACTGTGCGATATGTGAGCGCACTGGGTCCGTGCAGCAGAGCAGGTCTCCAGTCGTCCTGGTTAACCCTTGCCACTGGACCAAGACCTCGCTCTGTCAAGCCCGTGTGGTGGCTGGTGTGCAACGGTCACCCCACGTTAAAACAATCCACACACAGGTATCTTCCACCCTTCAGGATATAGTTCGGGATCCGGAATATTAGGTCCTTCATTGAAACACCTGTGAACTCATCCCTTTTTGGTGTGGAAGCAAGTCATCCTCGCTTCGAGGGACTGCCTATGATGATGATGACAACAGTGACTACACTCCACAAAAGTACTTCATTGGCTGTAAAGCATTTTGAGAAGTCTGGTGGTCGTAAAAGGCGCTATATAAATGCAATTCTATCTTTCTTTCTTTTATTTTTTCCCTCCACTGTCTTTTCAATCTCCTTTGTGTCCAACTGGAGCCAAGGTACTTGCATTTATATAGCACCTTTGAGGCAGTTTAAAGATCCCACATGAGCGATTGTCAAATAAAATTTGACACCGAGCCACATAAGGTGAAATTAGAGCAGGTGACCAGAAACTTGGTCAAAGAGGGAGGTTTTAAGGAGTGTATTGAAGGAGGAAAGAGAGGTAGAGAGGCGGAGAGGTTTAGGGAGGGAGTTCCAGAGCTTGGGGCCCAGGCAGTTGAAGGCACGGCCCCCGATGGTGGAGCGATTATAATCAGGATGTGCAAGGTATAATGGAGTAGGAACACCACAGGAACAGGACCACAGGCCATTCAATCCCTCGAGCCTATTCCCTATTCAATTCGATCATCGCTGATCTGCACCTCAACTCCATGTACCCGCCCTTGTTCCATATCTCTTGATACCCTGAGCGAACACAAATCTATCGATCTTACCATCCACAGCCTGTTGGAGGAGAGTTTCAGATTACCACTATCCTTTGTGTGAGAAAGTGTTTCCTGATTCCTCCTAAATGGTCCGGCTGTAAGTTTAAGATTAGTCCTTGATTGACCTACCAGAGGGAATAGTTTCTCTCTGTATCTAAAGAACTGAGAGGCTTTAACTATCAGAGAAGATCGAACAGGCCGGGGCTTTTTTCTCGTGAGAAAAGAAGGCTGATGGGTGAGCTGACAGAGGTCTTCAAGATTACAAAAGGGTTCGATAGGATTGATGTGGCGAAGGTAGTTCCACTTGCGGGAGAGACCAAAACTAGGGGCCATAAGCATAAGATAGTCACTAATAAATCCAAAGGGGAATTCAGGAGCAACCTCTTTACCCAGAGAGCGGTGAGAATGTGGAACTCGCTGCCACAGGGAGGGGTTGAGGCGAATAGTATCGATGCATTTAAGGGAAAGCTGGATAAACACATGGGGGAGAAAGGAATGGAAGGATATGGTGATGGGGTGAGATGGAGAGGGGTGGGAGGGGGCTGGTGTGGAGCATAAACCCCGACACGGAGCGATGGGAACAATGGTCTCCTTCAGTGCTGTAAGATTCTATGAGGATCTGAAAGATGAATATAAAAACAAGCCTTTCCTTCCCTTGTTAACGCATCAACTATTGTGCTGTAAGAGTCAATATAAAGTTAAATGTTAAAAGCCATCAGATACACACTGGGTTAGAAGCTGAGCGATGAAGAAAGATGCCCATGATATGCTCGCGAGTTTGATTTTGCATTCCCTGTTCCACATAAGCACTATTACAAGCTGTGCTTGCCACGATGTTGACCCAAGTGTATCTAATCAACAGATGTAAATTGTGCTTCCCCCGGTGCGCCAACACATTGCCGATCCCTTCAGACCATCTACCGCTCTGCATCCACACCTCGTCCGACAATTAGGAGCTCGCCTCAGCACGCAGGAGGGGTTACGACCAGAGGCCAGCTCTGGGAAAGGCTGGAAAACACACAACCTGGGAGCAGAGAATCTCGGCTTGGCCAGGATTCAATGGGAGCGGAACTGTTGTGTCAAGGAAGGATTTCAACTGAATTTACCCCACTTCCTTCTCCCATCAAAGTCACACAAAGAACAAATGAATGAATCATCGGATAATCTCTTTATTTTTTTTAGATGGTGTTGGACCGGACACCAGAAAAAAATCCTTTGGTCCTCTTCAAGTCGAACAACTGATATCTTCTCTATCAAGCACAGGAGGCAGAGGGTCTTCAACAACAACAAACCAACAACGTGTATTTATATAGCGCCTTTAATGTAGTAAAACGTTCCAAGGCGCTTCACAGGAGTATTATAAGAAAAAAAGTAATTTGACTCCAAGCCAGATAAGAAGAAATTATGGCAAATGACCAAAAGCTTGGTCAAAGAGGAAGGTTTTAAGGAGCGTCTTGAAGGAGGAAAGAGAGGTAGAGAGGCGGAAAGGTTTAGTGAGGGAGTTCCAGAGCTTGGGGCCCAGGCAACAGAAGGCACGGCCACCGATGTTGGAGCGATTATAATCGGGGATGCTCAGGAGGGCAGAATTAGAGGAGCGCAGATATCTCGGCGGGGGTGGGGGTGTTGTGGGGTTGGAGGAGATTACAGAAATAGGGAGGGGCTAGGAGGCCCTAGAGCGATTTGAAAACAAGATGAGAATTTTGAAATCGAGACGTTGCTTAACAGTGAGCCAATGTAGGTCAGCGAGCACAGGGGGTGATGGGTGAGCGGGACTCGGTGCGAGTTAGGGCACGGGGGCAGCCGAGTTTTGGATCATCTCTAGTTTACGTAGGGTAGAATGTGGGAGGCCAGCCAGGAGTGTGTTGGAATAGTCAAGTCTAGAGGTAACAAAGGCATGGAGGAGGGTTTCAGCAGCGGATGAGCTGAGGCAGGGGCAGAGATGGGCGATGTTACGGAGGTAGAACTGGGCGGTTTTAGCTATGCTGCGAATATGTGGCCGTGGGCTTCAATGTAACAGCATCCGAAAGATGGCACCTCCAGCTAGGCAGCACTCCCTCAGTACTGCACTGAAGTGTCGGGCTAGTCGATGCATTCTCGTCCATTGTCACGTTCAGAACCCACAGCCTGCTGACTCAGAGGTGAAAGTTCAGCCAACTTGAGCCAAGCTGACACTGTGTGACAAGTGTATGTTGAAATCAGGTCACAACACTGAAAGGACGCTTTTCAAAGTCACAAGTGATGCCGTATGGGACAAGGCGGATGCAGAGAGGATGTTCCCACTGATGTGGGAGACTAGAACTAGGGGAGCATGATCTTAGAATAAGGGGCCGCCCATTTAAAACAGAGATGAGGAGAAATTTCTTCTCTCAGAGGATTGTGAATCTGTGGAATTCGCTGCCTCAGAGAGCTGTGGAAGCCGGGACATTGAGTATATTTAAGACAGAAATAGACAGTTTCTTAAACGTTGAGGGGATAAGGGGTTATGGGGAGCGGGCGGGGAAGTGGAGCTGAGTCCATGATCGGATCAGCCTCGATCGTATTGAACGGTGGAGCAGGCTCGAGGAGCCATATGGCCGACTCCTGTTCCTATTTCTTATGTTCCTATTAAGCAATCCTTCCTCCTCCTTCTTGACCTGTCGGTAGCCTTTGACTCTGTTGCCCACACCGCCCTCTGGTGTCCATCTGTGCAAGCCCGAGACAGCGGCTTTTCAAACCGCAGTGCGCCAACGCTTAGCGAAGATGTTTTCAATGTTTCCAATGGCTGAAGGGTCGATAACCAGACGGCACAGACTTCAGACGATCGTCAAAAGCGCCAGAGGCAACATGTAGAAAAACCTTGTTTACACAGCGAGTGGTTAGGATCTGGAACACGCTGCCTGAGAGGGCGCTGGATACAGATTCAACAGCAACCTTCAGCAGGGAATTGGATAAATACCGGAAGGAGAAACAATTACAGGGATATGGGGAAAGAGCAGGGAGTGGGACTGACTGGATCGTTCTTCGAAAGAGCCGGCGCAGACTCGATGGGCCGAATGGCCCACTTCAGTGCTGCATTATTCTGTGATTCTATGGGCTAGACTTTCCATTAGTGTCGCAATCACCCAAAAGTGGGCGATATTTCCAGCATTAGCATTTATGGTGGTTTTTGTGATCGCCGGAATATCGCCCTTTTCAAACTCGCGAGTTTCCATTTTATAATTTAGGCGTGAAATGGACGTTAGCGGTTTTTTCAGTTTTTTCTATCATGAAAGGCCGGCATCCACAGCAACGGTCCTTTCTTGCATTGCAGGAGGTCAGGGGTCAGTGCAGAACAGAGAGAGAGAGAGAGAGAGAGAGTTGAGTGTGGGTGTGTTTGGAAAGCTGGTTTTGTGGATAGTGAATAATTGATTTTTTTGTCTAAAAGAATAGAAAATAATTAAAACAAAATGATGGAGCACATAGAGGAGGTGCTGGGTGATGTTGTAAAAGTGGAGGGGGAGGGGGAAGGCAGTGATCTGGGTGAGGTGGGAGCAGAGATCGGTGGCAGAAGGCCTGCAAAGTGTTTTTCTGATGATGCTAATGCTGCTCTCGTCCATGAGGTAGAAACTCATTGGGCCCAATTGACCCGGGGTGGTCGTGGGAAGCCACCCCCAGGGTTTATCAGCAAATACGGGCAGAGATCGCCGATGTGGTCTCGTCAATGACACATGAGGTCCATGAGCCGAACCAGTGCCGCAAGCGCTGGAACAATCTTGTTGGTTCCGGATGAGTAATTATTAAATTTATTTAAATTTATTTATATAATTGTAATTGTAATTATGAATTTAAATTCAGATCTGATGTATTGTAGTTAGACCGGTAATCATTTAATCCAAACCTCGATCTTAAACAAGGTATTTGAAGACGGTAGATATAACCATGCAGGCGATATGGACAACCATGTGTGTTGTGTTGCGTAATATAATATTAATAATACACGATATCTGTCAGAATCTGCTATCTGTTGTATCAGTATCACTATCTGTAACAGTAGCTAGCAATGATCTTACGCCATGCCACATGCTGTTGCCACCTTTTGCAGAAGAAACTTTCAAAGAGCAGGGCTTGAGCAGAGGGGCACACGGGTGGTGGCCAAGCTGATATTAACACCCTGACCAGCGCTGGTGAGTTTCCACAACCAGTTGGCCACCCGTGCAGCGTCTGTTCTTGCGCCACATGAGCAAAGTATAAACCATTGGGTGATGTAAAGTAAAGTAAATTAATGCCACTCATATTCCAATAATATAAAAGAACATAAGAACATAAGATATCGGAGCAGGAGTAGGCCATACGGCCCCTCGAGCCTGCTCTGCCATTTAATAAAATCATGGCTGATCCGATCATGGACTCAGCTCCACCTCCCCGCCCGCTCCCCATAACCCCTTATCCCCTTATCATTTAAGAAACAATTTCTGTCTTAAATTTATTCAATGTCCCAGCTTCCACAGCTCTCTGAGGCAGTGAATTCCACAGATTTATAACCCTCTGAGAGAAGAAATTTCTCCTCATCTCAGTTCTAAATGGGCGGCCCCTTATTCTAAGATTGTGCCCTCTAGTTCTAGTCTCCCCCATCAGTGAAAAAAATCTTCTCTGCATCCATCTTGTCAAGCCCCCTCATAATCTTATATGTTTCGATAAGATCACCTCTCATTCTTCTGAATTCCAATGAGTAGAGGCCCAACCTACTCAACCTTTCCTCATGTCAACTCCCTCATCTCCAGAATCAACCGAGTGAACCTTCTCTGAACTGCCTCCAAAGCAAGTATATCCTTTCTTAAATATGGAAACCAAAACTGCATGCAGTATTCCAGGTGTGGCCTCACCAATACCCTGTATAGCTGTAGCAAGACTTCCCTGCTTTTATACTCCATCCCCTTTGCAATAAAGGCCAAGATACCATTGGCCTTCCTGATCACTTGCTGTACCTGCACACTATCCTTTTGTGTTTCATGCACAAGTACCCCCAGGTCCCGCTGTACTGCAGCACTTTGCAATCTTTCTCCATTTAAATAATAACTTGCTCTTTGATTTTTTTTCTGCCAAAGTGCATGCCTCACACTTTCCAACATTATACTCCATCTGCCAAATTGTTGCCCACTCACTTAGCCTGTCTAGGTCCTCCTGCAGCCTCTTTGTGTCCTCCTCACACATTGCCCTTCCTCCCATCTTTGTATCGTCAGCAAACTTGGCTACATTACACTCGGTCCCCTCTTCCAAGTCGTTAATATAGATTGTAAATAGTTGGGGTCCCAGCACTGATCCCTGCGGCACCCCACTAGTTACTGATTGCCAACCAGAGAATGAACCATTTATCCCGACTCTCTGCTTTCTGTTTGTCAGCCAATCCTCTATCCATGCTAATATATTACCCCCAACCCCGTGAGCTTTTATCTTGTGCAGTAACCTTTTGTGTGGCACCTTGTCAAATGCCTTCTGGAAGTCCAAATACACCACATCCACTGGTTCCTCTTTATTCACCCTGTTCGTTACAACCTCAAAGAATTCCAGCAAATTTGTCAAACGTGACTTCCCCTTCATAAATCCATGCTGACTCTGCCTGACCGAATTTTGCTTTTCCCAAATGTCCTGCTACTGCTTCTTTAATAATGGACTCCAACATTTTCCTAACCACAGATGTTAGATATGATTGATGATTTGTTATATTTTAATGGTGCAATGTTATGTAATTAATGATGGGATCATGAAAATCATTGTAATGCAGATTTTGTACAATCATGATGTTCATTAAATGTGATGTCTGTCATTAATTATTTTTATAGCAGTCGTGTTGCTCTTGTGCATATGCCTGAGTAGCATTTGGATTCCCATGTGACCCTAGCACCCACTTCTCCTCTAATTACCTCATTTATGTTTGCCAGCTCAGCCGAGAGCGCAGGTCTTGCAGGCCCTGCAGGCACCCCAGGATCCGGCGCTGGCCATTGTTTCTGGGGGCGAGGAGCCCCGTATCTCTCCCGTCCTTCTGCAGCTCCTCCTCTCCACCGAGGACCGAGAGGAGGTGGAGCAGGGGCCCGCAGCAGTAGCATCCAGTTCTCCTGCGGCCATGTCCTCCTCGACCGAGGAGGTAGCGGGGACAAACGCTTTGCCGCAGGGCACCCCGAGGTGGGTCCATGCCGGATCCGATCCTGCGGAAGTTGGTTCGGCGTGGTCGGACTGCTCCAAGAGCGGTAGATCTGAATGTGGACACGTTGAACTTATCCAGGACGAGCGTCGACATCGTTCAGGAGCCCCTCCAGGCAATGGGCAGGTTATCTGGCCAGGTTGCCACTCTGTCCGCAAACATCAATGATGAGATGATGCGGAGAGAACAGCCAGGAACACTGGTGCCAGAGAGCTATCAGTGGTCCTGAAATCCGGCACGGCACCCCACCGCACCACTCTTGCCCGAGACACATGCCAGCCAGGAGGAAGCTCTCGCTTCTGGCTCAGAGGATGTTTCCTCGGAAACGCCCTCTCCATCATCGGCCCAAACAACTGATCTGCTGTCACCCCCCCGCCCCCGCCCCCCCCCCAACCGAAGCAGCGCTGCAGCTAAGTGGCTTGGAGTTGGTGGGGGAAGGGGAAGAGGTGGGATAAAGACCCGGGGGGGGGGGAGGAAAGGAGGGGCGTGGAGATGGAGGGGGGAGGGAGTGAGTAGGTTTGTTAATTATTGTACGTTTACTTAAAAATAAATTGTGCCTGTTGGGTGGGTGGTTGATTAGTTTAGTTGTTTAAATTGTTTGTTGTTGTTTCCCAGTTTTTCAATGTTGGGATGTTTTAGGGACAGGGGTGCATGCGTTTTATTAAAATCCTTGTTGTATTTGTTATTATTTACTGTGATGTTAAAATGTTCAAAATTTGGGGTGGAGGAGGGGGAGGGGTACTGTTATGTTGTGTTAGGCTTTTGAATTAAAAAAAAATACTTTATTAACAATAACATTTTTAAATTTAACGTAACATTGTTGTACATTGTCTTCAGATCGCTGTAACGTTAAACATTGGCGAGTCCATACCATTAAACATAACGTAAAGCAACTGTAACTGTAACTACCACCAACGTAATGCAAACCATTCATTTATGAGCTGCAGACACAACAGTCTTGCAGCTGTATAGCCACCACAGGCCCTTTCCTGCGGTCCAGAGAAGGGTGGGGGCGTGGTTTCATCGTCAGCCTGATTGTCTTCCCCGAGGTCATCGTCCACCTCCTCTTCTTCCTCTTCTGCCTCTCCTCTCTCCTGAGGTGAACTGGCAGTCCCATCTGGCAATTCTTGTCCCCTCCTGACAGCCAAGTTATGCAGCATGCAGCACACCACAATGAATTGAGTGACCTGCTCAGGGTGGCATTGTAGGCTGCCTCCAGAGTGATCCAGGCATCTGAAACATAGAAACATAGAAAATAGGTGCAGGAGCAGGCCATTCAGCCCTTCTAGCCTGCACCGCCATTCAATGAGTTCATGGCTGAACATTCAACTTCAGTACCCCCTTCCTGCTTTCTCGCCATACCCCTTGATCCCCCGAGTAGTAAGGACTTCATCTAACTCCCTTTTGAATATATTTAGTGAATTGGCCTCAACTACTTTCTGTGGTGGAGAATTCCACAGGTTCACCACTCTCTGGGTGAAGAAGTTTCTCCTCATCTCGGTCCTAAATGGCTTACCCCTTATCCTTAGACTGTGACCCCTGGTTCTAGACTTCCCCAACATTAGGAACATTCTTCCTGCATCTAACCTGTCTAAACCTGTCAGAATTTTAAAAGTTTCTATGAGGTCCCCTCTCATTCTTCTGAACTCCAGTGAATACAAGCCCAGTTGATCCAGTCTTTCTTGATAGGTCAGTCCCACCATCCCGGGAATCAGTCTGGTGAATCTTCGCTGCACTCCCTCAATAGCAAGAATGTCCTTCCTCAAGTTAGGAGACCAAAACTGTACACAATACTCCAGGTGTGGCCTCACCAAGGCCCTGTACAACTGTAGCAACACCTCCCTGCCCCTGTACTCAAATCCCCTCGCTATGAAGGCCAACATGCCATTTGCTTTCTTAACCGCCTGCTGTACCTGCATGCCAACCTTCAATGACTGATGTACCATGATACCCAGGTCTCGTGGCACCTTCCCTTTTTCTAATCTGTCACCATTCAGATAATAGTCTGTCTCTCTCTTTTTACCACCAAAGTGGATAACCTCACATTTATCCACATTATACTTCATCTGCCATGCATTTGCCCACTCACCTAACCTATCCAAGTCACTCTGCAGCCTCATAGCATCCTCCTCGCAGCTCACGCTGCCACCCAACTTAGTGTCATCCGCAAATATGGAGATACTACATTTAATCCCCTCGTCTAAATCATTAATGTACAATGTAAACAGCTGGGGCCCCAGCACAGAACCTTACGGTACCCCACTAGTCACTGCCTGCCATTCTGAAAAGTCCCCATTTACTCCTACTCTTTGCTTCCTGTCTGACAACCAGTTCTCAATCCACGTCAGCACACTACCCACAATCCCATGTGCTTTAACTTTGCACATTAATCTCTTGTGTGGGACCTTGTCGAAAGCCTTCTGAAAGTCCAAATATACCACATCAACTGGTTCTCCTTTGTCCACTTTACTGGAAACATCCTCAAAAAATTCCAGAAGATTTGTCAAGCATGATTTCCCCTTCACAAATCCATGCTGACTTGGACCTATCATGTCACCATTTTCCAAATGCGCTGCTATGACATCCTTAATAATTGATTCCATCATTTTACCCACTACTGAGGTCAGGCTGACCGGTCTGTAATTCCCTGTTTTCTCTCTCCCTCCTTTTTTAAAAAGTGGGGTTACATTGGCTACCCTCCACTCCATAGGAACTGATCCAGAGTCAATGGAATGTTGGAAAATGACTGTCAATGCATCCGCTATTTCCAAGGCCACCTCCTTAAGTACTCTGGGATGCAGTCCATCAGGCCCTGGGGATTTATCGGCCTTCAATCCCATCAATTTCCCCAACACAATTTCCCGACTAATAAAGACTTCCCTCAGTTCCTCCTCCTTACTAGACCCTCTGACCCTTTTTATATCCGGAAGGTTGTTTGTGTCCTCCTTAGTGAATACCGAACCAAAGTACTTGTTCAATTGGTCTGCCTTTTCTTTGTTCCCCGTTATGACTTTCCCTGATTCTGACTGCAGGGGACCTACGTTTGTCTTTACTAACCTTTTTCTCTTTACATACCTATAGAAACTTTTGCAATCCGCCTTAATGTTCCCTGCAAGCTTCTTCTCGTACTCCATTTTCCCTGCCCTAATCAAACCCTTTGTCCTCTGCTGAGTTCTAAATTTCTCCCAGTCCCCGGGTTCGCTGCTATTTCTGGCCAATTTGTATGCCACTTCCTTGGCTTTAATACTATCCCTGATTTCCCTTGATAGCCACGGTTGAGCCACCTTCCCTTTTTAATTTTTACGCCAGACAGGAATGTACAATTGTTGTAGTTCATCCATGCGGTCTCTAAATGTCTGCCATTGCCCATCCACAGTCAACCCCTTCAGTATCATTCGCCAATCTATCCTAGCCAATTCACGCCTCATACCTTCAAAGTTACCCTTCTTTAAGTTCTGGACCGTGAAGAACAGATGGTGGATGGAGAAAGCACAGGAGATACAACAACTGGCCGACAGCCATGATATGCGAGGATTCTTCACTGCAATCAAGGCCACCTACAGCCCAAGCACCCAAGGCCCCACCCCACTACTGGCCAAGAACGGGGAAACACTCATCAAGGACACTGAGGCAGTTAGGACCCGCTGGAAGGAGCACTTCGAAGATCTCCGTAACCGAGACTCTGCCTTTGACTCGAGTGTTCTCGACTCCATCCCGCAGCATGCGACCCGCCACCACCTCAGTAAAACCCCGGCCCTGCACAAGGTAGAAAAAAGTCCTTCCGTCAGCTCAAGAACAACAAGGCTTCGGGAGTGGATGGAATCCCCGCTAAGGTACTAAAGTATGGTGGAGAGGCACTATTGGCACGAATGCATGACCTCATCTCATCTGGAGGGTGGAGAACATGCCGGGAGATCTCAGAGAGTGATCGTGACCATCTTTAAAAAAGGGGACAAGTCTGACGGCAGCAACTACAGAGGAATCTCCCTGCTATCAGTCACTGGGAGAGTCATCGCTAGAGTTCTCCTCAACCGTCTTCTCCCTGAGGCTGAGGAGCTCCTCCCGGAGTCACAGTGCGGATTTCGTATTCTTCGGGGTACAACGGACATGATTTTTACAGCGCGACAGCTGTAAGAAAAATGCAGGGAACAGCACCAAGCCTTGGACATGGCCTTCTTTGACCTCACAAAGGCCTTCGACACTGTCAACCGGGTGGGACTATGGAGCATCTTCCTCCGTTTCGGCTGCCCCCAAAAGTTTGTCACCATCCTCCGCCTGCTCTACGACGACATGCAGGCCGTGATCCTGACCAATGGATCCATTACAGACCCAATCCATGTCCGAACAGGGGTCAAGCAGGGCTGCGTCATCGCGCCAACCTTCTTCTTAATCTTCCTCGCTGCAATGCTGCACCTTACACTCAACAACCTCCCCACTGGAGTGGAACTAAATTACAGAACCTGTTCACCCTTCGTCGCCTCCAGGCCAGATCCAGGACCGTCCCAAATTTGTCGTCGAGCTACAGTACGCGAAATACGCTTGCGTCTGTGCACATTCAGAGACTGAACTCCAAGTCATAGTCAACACCTTCACTGAGGCGTATGAAATCATGGGCTTTGCACTAAACATCTGTAAGACAAAGGTCCTCCACCAACCTGACCCCGCCACACAGCACTGCCTCACAGTCAGCAAGATCCACGGCGCGGCCCTGGACAACGTGGACCACTTTCCAAACCTCGGGAGCCTACTATCAGCAAGGGCAGACATCGAAGACGAGATTCAACACCGCCTCCAGTGCGCCAGCGCAGCCTTCGGTCGCCTGAGGAACAGAGTGTTCGAGGACCAGGCCCTCAAATCTGGCACCAAGCTCATGGTCTACACACCTGTAGTGATACCCGCCCTCCTGTATGGCTCAGAGACATGGACCATATACAGCAGACACCTCAAGTCGCTGGAGAAATACCACCAACGCTGCCTCCACAAGATCCTGCAAATCCCCTGGGAGGACAGACGCACCAACATTAGCGTCCTCAACCAGGCCAACATCCCCAGCATCGAAGCACTGACCACACTTGACCAGCTCCACTGAGCAGGCCACATTGTTCACATGCCTGACACAAGACTCCCAAAGCAAGCGCTCGACTCAGAACCCCTACATGGCAAGCAAGCCCAAGTTGGGCAGAGGAAATGTTTCAAGGACATCCTCAAAACCTCTGTCATGTATGTAACCACAATGTAACACCACTGTATTACTGTATACACTCAACCTAAATGCACACCTTGACCACAAGGGGTGAACTTGTGGGAGACACTCCTTACCTGATCACATAGGTATAAAAAGAGAGGTGTCACGCAGGATCATCACTTGAGGTCCTGTGAATAAAGAGTTAAGGTCACAGAGTGACTTTGTCCCCAGAATGTGCCTCGTGTGGTTTCATACTGTAGAGTAAGGACTTTACATTGGCGACAAGAAACAGGAATTCACGACCCACAAGAATGGCCACCGGTAGCACAGAGGAACGGTACTGTGTTGGGGAAGACTGGGACGATTTTGTCAAGAGGCTTCAGCAAAGCTTCGTTACGAGAGACTGGCTGGGGGATGCAGCGGCCGACAAGCAAAGGGCTCATCTCCTGACCAGCTGCGGACCAAAGACTTATGCGCTCATGAAGGACTTACTAGCACCCGAAAAGCCGTTGGACAAAACCTTTGAAGAACTTAGCAAATTGGTAGGGGGAGCACCTCAAACCGGCGAGCAGCATACATATGGCCCGACAGAGATTCTACACCCACCGAAGTCAGGAAGGACAGAGCATACCGGACTTCGAAGCGGACCTCCGGCGTTTGGCCAGCCTCTGTAAGTTCACAGACGCCTGCAGGGGGGGAAGATGCTAAGGGACTTCTTTATCGAGGGCATCGGTCATGCGGGGATTTTTCACAAATTAATTGAGACCAAGGATTTGACCTTGGAAGCGGCGGCGTTGATAGCTCAAACTTTTATGGCGGGGGAGGAAGAGACGAAAATAATATACGCGCGCAATTCTGCCTCTAACGCAGTGATGGATCAGGGAGTCAACATCATCAATGCGACTCAGAGCCCCGCAGGCAGGCAGGGGCAGTCCGACACTCCACAGGCAGCAATAGACCCCAGAGTAGGACTTCAACAGAGACAATGGCAGGCTGAACTGACATTTACTCCATCACAGTGGACAATGCGGCCCGGGATGGGGCCATTGACACCCACTAATAGAGTACTTGAGAGCAGTCAAAGGGACAATCAGCGTAGAATGCCTGGCCATAGACCCTTTGTTCCCAACAATGGAAACTTTAACTCATACTGGAGGTGTGGGGGAAAATACAGCTAGATCTTGCAGATTTCAAAAGTTTGTCTGCAGGAACTGCAATCTCAGTGGCCACTTAGCTCGAATGTGCAAGAAGTCTGCAACCAGACTAATGTATGAGGCGGATGGACCAGAAGAGGGTTCTTTGAGGCAGGATAACTTTTGGGGCCGAGGTTCAGCGGGTCCATGAAGCGAATATTCACAGTTCATACACCAAAACGCCACCAATGATGATGAGGGTTTTGTTAAATGGTATCCCTGTACGCATGGAGCTGGACACTGGGGCCAGCTAGTCATTCATGGGCATTCAGCAATTTGAGAAGTTATGGCCAAAATTAGCACATGTTGAGACACAATTACGGACTTACGCTAAAGAAATCATTCCAGTGCTAGGCAGTGCAATGTTGGCTGTCACACACAATGGGTTAGTGAATCGGCTGCCGCTCTGGACTGTCCCGAGCAATGGTCCCGCACTGTTGGAGAGGAACTGGTTAGCTGAGATGAACTGGAAATGGGGGGATGTTCACGCAATGCCATCTGTGGAGCTAAGTTCGTGCTCACAAGTCCTACAACAATTCGATTCACTATTTCAACCTGGCGTCGGGACTTTCAAAGGCACTAAAGTAGTGATACACATCACCCCGGACGCCAGGCCAGTGCACCACAAAGCCAGAGTGGTGCTGTATGTGATGCGGGAAAAGATCGAGAGCGAATTGGACTGGCTGTTGAGAGAGGACATCATCTCGCCTGTTGAATTCAGCGACTGGGCGAGTCTCATCGTTCCCATCCTAAAAGCGGATGGCTCTGTCAGGATCTGTGGCGACTACAAGGCCACCATCAATCGGGTGTCCCTACAAGATCAATACCCGCTCCCGAGAGTGGAGGACCTCTTCGCCACGCTGGCAGGCGACAAGCTGTTCACCAAGTTGGACCTCACTTCAGCCGATATGACCCAGGAACTGGCCGACGAATCCAAACTACTGACCACCATCACCACGCACAAGGGGCTGTTCGTTTATAACAGGTGCCCATTTGGCATTCGATCAGCGGCCGCGATTTTTCAAGGAAACATGGAAAGCCTGCTTAAATCCATTCCTGGAACGATCGTATTCCAGGATAACATCCTCATCACGGGTCGAGACACCGAGGAACACCTCCACCTGGAGGAGGTGCTACGACGACTGGACCGGGTAGGCCTGCTACTCAAGAAGTCTAAATGTAAAGTCCTTACTCTACAGTATGAAACCACACGAGGCACATTCTGGGAACAAGGTCACTCTGTGACCTTAACTCTTTATTCACAGGACCTCAAGTGATGATCCTGCATGGGACCTCTCTTTTTATACCTGTGAGATCAGGTAAGGAGTGTCTCCCACAAGTTCACCCCTTGTGGTCAAGGTGTGCATTTAGGTTGAATGTATACAGTAATACAGTGGTGTTACATTGTGGTTACAGACATGACATCACCTTTCCCCCCACCAAAGTCTTATTGGGATCATAGGTTTAGTCTTTCAGGTGATCTACGCTCCCTCGTGGAGCGCCGCAGGTGGGCTCTGGTTGTTGGACACTGACGTGAGTGTCTGTCACCTGTCGTGACTCCGGCCTGTCCGGGCTAGGGCCACGGGCTGAGCGGGGTCTCCCTGGGGGCATTACCCAGCTGGGCACACGTCGTGCACCTGCGAACACAGTGTTCCAGGTCTGAATCAATTCCAGGCCACCAAACGTGTGACCAGGCAATGGCCTTCATCAGCACAATGCCTGGGTGCTCGCTGTGGAGTTCCCTGATGAATGCCTCCCTGCCCTTCTGGGGCATAACTACCCGGCTGCCCCATAGTAGGCAATCGGCTTGGATGGAGAGCTCATCCATCCGTCTGTGGAACGGTCTGACCTCCTCAGGGCATGCTCCGTGTGCGGGCGCCCAATCCCCAGTCAGGACACATTTCTTAATCAGCGATAGGAGGGATCTCTGTTTGTCGATTTTGATCTGGCGGGCTGTGATGGGGGAGCCTGCGCTGTCAAAGGCATCGACAGCCATGACCATCTCAGCGCTTTGCTCCGCTGCCCCCTCAGTGGTGGCCAGTGGAAGCCTGCTGAGCGCATCAGCGCAATTTTCAGTGCCGGGCCGGTGCCGGATGGAGTAGTCATAAGCAGCCAGCGTGAGAGCCCACCGCTGTATGCGAGCTGATGCATTGGCATTGACAGCCTTGCTGTCTGATAACATGGCTGTTAATGGCTTGTGTTCCGTCTCTAATTCAAACTTCCTACCAAAGACGTACTGATGCATTTTTTTTTACACCATCGACACTTGCAAGCGCTTCCTTCTCGACCATCCCATATCCCCGTTCTGCTTGAGAGAGCAACCTGGAGGCATAAGCCACAGGTTGAAGTTGACCCTCAGCATTGCCCTGCTGCAACACGCACCCAACCCCATAGGACAATGCATCACATGTCAGAACCAATTTCTTACAGGGGTCATACAGGGTCAACAACTTGTTTGAACAAAGTAGGTTTCATGCCCGATCAAAAGCCCGGTCCTGACAGTCCCCCCAAAACCAATCACAACCCTTACACAGAAGCACGTGTAGCAGCTCCAACAACGTGCTCAGGTTCGGCAGAAAGTTCCCGAAATAGTTCAACAGTCCCAGGAATTAATGCAACTTTGATGTGTTGCAGGGCCTGGGTGCTCGTCGAATCACCTCTGTTTTGGATTCGGTGGGCCGAATCCCATCTGCAGCAACCCTCCTGCCCAGAAACTCAACCTCAGGAGCTAAGAACATACAGGCCAACATCCCCAGCATCGAAGCTCTGACCACACTCGACCAGCTCCGCTGAGCTGGCCACATTGTTCACATGCCCGACACAAGACTCCCAAAGCAAGCGCTCTACTCGGAACTCCTACACGGCAAGCGAGCCCCAGGTGGGCAGAGGAAATGTTTCAAGGACATCCTCAAAACCTCCCTGATAAAATGCAACATCCCCACCGACACCTGGGAGTCTCTGGCCAAAGACCGCCCTAAGTGGAGGAAGTGCATCTCGGAGGGCGCTGAGCACCTCGAGTCTCATCGCCGAGAGCATGCAGAAACCAAGCGCAGGCAGCGGAAGGAGCATGCGGCAAACCAGACTCCCCACCCACCCCTTCCCTCAACCACTGTCTGTTCCACCTGTGACAGAGACTGTAATTCCCGTATTGGACTGTTCAGTCACCTGACAACTCACTTTTAGAGTGGAAGCAAGTCTTCCTCGATTCCGAGGGACTGCCTGTGATGATGCTGATGATCCAGGCATTTGAAGCGCTGCTTTAGCACTCCAATTGTCTTTTTGACGATATTTCGTGTGGCTATGTGGCTTTCATTGTATCGTTTCGAGGCTTCTGTCTGGAGCTTGCGCAGGGGGGTCATCAGCCAAGTGGCAAGGACATATCCTTTGTCACCAAGCATCCAGCATTGACCTTGTGGCTGACTCTTAAACAGGTCAGAGACAGTGCTCTCACGCAAGATGTGCGCATCATGGATGTTGCCTGGAAATTTTGCAATTATTGCCATGATTATTTGCTTGTGGTCGACAACAAGCTGCACATTCAGGGAGTGAAATCCGTTTTGGTTACAAAACACCTCCGCATCCTGAAAAGGTGCTCGCAGGGCGATGTGTGTACAGTCTATTGCTCTCTGCACCTTGGGGAAGTTTGCTATTCTCGGGAAACCCAAAGCCCTCTACTCTGTGCCTCCCTGGTCATAGGGAAGCTTATGAAGTCAATTCTGCGAGCGTAAAGGGCTTCAGTCACCTGTCGAATGCAGCAATGTGTGGCGTGCTGAGAGATACTGCAAATGTCGCCAGCTGAGGCCTGAAAGGAGCCCGATGCATAGAAGGAAAGTGCCGCAGTAACCTTGACCTCAACGGGCAGTGTGGTCCTGATGGTGCTGGTAGGCTGCAGATCTCCCTTAATGAGCTGGCATATCTCAGCGATTACCTCCTTTCGGAAGCGCAACCTTCTAATGCACATGTTACCAGACAAGTTCAGGTAAGACCGCTTCTCCCTGTAAGTTCGTCAGGTGTAAGTTCTCCTCCTCCTCAGTCTGCCATCTCTTTGATTGGACACATAATGCTCTTCAACATACCTTCTCCCATCTCTTGTCTGCAGCATGTGCGTAGTCATCAATACAGGCTGAGAAATTACAGGCCCCATTACAATTACTATTATACGTATTCTTCATAAACAATAAATTTTCCTACTAAAACTCATAAAATAAATTCAATTTGCCCACAATATGATAAGATCTTTCTTCAGATTTTATATTCAACTTAAAATAACTCACAGATTAAATCAAAACTCCCCAGAACTTGAAGCAGCCTTTTATATGAAAAGTCTTCCGATTTGCAAAATGGCGCCCATACTGTTGGGTTAAGGTCAGGTGAGTGCAGCTTTTTTTCAGCATTTTTTGGGGCGAGCGATCTTTTCGGCGATATATGGGCAAGATGCCGAAAGTAACGCTCGGCGATATTCTGGCCGGTTTCTGGGCATTAGTTCCCTTTAAAAACTGCATTCTGTGCTTTTACGGCAAAAATATATAGGCAGGCGGTTTAATTAATTCTCGGCGTTAACTTGATGCCGAAACTAACACTGATGATAAATGGGCGATAAATGGACGTTATACTTCAGCTCAGTGTTAAGATGGGCGGTAAGTGGGCAGTAGCGAGGCGAAACTGATGGAAAGTCTAGCCCGATGACGCGATGACTACACTCACCTGGTTCCATTCTTATCGATCTGATCATAGCCAGAGAATCACCTGTACCGGCTCCTCTTCCCACCCCCGCATCGTTACCTCTGGTGTCCCCCGAGGATCTATCTTTGGCCCCTCCTATTTCTCAGCTACATGTTGTCCCTCGGTGACATCATCTGGAAACACGGAGTCAGTTTCCACATGTACGCTGATGACACCCAGCTCTACCTCACCACCACTTCTCTCCACCCCTCCACGGTCTCCGATTTTGTGGTATATGTAGGCATCTTTAGTAATGACTCCACGAGGCAGGGTGTGATACTTAAACTGTACAGACTGTAGTCCTTTATTTGCAGCTCCTAGAGTGAGGACACCAAGGGGTGAGCTCCCTTTTATACTGGGTTACCTGCAGTATGCAGGTGACCCTTAGGTCTCCAGCAGCAGCGCCCCCTGGTGTACAGGTAAGGTGTGTACAGGGTAAGGGTACATTCAGTGTTACATAACAGTGTTACAGGCTTCACACAACAAACAAGCATGCATATATAACAGATTTGTCACGCTGCTTGTCCAATTATGTGATTAGAAATTGCCTCCAATTAAATATTGGGAGGACCGAAACCATTATCTTCAGTACCTGCCACAGATACCGCTCATCCCTCTGCCTGGCTGCTGTCTGAGGCTCAACCAGGCGCTTTGCAACCTTGTGTCCGAGTTTACCCCAAGATGAGCTTCCAATTCCATATCCGCGCCATCACCATCATCGCTTCGTAACATCGCCTGTCTCCGCCCCAGCTGTAAAGTCCTGTCCCCTCAGTACAGACTCACACGAGGCATGTGGTGAAGTCACGGTCACTCTGGACCTGCACCTTTATTTCACAGCTCTGGAATGCTGCACTTGCCTGAGACCTGTCCTTATATACCTGTCTCTTGCAATGCACCCCTGGTGGTAAGGTGTGCTGGTGGTTACAGCTCATATCTTATTACAGTCATGTATAGCATGTTAGGATACAGTTATATATAATAATGTAGCATACATGACACCTGCCTCAGCTCATCTGCTGCTAAAACCCTCATCCATGCCTTTGTTACCTCCAGACTTGACTATTCCATCATCATCATTATAGGCAATCCCTCGGAATCGAGGAAGACTTGCTTCCACTCTAAAAGTGAGTTCTCAGGTGACTGAACAGTCCAATACGGGAATTACAGTCTCTGTCACAGGTGGGACAGACAGTGGTTGAAGGAAAGGGAGTGTGGGACTGGTTTACCGCACGCTCCTTCCGCTGCCTGCGCTTGCTTTCTGCATGCTCTCGGCGACGAGACTCGAGATGCTCAGCGCCCTCCCGGATGCACTTCCTCCACTTAGGGCGGTCTTTGGCCAGGGACTCCCAGGTGTCGGTGGGGATGTTGCACTTTATCAGGGAGGCTTTGAGGGTGTCCTTGAAATGATTCCTCTGCCCTCCTGGGCCTCGCTTGCCGTGTAGGAGTTCTGAGTAGAGCGCTTGCTTTGGGAGTCTCGTGTCTGGCATGCGGACAATGTGGTCCGCCCAACGGAGCTGGTCGAGTGTGGTCAGTGCTTCAATGCTGGGGATGTTGGCCTGATCGAGAACACTGACGTTGGTGCGTCTGTCCTCCCAGGGGATTTGCAGGATCTTGCGGAGCCATCGTTGGTGGTATTTCTCCAGCAATTTGAGGTGTCTACTGTACATGGTCCATGTCTCTGAGCCATACAGGAGGACGGGTATCACTACAGCCCTGTAGACCATGAGCTTGGTGCCAGATTCCTATTCCAATGCACCCCTTGAGCTCATCTCAAAACTCGGCTGCCCGTGTCCTAACTCGCACCAAGTCCCGCTCACCCATCACCCTCGCTGACCTACATGGTCTCCCACTCCGGCACTGCCCAATTTTAAAATTCTCATCCTTGAAATCCCTCTATGGCCTCACACCCACTGCATCTCTGTAACCTCCTCCAGAACTACAACCCCGCAAGATCTCTGTACGCCTCCAATCCTGGCCACTCGCGCATCGCCGATTTTAATCGTTCCACCATTGGTGGCCATGTCTTTCGTTGCCTGGGCCCCAAGCTCTGGAATTCCCTCCCATACCTCTCCCCCTCCCTACCTCTCTCTCTGCTCCTTTACAATGTTCATTAAAACATTCTTCTTTGACCAAGCTTTTGGTCACCTATTCTAATATCTCCTTATGTGGCTCGGTGTCAAATTTAGTTTCATAATCACTCCTGTGAAACACCTTGGGATGGTTTACTTTAAAGACGCTATATAAATTCAAGTTGTTATTGTGGTTATTAAATCCCTTTAGGTTCCCCTTATTTTAAAAGCATCTACTCGAATCGTGTGCAGGTTAATCACATGTCATCATAAGAACATAAGAATTAGGAGCAGGAGTCGGCCATTCGGCCCCTCGAGCCTGCTCCGCCATTCAATGAGATCATGGCTGACCTTCGACCTCAACTCCACTTTCTCGCCCGATCCCCATATCCCTTGATTCCCCGAGAGTCCAAAAATCTATCGATCTCAGCCTTGAATATACTCAACGACTGAGCCTCCAGAGCCCTCTGGGGCAGAGAATTCCAAAGATTCACCACCCTCTGAGTGAAGAAATTCCTCCTCATCTCAGTCCTAAATGGCCGACCCCTTATCCTGAGACTGTGACCCCTGGCTCGAGACTCCCCAGCCCGGGGGGAACCACCCTCCCAGCATCTACCCTGTCAATCCCCCTTAAGAATTTTACATGTTTCAGTGAGATCATCGGGGAATCGGCCCTGGGTATTCCTCGCCGCTGCCGAGAATTCCCCTCGGTCTCGAGTGTGACACGGTCCCTGCGCTGCGCGAGCACGCCGGACACGAGGGAGGAAACACAAGCATCGCTCCCTGGCGGCGTGCAACCGTGTCACCTGCTGAGCAAACACAGAGTGACAGCAAAGATTGCTGCGTAGCACTCTGAGCTGCGGCATACCAATCGCTTTGCTGTCACAGTGGAGAAGCGTGTCATTCATAACCAGATACAATGTCACCTCTCCCATCTTTAATAAAACCCCAGCAGGATTCTCATGCATTATCGTTTAGAGTGAAGGAAAAACAGAACAATAATAAACCGAGCCCAAGGTCGTTCAAGGCAAACGCCCTCCCTAATCACAGACAGCCCCTTCGAACTCTGCCTCGGGAAGATTAAAAGATACTCAGAGCCTATTACAGCCTTTCTGATATGCTGTATTGATCTCATCAGGGCTAACTGCTGTTTCAGTAGGTATGGAGCCGTTTAAATTAAAGTCTGCTTTCTCTCATTATAGTTCATAACCGTGCACATTCTGCTTTATGCACAGAGATGCTTGGAATATTTATGACCTGGGCCTGCTTCCATCCTGCTACTCAGCTCCCCTGAAGCTGCCTCCTCATCTCAGGCCAGTGATTGCACGGAGTGGAGGGGTGGGGGTGGGGGAGGGGTGGGGGAGGTAGTCCCACGATTTGCACCTTGAGCAACTTCGCTCCGTGTCCTAACTTGTGCCAACCCATTCACCCATCACCCCCTGCGCTCACTGACCTACACTGGCTCCCGGGCCTGCAGCCACACGATTTTAAAATTCTCCTCCCGATTTACAAATCCTCGCCCCTCCCTATCTCTGTAACCTCCTCCAGCCCCACAACCCCCCGAGATCTCTGCGCTCCTCCAATTCTGGCCTCTTGAGCATTCCGGATTACCATCGCTCTAACATCGGTGGCCGTGCCTTCAGCCGCCTGGGCCCCGAGCTCTGGAACTCCCTCCTTAACCCTCTCTCCGCCTCTCTAACAATGTTCCCTTTAATTATTGGATGGTGCGCGGCCCATTCAGAATACCGCGCATGGCCGGTGAGCAGTAGCGCGGGAGCTTAAAGGGAACATTCCTCCCGACCTCTCTGTTCTCCTTTAAGATGCTCCTTGTGTTATGTCTTTAGATGCTCTAATAATGACTCCACGAGGCAATGTGTTGTACTTGAACTGTAGTGACCCTAGTCCATTTAATGTAACTCCAGAGTGAGGATCACACCTGGTGGCCTGCCTTTCATACTGGGCCAGGCACACCTGTACAGGTAACCTGCAAGTCTCCCACTGCAGTGCCCTCTGGTGGCACACCTTGTAATAGTACTAACAGTAGCCATTTTGGATACATGACACCTTGAAACCTACCTCTTTCACCAAGATAGCACCTCACGCAGCTCGGTGTCAATTTCTGTCTGATTACGCTCCTGTGAAATGCCCTGGGACATTTTACTACCTTAAAGGCGCTGTATAATAACTGCAAGTTGTTGTTGTTGTTGAAGGGGAAAACACTTCTGAAGCAGCACTGACCCTCGTCCATCCCGCTCAGACTGGGAGAGTTAGCCTGTGAGAAGCAGGGCCAATCTTAACGAAAGAAAGACTTGCATTTATATAGCGCCTTTCACAACCACCGGATGTCTCAAAGCACTTTACAGCCAACCATGTACTTTTGGAGTGTGGTCACTGTTGTAATGTGGGAAATGCGGCAGCCAATTTGCGCACAGCAAGCTCCCACACACAGCAATGTGATAATGACCAGATAATCTGTTTTTTTGTTATGTTAATTGAGGGATAAATATTGGCCCAGGACACCGAGGATAACTCCCCTACTGCTCCTCGAAATAGTCCCATGGGATCTTTTAAATCCACCTGAGAGAGCAGACAGTGTCTCATCCGAAAGACGGCACAGCTGACAGTGCAGCACTCCCTCAGTACCTCCCCTCCGACAGTGCTGCGCTCCCTCAGTGCTGCCCCTCTGACAGTGCAGCACTCCCTCAGTACTGCCCCTCCGACAGTGCAGCACTCCCTCAGTACTGCCCCTCCGACAGTACAGCACTCCCTCAGTACTGCCCCTCCGACAGTGCGGCGCTCCCTCAGTACTGCCCCTCTGACAGTGCAGCGCTCCCTCAGTACTGCCCCTCTGACAGTGCAGCACTCCCTCAGTACTGCCCCTCCGACAGTGCGGCGCTCCCTCAGTACTGCCCCTCCGACAGTGCGGCATTCCCTCAGTACTGCCCCTCCGACAGTGCGGCGCTCCCTCAGTACTGCCCCTCTGACAGTGCAGCACTCCCTCAGTACTGCCCCTCCGACAGTGCGGCACTCCCTCAGTTCTATCCCTCCGACAATGCAGCACTCCGTCAGTACTGCCCCTCCGACAGTGCAGCACTCCCTCAGTACTGTCCCTCCAACAGTGCAGCACTCCCTCAGTACTGCCCCTCCAACAGTGCAGTGCTCCTTCAGTACAGCCCCTCCGACAGTATGGCACTCCCTCAGTACTGCCCCTCCGACAGTGCGGCGCTCCCTCAGTACTACCCCTCCAACAGTGCAGCGCTCCCTCAGTACTGCCCCTCTGACACTCCCTCAGTACTGCTCCTCCGACAGTGCAGCACTCCCTCAGTACTGCCCCTCCGACAGTGCGGCGCTCCCTCAGTACTGCCCCTCCGACAGTGCGGCGCTCCCTCAGCATTGCACTGGGACTGTCAGCCTAGGTTTTTGTGCTCAAGTCCCTGGAGTGGGACTTGACCCCACGACCCTCTGACCCAGTGTGCAGAGCCTCTGAAGTGTACAGCAACAGCGGCCAAGCCAAAGAGCTCAGAAGTGGTGACCAAAAGCTTGATCAAATAGATGAGCTCCAGGAAGTGCCTTACAGCCGGAGTGGGAGATGGCGGGAATTCCAGAGAGTTGGGCTGGTACGGCCGAAGGCAAGGCCGGCAATAACTGGTCAAATGGAGGGAGGAGGCACAAGTGCACGGAGGAACCGAGAGTTAGGAAGGCCATGGAGCTGGCAGAGGTTCAGGAGGGACGAGGCCAGGGAGGGATTTTAAACACAAGGGACAGGAATTTTCAACTTGAAGTGTTGGCGGAATGGGGCGTGTCTGGTGAAACCATGGCGACAGATCACATGGGTGCCCTCCCTGTATGTGGTCAGAGACAATGGAAGGGCACGGGTTAAATCATAAAGCCCAATGGCATGTAATCTCGTGCCTGACCATGAAATGGCATTATCCAGAGAACTATTCTTACTGAGCTCTCCAGGGCAGTGACCACATGAGAAGATAATTACAAATTCCTCATCAGTACATTCAAGGTGTTTCCTTCACCCTGCTGCCTATTTTCAAATCTCTCCCTCCCCTCTCCCCCAACATTCCGCGATGTCGATACAATCATAGAATCTTCGAATAATACGGCACAGGAGGAGGCCATTTGGCCCACCGTGCCTGTACCGGCTCTGTGCAGGAGCGATCCAGTTAACGGCACTCCCCCGCTCTTTCCCCACAGCCCACATTCCGGGAAATTTTTTTCTGGGGTCACGCTGCCCCAGTCAAAATTCCGCACAGTAAGTTTTTCTATTTAAAACCCGGTTCATCGGCTGCCCGGGTGCTCCAGAGCTCTGCTCGGCCACACAGCTTAAAGGGAACATTCTCCACAGCCCGACAAATCTTTCTTTTTCAAGTATTTATCTGCTCCCACCGCCCTTTCAGGCAGCGTGTTCCCGATCACAACAACTCGCTGCATAAAAACATTCTCCCCCTCTCCCCCTCTGGTTCTTTTCCCGATTATCGTCAATCTGTGTCCCTCTGGTTACTGACCCTCCTGCCACTGGGAATAGCTTCTCCTTAGTTCTGATGAAACGTCACTATCCTGAAACATTAACTCTGTTTCTCTCTCCACAGGTGCTGCCTGACCTGTTGAGTGTTTACAGCATTCTCTATTATTTCACTTGCTCCTCATTTACTCTGTCAAGACCCTTCAAGGTTTTGAACACCTCTATCAAATCTTCCCTTTACCTTCTCTGCTCTATGGAGAACAACCCCAGCTTCTCCAGTCTATCCACGTAACTGAAGACCCTCATACCTGGAACCCTTCTGCTCAATCTCCTCTGCGCCCTCTCCAAGGCCTTCACATCCTTCCTAAAGTGCGGAGCCCAGAATTGGACACAATACTCCAGCTGACACTCCCAGTGCAGTGCTGAGGGAGCGCCGCACTGTCGGAGATGACGTTTCTCGGGTGAAACGTTAAACCGAGGCCCCGTCTGCTCTCTGGTGAAAGATCCCATGGCACTATTTCGAAGAAGAGCAGGGGAGTTCTCCCCGGTGTCCTGGGTCAATATTTATTCCTCAATCAACATCACTAAAACAGATTATCTGGGTCATTACCACATTTATTTATGGGAGCTTGCTGTGCGCAAATTGGCTGCCGCATTTCCCACATTACAAAGTGACAGCACTTCAAAAGTACTTCATTGGCTGTAAAGTGCTGTGGAATGTCTGGTAGTAGTGAAAGGCGCTATATAAATGCAAGTCTTTTTTTTCTCCTTAAATGCATCGATACTATTCGCCTCAACCCCTCCCTGTGGCAGTGAGTTCCACATTCTCACCCCTCTCTGGGTAAAGAGGTTTCTCTGAATTCCCCATTGGATTTCTGGGTGACGATCTTATATCGATGGCCTCTAGTTATGCTCTCCCCCACAAGTGGAAACATTCTCTCTGTATCCTCTCTATCAAAACCTATCAAAACCCGTCACCCCATAACCTTCTTTCTTCAACAACAATAACAGCAACTTGTAGTTATATAACAACTTGTATTTATATTTTCAAGAGAAAAGTGACCCACCCTGTCCATCCTTTCCTGATATGTGTACCCTCGCATTTCTGGTATCATCTTTGTTAATCTTCCCTGAACTCTCTCCAGTGCCTCCATATCCTTTTAATTGAACGGCTGCATTGGAGGGAGCAGCGTGTGGCGGCCCAGCCGGGAAATCGGCGCGGTCCCGGCCTGTAAAACCATCAGTGGGCCGGGGCCATTGGAGGGAGCAGCGTGTGGCGGTATACCACTGCAGGGAGCAGCGTGTGGCGGTAAACCACTGGAGGGAGCAGCGTGAGGTGGTATACCACTGCAGGGAGCAGCGTGTGGCGGTATACCATTGCAGGGAGCAACGTATAGTGGTATACCACTGCAGGGAGCAGCGTATGATGGTATACCACTGCAGGGAGCAGCGTGTGGTGGTATACCACTGCAGGGAGCAGCGTGTGGTGGTATACCACTGCAGGGAGCAGCGTATAGTGGTATACCACTGCAGGGAGCAGTGTGTGGCGGTATACCACTGCAGGGAGCAGCGTGTGGTGGTATACCACTGCAGGGAGCAGCGTGTGGCGGTATACCATTGCAGGGAGCAACGTATAGTGGTATACCACTGCAGGGAGCAGCGTATGATGGTATACCACTGCAGGGAGCAGCATCTGGCGGTATACCACTGCAGGGAGCAGCGTGTGGCGGTATACCACTGCAGGGAGCAGCGTGTGGTGGTATACCACTGCAGGGAGTAGCGTGTGGTGGTATACCATTGCAGGGAGCAGCGTATAGTGGTATACCACTGCAGGGAGCAGCGTGCGGCGGTATACCACTGCAGGGAGCAGCGTATAGTGGTATACCACTGCAGGGAGCAGCGTATAGTGGTATACCACTGCAGGGAGCAGCGTGTGGTGGTATACCACTGCAGGGAGCAGCGTATAGTGGTATACCACTGCAGGGAGCAGCGTATAGTGGTATACCACTGCAGGGAGCAGCGTGTGGCGGTATACCACTGCAGGGAGCAGCGTATGATGGTATACCACTGCAGGGAGCAGCGTATAGTGGTATACCACTGGAGGGAGCAGCGTGTGGCGGTATACCACTGCAGGGAGCAGCGCTTGCTGCTGCAGGAGGGCGAGGGCTGGGAAGCCAGGTCGCTGATTGCAGTGCGGGCAGGCACAGCAGGAGGGGGCGAAGGAGCGGCGAGAGTTTGTAGAGGGACGTGACCGGGGCCCAGGAGAGACGTGAGTCTGGGGCCCAGAAGAGGCGAGGGCCCAGGGGCAGCACGGGCCAGCTCACACTGCGATATGTGTGGGCACTAGGTCCGTGCAGCAGAGCTGGTCTCCAGTTAGTCTTGGGTAATCTTTGCCCCTGGACCAAGACCTCGCTCTGTCAAGCCCGTGTGGTGGCTGGTGTGCAACGGTCACCCCATGTTAAAAAAATCCACGCACAGGCATCTTCCACCCTTCAACATGTAGTTCGGGACCTGGAATATCAGGTCCTTCTTGCTATTGAGGGAGTGCAGCGAAGGTTCACCAGACTGATTCCCGGGATGGCCGGACTGACATATGAAGAGAGACGGGATCAACTGGGCCTTTATACATTGGAGTTTAGAAGGATGAGAGGGAATCTCATAGAAACATAAAAGATTCTGATGGGACTGGACAAGTTAGATGTGGCTAGATTGTTCCTGATGTTGGGAAGTCCAGAACTAGGGGTCACAGTCTTAGGATAAAGGGGTAAGCCATTTTGGACTGAGATGAGGAGAAACTTCTTCACTCAGAGTTGTTAACCTGTGGAATTCCCTGCCGCAGAGAGTTGTTGATGCCAGTTCACTGGATATATTCAAGAGGGAGTTAGATATGGCCCTTGCGGCTAAAGGGATCAAGGGATATGGAGAGAAAACAGGAAAGGGGTACTGAGGTGAATGATCAGCCATGATCTTATTGAATGGTGGTGCAGGCTCGAAGGGCCGAATGGCCTACTCCTGCACCTATTTTCTATGTTTCTATGTGAACTCATCCCTTTTTTGGCGTGGAAGCAAGTCATCCTCGATACAAGGGTCTGCCTATGATGATGATGATCCTTTTAATAACATGGCAACCAGAACTGTACGCAGTACTCCAAGTATGGTCTAAACAAGGTACGATTCAGTTCTGTGAAGAGACGGGAGAAGCTGGGGTGGTTCTTGTTGTGTATGCACACTGTGTGATGTCTGTAACACTGTTATACAACACTGAATATACTCTTACACTGTACACACCTTACCTGTACACCAGAGGGTGCTGCTGCTGGAGACCTAAGGGTTGCCTGCACACTGCAGGTAACCCAGTATAAAAAGGAGCTCACAGCTTGGTGTCCTCACTTGGGAGCTGCAAATAAAGCACTACAGGTGTGCACAGTTTCAGTATCATACCCTGCCTCATGGAGTTATTTGCGAAAGGTATCTACATACACGACAGTTCTCCTTAGAGCAGAGAAGGTTAGGTGGAGATGTGATAAACGTGTTCAAAATCATGAGAGATTCTGATAGAGGAGGTAGGGAGAATCTGTTTCCACTGGCAAGAGGGTCACTTTACAGGAATGTTACCAGACAAAATTTTATATTTATGTTGGCCTTTTTTACAAGAGGATTTGAGTATAAGAGTAAAGACGTCTTGCTGCAATTATACAGGTCCCTGGTGAGACCACACCTGGAGTACTGTGTACAGTGTCGGCATCCTTACCTAAGGAAGGATATACTTGCCATAGAGGGAGTGCAACGAAGGTTCACCAGACTGATTCCTGGGATGGGGGGATTGTCCTGTGAGGAGAGATTGAGTGGACTAGGCCGATATTCTCTAGAGTTTAGAAAAATGAGAGGTGACCTCATTGAAACATACAGGGCTTGACAGGGTAGATGCTGAGAGGATGTTTCCCCCCGGGCTGGGGAGTCGAGAACCAGAGGTCACAGTCTCAGGATAAGGGGTCGGCCATTTAGGACTGAGATAAGGAGAAATCTCATCACTCAGAGGGTGGTGAATCTTTGGAATTCTCTGCCCCAGAGGGCTGTGGGGGCTCAGTCTTTGAGTATATTCAAGGCTGAAATCGATAGATTTTTGGATATTAAGGGAATCAAGGGATATGGGAATCGGACGGGAGGGTGTTGAGGTGGAAGATCAGCTGTGATCTTATTGAATGGCGGAGCAGGCTCAAGGGGCCGAATGGCCGGCTTCTGCTCCTATTTCTTAAGTTCTGTGTCACCGAGCCACTTAAGGAGTCACTAGGACAGGTGACCAACAGCCGGTTAAACAGTGTGTGAGTGGAGGAGCTGATTGCTGACATATTTCCGCACAGAATGGTGAACCTCACTGACATTTAACTCGGTCTCAGTTGATATTAAACTATTAATGTCATGTATGTAACCTCTATGTAACACCACTACAATACTGTATATACTTAAGAAATGCACACCTTGACCACAGGGGGTGAACTTGTGGGAGACACTCCTCACCTTGTCATCCAGGTATATAAAGGGAGGTCCCACGCAGGGTCATTACCTCTTGGTCCTGTGAATAAAGGTTCAGGTCATAGAGTGACCTTGTCCATAGAATGTGCATGGTGTGGGTTTTGTGCAATTGAGTAACAACATTACATTGGCGACGAGATACGGGAATCAACGAACCACGAGAATGGCCACCGATAGCACAGAGGAACGGTACTGTGTTGGAGAGGATTGGGACGATTTCATTGAGAGGCTCCAGCAAAGCTTTGTCACGAAGGAATGGCTGGGAGACACAGCGGCCGACAAGCAAAGGGCCCATCTGCTGACCAGCTGCGGACCTAAGACTTACGCGCTCATGAAGGACCTACTAGCACCCGAAAAGCCGGTGGACAAAACCTTTGAAGAGCTCAGCAAACTAATCGGTGAGCACCTGAAACCGGCGAGCAGCATGCACATGGCCCGACACAGATTCTATACCCACCGACGTCGTGAAGGACAGAGCATACCGGACTTCATTGCGGACCTCCGGCGTTTGGCCAGCCTCTGTAAGTTCACAGATGCCTGCAGCGGGGAGATGTGAAGGAACTTCTTTATTGAGGACATCGGTCATGCTGAGATTTTCCAAAAATTAATTGAGACAAATGACTTGACTTTGGAAGTGGCGGAGTTGATGGCTCAGACTGGGATGGGACCATTGACACCCACTAACAGGGTACTCAAGGACAGTCAAAGGGACAATCAGCGAGGAATGCCGGGTCATAGCTCCTTTGTTCACAACAATGGGAATCTCAGCTCATGCTGGAGGTGTGGGGGCAAACACTCTGCCAGGACTTGCAGGTTTCAACAATTTGTCTGCAGAAATTGTAACCTCAGTGGCCATTTAGCTCGAACGTGCAGGAAGCCTGTAACCAGGCTAATATACGAGGCGGATGGACCAGAAGAGGGGTCTGTGAGGCAGGATGACTCTTAGGGCAAATCAATGGGCGCTGAAGTTCAGCGGGTCCATGTGGTGAACATTCACAGCACAAATACCAAAACGGCACCAATGATGATGAAGGTTTTATTAAACGGCATTCCTGTACACATGGAGCTGGATACGGCCCCAGTCACTCATGAGCGTTCAACAATTAGAAAAGCTATGGCCACTCAAAGCCAGTAGACCCAAACTAGAACGCATTGAGACACAACTACAGATGTATACCAAAGAAATCATTCCAGTGCTAGGCAGTGCAATGTTGGCGGTCACACACAATGGATCAGTGAGCCGGCTGCCGCTCTGGATTGTCCCGGGCAATGGTCCCGCACTGTTGGGAAGGAGCTGGTTAGCTGAGATGAACTGGAAATGGGGGGATGTGCACGCAATGTCATCTGTGGAGCGAAGTTCGTGCTCACAAGTCCTACAACAATTTGAGTCACTATTGCAACCTGGCGTCGGGATGTTCAAAGGTACCAAAATAGTGATACGCATCACCATGGACACCAGACCAGTGCACCACAAAGCCAGAGCAGTGCCATATGTGATGCGGGAGAAAATTGAGAGCGAATTGGACTGTTTGCTGAGAGAGGGCATCATCTCGCCCGTTGAATTCAGTGACTGGGCGAGCCCCATCGTTCCCGTCCTAAAAGCGGATGGTTCTGTCAGGATCTGTGGCGACTACAAGGCCACCATCAATCGGGTGTCCCTACAAGACCAATACCCGCTCCCGAGAGCGGAGGATCTTTTCGCCACGCTGGCAGGCGGCAAGCTGTTCACCAAGTTAGATCTCACTTCAGCCTACATGACCCAAGAACTGTCCGACGAATTTAAACTACTGACCACCATCACTACGCACAAGAGACTGTTCGTTTACAACAGGTGCCCATTTGGCATTCGATCAGCGGCCGTGATTTTTCAAAGAAACATGGAAAGCCTGCTTAAATCCATTCCCGGAACAATCGTATTTCAGGACGACATCCTCATCACGGGTCAAGACACCGAGGAACACCTCCACAACCTGGAGGAGATGCTACGCCGACTGGACCGGGTAGGCCTGCGACTCAAGAAGTCTAAATGTGTGTTCTTAGCTCCTGAGGTTGAGTTCCTGGGCAGGAGGGTTGCTGCAGATGGGATTCGGCCCACCGAATCCAAAACAGAGGCGATTCGACGAGCACCCAGGCCCTGCAACACATCGGAGTTGCGTTCATTTCTGGGACTCTTGAACTATTTCGGGAACTTTCTGCCGAACTTGAGCACGTTGTTGGAGCCGCTTCACGTGCTCCTGTGTAAGGGTTGTGATTGGTTTTGGGGACTGTCAAGAACGGGCTTTCAATCGGGCGCGGAACCTACTTTGTTCAAATAAGTTATTGACCCTGTACGACCCCTGTAAATTGGTTCTGACATGTGATGCATCGTCCTATGGGGTTGGGTGCGTGTTGCAGCAGGGCAACGCTGAGGGTCAACTACAAACTGTGGCTTATGCCTCCAGGTCGCTCTCTCAAGCAGAAAGGGGATATGGGATGGTTGAAAAGGAAGCACTCGCATGTGTCTATGGTATAAAAAAAATGCACCAGTACCTTTTTGGCAGGAGGTTAGAATTAGAAATGGACCACAAACCGTTAACATCCCTGTTGTCAGACAGCAAGGCCGTCAATACCAATGCGTCAGCTCGCATACAGCGATGGGCTCTCACGCTCGCTGCGTATGACTACTCCATACGGCACCGGCCTGGCACCAACAATTGCGCTGACGCGCTCAGCAGGCTTCCACTGGTTGCCACTGAGGGGGCAGCGGAGCAAAGCGCCGAGATGGTCATGGCTGTCGATGCCTTTGACAGCGCAGGCTCCCCCATCACAGCCCGCTAGATCAAAATCTGGACCAACAGAGATCCCCTCCTATCCCTGATTAAGAAATGTGTCCTGACTGGGGATTGGGCGCCCGCACACGGAGCATGCCCTGAGGAGGTCAGATTGTTTCGCAGGCGGATGGATGAGCTCTCCATCCAAGCCAACTGTCTACTATGGGGCAGCCTGGTAGTCATGCCCCAGAGAGGCAGGGAGGCATTCATCAGGGAACTCCACAGCGAGCACCCAGGCATCGTGCTGATGAAGGCCATTGCCTGGTCACATGTTTGGTGGCCGGGAATTGATTCAGACTTGGAACATGTGCCCAGCTGGGTGATGCCTCCAGGGAGGCCCCACTCAGCCCGTGGCCCTGGCCCACCAGGCCATGGTCACGTATTCATGCAGACTACGTGGGCCCATTCATGGAAAAAATGTTTCTCATTGTGGTAGATGCGTACTCGAAATGGATCGAGTGCATCATTTTGAATTCGTGCATGACATCCATCACTGTGGAGAGTCTACGTGCGGTCTTTGCGACCCACGGCTTGCCGGACATCCTGGTTAGCGATAATGGCCCATGTTTCACAAGCTACGAATTCCGGGAGTTCATGTCGGGTAATGGCATTAACCATGTCAGGACAGCACCGTTCAAGCCGGCCTCCAATGGCCAGGCAGAACGTGCGGTCCAAATCATTAAACAAGGCATGCTCAGGATTCAAGGACCCTCCCTTCAATGCCGCCTATCGCGCCTCCTGCTGGCCTATAGGTCCCGCCCGCACTCGCTCACGGGGGTCCCGCCCGCGGAGCTACTTATGAAACGGACACTCAAAACTCGGCTGTCCCTCATTCACCCAGTCCTGACCGACATAGTTGAGGGCAAGCGCCAGTCCCAAAATGAGTACCATGACCAAAACTCAAGGGGGAGATGTATAGGAATAAATGACCCCGTATTTGTCCTCAGTCACGCCGTGGAGCCCAAAAGGCTTGAGGTTACTGTAATAGACAAAGAGGGGAACAGGGTTATCGTGGTTAAACTTAACAATGGGCAGATATGCCGCAAGCATCTGGACCAAGTAAAAAAAAGGTTCAGCATGGACACTGAGGAACCTGAGGAAGATCATGAGATGGTGCTCACACCACCGCCAGTGAACGAGCAACAAGAACATTCAGCAGCATGCACAGTCCCTGCGGTCAGCCCGGACAGGCCGGAATCACCACAGGCGACTGACACGCATGCCAAGGCTCAACAACCAGAGCCCCAACTGCGGCGCTCCACGAGAGAGCGTAGACCACCTGAAAGACTTAACCTATGATCCCAATAAGACTTTGGGGGGAGGTGATGTCATGTATGTAACCTCTATGTAACAACACTGCAATACTGTATATACTTGAGAAATGCACACCTTGACCACAGGGGGTGAACTTGTGGGAGACACTCCTCACCTGGTCGTCCAGGTATATAAAGGGAGGTCCCACGCAGGGTCATCACTTCTTGGTCCTGTGAATAAAGGTTCAGGTCACAGAGTGACCTTGTCCATAGAATGTGCTTCGTGTGGATTTTGTGCCATTGAGTAAGGACTTTACAATTAAATCTTTCTGCTGGATGTTGCACTGCTCTGTGTGCAAAGTGTGTACACAAACATCAGGAGATAATGGGTTTCAATGAAACAGTTTGCATTCCCTCTGCTAGCAAAATGTCACCTTCTTTGACATTCGATGAGAGAAATAAATCATTAAAAATATATCTGTCACTGACATGAGTTTGATAAGCACTTTCGGTGTTGGCAGATAAATGCCAACGGTTGGAGAATATCTGTCAGGCAATGTTTTTTGTGGGGGGTTTCAGGTTGAGTTCCACGTACCGCTGCTATCTGAGTAATAATCAACCCTCATTAATCTCCAAATTTGATCAATCTGTTTATTAGCAAAGGCTCTTGCTTTTTGATCAACTCTGCGATTGGATTTCGACACACGAGTGAAAATGTGATGTGTTGGATTACGTTAGTTCACCTCGGGAAGATCGAGGGCCTGGCTCTGAACTTTCACAGAGTTCCCTCGACTCAGGATAAGGGGTCGGCCATTTGGCACCGAGATAAGATGGAGTTTCTTCACTCAGAGGGTGGCGAATCTTTGGAATTCTCTGCCCCAGAGGTGTGTGGAGGCTCAGTCGTTGAATATATTCAAGGCTGAGATCGATAGATTTTTGGACTCTCGGGGAATCAAGAGATATGGGGATCGGGCAGGAAAGTGGAGTTGAGGTAAAGATCAACCGTGATCTTATTGAATGGGGAGCAGGCTCGAGGGGCTGTATGGCCGACTCCTGCTCCGAATACATATGTTCTTATGTTTCAATCCTCTTCAGGGGGGGTTTAAAGTCCCAGTGAGTTGGTCACAGTTCTTTGGAGAGATTTTGTAACCTCTCCACAGACTCGCCATGTTTTCCCACTGAGTGAGGAATTTTATGAGCGCAGGAGAGGAGGAAGGCAGTGGAAACGTCTGACTGGAAAGGAGGAGTGGAGCCACAGAACCCAAGGGCTTTAAGTTATAGACACGAGAGCAGAGCTGTGGGACGGTGAGAGGAGCGGGCGCAGATAATGGTAGGTTTGAGAGCCCAGAGGGAGCGCGAGGGTCGTGGAACGAGGTAGGTCACATCATCGCAAGGGAAGGAGCTGATTGGTAAGTAGTTGGTGATTGGGTTTTTTTATGTCTTAAGTTTATTTCTGTTTGTTGTAGGCATTAGGCACCTGCTGAATATATCTAAACTCATTTAAGTTTAAAGTGGCCACATATAAAATGGCTGCCCAAGCATGATGGGAACCCCATTAATGAACTGGGACTGACCGAGCAATGACCCAGTGAGGCCCACTACCAGGAATGCCTTGGATACAAGATAATTATAATGAACCATTATAGTACACTGGTATAATCAGTGACTTCACACAGCCGAACCCCGAGGAACAGAGATATGGGGAGAACCTGCCTCACATAACAAGGTCATTAATCAGCCCGAGCTGACAAAAACTGAACATACAGCCCCTGAGGTATCAGGGGAATTCTATTGGGTTAAAGAAACCTATATGTAATCTATAATCGTTATAATTGGATTGTGTCTTGCCGAAGTGGGCTGAGTAATTGTAAAGAACTATTGTAAAACAAATATCGATGAGTTTCTTTGTTCATCGGAGAGAAGTGCCTGGATCCAGTCCTGAGGCTTCCTCCCCGCTAGCGAAAATAAAGGCCGTATTGGCGTTGGAACTGACTCTGAGTGTTGAGTGCTTCTTCCGAGAAAACATTCACGCTAACAGTGGCGTCACGAACAGGATTTCGGGGTCGCTGACGCTCTTGGAGAAACCGGGTGAGTATACCTTAAACAAAATTTTATAACGGGTGCGGAAGGTGGATGCTGGTTGATCGACACGAGGAGACGGTCCATTATCTCAAACACCTAGCCTGAGCCTGAATTAAGAGGGCCTTCATCCCAAGTGACGGCCAGGAACTAAGTAGGTGCCGGGAACACACTTGGACCGTGGGATCGTGATACCGAAAGACATCTTCCGGACCCAGTAGTGTGATTTGAAATATACCCCGGGGTAGAACCAAGCGGTGTACAGCGGCTAACGGAATCCAAACCTGTGAACAGGCTCGGACCAACGGGCAGAGCGGTGCTAGGTCGTCGTTAAGGATACGTAGAGCACTGCGGGAATTGCTTAAACGCGTTTTAAGAATTGTATAAGTTTGTGTAACAGCAGAACTTGTGACCTGACAGTAGCCAGGAGACGGTCTACTACAAGTTTGCTCGGTAGAAAGCGGACCTCTGAGAAAAGATTCCTAATGGTTCTAGTCCTACCCAGGAATGGCCACGAAAGCAAGTAACCTCGAGTGGGGACCAGAAGGGTCCCTTACCCGCCACCTGGTGGAAAAACAAAAGAAACTAATCGAGAAAATGATTAGAGCAGGGTGGGATCCTCAGGACCTGCCAGCGAATAAAAATGAAAAGGCTGTGGTCTTGATACTGCGAGCCCACATAAAACTAACAGAGGAAGTAAATCAATATGTAAGAAATAAAAAAAACCTGATAGTGATTATCTTAAGTGAAGTATGGATCCAAGAATAGAACCGGCCAAAAAAAAATTAATAAGCTTTGTTGAATGAAGAGAGACTTTTGTGAATGACTGTCGTTGAGAGTCCTTGTGTGATTTTTTGACTGCGGAATGAATTTTTTTAATGTTTTCATGTTTCTGAAAGCCTGGTTGGAAGAGGAATGCAAGTGTCTGTTTATTTTAGCTCCACCCACTTTTCTAAACAGAGTGAAAGTTTTTTTTAACCCTTTGTAGTGTTGTCCTGTATGTGGGAAGTTTTAAGACATTTTAAGTTAGAAACGCAGGTGTGGATTTATTCGGATGATAAGCTACGGAGCTAGGAAATGTACAAAGGATAGGTTTGTTGAGCAAAAGATAAAAAAATACATGGCCCCGGTGGTTAAAAAAAAAAAGAATTTATTTGACACGCTCACTTACTTGCCGAAAGAAAACATGCAATGATTGATTATATTGGGTTGAAAGACATAAATTTAGTCTCGGAATGAGATAAAGAATGCCTTTTAAAAAAAAAGCTTTTAGCAAAAAAAAAAGTTTTAAACAAAGATTGAAATTACAAAGTTTGAATTGGGATGTTGAGATATTCAGAGAAGGCACAGCAAAATACTGAGGTGGATTCAAAAAAAAATTATTAAATTAAATCTGATCTCTTAAAGAAAAAAAGGAGATATAAAACTAAATGGTTTGGAAACAATCTAGAAATACCTTCAGGGATCAGGTCAAACTCCTGGGCGAGTGGCGAGCTATCTGCGAAGGTGCAAAAGGGACTTTTGTAAAATGTTAAAACAGCAAGCTTTAGCAGTTTAGAAGAGACATTTTAATGACTTTGAAACTGGAGCATTTTGAGATAACAAAAAGCAGCCCTCAAAGCCTAATTGCTGGACTCCATTCCAGTTATGGAGAAAAGAAAAAGATAAAGACGCCACTTTGAAAGTAAACAAATGATTTTAAATTAACAAATTTATTGAGTCACGAGCCCTCCGTGTAAAATACAAAACCTAATTTGAAGAAAGGAGATCTGAAAAAAAAAGATGTAACGTACCAAATAAGTGCTGAAAAAAAAAATGTGTTTGTGATGGAAAAAGACATAACTTACTAAATACTAGTTGATGTTTGCTGTGAAAAAGATATTGGTTTAATTAGAAAAAGAAAAAAAATTGGAAGAGGTAATAAACACTCTACATTGATAATGATTTTAAATTATGAGAAAGTTTTAATGCAGTTTGAAAAGATTTCCAAAATGGACAGTGTTTATCAAGAAAAGTCCTGAACAGTCTAAACAAGCAGGAGGGTTTTGAAGATAATAAGGAGAAAAGATCTAAGCTATGCGAACTCAGTACAGAAAGAAAAAACTGGGAATTAGAGAATCTTACTGAATTTTTAAATTCTTATAGAAAATGGAACTGGCACGGATGTTTAGATTTTGTGCTGAGAGAGAAATAAAACACAAGATTTGCCCAGTGAACAGGACCGTAAAAAAAACCGAAATGTTGGAATGTATGAAAATAACGAGAAGAAAAGATCTAAGCTATGCTAACTCAGCACAGAAAGAAAAAATGGAACTGGCACGGAAGTTTAGATTTTGTGCTGAGAGAGAAATTAAAACAAAAAAAAAAAATTGAATTTCAGTAAACAAAATAGCTATTAAAAATGTGTGGTCTCGTTTTAAATCAATTTAAAAAAAAAACATTCTTTGGCAAGTACTTGAACTAGAAGTTAAGAAAAGATTGGAGTTTAATCTAAAATGCTGTCTTTCCCGATGAGAAGATTTTTATTATGACTACTTTACTAATGATTTATGCTGTTTAACGGATTCCTAATTTCTAAGCAAGTTTTGAAGGCACAAAGACTTAAAAAAAAAAGAATTTTTCGGATAATTACATGAAGTCACGAAATGACATCAGGCTTTCTTACAAACCTGTAAAGGAGTTAACCCTTTCCATTGACAGCTGTTTTATACTGGACATTATTAATTTGGATTTCTTAATAAAATAAAGAAGACTCACCTGACAGACAGAGGAAATGGTGGGATATTCAGAATAAAAATAAAACAGAACTAGCTGGTCAAGAGTTAAAAGCTAAGATAAACAGGCTGGAAGAGATGTTTTAAAAAACGGGACTAGACGGATAGTGCAGTGCACAGCCATAGCACCATCACTTATGGCAATAGAGCCAATGTACCCCACGGTGGGCAGGTGTAGTCCACAAACCCAACCTAACGGTAAAGCAGACAGCGATGTTTGGAGGAATGGTGGCATTGGTGTTAATTGGAGTTTGGATAATATTTAGATGGGTCATCGTGCAGGCTCGAGCACAGTAGGCTCAAACGCAAAACCGACGGCAGCCCAGACAGGGACATGAAGTGATAGAGATGGTACGACTATAAAGAATATGGTTAACCTAATCCTTACCTCCGATTCCACAGAGTGACAGCGACACAAGTAGACCAGAACCTAACACCTGGTGACGACCAGGCTATCTGTTTAAAATTTTCAGATAAAACACTCACCAAGATGGGACCGCAGTGGTGACTCCGACTCTGGGGACTCATGATACTGGGAAGCTCAAGACCCACGCAAACACTGGATGATACCAACGGATTGCAGCGCACTCAGGAAATAAACAACTACATGAACTATGGAGTCTTGTTTAATTTAACGGATGGAATGTGCATCCCAGCAGCCAAGGACTGGAGCAAGGGCAGGACTTATTTTAATGCATGGTTACAAGTGAACCCTAATAAGAACCGGGTATGTGTACAGTGCTCCATGGGTATAAGGAGCAGCTGCATTAAACGGAGGGATGTCAAAGGGCCCGATGAATGTACTTTCGGCATAATTTGCGCGCCTCTGGGACAGTCCCAGCAATCAGTCATCGCAAAAGGGGAGTGGGGCTGTGTGGGTATTACGAGGAGGCGGGGGCGGCTGCAATATCATTGTATGTATGCTTCTCACCCCCTCCGACACCGCGCCCCATAAGAACCACTACATTGCCTGAGGAACTGCCTGGTCCCATAACTACTAAGGGACCAGAAAATGGGATTGTAATGTACAACGAAGGGGAATTATTGTATGATAATGTTAAACATGAAATTGTGCCTGTCCTGATCAATATTTCAGGCATCCAGATGCCAGAATACTGTACGGAACAGTCAAGGAAAATGTACAATGTATTAAGTAAAGTTGTAATGCAGCAGGCTGCCGATGCAATGGCTGCCAGTAGATTCCGGGGACAGGGGTCAGCCCCCAGGATAAAGAGGGGAATAGTTAATGATGTTGCTACCGGTTTCAATACAGGGACCTCCGTAGTAAACTCGATAGATATACAAGGGTTAAATGAGAGGGTGGAACAGCTTAGAGGGGTGATGAAGGGGTTATTGGAGAGGGTGGAGCAAAACCAGGAAGACCAAGCCAACCTAGGAAAGGAGGGTGCCGAAATCCAGTTGGATGGCATCTCAGTCCTGGAAGCTCACGCCAAAACCATCAATCACCTCATTGATAGAGAAAAAGAAGATACCGGAAAGCAAAGACAGGGGCAACTCTGTCACGCTTATGGTCTGTGGATGGTGGGACAGATCCGCCACAATCTCGACCAGATCCAACGCGGGGAAGTACCCGATTGGATAGACAGTTCACATCTGGCTCAGTTTGCAAACCAGAGGGGGACTCTGGATAATTGTACTCTGAAGGGATTGACCCGAGTATACCCAGCAATTCCAGATTGCCAGATGGGTAGGACTACCGGGATAGGGATAGTCCTGATGATCCCTATAGCCACGCCGGACTCAGGGCCGTTCCCCCTGTACCAACTAGAGAATATCGGAGTAATACGGGAAAATGTCTCCATGCGTTACTATCTGACCACCACCTCCGCCGTTCGTCGAAACGACATACTTACTGGGATTTCCCTAGCAGAATGCAAGCAAAGGAGGGAGATCACAGTATGCCCTCACCCGGTAGGCCGAGGTGAGCTAGACGAGAGCAGGTTTAACCGAACCGACGGGTGTGTACTAGAAATAGTGCCCGCACACAGGCACTTCGCGAGGGCAGGCTACGGAGGGAAGGGAAGATACTGCGTCTCTACCACAGAGCGTTCATACCAGTATAATGACCTGCAGTGCCCTATACCACAGCCAAACATTTGCTTTACGCCGCTACGACCTGTCACGATCGGGCAAGCGCATATCACCCAGGTTAGGCGCCGGAAGTCCGAAGTTATTGATGTAACCGATCAGCTCCACAATCATTTGCAGGATTATGACGAGGCAGAGCAGGTCCCTATCCCACATCTAACCGAAGTATTACGAGAATTGAGGCTCAGGGTGGGTCAATCCGTAAAGCTCTACCACCAACTGCAAACTAAAATCAAAGTACTGGAAGAAGATACCGAGGTAGACTTACAAAGTCAGAGTTGGTGGAGAAAGGTCTGGGACTGGGGAATAAATGTGAACATTCATCCTTGGATTTGAATAATTTCACATATACTGGTCGGGATACAATTGATCTTAGCAATAACATGGGGCGTAATGGTCTGCCAGGCATGCAGGCACCACGCACAACGAAGAGGGACCCATGACCGGTCTCCAAATACTAAACAAGCCTGTCTAATAAAGGGGCAGGAGGATTTGGCCTTTGTCAATTTGATTTAAGCAACCGGGACTCCTGAAACCGCGTGACTGGCCAGCACGTTGAGGCAGGGAGTACCGGGCCGTGCACAAAATCTAATAAAAGTCCCTTTACCGAAACGAGGGAATTGTTGTAGGCATTAGGCACCTGCTGAATATATCTAAACTCATATCGGTTTAAAGTGGCCACATATAAAATGGCTGCCCAAGCATGATGGGAACCCCGTTCGTCAAGTAATGAACTGGGGCTGACCGAGCAATGACCCAGTGAGGCCCACTACCAGGAATGCCTTGGATACAAGATAATTATAATGAACCATTATAGTACACTGGTATAATCAGTGACTTCACACAGCCGAACCCCGAGGAACAGAGATAAGGGGAGAACCTGCCTCACATAACAAGGTCATTAATCAGCCCGAGCTGACAAAAACCGAACATACAGCTCCTGAGGTATCAGGGGAATTCTATTGGGTTAAAGAAACCTATATGTAATCTATAATTATTATGATTGGATTGTGTCTTGCCGAAGTGGGCTGAGTAACTGTAAAGAACTATTGTAAAACATATAAATATCGATGAGTTTCTTTGTTCGTCGGAGAGAAGTGCCTGGATCCAGTCCTGAGGCTTCCTCCCCGCTAGAAAAAATAAAGGCCGCATTGGCGTTGGAACCGACTCTGAGTGTTGAGTGATTCTTCCAAGAAAACATTCACGCTAACACTGTTAAATTACTTACAAAAAAAAATAACTTAGTTCATAGTCGAATAAATAAAGGGCAGCTCGGTCATGGAATGCACATCCTGTGCCATGTGGGAACTCCAGGACGCTCCCTATGTGTGTAGGAGGGTGTCGTTGGCTGGAGGAGCTCGAGCTATGGGCTTCGGACCTTGAGCAGCCGCTGGTGTCACTGCGGTGCATCCTCGAGGCCGCGAGCTGCGTGGATAACACGTTTCAGGAGTGCTCACCCCGCAGCTAAGCAGTGTGCAGGCAGAGAGGGAATGGGTGACTGCTGGACAAAAGAGGAGGACCAGGCAGGTAGTGCAGAAGGTACCCCGAGTGCATCTCGCTCTCCGACCAGTATTCTGTTCTGAGTACTGGTCGGGGCGATGGCTCCCCTGGGAAGTACTGCTCGAGCCCAGTCCTCTGCACCCTGGGTGTCTCGGGGGAGGGCAGGTCGAGAATGGGAGTGTCTCTTCTGTGTCTATGGCAGCATCTTATCTGGTCATTATCACATTGCTGGTTGTGGGAGCTTGCTGTGTACAAATTAGCTGCCGCGTTTCCCACAGTACAACAGTGGCTACACCTCAAAGGTACATCATTGGCTGTAAAGCACTCTGAGACATCCGGTGGTCGTAAAGGGTGGTATAGAAATGCAAGTCTTTCGTTCTCGAAAGGTAAGGGGACCTGATGCCTGGCCGAGAGTGGCCTCAAGGGCCACATGACAATAAAGTCGTATGTCCCAATTTCAAAGATGGGGGTGGTGGAGGGGGACATTGCTCCAGAAACCTGGCCCCTCGGCCTGCCTGTTTTACTGGCCGCGAATAAGCCCATTTCCACCGCCCCACCCCCCACCCCCACCATTTGTAAGAATCCCTCCTCTGATTGGCTGAACCCATGGCACTGTGATGTCACAAGGCAAAAGATTTTAAAAATTCGCTCAATGTGATCTACACTCGACAATAACCTCTCGGGTGCAGGATGTGGGGAGGCTGTTTCCCCGGGGCTGGGAAGTCTAGGACAAGGGGTCACAGTCTCAAGATACGGGGTAGGAAATTTAGGACCGAGATGAGGAGAAATGTTTTCACTCCGAGGGTGGTGAACCTGTGGAATTTTCTACCACAGAAGGCTGTGGAGGGCAAGTCACTGAATATATTTAAGAGGGAGATGGATAGATTTCTAGAAACAAAATGCATCAAGGGGTATGGGGAAAAAGCGGGAATATGTTGTTGAGATAGAGGATCAGTCATGATCTTATTGAATGGCGGTGCAGGCTCGAAGGGCCGAATGGCCTACTACTGCTCCTATTTTCTATGTTTCTATGTTTCTATGTTTCCAAGTGGCCAGTTCTGCCTAATTTGGGTGAGCCGAGACATGGAGGGTTGACGGGCTACTCGACTGTGATCAGCATCACGGCCTCGTTCAAGCTTCCCGATGATCCCCAGGCAGCCTCGGGAGCTTCCCACGCAGCTTAAATCTATTCACCAGGAACGTGCTCTCTCTCTCGACCTCAACGTGCCACTTGCTCCAACTCAATCTTCCCACAGAAACTTAAAATTAAAAACACGGTTTGGTTTTGTTGGAATAAAAATAAGCAAAGTCAGATTATGAAAGCATGCTGCAGTGGGAGATGCGATCCCTGAGATTCAGAAGCTCGGTGAAAGTCCTCAGGAGGAGGGGAACATCCTCTTGTCAGATGGTTCTCCGCCACCCTTCTATCTGTTCATTGTTTTACCATCTGTGCTTTTAAGTGGATTCAGCCTTCAGATATTTGATTCCCATTCAGCCCATGCCGCTCTCTCTCTTAAGATCGGAGCTCAGCGTTCCCTGTCGTTTATTTGAGGGGGGGGAGGAGCGCGGCCCGTGTCTGCGCGGTGATTCCCGTTGGAAAGCCAACGAACGGGCCTGAGCGGGAACGTTGTCAGATATCTCCTCAAATTCCCATTGCTGACCTCCGCTCGAGAAGGAGCCGGAATTCTGGAATTCCTCACGCGTGCCCCATTTGAGGCACAAGAACATAATAAATAGGAGCAGGAGTTGGCCATTCGGCCCCTCGAGCCTGCTCTGCCATTCAATGAGATCACGGCTGATCTTCGACCTCAACTCCACTTTCCAACCGATCCCCATATCCGTTGATTCCCTTAATATCCAACAATCTATCGATCTCCGTCTTGAATATACTCAACGACTGAGCCTCCACAGCCCTCTGGGGCAGAGAATTCCAAAGATTCACCACCCTCTGAGAGAAGAAATTCCTCCTCATCTCAGTCCTAAATGGCCGAACCCTTATCCTGAGATTGTGACCCCCGGTTCTAGACTCCCCAGCCCGGAGGAAACATCCTCCCTGCATCTCGGAATGAGTGATCACAGTATGGTTGAATTTGTAATACAGATTGAGGATGAGGAAGTTGTGTCAGAAACAAAGAGCGTACTATGCTTAAACAAAGGGGACTACAGTGGGATGAGGGCAGAGTTGGCTAAAGTAGACTGGAAACACAGACTAAACGGTGGCACAATTGAGGAACAGTGGAGGACTTTTAAGGAGCTCTTTCATAGTACGCAACAGAAATATATTCCAGTGAAAAAGAAGGGCGGTAAGAGAAGGGATAACCAGCCGTGGATAACCAAGGAAATAAAGGAGAGTATCAAATTAAAGACCAATGCGTATAAGGTGGCCAAGGTTAGTGGGAAACTAGAAGATTGGGAAAATTTTAAACAACAGCAAAGAATGACGAAAAAAGCAATAAAGAAAGGAAAGATAGATTACGAAGGTAAACTTGCGCAAAACATAAAAACAGATAGTAAAAGCTTTTACAGATATATAAAACGGAAAAGAGTAACGAAAGTAAATGTTGGTCCCTTAGAAGATGAGAAGGGAGATTTAATAATGGGAAATGTGGAAATGGCTGAGACCTGATACAATTATTTTGCTTCGGTCTTCACAGTGGAAGACACAAAAACCATGCCAAGAATTGCTGGTCACAGGAATGTGGGAAGGGAGGACCTTGAGACAATCACTATCACTAGGGGAGTAGTGCTGGACAGGCTAATGGGACTCAAGGTAGACAAGTCCCCTGGTCCTGATGAAATGCATCCCAGGGTATTAAAAGAGATGGCGGAAGTTATAGCAGATGCATTCGTTATAATCTACCAAAATTCTCTGGACTCTGGGGAGGTACCAGTGGTTTGGAAAGCAGCTAATGTAACGCCTCTGTTTAAAAAAGGGGGCAGACAAAAGGCAGGTAACTATAGGCCGGTTAGTTTAACATCTGTAGTGGGGAAAATGCTTGAAACTATCATTAAGGAAGAAATAGCGGGACATCTAGATAGGAATAGTGCAATCAAGCAGACGCAGCATGGATTCATGAAGGGGAAATCATGTTTAACTAATTTACTGGAATTCTTTGAGGATATAACGAGCATGGTGGATAGAGGTGTACCGATGGATGTGGTGTATTTAGATTTCCAAAAGGCATTCGATAAGGTGCCACACAAAAGGTTACTGCAGAAGATAAAGGTACGCAGAGCCAGAGGAAATGTATTAGCATGGATAGAGAATTGGCTGGCGAACAGAAAGCAGAGAGTCGGGATAAATGGGTCCTTTTCGGGTTGGAAATCGGTGGTTAGTGGTGTGCCACAGGGATCGGTGCTGGGACCACAACTGTTTACAATATATATAGATGACCTGGAAGAGGGGACAGAGTGTAGTGTAACAAAATTTGCAGATGACACAAAGATTAGTGGGAAAGCGGGTTGTGTAGAGGACACAGAGAGGCTGCAAAGAGATTTGGATAGGTTAAGCGAATGGGTTAAGGTTTGGCAGATGGAATACAATGTCGGAAAGTGTGAGGTCATCCACCTTGGGAAAAAAAACAATAAAAGGGAATATTATTTGAATGGGGAGAAATTACAACATGCTGAGGTGCAGAGGGACCTGGGGGTCCTTGTGCATGAATCCCAAAAAGTTAGTTTTCAGGTGCAGCAGGGAATCAGGAAGGCGAATGGAATGTTGGCCTTCATTGAGAGAGGGATGGAGTACAAAAGCAGGGAGGTCCTGCTGCTACTGTACAGGGTATTGGTGAGGCCGCACCTGGAGTACTGCGTGCAGTTTTGGTCACCTTACTTAAGGAGGGATATACTGGCTTTGGAGGGGATTCAGAGACGATTCACTAGGCTGATTCCGGAGATGAGGGAGTTACCTTATGATGATAGATTGAGTAGACTGGGTCTTTACTCGTTAGAGTTCAGAAGGATGAGGGGTGATCTTATAGAAACATTTAAAATAATGAAAGGGATGGACAAGATAGAGGCAGAGAGGTTGTTTCCACTGGTCGGGGAGACTAGAACTAGGGGGCACAGCCTCAAAATACAGGGGAGCCAATTTAAAACCGAGTTGAGGAGGAATTTCTTCTCCCAGAGGGTTGTGAATCTGTGGAATTCTCTGCCCAAGGAAGCAGTTGAGGCTAGCTCATTGAATGTATTCAAGTCACAGATAGATAGATTTTTAACCAATAAGGGAATTAAGGGTTATGGGGAGCGGGCGGGTAAGTGGAGCTGAGTCCACGGCCAGATCAGCCATGATCTTGTTGAATGGCGGAGCAGGCTCGAGGGGTAGATGGCCTACTCCTGTTCCTAATTCTTATGTTCTTCTGTTCTTATGTTCTTATCTATCCTGTCAAGCCCTGTAAGAATTTTGTATGTTTCAATGAGGTCACCTCTCATTCTTCTAAACTCGAGAGAATATCGGCCTAGTCTACTCAATCTCTCCTCATAGGACAACCCCCCCCATCCCAGGAATCAGTCAGGTACGGAGTTAACGTGTTCATGTCAGGTATCGCCGAGGCTAGCTGTCGCAAGCCCATTTATTTATCGAACTGATGCATGCCAGGGAGTTTGAGATGAAGACATCCTGTGTCTGCCATGGTCAGTGGGTAGCACACTCACCTCTGAGTCAGGAGGTTGTGAGTTCAGCACAAAAAATCCAGGCTGACCCTCCAGTGCAGTGCTGATGAAGCGCCGCACTGTCGGAGGGACAGTACTGAGGGAATGCCGCACTGTCGGAGGGGCAGTACTGAGGGAGCGCTGCACTGTGGGAGGGGCAGTACTGAGGGAGTGCCGCACTGTGGGAGGGGCAGCACTGAGGGAGTGCCGCACTGTCGGAGGGGCAGTACTGAGGGAGTGCCGCACTGTGGGAGGGGCAGCACTGAGGGAGTGCCGCACTGTCGGAGGGGCAGTACTGAGGGAGTGCCGCACTGTCGGAGGGGCAGTACTGAGGGAGCGCCGCACTGTGGGAGGGGCAGTACTGAGGGAGCGCTGCACTGTGGGAGGGGGAGTACTGAGGGAGCGCTGCACTGTGGGAGGGGCAGTACTGAGGGAGTGTTGCACTGTCGGAGGGGCAGTACTGAGGGTTTGTTGCACTGTGGGAGGGGCAGTACTGAGGGAGCGCTGCACTGTGGGAGGGGCAGTACTGAGGGAGTGCTGCACTGTCGGAGGGGCAGTTCTGAGGGAGTGTTGCACTGTGGGAGGGGCAGTACTGAGGGAGCGCTGCACTGTGGGAGGGGCAGTACTGAGGGAGTGTTGCACTGTCGGAGGGGCAGTACTGAGGGAGTGTTGCACTGTCGGACGGGCAGTACTGAGGGAGCACTGCACTGTCGGAGGGGCAGTACTGAGGGAGTGCCGCACTGTCGGAGGGGCTGTGCTGAGGGAGGGCTGCACTGTCGGAGGGGCAGTACTGAGGGAGTGTTGCACTGTCGGAGGGGCAGTACTGAGGGAGAGTTACACTGTCGGAGGGGCAGTACTGAGGGAGCACTGCACTGTCGGAGTGGCTGTGCTGAGGGAGGGCTGCACTGTCGGAGGAGCAGTACTGAGGGAGTGTTGCACTGTCGGAGGGGCAGTACTGAGGGAGAGTTGCACTGTCGGAGGGGCAGTACTGAGGGAGCACTGCACTGTCGGAGGGGCTGTGCTGAGGGAGGGCTGCACTGTCGGAGGGGCAGTACTGAGGGAGCACTGCACTGTCGGAGTGGCTGTGCTGAGGGAGGGCTGCACTGTCGGAGGGGCAGTACTGTCGGAGATGCCGTCTTTCGGATGAGATGTTAAACCGAGGCTCCGTCTGCCCTCTCAGGTGGATGCAAAAAATCCCACATCACTATTTTGAAGAGGAGCAGGGGAGTTCTCCCCGGTGTCTTGGCCAATATTTATCCCTTAATCAACATTACAAAAAAACAGATTATCTGGTCATTATCACATTGCTGTGTGTGGGAGCTTGCTGTGCACAAATTGGCTTCCGCGTTTCCCACATTACCTCAGTGACTGCACTCCAAAAGTACTTCATTGGCTGTAAAGTGCTTTGAGATGTCCGGTGGTCGTGAAAGGCGCTATAGAAATCCAACTCTTCCTTGCTTTCTTTAAAAAATAATGCATGGAACGATTTCGATTGGCGACATTTTCCGAGGCATATTTCCCCAAAGACCTGGATCGGTGAATGGTTTGCAAATCTCCCCCGCAAACCAATGAAGTTTTACAGGAAATGATCCCATTGCATTTCCTGGGGCCTCTCGAAGTCGTCTCCCATTTCTAATTCTCTTGTGTTGAGGCTTTGTGGAGAGGGAGCTGGAAAAGAATTTCCGATCTCACTCTGATTTGCAACAATTTCTTAAGCAAAACAAAAACTTTATATAGCGCCTTTCAAGCCAATGAAGTACTTTTGGAGTGTAGTCACTGTTGTAATGTGGGAAATGCGGCAGCCAATTTGTGCACAGCAAGCTCCCACAAACAGCAAGGTGATAATGACTCACATCATCTGTTTTAGTGATGGTGATTGAGTGATAAATATTGGCCCCAGGACACCGGGGAGAACTCCCCTGCTTTCCAAAGTAGTACCCTGGGATTATTTAATTCCACCTCAGAGGGCAGACGGGGCCGCGATTTAACGTCTCATCCAAAACACAGCATCTCAAGTCGAATGAAGCAAGCCTGTAGGTTTGTACTGACTGACGCAGGAACAAAAGCGAACACTTGCTTTACTTGAGAAATCAGCGGATGAAGTTTGCCCTCTGCACTGGCCACGGGGGAGCTATCAGATGTCTCAACATTTCAGCCGTTTATCCGGCTGTCTAAATGGAAAGTCTGTTAAATCATTCCTTGTGCAGTTTGCTGCAAGACCCAGAGCATCATTTTATTACCCCAATTAATTTGATATAAGAATTAGGAACAGGAGTCAGCCATTCGGCCCCTCGAGCCTGCTCCGCCATTCAATGGGATCACGGCTGATCATCGACCTCAACTCCACTTTCCCGCCCGATCCCCATATCCCTCGATTCCCCGAGAGTCCACAAATCCTCCCAGTCTTGAGTACACTCAACGACTGAACATCCACAGCCCTCTGGGAAAGAGAATTCCCGATAATCTTTCAGTAAATACTTGAACATCAGGAATGGAATCTCAGATTATCCATGACAGGAGGGAAGTCACCCCGTCTCGAATGCCAATTTGCACTGAACAAGTCCTCTCTGAACATTGTGACTGTGTCCAGCGCTGGAATTGGTTTTCACTGGGACACAAGAACAGGGGGAGGCCATTCAGCCCCTCGAGCCTATTCCGCCATTCAGTGAGATCATGGCTGATCTGTATCTTAACTCCATTTACCCGCCTTGGTTCCGTACCCCTCGATATCCTTGCCTAACAAAAATCTCTCCATCTCAGTCCTGAAAGCTCCAATTGACCCCCAGCCTCAACAGCCTTTTTGGGGAGCGAATTTCACTACCCTTTGTGTGAAGAAGTGCTTCACAAGTGCTTCATAGCTAGGGGTTTTGAGTATAGGAGCAGGGAGATCTTACTACAGTTGTACAGGGCCTTGGTGAGGCCACACCTGGAATATTGTGTTCAGTTTTGGTCTCCTAATCTGAGGAAGGACGTTCTTGCTATTGAGGGAGTGCAGCGAAGGTTCACCAGACTGATTCCCGGGATGGCAAGACTGACATATGGAGGAGAGACTGGATCGACTGGGCCTTTATTCACTGGAGTTTAGAAGAATGAGAGGGGATCTCATAGAAACATATAAGATTTTGACGGGACTGGACAGGTTAGATGCAGGAAGAATGTTCCCGATGTTGGGGAAGTCCAGCACCAGGGGACACTGTCTAAGGATAAGGGGTAAGCCATTTAGGACTGAGATGAGGAGAAACTTCTTCACTCAGAGAGTTGTTAACCTGTGGAATTCCCTAGCGCAGAGAGTTGTTGATGCCAGTTCATTGAATATATTCAAGAGGGAGTTAGATGTGGCCCTTACGGCTAAAGAGATCAAGGGGTATGGAGAGAAAGCAGGAAAGGGGTACTGAGGTGAATGATCAGCCATGATCATATTGAATGGTGGTGCAGGCTAGAAGGGCCGAATGGCCTACTCCTGCACCTATTTTCTATGTTTCTATGTTTCTATGTTTCCTGCCATCACCCCTGAACGGCCTGGTTCTAATTTTAAGGTTATTTCCCCTTGTTCTGGACTCCGCCCACCAGGGGATCTACCCTATCGATTCCTTCAATCATCTTAAACACCTCGATCAAATCACCCCTCAACCTTCTAAACTCAAAGAATACAAGCCAAATCTATACAACCCCTCTTCATAATTTAACCCTTTTTGCCCCGGTACCATTCTGGGAATCTGTGCTGCTTCCTGTCTCAGGTCGATATACCCTCCCTGAGGGGTGGGACTCAGGACTGGACGCAGTGACTCTGGCCAGGGTCTGAACTGTCCTAATATCTCTTTAATACAAACAGAAAATGCTGGAAACACTCAGCGGGTCAGACAGCATCTGTGGAGAGAGAAACAGAGTTAACGCTTTGGGTCGATGACCCTTCGTCAGAACTGGAAAATGTTAGAGATGTAACAGTTATCTCTTTATGTGGTGCAGTTACAAATTTTTGTTTGATAACACTCCTGTAAAGCGCCTTATTATAGAAAGAAAGACTTGCATTTATATAGCGCCTTTCACGACCTCAGGACATCGCAAAGTGCTTTACAGGCAATGAAGTACTTTTGGAGTGTAGTCACTGTTGTAATGTGGGAAACGTGGCAGCCAATTTGTGCACAGCAAGCTCCCACACACAGCACTGTGATAATGACCAGATAATCTGTTTTTGTTATGTTGATTGAGGGATAAATATTGGCCCCAGGACACCGGGGAGAACGCCCCTGCTCTTCTTCGAAATAGTGCCATGGGATCTTTTACCTCCACCTGAGGGAGCAGACAGGGCCTCAGTTTAACGGCTCATCGAAAAGCCGACACTTCCGACAGTGCAACACTCCCTCAGCACTGCACCTCCGGCAGTGCAGTACTCCCTCACTACTAACACTGGGCGTGTCGGCCTAGATTTTTGTGCTTGAGTTCCTGCTGTGGGATCTGAACCCACAAATTTCTGACTCAGAGGTAAGAGAAAGTGTGACCTACAGCCACAGGTGACACTACAGAGAAAGGGCTATATTAATGCAAGTTGCTGTTATTGCAATACAGAGCCAAACTGACCAGGTCCGGCCTAGGTTCCTCCGCTGACCTTGATGCTTTTTGACTCCACAGACTTAGGCCTCAGGGGAAGACAAGCTTGAGCTCAGCTTAGGTTTCCGAGTGTAATGTATGCCCCGGTGAGCATGCTCACAGGTTTATAGAGCTGTTGCACTGCGAGTGGCTTAGCCAGTCACGTGATGTTCACAAGACTCAATAAAACAAACCCCAGTCACTTTTCACGATGAGGTATGCAGTTGTGAGCCTGGTGGATGAACTGGTAACGTGATTGTTAAACCTTTGTTAATAAACCAGCTGGTTCTTAATAGCAATGTGTTGCTGTGAATCCTTAAGCAAAGAACCCACGAAGCAAATATATTCCAGCCACCGGGGACAATTATCCTGCCGGGGCTCGACTGGTGTCTGGCAGCACGGCTGAGGAACTGGAAGTGGGCTGGGGCCCTGGTTTGAATGTGAAGAGGAGTGAAAGTGGAGTAAGAACATAAGCAGAGGCTGAATGGAGCCCAGTTTTCCAGCCTAAACCCCCCCTGCACACTTGCTTGGGCACTGGACAGGCAAGGGACCTGGGGTAAGGGCGGCAGATTTCCTTCCCTAAAGGGGCATCAGTGAACCCGATGGGTTTTTTCAACAATCCGGTAGTTTCATGGTCACCATTACTGATACTGGCTTTTTATTCCAGATTTGTTTAATTAACTGAATTTAAATTCCCCAGCTGCCATGGAGGGATTTGAACTCATGTCTCTGGATCATTAGTCCAGGTCTCTGGATGTCTAGTCCCATTACATAACCACCGTGCTGCCGTTCCCCCGACTAGGCCTTGTTAACATCTCCTAACTCTACCTCCAGCCCAGCAGCTAGCCGAATTGACGGCCTGACCGGCAGGTAAGAAGGTTCACCAGCTATGGGAGGCTGAAGCCACAGCCCCTTGGGGATGGACCATATCATCATCAACATCGGCAGCCCCTCGAAATCGAGGAAGACTTACTTCCACTCTAAAAGTGAGTTCTCGGGTGGCTGAAGAGTGCAATATGGGAATTACAGTCTCTGTCACAGGTGGGACAGACAGTGGTTGTTGGAAAGGGAGGGTGGGACTGGTTTGCCGCACGCTCCTTCCGCTGCCTGCGCCTGGTTTCTGCATGCTCTCGGCGACGAGACTCGAGGTGCTCAGTGCCCTCCCGGATGCTCTTCTTCCACTTAGGGCGGTCTTGGGCCAGGGACTCCCAGGTCGGGATGTTGCACTTTATCAGGGAGGCTTTGAGGGTGTCCTTGAAATGTTTCCTCTGCCCACCTGGGGCTCGCTTGCCGTGTAGGAGTTCCAAGTGGAGCGCCTGCTTTGGGAGTCTCGTGTCAGGCATGTGAACAATGTGGCCTGCCCAACGGAGCTGGTCGAGTGTGGTCAGAGCTTCGCTCCTGAGGATGTTGGCCTGATCGAGAACACTAACATGGGTCCATCTGTCCGCCCAGGGGATTTGTAGGATCTTGCGGAGACATCGTTGGTGGTATTTCTCCAGCAATTTGAGGTGTCTACTGTATATGGTCCATGTCTCTGAGCCATACAGGAGGGCGGGTATCACTACAGCCCTGTAGACCATGAGCTTGGTGGCAGATTTGAGGGCAAGGTCTTCAAACACTCTCTTCCTCAGGCGACCGAAGGCTGTGCTGGCGCACTGGAGGCGGTGTTGGACTTCATCATCGATGTCTGCCCTTGCTGATAGTAGGCTCCCGAGATACGGAAAGTGGTCTACGTTGTCTAGGGCTGTGTGGTGGGGTCAGGTTGGTGGAGGACCTTTGTCTTACGGATGTTTAGTGTAAGGCTCATGCTTTCATACGCCTCGGTGAAGATGTTGGCTATGACTGGTCCATAGAAACAATACCAATAACTTGCTTTATACTGAACATAGGAAAAGGTCCCAAGACATTTCACAGAACTCCTTGTGGGCCAGCAGAAGCTGAGATTTGACACCGAGCCACAGAGGGAGACATTAGTACAGATGACCAAAAGCTTGGTCAAAGACGTTGGTGTCAAGCAGCGTATTAAAGGAGGAGAGAGAGGCGGAGAGGTTTAGGGAGGGAGTTCCAGAGCGTAGGGTCCATTCACGGCTGCCAATGGTGGACTGATGGAAATCGGGGATTTGCAAGAGGGAGGAATTGGAGAAGTGCAGAGATCTCGGGGAGTGGGGGGGGCGGGGGATGGAGGAGGTAACAGGGATAGGGAGGGGCGAGGCCATATAGGGATTTGAAAATAAGGATGACAATTTTAAAATCAAGGCGTTACCGGACCGGGAGCCAATGTTGGTCAGTGAGCACAGGGGGTGATGGGTGAGTGGGACTCGGTGCAAGTTAGGACATGGAGCAGCGAGCACAGGGGGTCACCTGGAATATTGTGTTCAGTTTTGGTCTCCTAATCTGAGGAAGGACATTCTTGCTATTGAGGGAGTGCAGCGAAGGTTCACCAGACTGATTCCCGGAATGGCGAGACTCAAATATGAGGAGAGACTGGATCAACTGGGCCTTTATACACTGGAGTTTAGAAGGGTGAGAGGGGATCTCATGGAAACTTATAAGATTCCGACGGGACTGGACAGGTTAGATGCGGGAAAAATGTTCCCAATGTTGGGGAATTTCAGAACCAGGGGACACAGTCTTAGGATAAGGGATAGGCCATTTAGGACTGAGACAGCGAGCACAGGGGGTGATGGGTGTAAAGTCCTGTCCCCTCAGTACAGATTCACACAAGGCATGTAGTGAAGTCAAGGTCACTCTGGACCTGCACCTTTATTTCACAGCTCTGGAATGCTGCACTTGCCTGAGACCTGTCCTTATATACCTGTCTCTTGCAAGTGCACCCCTGGTGGTAAGGTATGCTGGTGGTTACAGGTCATATCTTATTACAGTCTTGTATAGCATGTTAGGATACAGTTATATATAATAATGTAAGATACATGACATCACCCTCCCCCAAGGTCTTATTGTCTTTATAGGTTCAGTCTCTCAGGTGGTCTACGCTCTCGCGTGGAGCGTCTGAGTTGTGGTTCAGTTGTTTGCCTTGGTGTCTGTTTTTCTTTGGGTGTGGTTGCTGGTATCTCGCCTGGGCTGTCTGTTTCGATTGGTGTGATTGTTGTTGACTCGCCTGGGCTGTCTGTTGGGATTGCCCTTTCCTCAGGCTGTTCCCTCTGTCTGTCCACCAGGTGTGGTGCGAGTTCCACATTGTAGTCTGCCTCTGGTTCCGCAGTGTTGTTGGTAAATCTGCTTTTGACTTGGTCTACATGCCTCCGGCAGGTTTTGCCATTGTCCATTTGTACTACCAGTAGCCTGTTTCCTTCCTTGCCCGTTACTGTCCCTGCAAGCCATTTGGGACCCCTGCCATAGTTTAGTAAAAACACTTTGTCCCCTATCTCATTCCATCTCCCCCTCGAATTTCTGTCATTGTACTTAGTCAGCTTACGGCGCGTTGCCTCAACGATTTCATGCATATCTGGGAGGATTAATGAGAGCCTTGTTTTTAAAGTCCTTTTCATCAACAGTTGCGCGGGGGGGATCCCAGTCAGTGAGTGTGGACGAGATCTGTATGCCAGCAGCAGTCGCGACAGGCGACCCTGCAGCGTGGGACCTTGGATTTTAAGCATGCCTTGTTTAATGATTTGCACTGTTCTCTCCGCCTGGCCGTTGGAGGCCGGCTTGAACGGTGCCGTCTTGACGTGATTTATGCCTTGGTCAATTATAAAGTCTTGGAATTCTGCACTGGTGAAGCATGGGCCATTGTTACTGACCAATATGTCAGGGATTCCGTGCATTGCAAACATGGTTGCGAGACTCTCCACAGTGGTAGAGGTTGTGCTCGAGTTTAAAATGGTGCATTCGATCCACTTTGAAAATGCATCTACAACTACGAGGAACATTTTGCCCATGAATGGGCCCGCATAGTCTACGTGCACCCGCGACCACGGTTTGGTAGGCCAGGGCCAGGGGCTCAGGGGGGCCTCCCTGGGGGCATTACTGAGTTGGGCACAAATGGTGCACCTTCGGACGCAGAGCTCCAAGTCCGCGTCAATACCAGGCCACCAGACGTGGGATCTGGCTATGGCCTTCATGAGAACAATCCCCGGGTGCTCGCGGTGGAGCTCCCGGACAAATGCCTCTCTGCCTCACAGAGGCATGACTACTCGGCTGCCCCACATCAGGCAGTCTGCTTGTAGTGATAGTTCATGCATGCGCCTGTGAAAGGGTTTTAATTCCTCGGGGCAGACATCGCGAGCTTCTGCCCAGTCACCGGTTAGGACACATCTTTTTACTAAGGATAACGTGGGGTCGCTGGCCGTCCAGGCTCTGATTTGGCGAGCCGTCATGGGCGAACCTGTGGACTCAAAGGCATTGATTGCCATGACTATCTCACAGTCCTTTTCATCAGACCCTTCCGTGGTCGCCAGGGGTAGCCTGCTGAGCGCGTCGGCACAGTTGTCTGTGCCTGGTCTGTGCCTTATGGTATAGTCGTAGGACGCCAGCATGAGTGCCCACCGTTGAATGCGCGCCGAGGCATTGCCGTTTATTGCCTTGCTCTCGGATAGGAGGGACGTGAGGGGCTTGTGGTCAGTTTCTAACGTGAACTTGGCCCCAAAAAGGTATTGGTGCATCTTTTTGACACCGTACACACACGCGAGCGCCTCCTTCTCTACCATTCCGTACCCGCGCTCCGCCTGCGAAAGTGACCTGGAGGCATAAGCTATGGGTTGTAATTTGCCCGCACTATTGACATGTTGCAAAACGCACCCGCCCCCATATGCTGACGCATCGCATGTGAGAACTAGCTTTTTATCTGGGTCAAAGAAAGTCAAAACACTGTTGGAACACAGAAGGTTGCATGCCTTATTGAAGGCCGTTCCTGGGCGTCGCCCCAAAACCAATCGCACCCCTTCCTGAGAGGCTCCAGCAGCGTGCTTAAGTTCTGCATAAAGTTCCCAAAGTAATTGAGTAGCCCGAGAAAGGCGCGCAGTTCTGAGACATTCCGGGGCTTGGGTGCCAGGCGAATTGCTTCTGTTTTGGACTCTGTTGGGCGGATTCCATCAGCGGCAATCCTTCTGCCCAAAAATTCAACCTCGGGTGCGAGAAACAGGCACTTGGATTTCTTGACTCGTAGGCCTACCCGATCCAACCGCTTTAGTACTTCCTCCAATAAGCGGAGATGGGAGTCGGTGTCCCTGCCCGTGATAAGTATGTCGTATTGAACTACAACCGTCCCCGGGATGGACTTGAGCAGACTCACCATGTTGCGCTGGAATATGGCAGCTGCCGACCTGATGCCGAATGGGCATCGATTGTACATGAAAAGGCCTCGATGTGTGTTGATGGTGGTGAGTAGCTTGGATTCCTCGGTCAATTCTTGCGTCATATACTCAGATATGAGGTCTAATTTTGAGAAAAGTTTACCCCCAGCCAATGTGGCAAATAAGTCCTCCGCTCTGGGCAGCAGGTACTGGTCCTGTAGGGAGACTCTGTTTATGGTAGATTTGTAGTCCTCACAGATTCGTACGGATCCATCAGGCTTCATGACTGGGACGATGGGACTTGCCCAGTCGCTAAATTCCACAGGTGATATAATGCCTTCCCGCAGAAGCCTGTCTCGTTCATGTTCAATCTTTTCCCTCATTACATAGGGTACAGCTCTGGCCTTGTGATGGACCGGTCTAGCATCCTGTGTGAAGTAGATTTTGACTTTGGCCCCTTTGAAAGTGCGCACACCTGGCTGAAAGAGATGTTCAAATCGCTTTATAACTGTTGAGCAGGAGGTCCGTTCCTCTAATGACATGGCATGGACATCATCCCATTTCCAGTTTAGTTTTGCCAGCCAGCTTCTCCCCAGCAGTGCTGGGGGGTCTCCAGGGACAATCCACAGGGGAAGTCAGTTCACTGTCCCTTTGTGTATGACAGAGAGCATGGCGCTGCCGAGGACTGGTACGATTTCTTTGGTATAGGTCCTTAGTGTGGTGTCGACCCTTGTGAGTTTTGGTCTGTCTCTTTTATGCGGCCACAGTTGTTCAAATTGTTGAGCGCCCATGAGAGATTGACTCGCTCCCGTATCCAGCTCCATGTTGACAGATATCCCGTTGAGTAGGGCCCTCATCATTATAGGAGGCGTCCTGTTGTAGGAGCAGCGGCCATTGACCGTGTTGACCCGCTATACACCGGTGTCCCAGGTACTGTCCCCACCATCTTCTGGTCTGCTTTCCGACCCATCTGATTCATATACCAGCTGAGCTGCCGTATTTTTGCACATGCGGGCCAAATGCCCTGTATATTCACAATTTCTGCAAACAGCCTGCTGAAATCGACATCCCCTCGACGAGTGCCCACCCCCACACCTCCAGCACAGACCTGTTCCATTGTTCAAAGTGTTCCCAAAGAATGAGCTGCGTCTGGCTGATCTCTCTTGAGCTTCTCTCAGTTTGTAGTTGATTGCTCGCATTGTGGGTTGATAAGGTGTGAACGACCATTCCTGTGGCCCTTGATGGCTTCTGCCTGCTGTCGAGAGCCTGTTCTCCTGGTTTTGTCTGCGTGTGGGGGTAGCAGCTTGTTTAGTGCTGTGAACTTCTTCTTCCGATATTTCGTTAGTTGTCGTACCTGCATTGTAAATCAACCTCGTTTCTTCTTCCCCTACCATGAATATCTGTGCAACCAGTGCTGCTGCCTCTAAGGTCAGGTTTTTGGTCTCTATGAGCTTTCGGAATATGCCTACGCGGCCTATTCCTTCAATGAAAAAGTCTCTCAGCATTTCTCTCCTCAGTTCATCGGAGAACTCACATAAACTAGCCAACCTCCGAAGTTCCGCCACGAAGTCGGGTATGCTCTGGCCCACACAGCGTCTGTAGTTGTAGAACCTGTGTCTGGCCATGTGTAGGCTGCTCGCTGGCTTCAGGTGGTCTCTTACCAGTGTGCTCAATTCTTCAAACGACTTTCTTGCTGGTTTCTCGGGTGCCAACAGATCCTTCATTAAAGCGTATGTTTTCGAGCCACAGCTGGTCAAGAGGTGGGCCCTTCTCTTGTCTGCCTTATCGTCGCCTAACCAGTCTTTGGTTACAAAACTTTGCTGGAGCCTTTCTATAAAGTCCTCCCAATTGTCTCCCGCATTGTACTTTTCATCTGATCCGTTGTTCGCCATTCTGTGGACTCTGTAATCCCGTAACTCGTCGCCAATGTAAAGTCCTGTCCCCTCAGTACAGATTCACACGAGGCATGTAGTGAAGTCAAGGTCACTCTGGACCTGCACCTTTATTTCACAGCTCTGGAATGCTGCACTTGCCTGAGACCTGTCCTTATATACCTGTCTCTTGCAAGTGCACCCCTGGTGGTAAGGTATGCTGGTGATTACAGGTCATATCTTATTACAGTCATGTATAGCATGTTAGGATACAGTTATATATAATAATGTAAGATACATGACAATGGATGAGTGGGACTTGGTGCGAGTTAAGACACGGGGGCAGTGAACACAGAGGGTGATGGGTGAACGGGACTTGGTGCGAGTTAAGACACGGGGGCAGTGAACACAGAGGGTGATGGGTGAACGGGACTTGGTGCAAGTTAAGACACGGGGGCAGTGAACACAGGGGGTGATGGGTGAGCGGGACTCGATGCGAGTTAAGACACGGGGGCAGTGAACACAGAGGGTGATGGGTGAGCGGGACTTGGTGCGAGTTAGGACACGGGGGCAGTGAACACAGAGGGTGATGGGTGAGTGGGACTTGGTGCGAGTTAAGACACGGGGGCAGTGAACACAGAGGGTGATGGGTGAGCGGGACTTGGTGCGAGTTAAGACACGGGGGCAGTGAACACAGGGGGTGATGGGTGAGTGGGACTTGGTGCGAGTTAAGACACGGACTGCCGAGCTTTGGTGAGCTCAAGTTTATGGAGGGTGGATGTTGAAAGGCCACCCACAGAGCGTTGGAATAGTAAAGTCTGGAGGTAACAATGGCATGGCAATGGGGAGGATGGGGCGGGGGCGGGGGCGTGGATGGAAGCTCCAGTCGGCAATAGGGAAGGCTGGGGGCGGGGGACAGGGGATGGGGGGTGGCGGAGGCTGGAGATCGGGGGCCGGGTGAGGCCAAAGGCTTCCGTGAGGGGCCCTGGAAGGGACCGCCCCCAATTGCACTGTGGGGGCCTGATTTAAATATGCTAATGAGGCACTCCGCCCTCCACGGCCAGACACTCCGCAATACCCGCCAGCGTATAAAGGGCAACAAGCGTGTGCGCAACGTGCTGGGTTCGCGTTTCCCGTGTTTAAATCTTTAACCTCCGCCCCTCTCCCGCCTGGGGTCAATCGCGAGGCCAACACGCCCGGGGTGGGTCCGGGGATTTAACCCCTCGTGGGACCACAGCTGCCCACAGGAGACAACCAGCTCGGCGATGGGACACAGCGTGTGTTTACATGCAGATCACCGCACTTTGAAACAGAATGACTAAGGACTCTTTAACTCCACTGGGACAACCTGCAACCTGGTCTGTTTCACATATACATACCTTTTCTGACATCCACACAGTCGACGTGTTGTACGCCTTTGCACCAGCTGTTCCTGCTTGGCACCCGGCCTGTGTGGCAATAGGCAGACAGCGGCTCGAAGATTTTAGCAGTCCGCACGGAATCTCCGACAAAATATACATGTAATCCCCCACCCCACAACCTTCTTCAGTGTCAGCCGTGGCTCAGTGGATAGCACGGTCATCTCTAAGTCAGAAGGTTGTGGGTTCAAGTCCCACTCCAGAGACTTGACCACAAGAATCTAGGCTGGCACTCGCAAAGCAGTACTGAGGGAGTGCTGCACTGTCGGAGGGTCAGTACTGAGGGAGTGCTGCACTGTCGGAGGGGCAGTACTGAGGGAGTGCTGCACTGTCGGAGGGTCAGTACTGAGGGAGTGCTGCACTGTCGGAGGGGCAATACTGAGGGAGTGCTGCACTGTCGGAGGGGCAGTACTGAGGGAGTGCTGCACTGTCGGAGGGTCAGTACTGAGCGAGTGCTGCACTGTCGGAGGGTCAGTACTGAGGGAGTGCTGCACTGTCGGAGGGGCAGTACTGAGGGAGTGCTGCACTGTCGGAGGGTCAGTACTGAGGGAGTGCTGCACTGTCGGAGGGGCAGTACTGAGGGAGCACTGCACTGTCAGAGGGGCAGTACTGAGGGAGCACTGCACTGTCAGAGGGGCAGTACTGAGGGAGTGCTGCACTGTCAGAGGGGCAGTACTGAGGGAGTGCTGCATTGTCGGAGGGGCAGTACTGAGGGAGTGCTGCACTGTCAGAGGGGCAGTACTGAGGGAGTGCTGCACTGTCGGAGGGGCAGTACTGAGGGAGTGCTGCACTGTCGGAGGGGTAGTACTGAGGGAGCACTGCACTGTCAGAGGGGCAGTACTGAGGGAGTGCTGCACTATCGGAGGGGTAGTACTGAGGGAGCGCTGCACTGTCAGAGGGGCAGTACTGAGGGAGCACTGCACTGTCAGAGGGGCAGTACTGAGGGAGCACTGCACTGTCAGAGGGGCAGTACTGAGGGAGTGCTGCACTGTTGGAGGGTCAGTACTGAGGGAGCGCTACACTGTCGGAGAAGCAGTTCTGAGGGAGCGCTGCACTGTCGGAGGGGCAGTACTGAGGGAGTGCTGCATTGTCGGAGGGGCAGTACTGAGGGAGCACTGCACTGTCGGAGGGGCAGTACTGAGGGAGTGCTGCATTGTCGGAGGGGCAGTACTGAGGGAGCACTGCACTGTCGGAGGGGCAGTACTGAGGGAGTGCTGCATTGTCGGAGGGGCAGTACTGAGGGAGCGCTGCACTGTCAGAGGTGCCATTTTTCGGATGAGATCTTAAACCGAGGCCCTTACTGCTCTCTCAGGTGGACATAAAAGATACCACGACACTATTTCAAAGAGGAGCAGGGGGAGTTATCCCCGGTCTCCTGACCAATATTTATCCCTCAATCAACATCACTACAAAACAGATTATCTGGCCATTATCACATCGCTGTTGTGGGAGCTTGCTGTGCACAATTTGACTGCCATTTTTTCCTTATTACAACAGTTGTCCAAAAGTGCTGCGTTGGCTGTGAAGCGCGTTGGTCCCGAGGCTGTGTAATGCGCTGTAGAAATGCCAGTCTTTTTGTTTTTTTTCCAGCCCTCCTCCTGTGTAATTCTCGTTGTTTGCCTGACAGAGTTTTTCTCTCCCATTCACTGTGCCGTATTTCAACTGAGCACAGCATGAAATACTGGAGCAATAATCCAGAGTTTGTGCGTTCAAATTCCACCAGGGCCGTTTGAGGATTTGAATTCCGTTACAATAAATATAGCTGGAAATAAAAAGCTGCTTTCAGCAAAAGTGACCACGAAGCTTCCGGATTGTCGTTATAAAACCCCAACGGGTTCACTAATGTCCCTTTGCTGCTCTGGGCTGATTCTCTCTGACTCCAGACCCACACCAGCGCAGGTTGACTCTTAACTGCCTGCTGAAGTGGCCCAGCGAGACGATCAATTGTATCGAACTGCTCGGGGCTCAAGGAGAAGGCCCACCACCATCTCCTCAAGGTTGTCAGGGGATGGGCAAGGAATGCCAGCCTTGCCAGCGATACCCAGCTCACCTTTCCATTGCCCCTGCTCGAAGAAGGGATTTTTGAGCTTCAGCATACACACGCGCAGGTTCTGAGATCAGTCCCTGACGATCGACATCATCATCGGCAGTCCCTCGAAATCGAGGAAAGCCTGATTCTACTCAGGGCCCAAATTTACCCAGGAGTTACTCCGTTTCTTTTGGAGCAACTTGATTTTTCTGGAGTATCTTAAAAATCCCCATTCTGCAAATTTAATTTGCGCCAGTGTAAGTGAGTTAGTTAGGATTGTTTTTAGTTTTGTTTTTATTTCAAAAGGGGGCGTTACCAGCCACCAACACCTGTTTTGGTCACCTTGGATAGCTAATAGTTGCTCCAAACTAACTTAGGTCAGCGTATGTGGCCACTTGTGGCCGCACAGAAAACCCTTGCGACGAGTTACGAAATCAGCGCAGGTAGCCAGAGCTGGGGGGGGTGGGAAGGGAAGCGGAGAGATCCTTGCAAAGCACTAAACACCTTCACAACAACATTCAAGAGGCATTAAAACCATCAATAATAAATACAAAATAAAACTTAAGTCCTATCTTTCTAACTCAGCCCGGGAAGTCAACGGGCCAACTCCGACTCCTCTCCGACTCCAGCTCTTTCGAGGACTCTCCGAGGACTGGACTTCTCCCCGGGACTGGACTTCTTCTCAGGACTGGATGACTTCTCCTCTGAGGGACTGGTAGACTTCTCCGAGGGACTGGACTTCTCCGAGGGACTGGACGACTTCTCCTCCGAGGGACTGGTGGACTTCTCCGAGGGACTGGACTTCTCCAAGGGACTGGACTTCTCCGAGGGACTGGACGACTTCTCCTCCGAGGGACTGGTGGACTTCTCTGAGGGACTGGACTTCTCCGAGGGACTGGACTTCTCTGAGGACTCTCCGAGGGACCTCCGGCTGGGGGCAGCAGCTACTGCGCATGCGCAAAACCTACCGGGGCGCATGCGTAGAGCTGCTGGCACTGTTTTTCGATGCTGGGGAGGTTGGCCTGATCGAGGACACTGAGGACGTGTGGCGACTGACATCCGTTATATAAGGGAAGAGCTTTCCTCGTTGTGGGCAGCAAAGGATTATGGTGGCAGCTTCGTCGGAATCTCCAGCCACTCCCACCTCAGGGACCAATCATGGAATTACGTGGAATTTACAGCACAGGAACAGGTCATCCGGACCAACTGGTCAATGCCAATGTTTTTGATTCACACGAACTTAAGAACATAAAAAATAGGAGCAGGACTCGGCCCCTCGAGCCTGCTCTGTCATTCAATAAGATCATAGCTGACCTTCGACCTTAACTCCACCTTCCCGCCCAAACCCCATATCCCTTGATTCCCTTCGTGTCTAAAAATCTATCGATCTCCGTCTTGAATATACTAATTGACTGAGCCTCCACAGTCCTCTGGGTTAGAATTCCAAAGATTCACAACCTTTTGACTGAAGAAACCTCTCCTCAGCTCAGTCCTAAATGGCCGACCCCTTATCCTGAGACTGTGACCCCTGTTTCTGGACTCTCCAGCCCGGGGGAAACATCCTCTCAGCATCAGAAACGTAACTGGACCAGCCACATAAATATTGTGGCATCAAGAGTAGGTCAGAGGTTGGGTATTCTGCGGCGAGTGTCTCACCTCCTGACTCCCCAAAGCCTTCCCACCATCTACAAGGCACAAGTCAGGAGTGTGATGGAATACTCTCCACTTGCCTGGATGAGTGCAGCTCCAACAACACTCAAGAAGCTCGACACCATCCAGGACAAAGCAGCCCATTTGATTGGCCCACCCATCCACCACCTTCAACACTCACTCCCTCCACCACCGGCGCACCGTGGCTGCAGTGTGTACCATCTACAAGATGCACTGCAGCAACTCACCAAGGCTTCTTCGGCAGCACCTCCCAAACCCGCGACCTCTACCACCTAGAAGGACAAGGGCAGCAGGCGCTTGGGAACACCACCACCTCCACGTTCCCTTCCCAGTCACACACCATCCTGACTTGGAAATATATCGGCCGTTCCTTCATCGTCGCTGGGTCACAATCCTGGAACTCCCTCCCTAACAGCACTGTGGGAGCACCTTCACCACACGGACTGCAGCGGTTCAAGAAGGCGGCTCACCACCACCTTCTCAAGGGGCAATTAGGGATGGGCAATAAATGCCGGCCTTGCCAGCGACATCCACATCCCAGGAACGATAATAAAAAACCCTGTCAAGGCTTCTAACAATTTTAGACATTTCAATAAGATCACCTCTCATTGCGCTAAACTCCAGAGTATATAGCACATTCTACTCAATCTCTTCTAATAGGACAGTCCTCTCATCCCAAGAATCAATCCAGTGAATCTTTGTTGTACCCTGTCTCAGGCAAGTATACAATTCCTTAGATAAATAAACCAAAACTATACACATCACTAAATGTGTGGTCTCACAAAGCTGTATATAATTGCAGCAAGACTTCTTAACCCATACTCCAACCCATTTGCAATAAAGGCCAACATACAATTTGCGATCCTAATTGCTTGATGTACCTGCATCATAAGAGCCTCCTTCCATCTTGCTTCATCTCACCCTATTGGCATAACCTTCCATTGCCTTTTCCCTCCGTGTCAGCCGTGGCCTAGTGGGTAGCACTCTTGCTTCTGAGTCAGAAAGTTGTGGGCTCAAGTCCCACTCCAAGGACTTGAACACAAAGTAGTTCAGGCTGACACTCCAGTGCAGTGCTGAGGGAGCGCCACATTATTGGAAGTGTTGTCTTTCAGATGAGACGTTAAACCGAGGCCTCGTCTGCTCTCTCAGGTGGATGTAAAACATCCCAGAGCACTATTTCGAAGAAGAGCAGGGGAGTTCTCCCCAGTGCCCTGGGGCCAATATTTATCCCTCAATCAACATCACAAAAATAGGTGATCTATTATCACATTGCTGTTTGTGGGAGCTTGCTGTGCGCAAGTTGACTGCCGCGTTTTCCACATTACAACAGTGACTATACTTTAAATATACTTCATTGGCTGGAAAGTGCTTTGAGGTGTCTGGTGGTCGTGAAAGGTGCTATATAAATGCAAGGCTTTCTTTCTTTCTTTCCTGTGCGTATCGAGATTCCCCTTGCCGATCTGTGGCTCCTCCATGAGAACAGAGACGGCTGTAGGAGGCAGAGTACACAAGGCACTGCGTGACAACTGGCATGTCCAACTCTGATTGGACGTGTTTCACTTGACCTCGCACCCTCAAACCGTCCCCTCCCCCACCCTCCGCCCCCACGCTACCGCCATTGTCCACCGGCATGTCCATCCACAAGCCCGCCCGCCTTCCCACCACAATCGGATGCAGGCAGAACATTCATCATACAATTGGATGATTTTTGACTGCCGGTCAAATAGCTTGGGAGGCGCTGAACTCTTAGTGACTGAGTTGTGCTCCCCAGCGAGAGCCGTATCTGGATCACATTTCAATTTTTTTCCAACACAACAATTAGGAGCAGGAGTCGGCCATTCGGCCCCTCGAGCCTGCTCCGCCATTCAATACGATTATGGCTGATCTTCGGCCTCAACTCCACTTTCCCGCCGATCTCCATATCCCTTAATTTACTTATCGCTCTTAGACTCGAATATACTCAAAGACTGAGCCTCCACAGCCCTCCAAAGATTCACCACCCTCTGAGTGAAGAAATTCCTCCACAGTCCTAAATGGCCGACCCCTTATCCTGAGACTGTGACCCCTGGTTCTAGACTCCCCAGCCCGGTGGAAATAATCTCTCAGCATTCTTTTCGCCTCCTCTCCTGAAAGTGTTGGCTGGCCCTCAGTGCCTCGCGAGAGTGGGCCAGGCTTAAGAACATAAGAACAGAAAAAATAGGAGCAGGAGTCGGCCATTTACCCCCTCGAGCCTGCTCCGCCGTTCAATAAGATCATGGCTGATCTGATCATGGACTCAACTCCACTTCCCCGCTCGCTCCCCATAACCCTTGATTCCCTTATCGCTCAAACATTTGTCTATCTCCGCCTTAAATATATTCAATGACCCAGCCTCCACAGCTCTCTGGGGCAGTGAATTTCACAGATTTACAACCCTCTGAGAGAAGAAATTTCTCCTCATCTCAGTTTTAAATAGGCGGCCCCTTAGTCTAAGAGTATGTCCCCTAGTTTTAGTTTCCTCTATGAGTTACTGCAAAAGATAAAAATTCATGGGGTTGGGGGTATTATATTAGCATGGATAGAGGATTGGCAAACTAACTGAAAACAGAGAGTCGGGATAAATGGTTCATTCTCTGATTGGCAATCAGTAACTAGTGGGGTGCTACAGGGATCAGTGCTGGGGCCCCAGCTATTTACAATCTATATTAACGGCTTGGATGAAGGGACTGAGTGTAACGTAGCCAAGTTTGCTGATGATACAAAGATGGGAGGAAAAGCAATGTGTGAGGTGGACACAAAAAATCTGCAAAAGGACATAGGCAGGCTAAGTGAGTGGGCAAAAATTTGACAGACGGAGTATAATGTTGGAAAGTGTGAGGTCATGCACTTTGGCAGAAAAAAAGTGCAAGTTATTATTTAAATGGAGAAAGATTGCAAAGTGCCGCAGTACAGCGGGACCTGGGGGTACTTGTGCATGAAACACAAAAGGGTGGTATGCAGATACAGCAAGTGATCAGGAAGGCCAATGGTATCTTGGCCTTTATTGCAAAGGGGATGGAGTATAAAAGCAGGGAAGTCTTGCTACAGTTAGACAGGGTATTGGTGAGGCCACACCTGGAATACTGCATGCAGTTTTGGTTTCCATATTTATGAAAGAATATACTTGCTTGGGAGACAGTTCAGAGAAGGTTCACTCGGTTGATTCTGGGGATGAGGGGGTTGACTTATGAGGAAAGGTTGAGTAGGTTGAGCCTCTACTCATTGTATTTCAGAAGAATGAGAGGTGATCTTATCGAAACGTATAAGATTATGAGGGGGCTTGAAAAGGTGGATGCAGAGAGGATGTTTCCACTGATGGGGGAGACTAGAACTAGGGGGCATGATCTTAGAATAAGGGGCCGTCATTTAAAACTGAGATGAGGAGAAATTTCTTCTCTCAGAGGGTTGTAAATCTGTGGAATTCACTGCCTCAGAGAGCTGTGGAAGCTGGGACATTGAATAAATTTAAGACAGAAATATACAGTTTCTTAAACGATAAGGGGATAAGGGGTTATGGGGAGCGGGCGGGGAAGTGGAGCTGAGTCCATGATCAGATCAGCCGTGGTCGTATTAAATGGTGGAGCAGGCTCGAGGGACCGTCTGGCCTACTCCTGCTCCTATTTCTTATGTTCTTATGAGTGGAAATATCCTCTCAGCATCCACCTTGTCAAGACCCCTCATTATCTTATATGTTTCGATAAGATCACCTCTCATTCTTCCGAACTCCAGTGAGTATAGGCCCATCCTTCTCAACCTTTCCTCATAAGTCAACCCACTCATCTCCGGAATCAACCTCGTGAACCTTCTCTGAACAGCCTCCAATGCAAGTATATCCTTCCTTAAAGACGGAGACCAAAACTGCACGCAGTACTCCAGGTGTGGCCTCACCAATACCCTGTACAGTTGTAGCAGGACTTCTCTGCTTTTATACTCTATCCCCCTTGCAATAAAGGCCAACATTCCATTGGCCTTCCTGATCACTTGCTGTACCTGCATACTAACCTTTTGTGTTCCATGCACAAGGACCCCCAGGTCCCTCTGTGCTGCAGCACTTTGCAATTTTTCTCCATTGAAATTATAATTTGCTTTTCTGTTATTTCTGCCAAAAGTGCACGACCACACATAACTTCTTCATGTCTGAGCCTGGCCACTGATTGTCAGCGGCCTAATCTACTGTGGAGGATCGCTGCTGAGCCTTGCCCTTCTCCAAGAACAGGAGGTGCTAGAAACATCAGCAAGTCCGTTATATCATCTGTGGAGACAAGCGACAAGTCAATGGGCATTGCCCGACATTGAAAGAAAGAAAAAAAGACTTGCATTTATATAGTGTCATTCACGACCACCCGACAGCCCAGAGCACTTTACAGCCAATGAAGTACTTTTGAAGTGTAGTCACTGTTGTAATGTGGGAAATGCAGCAGCCAACTTGTGCACAGCAAGCTCCCACAAACAGCATTGTGATAATGACCAGATAATCTGTTTTTGTTAGGCAAGGGTATTCCGAGAATCATAGACTAATACAGCACAGAAGCAGGCCATTTGGCCCTATGTTGACTATGGCGGCTGTTTGAAAGAGCGAAAGAATTAATCGCCCTCCCCCCTGCCAGAGGTTACGGAACCAAGGTGGGTCAGTAGAGTTCGGACACAGCTCAGCCATGATCTCATTGAGTGGCGGAACAGGCTTGAGGGGCTGAATGGCCTCCTCCTGTTCCCGTGCTCCTCCCAGGAGGAGGGGAGAATAACAATGTGGGGAGCTCTCGCGTTCAGTCACACACTGTACGTGTTCAAGTTGCAGCCTCGCACAAAGCTAACGAGCGCTCTGTGAGAATCTATTTGGGGAAATCTATTTCTGCTCCCAGTCCGCTCTACACATTGAATTAAAAAGGTTAACTCAAAAAATAATAACGGGTGCAAAAATTACTACTTGAGTCAGAACATTGTTCCCTGGACATCGATTTGTCCAAACAATGTCTTATTCTGTCCAGGAACGAGGATCGCAAAACAGAAAATAAATAGCAGGTTGCTGCAGGCACTGACTTGAGGCTTGCAGTGTTGTGACAGATTCTACGGGGAGCTTTACTCCAGGATAAAATAAAATTATATGTCAAACCCTCAGGTAACTTTTCAGACACGGAAATGATGTGCTATAAAAATAAAATGGTGTATGCACACCCAACAGAAAAGCTTAGAAGCGTTGGGCTTCGAAAGTACATCTGCTGCAAATTGATGTCAGGCTGTGGGCCGAAGTGACTGGCCACACGGTTCTTGAAAGGAGGAACTTACATTTCCATAGCGCCTCTCCCCACCTCAGGGCAGCCCAAAGCGCTTTACAGCCAACCAAGTATTGTTTTGAAGTGCAGTCACTGTGGTAATGTAGGAAATTCGGCAACCAATCTGCACACTGCAAGCACCCACAAACAGCAATGTGATAATGACCAGATAATCTGTTTCTTTTAGTGATGTTGATTGAGGGATAAATATCTGCCACAGGACACTGGGGAGAACACCCCTGCTCTTCTTCCAAATCGTTTACACCCACCTGAGAGAGCAGACAGGGCCTCGGTTTAACGTCTCATCTGAAAGATGGCACATCCGACAGTGCGGCACTCCCTCAGTACTGCCCCTCCGACAGTGCGCCACTCCCTCAGTACTGCCCCTCCGACAGTGCGGCACTCCCTCAGTACTGCCCCTCCGACAGTGCGCCACTCCCTCAGTACTGACCCTCCGACAGTGCGGCACTCCCTCAGTACTGCCCCTCCGACAGTGCGGCACTCCCTCAGTACTGCCCCTCCGACAGTGCGGCACTCCCTCAGTACTGCCCCTCCGACAGTGCGGCACTCCCTCGTACTGCCACTCCGACAGTGCGGCACTCCCTCGGTACTGCCCCTCCGACAGTGCAGCGCTCGCTCAGTACTGCCCCTCCGACAGTGCGGCACTCCCTCAGTACTGCCCCTCCAACAGTGTGGCACTCCCTCAGCACTGCCCCTCCGACAGTGCAGCGCTCCCTCAGTACTGCCCCTCCGACAGTGCGATGCTCCCTCAGTACCGTCCCTCCGACAGTGCACACTCTCTCAGTACTGCCCTCCGACAGTGAGGCACTCTCTCAGTACTGCCCCTCCGACAGTGCAGCATTCCCTCAGTACTGTACCTCCGAGAGTGCAGCACTCTCTCAGTACTGCCCCTCCGACAGTGCGGCGCTTCCTCAGTACTGCCCCTCTGACAGTGCAGCGCTCCCTCAGTACTGCCCCTCCGACAGTGCAGCTCTCCCTCAGTACTGCCCCTCTGACAGTGCGGCGCTCCCTCAGTACTGCCCCTCCGACAGTGCGGCGCTCCCTCAGCACTGCCCCTCTGACAGTGCAGCGCTCCCTCAGTACTGCCCCTCCAACATTGCGGTGCTCCCTCAGTACTGCCCCTCCGACAGTGCGGCGCTCCCTCAGCACTGTCCCTCTGACAGTGCAGCGCTCCCTCAGTACTGCCCCTCCAACATTGCGGTGCTCCCTCAGTACTACACTGGGTGTGTCAGCCTGGAATTTTTGAGCTCAAGTCCCGGAAGTGGATCCTGCCAGTTCACTTTAAGGAATGTCACAAGCCTATCCCGCTACATTTAAACGGTGTGAATGGGGCGTGGCTAAACCCCCTCGGCCCCAATCTCCTCCCGCTTTAAACAGAGCCATTGAAGCAAGGCAGGAATGATAAAACGTTACAAGCGCCCTTTCAGAAGGCCTTGGAGCGGGTGCAGAGGAGATTTACTGGGGACGAGGGATTTTAGTCAGATGGCGAGATTGGAGAAGCTGGGGTTGTTCTCCTTTGAGCAGAGACGGTTAAAGGGAGACCCAATATCCAAAATTATGAGGGGTTTTGATCGAGCAAGTTGAGAGCAATTGGTTCCTCTGGCAAACGGGTCAGTAACCAAAGGCCACAGATTTTTTAAAAATGGCAAAAGATCAGAGGGGAAATTAGGCAAAATTCTTCACACCGATGGTTTTTAAGATCTGGAAGGCGGTACATTAAACGGCAATGGAATCAGATTCCAGAGGAAGAGTTAAAAGGCAATTGGTCGTGTACTGGAAGAGAACTAATTTGCAGGGTTGTGGGGAGAAAGCTGGGCAGTGGAACTAACTTAGACAGCGCTTTCACAGAGACAGCGCAGGCACGACAGGCCAAATGGCCGCCACTGTGCTGCGAGGTTCTCTGATTCTGTGATTCTATTTCGACCCCAAGCTCACCCCAAACTATTACCGCCACTGTACCACTTCCAGTACAGGCCCTACAAGGTATCCCGGGGTGAATATAACACTGAGGAGGCCACGATGTGTCCCACACCTGAAGGCCGGTGTGCCTTTGCCTGTCTTGTGATCTCTTAGGTACTTTGTGAGTTGAGTCAGGACTGTTGCTGCTATTTTCACTCCTCTCTGCTCAAAGCATTGCGTTGCTCCCCGTGACTCAGTGGGCAGCACTCTCGCCTCAGAGTCAGGAAGTTGTGGGTTCCAGTCCCCACTTCAGGGACTTGAGCACATAAATCTAGGCTGACACTCCCAGTGCAGTACTGAGGGAGCGCCGCACCGTGGGAGGGGCAGTACTGAAGGAGCACCGCACCGTGGGAGGGGCAGTACTGAGGGAGCACCGCACCGTGGGAGGGGCAGTACTGACGGAGCACCGCACTGTCGGAGAGGCAGTACTGACGGAGCGCCGCACTGTCGGAGGGGCAGTACTGAGGGAGTGCCGCACTGTCAGAGGGGCAGTACTGAGGGAGTGCCGCACTGTGGGAGGGGCAGTACTGAAGGAGCCCTGCACTGTCAGAGGGGCAGCACTGAGGGAACATCGCACTGTCGGAGGTGCAGTACTGAGGGAGCGCCGCACTGTCGGAGGGGCAGTACTGAGGGAGCGCCGCACTGTCGGAGGGGCAGTACTGAGGGAGTGCCGCACTGTCAGAGGGGCAGTACTGAGGGAGCGCCGCACTGTCGGAGGGGCAGTACTGAGGGAGTGCCGCACTGTCGGAGGGGCAGTACTGAGAGAGCACCGCACTCAGAGGGGCAGTACTGAGGGAGCACCGCACTGTCAGAGGTGCCGTTTTTCAGATGAGACGTTAAACCGAGGCCCCGTCTGCTCCCTTGGGTGGGTGTGAAAGATCCCGCGGCACTATTTTGAAGAAGAGCAGGGGGGTTCTCCCCGGTGTCCTGGGGCCAGTATTTATCCCTCAATCAACATCACTAAAACAGATTATCCGGTCATTATCACATTGCTGTGTGTGGGAGCTTGCTGTGCACAAATTGGCTGCCACGTTTCCCACATTACAACAGTGACTACTCTCCAAAAGTACTTCATTGGCTGTAAAGCGCTTTGGGACGTCCGGTGGTCGTGAAAGGCGCTATAGAAATGCAAGTTCTTTCTGTCAATGCCAAGCCACTGCAGACATCTACGGCCCTTCAGCTGGACTGGCGTACATTGGAGGGGAAGCAATAGTCCTAAAAATAATCTTACTCTAAGCCCCACGGTGCGGAAGTGAGGGCAGAAGGCAAAAATATTTTGCTTTGATCGAATCAAGGTCAGAATCCTTTCAATTGTATGTGCTCTTCCAGCATATCTCCGACAAACCTAGCAGATATGTACCTGACCCATGTCCATTTGCTCATTTGATGAGTCCAGACTCGCGGTTACTCCTCAGACAGCGTGAGTTGACCGTGAGGTTGTGTGGGCTGGGAGCATCTGGCTCAGGGCCGCAGAGAGGCCACTCCCAGAGCCGCTGGGAGCTGCCATGTTGCCAGAACTGCTCTTGGGGCACTAGTGTGGAAGCAAAACATCCGACTCGAGCAGGGAGTTGAGAGGATTTACAATCCAAAAACAGAAGGAGACTGCAGCATTACGTGTTGTGTGAGAGGGGAAATTTCACTCCGTCTATGTTCAAGGGCAGATGTCATCCGTCTGGGCGTTGGGCACTTGAAGGTTTGTTACATGATGTGTCATTTGTAAGAAGTTATCCAATAACTTCTCCATAATCCCAAGAATTCAGTCTTGTTTATGCAAGGTTCTTGACATTTTGCTAATTCAACTGAACTAACGCGTGTGTTTACTTGTTTTCATTCTGCAGTTTGTCATCTACAGTCAAGAGAGCAGATACCATTTGTTTATGATGAACAATCCAGATTAGGCTATTCAAGCTGACTGCTTATTTCAACAATTATCCTGCTTTAAGCAGTTAATAAAATAACTTATCCAGGGTCAGTCCCTGAAGGCTAAAATTATTTCATAGTTAGGATTTCCATATCCGGCTTGTCTTTTTTTTAAAGTTATAAGGTAGAATTTTTAAAGAAGTTATAAGGTTGTGTCGTATTTGTAAAGAAATTATAAGGGAGAATTCCACTATTCATTGACACATCGCCCCATTCTAACGGGTGTATTAGCTTGGCTCAGTTTATAGAAAGAAAGAACTTGCATCTATATAGGGTGTAATGTATGCATCTGTGAGTATGCTCAGAGGTTTGTAGTGTTACAGAGTAAAGTTTGCTTGATGGCTCCTGCACAAGGATGGCACACGAATTCGTTACACGCTACAAAAATAGCTGTAGAGCTGTTGAGGCCAAGGTGGTCATTAACAGGTCCAGGCAGCGGGCGGTCGAGGGGGTCGTTCAACCTGACTGCCTGCATTTCCTCAACGGTTACATTCAAGCAAGGCTGTCCCTGGAGAAGGAGCACGCGGTGTCCACCGGTACGCTCGCGGCCTTCCACAAGAGGTGAGCGCCAGAGGGACTGGAGTGCATCATCACCCCCGGCAACCAAATTTTAATTTGATTGGTTTAAGTTCACTGTAAAGTTTTATTTGTTAATTTGTGTGTTCTAGTTTCCCTTTAATAAGGGGGCACTCGGCTTAAAGTTCCATTTAAAATAGTTGTCGAGCTGTTGAGTTGGGAGTGGCTGAGCCAGTCACGTGATGTTCACCAGACTCAATAAAACCCCAGCCAGTTGGGTTCGGGGGATCCACGATGGGGCAGGTGGTTGTGAGCCTGGTGGATGAACCGGTAATGTGTCATGTGATTGTTAAACCTTTGCTAATAAACCAACTAGTTCTTAATAGCAATGTGTTGCTGTGAATTCTTAAGCAAAAAACCCATGAAGCAAATATGACCTCAGATGTCTCAACAATAACAACAACTTGCATTTATATCGCACCTTCAAAGTAACAAAACGTACCAAAGTGCTTCACAAGAGCATGATTGAGTGAAAACAAACAATCTCCAGAGGCTTTGGGAGGGAGTCAGGAGCGATGATGGGTGCTGGAAACTTCCAGAACACGAAGTCGACAAATTAGCAGTGATGTTATTGATGTGTTTCCCACTCTCGATCAGCTCCATTGGGCGGGCCACATTGTCCGCATGCCCGATACTAGACTCCCGAAACAAGCGCTCTACTCCGAGCTATGTCACGGCAAGCGAACCCCAAGTGGGCAGAGAAAACGCTTCAAGGGACACACTCAAAGCCTCCTTGAAAAAAAATGTAACATTCCCACCAACACCTGGCCCAAGACCGCCCTCAGTGGAGGAGAAGCATCCGGGAAGGCGCTGAACACCTCGAGTCTCTTCTCCGGGAGCAGGCGGAAGCCAAGCACAAACAGCGGAAGGAGCGCACAACAACCCAAGCCACCCACCCACCCGTCTCTCCAACCAGCGTCTGCCCCACCTGTGACAGAGACTGTGGGTCCCACATTGGTCTCATCAGTCACCTGAGAACTCAGTGTTAGTGTGGGAGCCAGTCCTCCTCGACTCCGGGGGACTGCCTGAGAAGAAGAAGAGAAGATATTACAACAGTGAGTATACTTCAAAAAGTACTTCATTGGCTGTAAAGCGCTTTGGGACGTCCGATGGTCATGAAAGGCGCTATATAAATTCAAGTCTTTCCTTTTACTTTCACTTTGCAGGACGAAGTGAAAGTGATTGCGACTATAAAAATATTGCTGAGCGGCAGTCCACGCCCCGGGGTGATTATTTTTGCGACAAAAGTTCAGATTTTCCGTCTGCCTGGTGCTGTCATGTTACACTGACAGAGCATATGTTTAGCTATTGTTCACAGCTGCTGCAGCAACTCCCATGCACTTCAATAATTATATCTTTTATCTATTTTTGGCCTTTATTCCCAACACCTACCCGCCCTATGTCAATTTCCAACGCTTTCTTCCGCTGATTCAGTAATTACACCATTAAAAAAGTCTCTTGTAAAATTCTAACTTGCAGACTTTTAGGACACCGGGGGTGCCAAGCAGTGTCAGTATTGGGGCACAGATCACATTCCTGGGCATCGCACTTAACACTCTTTTGTCTGCTACAGCGCGGGTTAAGTTGCAAAGTTAAACTCCCCCCTACACCACCCCGAAAACCCACATCAGTAACAACTTGTATTTATATAGCAGCTTTAATGCACTCCTAGCTGGCCTCCCACATTCCGCCCTACGTAAACCAGAGGTGATCCAAAACTTGGCAGCCCGCGTCCTAACTCGCACCGAGTCCCACTCACCCATCACCCCCTGTGCTCACTGCCCCGTGTCCTAACTCGCACCGAGTCCCGCTCACCCATCACCCCCTGTGCTCACTGCCCCGTGTCCTAACTTGCACCAAGTCCCACTCACCCATCACCCACTGTGCTCACTGCCCTGTGTCCTAACTCGTACCGAGTCCCGCTCACCCATCACCCCCTGTGCTCACTGCCCCGTGTCCTAACTCGCACCGAGTCCCGCTCACCCATCACCCCCTGTGCTCACTGCCCCGTGTCCTAACTCGCACCGAGTCCCGCTCACCCATCACCCCCTGTGCTCACTGCCCCGTGTCCTAACTCGCACCGAGTCCCGCTCACCCATCACCCCCTGTGCTCACTGCCCTATGTCCTAACTCGCACCGAGTCCCGCTCACCCATCACCCCCTGTGCTCACTGCCCCATGTCCTAACTCGCACCGAGTCTCGCTCACCCATCACCCCCTGTGCTCACTGACCTACATTGGCTCCCAGTCCAGCAACGCCTTGATTTGAAAATTCTCATCAATGTTTTCAAATTCCTCCATGGCCCTCGCCCCTCCCTATCTCTGTACTCTCCTCCAGCCCCACAACCCCCCGAGATGTCTGCACTCCTCTAATTCTGCCCTCCTGAGCATCCGGGATTATAATCGCTCCACCATCGGTGGCCGTGCCTTCTGTTGCCTGGGCCCCACGCTCTGGAACTCCCTCCCTAAACCTCTCCGCCTCTCTACCTCTTTCTCCTCCTTCAAGACGCTCCTTAAAACCTCCCTCTTTGACTGAGCTTTTGGTCACCTGCGCTAATATCTCCTTATGCGGCTTGGTGTCAAATTTTTAATCTCATAATCCTCCTGTGAAGCGCCTTGCGACATTTAACTATGTTAAAGACGCTATATAAGTACAAGTTATTGTTGTAGTAAAACATCCCAGGGGACTTGACAGAAATTTGACACTGAGCCACATAGAGAGATATTAGGGAAGATGAGGTTTTAAGGAGCGTCTTGAAGGAGGAGAGAGAGGCAGAGATGTTTAAGGAGGGAATTCCAGAGCTTGGCCCAGGCAGCTGAAGGCACGGCCACCGATGGTGGAGCGATGGTAATCGGGAATGCTCAAGAGGTCAGAATTGGAGGAGCACAGAGATCTGGATGGGTTGTAGAGCTGGAGGAGGTTACAGATAGCGAGATTATCCATGGTCACTGATGTCTTTGCCAAGTAGCCTCTCCACCATCTATAAGGCGCAAGTCAGGAGTCTCATCGCCGAGAGCATGCAGAAACCAAGCGCAGGCAGCGAAAGGAGCGTGCGGCAAACCAGTCCCACCCTCCCCTTCCCTCAACCACTGTCTGTCCCACCTGTGACAGAGACTGTAATTCCTGTATTGGACTGTTCAGTCACCTGAGAACTCACTTTTAGAGTGGAAGCAAGTCTTCCTCGATTCCGAGGGACTGCCTATGATGATGATGGAACACTCTCCACTTGCCTGGATGAGTGCAGCTCCAACAACACTCAAGGAGCTCGACACCATCCAGGACAAAGCAGCCCATCACAGCTTCAACAACACTTGCATTTATATAGCGCCTTTAATGTAGTAAATCCTCCCAAGATGCTTCACAGGAGTGTAAATCAGACAAAAAGATTTAGGGAGGGAATCACAGAGCTTGGCGCGCAGGCAGCTGAAGGCACGGTCACCAATGGTGGAGCGATTAAAATAAGGGATGCACAAGAGGCCAGAATTGGAGGAGCGCAGATATCTCGAAGGGTGGTAGGGCTGGAGGAGATTACAGAGATAGGGAGAGGGCGAGGCTATGGAGGGAGTTGCCCTAATATCTCCTTATGTGACTCAGTGTCAAATCTCATTGCATAATCCTCCTGTTAAGCGCCTTGGAAGGTTTTACAATGTTAAATGCGCTATATAAATACAAGATTTTTAAATTCATTCCTGCGATGCGGGCGTCACTAACAAGGCCGACATTTATTGCCCATCCCTAATTGCCCCTTGAGAAGGTGGTGGTGAGCCGCCTTCTTGTACCGCTGCAGTCCGTGTGGTGAAGGTGCTCCCACAGTGCTGTTAGGGAGGGAGTTCCAGGATTGTGACCCAGCGACGATGAAGGAACGGCCGATATATTTCCAAGTGCAAGATGGTGTGTGATTCGGAGGGGAACATGGAGGTGGTGGTGTTTTCACGAAGGAAGACACAAATAACCTTCCGGAAATACTAGGGGACCGAGGGTCTAGTGAGAAGGAGGAACTGAAGGAAATCCTTATTAGTCAGGAAATTGTGTTAGGGAAATTGATGGGATTGAAGGCTGATAAATCCTTGGGGCCTGATAGTCTGCATCCCAGATTACTTAATGAAGAAGCCCTAGAAATAGTGGATGCATTGGTGATCATTTTTCATCAGTCTATCGACTGTGGATCAATTCCTATGGACTGGAGGGTAGCTAATGTAACATCACTGTTTAAAAAAGGAGGGAGAGAGACAACGGCAAATTATAGACTGGTTAGCCTGATAGTAGTGGGGAAAATGTTGGAATCAATTATTAAAGATGAAATAACAGCACATTTGGAAAGCAGTGACAGGATCGGTCCAAGTCAGCATGGATTTATGAAAGGGAAATCATGCTTGACAAATCTATGGAATTTTTTGAGGATGTAACTAGTCGAATGGACAAGGGAGAACCAGTGGATGTGGTTTATTTGGACTTTCAAAAGGCTTTTGACAAGGTCCCACACAAGAGATTGGTGTTCAAAATAAAAGCACATGGTATTGGGAGTAATGTACTGACATGGATAGAGAACTGGTTGGCAGACAGGAAGCAGAGAGTCGGGATAAACGGGTCCTTTTCAGAATGGCAGGCAGTGACTAGTGGAATACCGCAGGGCTCAGTGCTGGGACCCCAGCTCTTTACAATATACATTAACGATTTAGATGAAGGAATTGAATGTAATATCTCCATGTTTGCAGATGACACTCAACTGGGTGGCAGTGTGAGCTGTGAGGAGGATGCTAAAAGGCTGCAGGGTGACTTGGACAGGTTAGATGAGTGGGCAAATGCATGGCAGATGCAGTATAATGTGGATAAATGTGAAGTTATCCACTTTGGGGGCAAAAACACGAAGGCAGAATATTATCTGAATGGCGGCAGATTAGGAAAGGGGGAGGTGCAATGAGACCTGGGTGTCAGTCATCAGTCATTGAAAGTTGGCATGTAGGTACAGCAGGCGGTGAAGAAGGCAAATGGTATGTTGGCCTTCATAGCTAGGGGATTTGAGTATAGGAGCAGGGAGGTCTTACTGCAGTTGTACAGGGCCTTAGTGAGGCCTCACCTGGAATATTATATTCAGTTTTGGTCTCCTAATCTGAGGAAGGACATTCTTGCTATTGAGGGAGTGCAGCGAAGGTTCACCAGACTGATTCCCGGGATGGCAGGACTGACATATGAGGAGAGACTGGATCAACTGGGTCTTTATATACTGGAGTTTAGGATGAGAGGAGATCTCATAGAAACTTACAAGATTCTGACGGGATTGGACAGGTTAGATGCGGGAAGAATGTTTCCGATGATGGGGAAGTCCAGAACCAGGGGACACAGTCTTAGGATTGGAAGGGGAGCTTGGGGTGGGTTCGAATCCACACTCCCCTGGGGTTCTGTACGTGCGATTTATGAGGATGGGTGAGTAACGAGGCACCAGACACAGTGGGTAAGAGTATAAAATTGCTAATGTTGTTTATTTAGAATAGTAAACACCAAGATAGAAGGTATAGGAAGAGGTCATAAATAGCAGTAATGTCACAATCTCACTCAACAACACGAAAATTCTCGCAACAGGAAAGGGGAAGATAAGAGGTTAAAACATTCCACTCACACACAACCACATCTCCCACTTCCACCCTTCTTACCAATTCCTATCCTAAACTGAGTCTGTGAGGGGGTTTGGACTATACTCACAATCCTATCAACTCCGGGGTTCTGGGGGCACTTATTTCAGCTCGGGGTCCCTCTGGGGTGGGTTCTACGTTGTTGGTCGGTTCAGTTTTCCTCCTCGATGTTGCGTTGGTTTCTTCTATTTGCCCCTCGGTTGGCCCCAACCCACTTTGTGAAAGTGTCCACCAAAACCAGGCAGTACCGGTACCCTCCCTTAGCCACAGGTAGGGGCCCTATGTAATCGATTTGTATCGATTGCCATGGTCTCTCTACCCTCCTTGCATGTCCTAGAGACACCTTTCTTTTCTGGGGATCTGGATTATTGGTTGCACTGGGGCCGTCCACCCGACCTGTTCCACCCGTTGCCAGGTGACCTCCGGTCCGGGGTGTCCAGCTCCAGGGCCTGCGTGGGCCAGCTGAAGGAACTCCCTCTGGTGCTGCTGGGGCACTCTCCACTGCTCTCCTTTAAACAACATCTTCTCCCTAACATGGAGGCCTGTGCCTCCGTACGGTCCTTCGACCTTTCCTCCCGCAGTCAGCTTGTCCATGATGGACTTGAGGACGGGATCTCGTGCCTGTACCTGCTGGAGGTCCAGGGCCAAAGCCACCCCTGCGCTCCCTTCTGTCCCAAGTCTGCCCCGGATAGCTGCTATGGGGCCTGCCTCGAACGGGTTCCACTTGGTTCCCGTTCGGGCTCCCTCTTTGGCCAGTTGATCTGCCTTTTGGTTCCCTGCAGCCCTGGGCTCATGTTTGTAATGGGTCTTTACTTTGTGAATGTAAATGTCTGCCCCGGTCCCGACTGCCTGCGTGATGTGCTGCAGTAGGGGTTTTATGGCCAGGGGCTTACCGTCTGCAGATGTATACCCGCGACGGGACCAGATGGCTAGGTACTCCGTGCAGGTATTGCAGGTGAAGATACTATCTGAACAGATGGTATAGGGCCGTGGGAATTCGTCGTGGTGGGTGACTACATACATGACTGCCAACAGTTCAGCAGCATGCTGGGCGCTCATGGTGGTTGGGAGCTTTATGGCCCTGGCAATGTCTGCCCGGGGATCATAAATCCCGCACCCTGTGAGCCTTTCCCCCGCCACCACCGTGCTGGACCCGTCAACATAGATCTCCCGGCAGTGGGGATGGATCCCCGCCCGGAGCCCTATGTCCACGTCCCAGACCCCCTCAACGAAGCAATGGTGGGCTTTCCTGGGGTACAGGGTGTTGGCTGCCAGTCGGGGCTCACACATCCCTTTTACTCTCAAATCCATCTGTGAGAGCAGGAGGGTCCAGCGAGCAATGCGTGCACTGCTCACTGTCCCATCCTCAATTCTCCCACCCAGCAGCATCTGAGTGGGGATGTGATGAGTGAGGAGGGTGATTGGGGACACTCCTGTAAACACCTGCCACCGCTTCACAGCCCAGTGGGTGGCCAGCAAGTGCCTTTCACAGTTTGAGTAACCCCTCTCGACCTCAGTGAGGACCCTGGAGGAGTAGACCACCAGCCTCAGCTGGCCGTGCCCCTGTTACATCAGCACAGCACTTAAGCTATCCCCGCTGGCTGCTACCTCCAGGAAAAATTCCTCGCCCTCATCTACCGCTCCCAGGGCTGGGGCTTTCTGCAGGTCTCCCTTGAGGCGGGTAAACGCTGCATCACAGTCCTCATCCCACTCCACGCCTTTGTGCAGGAGCCGGAGTAGGGGGGCTGCAATGGCTGCGTAATCCTCAATGAAGTCCCTGCAGTAACCGGTCAGACCCAGGAACGGCCTCACCCCTGTAACTGTAGTCGGAGCTAGTAACTCCTGAACTGCCCTCCTCTTAGCCTCAGCGATGGCTCTCTCCCCTGCCCGCTCAGTCAGCCCCAGGAATTTTACCTCTGTCCGGCCGATCTGTGCCTTCTTAGGGTTTACTTTAAAACCCTCCTCGTGCAGCAGTCCCAACAGCTCTGCCAGCAGGGGACCGTGCTCTTCCTCCGAATCGGAGAATAGCAGGAGGTCGTCCACATACTGGACTAGCTGTCTGGGTCTGCTCAACTCTTTCAGGCAGTTGGCCATACACTGGTGATAAATGCTCGGACTGTTGTGGAAGCCCTGGGGAAGACAGTTCCAGGTATACTGCTGTCCTTTGACTGTAAAGGTGAATTTGTACTGGTCCTCCCACTGCAGCGGGATGGTCCAGAACCCATTCGAGATGGCCAGCACCGTAAAGACGGCAGCGGACGCGGGGATGGCTGCGACTAGGTGGACTACGGCTGCCACTGTGGGAGCACAGGCAGGGATATTTTTATTGAGGACTCGATAGTCCACCGTGGCCCTCCAAGAATTGTCCGTTTTCCTAACCGGCCAAAGTGGAGAGTTCACATGTGTGGCTATTGGTCTCAACACTCCCTGTCTGACTAGAGATCCCAATGCAACCTCTAGATCTGCCTCAGCCTCCCTGGGAAAATTATACTGCTGCTGGGGCTTAGACATGGGGTCCCCATCTACTCTGACCTTGACCCCATTTACCCGTCCACAGTCGTGCTTATGCCTGGCAAATGGCGCCAGGTTGGCCCACACAAAAGCCTGATAGATCATCGGGGTGCCGTCGACCAGAGCGCCGAGGTCATATCCCTCCTTCGGCTTTACAGTGCAGAGGGAACCCTTCCCCTGCTTCCCCTGGATGACTGTTGTACCTTCCCTCTCCCAGGTGTCAGCTGTGCCCCACAGACAGTGGTTCCCAGGTCGACCAGAATTTTCTGGCCACTGAGGAAATCTGCCCCTAGGATGCCTTTACCCACTCCCTCCCACGGCAGAAGGACACACTTCCACATGGTGTGGAGGGGGCCTCTGTGTATCTGCAGTGGTTTGGAGAAGAAGCCCTCACATTCTTCTCCAGTGAAACTGGTTAGGCAGTAGGGGATCCCACTGGATAGGGGTGAGGTGGTCGGGTCTTCTACATGAACCAGGGTGCACGAGCCCCTGTATCCAGCAGATATTCCCCCCGGACCCCCTCAACCCCCATCATGACACGTGGTCTGTCCCACGCATCATAGGTGACCGGGCAGAGGTACACGGGTTCCTCGGGGTCTAGTCATTGGGGGTGTTGGTCTGGGCCTGAGGGACTTCTCCCCGGTCAGGGCTGCGACCTTCCCAGTCTGGGTAAGGAGTGCCTGCAGAGCCACGAGGAGACCCTCGAGTGGGGCGGCAGGGCTGGGCACAGCTGGTTTGGGAGGGCTCGCAGCCACGGGGACTGGGGCTGAGGTTGGGACCTGTGGACCTCTCTTTTCCTGCCTCGGATCCCGGCATTCCCTCCTCATGTGCCCTGTCTCCCCACAGCAAACCACCTCTCTGCCTGTCTGCCAATTCCCTTCTTGCCTCCACTCTCTCTTATCAGAGCCAGGGCGGATCTCACACACCTATTGGGCTAACCAAACTGGAAGCAATACGGTGGAGGAGGATTTTCTGGAGTGCATAAGGGATGGTTTTTTAGACCAATATGTCGAGGAACCAACTAGGGGGGAGGCCATCTTAGACTGGGTGTTATGTAATGAGAAAGGATTAATTAGCAATCTCGTTGTGCGAGGCCCCTTGGGGAAGAGTGACCATAATATGGTGGAATTCTGCATTAGGATGGAGAATGAAACAGTTAATTCAGAGACCATGGTCCAGAACTTAAAGAAGGCTAACTTTGAAGGTATGAGGCGTGAATTGGCTGAGATGAATTGGCGAATGATACTTAAGGGGTTGACTGTGGATGGGCAATGGCAGACATTTAGAGACCGCATGGATGAACTACAACAATTGTACATTCCTGTCTGGCATAGAAATAAAAAAGGGAAGGTGGCTCAACCGTGGCTATCAAGGGAAATCAGGGATAGTATTAAAGCCAAGGAAGTGGCATACAAATTGGCCAGAAATAGCAGCGAACCTGGGGACTGGGAGAAATTTAGAACTCAGCAGAGGAGGACAAAGGGTTTGATTAGGGCAGGGAAAATGGAGTATGAGAAGAAGCTTGCAGGGAACATTAAGACGGATTGCAAAAGTTTCTATAGATATGTAAAGAGAAAAAGGTTAGTAAAGACAAATGTAGGTCCCCTGCAGTCAGAATCAGGGGAAGTCATAACGGGGAACAAAGAAATGGCGGACCAATTGAACAAGTACTTTGGTTCGGTATTCACGAAGGAGGACACGAACAACCTTCCGGTTATAAAAGGGGTCGGGGGGTCTAGTAAGGAGGAGGAACTGAGGGAAATCCTTATTAGCCGGGAAATTGTGTTGGGGAAATTGATGGGATTGAAGGCCGATAAATCCCCAGGGCCTGATGGACTGCATCCCAGAGTACTTAAGGAGGTGGCCTTGGAAATAGTGGATGCGTTGACAGTCATTTTCCAACATTCCATTGACTCTGGATCAGTTCCTATGGAGTGGAGGGTAGCCAATGTAACCCCACTTTTTAAAAAAGGAGGGAGAGAGAAAACAGGGAATTATAGACCGGTCAGCCTGACATCGGTAGTGGGTAAAATGATGGAATCAATTATTAAGGATGTCATAGCAGTGCATTTGGAAAGAGGTGACATGATAGGTCCAAGTCAGCATGGATTTGTGAAAGGGAAATCATGCTTGACAAATCTTCTGGAATTTTTTGAGGATGTTTCCAGTAGAGTGGATAAGGGAGAACCAGTTGATGTGGTATATTTGGACTTTCAGAAGGCGTTCGACAAGGTCCCACACAAGAGATTGATGTGCAAGGTTAGAGCACATGAGATTGGGGGTAGTGTACTGACATGGATTGAGAACTGGTTGTCAGACAGGAAGCAAAGAGTAGGAGTAAATGGGTACTTTTCAGAATGGCAGGCAGTGACTAGTGGGGTGCCGCAAGGTTCTGTGCTGGGGCCCCAGCTGTTTACACTGTACATTAATGATTTAGATGAGGGGATTAAATGTAGTATCTCCAAATTTGCGGATGACACTAAGTTGGGTGGCAGTGTGAGCTGCGAGGAGGATGCTGTGAGGCTGCAGAGCGACTTGGATAGGTTAGGTGAGTGGGCAAATGCATGGCAGATGAAGTATAATGTGGATAAATGTGAGGTTATCCACTTTGGTGGTAAAAACAGAGAGACAGACTATTATCTGAATGGTGACAGATTAGGAAAAGGGGAGGTGCAAAGAGACCTGGGTGTCATGGTACATCAGTCATTGAAGGTTGGCATGCAGGTGCAGCAGGCGGTTAAGAAAGCAAATGGCATGTTGGCCTTCATAGCAAGGGGATTTGAGTACAGGGGCAGGGAGGTGTTGCTACAGTTGTACAGGGCATTGGTGAGGCCACACCTGGAGTATTGTGTACAGTTTTGGTCTCCTAACCTGAGGAAGGACATTCTTGCTATTGAGGGAGTGCAGCGAAAGTTCACCAGACTGATTCCCGGGATGGCGGGACTGACCTATCAAGAAAGAGTTGATCAACTGGGCTTGTATTCACTGGAGTTCAGAAGAATGAGAGGGGACCTCATAGAAACATATAAAATTCTGACGGGGTTAGACAGGTTAGATGCAGGAAGAATGTTCCCAATGTTGGGGAAGTCCAGAACCAGGGGTCACAGTCTAAGGATAAGGGGTAAGCCATTTAGGACCGAGATGCGGAGGAACTTCTTCACCCAGAGAGTGGTGAACCTGTGGAATTCTCTACCACAGAAAGTTGTTGAGGCCAATTCACTAAATATATTCAAAAAGGAGTTAGATGAGGTCCTTACTGCTAGGGGGATCAAGGGGTATGGCGAGAAAGCAGGAATGGGGTACTGAAGTTGAATGTTCAGCCATGAACTCATTGAATGGCGGTGCAGGCTAGAAGGGCCGAATGGCCTACTCCTGCACCTATTTTCTATGTTTCTATGTTTCTATGTCTACCTTCCCCTTGGTGGGTTTCTCCCCCACCCCCGATTCTGCCATTGTGAAAAGAGAGGGTCAGCTGCCTCAGCACCATCCCCTCTGTGGCTTGGGGGTCTCTGAAATCGAACCACAGGTTGGCCTGGGCGTGCAACTCCGGGAGGCTGTTTGCCACCAGTGCACGCAGCCAGTGACCATGTCGGTGTGCATCCAGCTGGGGTCGGTCCAAATTACCCCACTGGCTTCCTCAAACACTGGCCACAGTCGATCAGCGAACGCATTGGGGGTCTCCCCGGGTCTCTGGACAGTGGCTGTACCCGGTCGATCGGACAGCTGTCGTTCAACCCCATGGTCTCCAGGATATCCTTCTGGAGAGCGGCCATTGTTCGCTGACCCCTCTTACTCTCAGCAGAGAGAGCCTGACACAGGGCTGGGTCCAGTGAGAACAGGAGCAGTTTGTTCCGTTCGGCCTCATCGCAGTCATTTATGTCTCCTACCTGCTCTACTTCCATAAAGTGGACAGAGGGGTCTCCTTTTCGGGTAAGTTTATTCACATGGGCCACCATCTGCCGCAGCTGGGTGGCACTGTGGGGAACCACGTACTGGTTCTGTAGGGGACCCTCAGCCTGACCCACTGAGGGTGGTCCGAATCTACTCTGCCTGATGGGGCACATTGGGGCTGGTCCCAGAGGTTTAGATTCCAGCATTTCACCCTGCCTCTTCTCCGGGATCCCCAATGGGGCTGTGGGAGGCTATCCTCCTCCCCACAGCCTGTTTCACTATGCTCCCCCTTCCGCACCTCGGCTGGGCTGATAAGGCACACCACTCCTTTACTGGGTGCCTGGCTTTCAGCCCAGCCAGGGGCTTTTGCCTCAGCTCGGGCCAGAGCTTTGGTGTCGGGCCGGGTGGGGATTCGAGTCTCAGGCACTTCCAGAGCTTTTGCTCCGGCTAGAACAAGGGCTGCTTTGGCTTCCGCCAGAGCCAGGGTGAGCCGATCGATTTGTTCCTGAAAGGATCGATGATCCTCCTCTGCCCTGCTGTGGCATGCCTGAAGCGCAGCCTGTAGCTGGAGACTCTTACCCTCTCCCAACCTTCCCTGGTTCTGAGCCTGGGCAAGTTCCTCCTGCAGTCCCCTGACGTAACCTTTTCCCTCAGTTACCTGGGACTGAAGGTACTCCCTGTGGTTGTGATAGCTTTCTCCATCCCTCTCTCGTTCCTGCCTCTCCCACTTTAAATCCTGATCCAGCTTTTCCCTTTCTTTGCTGGTCTTTACCAGCTCCTCTCTCTGCTCAGCTAACTCTGTCTGCAGGACGTCGACCTGCCTGTCCAAGACCTGTATTTGTTTCTGAAAGCAAGTCAGCCACACTGCCTTTTCCACTGATCTTTTATAACCTTTACTCTGGGTCCACCTGGCTGCTGCGTCCTCAGGCCGTTCAGCCCTCAGCAGCACCTGCACCCACTTCCTCGAGCAGTTTATCCTTACTGTTACATACCGAGCAATCTTACCCTCCATTTTATACTCCTCTCCACCAAGACTGACTGTCTCTTCACCCTCACTCAACGCACGTCCCTTCGTGGTCGCCATTGTAAGGGGAGCTTTGGGTGGGTTCGAATCCACACTCCCCTGGGGTTCTGTACGTGCGATTTATGAGGATGGGTGAGTAACGAGGCACCAGACACAGTGGGTAAGAGAACAAAATGGCTAATATTGTTTATTTAGAATAGTAAACACCAAGATAGAGGGCATAGGAAGAGGTCATAAATAGCAGAAATGGCACAATCTCACTCAACAACACGAAAAATCTCGCAACAGGGAAGGGAAAAATAAGAGGTTAAAACATTCCACTCACACACAACCACATCTCCCACTTCCACCCTTCTTACCAATTCCTATCCTAAATTGAGTCTGTGAGCTATACTCAAAATCTTATCAACTCCGGGGTTCTGAGGGGCACTTATTTCAGCTCGGGGTCACTCTGGGATGGGTTTTACTTTGTTGGTCGGTTCGGTTTTCCTCCTCGGTTTCTTCTATTTGCCCCTCGGTTGGCTCCTACGTAAAAGCTGAATCCAACCTCCAAAAGCTGACTCCAACTGCTTACCCTTCTGCTGGTTCTGTAGCTCCTATATTTGTATCCAATTTAGTTCTGGCCTTTTTGCGCTCAAACTCAGTTTGTGGTCCATTGTGTAAGTTTGGGCACAGAGAGAGCTTTGAAAATTTAATCAGAAGATGTCACAGGTACAGAGAGGTGTGAGGACAGGGGTATTGTTTCAGTGCACATTGGTGCCTCAAAATCTGCTGGTCCATTGTCACAGTCCTGGGAGTCAATCGGTTTGGGCCTCCCCTTTGATGGGCCATTAGGTAGATGATGGTCCACATTCATTAGGGGTGAATTATATTTTCAAACTGGGCCGGGTATTTCCCCGCTTCAGGCCTGACTCGACCCCTGATTGGCCGGCCAGAATGCACTTTCCCCCCATTGGCCAGTGCCTCTGTCTCGCTTGTGAGCCAGACTCCACAATGTCTGTACCCGCCCACACGTTACCCAGCCTGCCTGGTCTGAGGATTTTACTTGGCCAAAAATGTTCATTTAAAATGTATAGGACGATCCCATGGTAGTTTTCTTGTCCTTAGAGTGTTCCAATAAAATGCGGCCGTGGATTTTTGAACCTTGCATGATAAGGAGTACGCCATTTAGGGCTGAGATGAGGAGAAACTTCTTCACTCAGAGTTGTTAACCTGTGGAATTCCCTACCGCAGAGAGTTGTTGATGCCAGTTCATTGGATATATTCAAGAGGGAGTTAGATATGGCCCTTACGGCTAAAGGGATCAAGGGGTATGGAGAGAAAGCAGGAAAGGGGTACTGAGGGAATGATCAGCCATGAATTTATTGAATGGTGGTGCAGGCTCTAAGGGCCGAATGGCCTACTCCTGCACCTATTTTCGATGTTTCTATGTTTCTATGTTCCCATGCACCTGCTGCCTTTGTCCTTCTAGGCGGTAGAGGTCGCGGGTTTGGGAGGTGCTGCCGAAGAAGCCTTGGCGAGTTGCTGCAGTGCATCTTGTAGATGGTGCACACTGCAGCCAGGGGGCGCCGGTGGTGGAGGGAGTGAGTGTTGAAGGTGGGGGATGGGGTGACGATCAAGCGGCTGCTTTGTCCTGGATGGTGTCGAGCTTCTTGAGTGTTGTTGGAGCTGCACCCATCCAGGCAAGTGGAGAGTGTTCCATCACACTCCTGACTTGTGCCTTGTAGATGGTGGAAATGCTTTGGGGAGTCAGGAGGTGAGACACTCACCGCAGAGTACCCAGCCTCTGACCTGCTCCTGTTGCCACAGTATTTATGAGGCTGGTCGAGTTACGTTTCTGGTCGAAGTTGTTGGTGTTGTTGTTGAGCACCTTGGTGACCTGCAGTCTTGATAGACAGGCTGGTCTCCTAGCAACTCCGTAACTGTGGCGACCGGTACCTATACCAGGCCAATGGCAGTGCTTGGATCCAGTACGTCACTCCCTGGAGAGTGAAGTCGAGAGGATGATGTTTTGGTGGCATTGATGTCTGAGATTCTGCTGCGACTATGGCCCGGAGCAATGGTGCAGCAGAGGCAACAAGATTGGTCTTTTTCAAATGCATAGCCCTTTAATTATTTAGCATTTCAATTGTCAGTCAAGAAATGTGGTGAGACACTCCTTCATTTGTGGAACTTCTCAAGTCGTGCTGCTCGCGAGATTCTTGCTGTGTAACAGTGTTGGAATCACAGTGAAGAGAAACCTTCCCTCTTACAAAGGCCATGTGCCGACTTTACTGCTGTTGGTATCAGTGTATCCCCAGCCCACTGTTCCATCTTGCTGATCCATATTTTAAACAAGAGCACATCAATTGATTGTCAGCCTTACAAAAGCAAAATACTGCCGACACTGGAACCTGAAATTAAAACAGAGAATGCTGGAAATACTCAGCGGGTCGGGCAGCGCCTGTGGAGAGGGAAACAGAGTTCATGTTTCGGGTCGATGACCCTTCGTCAGAACTAGAGAGGGTTTGGAAACAACGGATTCTTAACCTGCACTGAAAGGGGGAGGGGAGGGAAGAATAAAAGAGAAGGTCTGCAATAGGGTGGAAGGCAGGAGAGATTAGAGAGACAAAGGGGATGATGGGCCGACTTGAGATGGTAATGGCAGGAAAAGATTTGTCTAGATAGGGTGTGAATGACGAAATAATTACCAGCTGCCAATGGAGACAGGGAGAGAAAAATTACATGACTGGGCGGGGGAGGGGGATGAGCGGGGGGGGGAAGGGAGCCAAATATGGGCCGAGGTTCTGGTCTGAAATTGTTGAACTGGATGTTGAGACCAGAAGGCTGTAAAGGGCCTAAACGAAAGATGAGGTGCTGTTCCTCGAGCTTACGTTGGGCTCCATTGGAACAGTGTAGGAGACCGAGGACGGAGAGGTCAGAGTGCGAGTGGAGCGGGGAATTAAAGTGACAGGCGACCGGAAGCTCAGGGCCACACTTACGGACTGAATGGAGGTGTTCTGCAAAGCGGGCACCCAATCTACGCTTGGTCTCCCCCATGTTGAGGAGACCACATCGTGAGCAGCGAAATAAGTATACTACATTGCAAGAAGTACAAGTAAATCGCTGTTTCACCTGGACGGAGTGTTTGGGGCCCTGGTACCATTGGTCATACCCTGAGGTGTTCTGTAATCTCTCCTGTCTTCCACTCTATCACAGACCTTCCCTTTTGTTCTTTCTTCCCCTCCCCCCTTTCACTCCACCTTAAGAATCCGTTCATTTCAAAGATTTGCCAGTTCTGACAAAGGGCCATCGACCCGAAACGTTAACTCTGTTTTACTCTCCACAGATGCTGCCCGACCCACTGAGATTGGCAACCTTGTCGCCCAGACCAGGCTCTGGCCGTTGTACATTACATGACACAGCCTTAAAGCTAGGAACAGGAGCTTACGCAGTGAGTGGTTAGGATCTGAAACGCGCTGCCTGAGACGGTGATGGAGGCAGACTCAATCGTGGCTTTCAACAGTAAGTTGGCTAAGTACCTGAAGGTAAATAATTAGCAGGGCTCCGGGGAAAGGGCGGGGCAGGGGGACTGGCTGAAGTGCTCTTGCAGAGAGCCGGCACGGGCTCGACGGGCCGAATGGCCTCCTTCGGTGCTGTAACCGTTCTGTGATGTTATTCTACTCTCTGAGGGCCATTCAGCCCCTTGAGCCTGTTCCATCATTCAGTTAGATCTTGGCTGATATGTACCTCAACCCTATTTACTAAATATCCCATAATACCCTTACCCAACAAAAATCTATCAATCTCAGTCTTGAAAGCTCCAATTGACCCACAGCAGAATCAAACAGAGTCAGTATGGTTTTATGAAAGGGAAATCATGTTTGACAAATTTGCTGGAGTTCTTTGAGGATGTAACGAGCAGAGTGGATAAAGGTTAACCAGTGGATGTGGTATATTTAGATTTCCAGAAGGCATTTGATAAGGTGCTCATAAAAGGTTACTGCACAAGATAAAAGGTAAAGGGGTTGGTGGGTAATATAATAGAAAGAAAAAGGGATTGGCTAACTGACAGAAAACAGAGAGTCGAGATAAATGGGTCATTTTCCGGTTGGCAAACAGTAACTAGTGGGGTGCCGCAGGGATCAGTGCTGGGGCCTCAACTATTTACAATCTATATTAATGACTTGGATGAAGGGACCGAGTGTAATGTAGCCAAGTTTGCTGATGATACAAAGATGGATGGAAAAGCAAATTGTGAGGAGGTCACAAAAAATCTGCAAAGGGATATAGACAGGCTAAGTGTGTGGGCAAAAATTTAGCAGATAACAACATAAGAAATAGGAGCAGGAGCAGGCCAAATGGCCATTCAAGCCTGCTCCGCCATTTAATACGATCATGGCTGACTCGATCATGGACTCAGCTCCATTTCCCCGCCCGCTCCCCATAACCCCTTATCCACTTGTTGTTTAAGAAACTGTCTATTTCAGTTTTAAATTTATTCAATGTCCCAGCTTCCACAGCTCTATGAGGCAGTTTCTCCTCATCTCAGTTTTAAATGGGCAGCCCCTTATTCTAAGACCAGGCCCTCTAGTTCTAGTCTCCCCCATCAGTGGAAACATCCTCTCTGCATCCACCTTGTCGAGCCCCCCTCATAATCTTATACGTTTCGATAAGAACACCTCTCATTCTTCTGAATTCCAATGAGTAGAGGCCCAACCTACTCAACCTTTTCTCAGAAGTCAACCCCCTCACCTCGGGAATCAACCTAGTGAACCTTCTCTGAACAGCCTCCAAAGCAAGTATATCCTTTCGTAAATATGGAAACCAAAACTGCACGCAGTATTCCAGGTGTGGCCTCACCAATACCCTGTACAGTTGTAGCAAGACTTCCCTGCTTTTATACTCCATCCCCTTTGCAATAAAGGCCAAGATTCCATTGGCCTTCCTGATCACTTGCTGTACCTGCATACTAACCTTTTTGTGTTTCATGCATAAGTACCCCCAGGTCCCTCTGTACTGCAGCACTTTGCAATCTTTCTCCATTTAAATAATAACTTGCTCTTTGATTTTTTTTCTGCCAAAGTGCATGCCTCACACTTTCCAGCATTATACTCCTTCTGCCAAATTTTTGCTCACTCACTTAGCCTGCCTATGTCCTTTTGCAGATTTCTTGTGTCCTCCTCACACATTGCTTTTCCTCCCATCTTTGTATCGTCAGTAAACTTGGCTACGTTACACTCAGTCCCTTCCTAATATAGATTTTAAATAGTCGTTAATATAGATTGTAAATAGCTGGAGTCCCAGCACTGATCCCTGCGGCACCCCACTAGTTACTGATTGCCAACCAGAGAATGAACTATTTATCCCGACTCTCTGTTTTCTGTTAGTTAGCCAATCCTCTATCCATGCTAATATATTACCACCAACCCCGTGAACTTTTATCTTGTGCAGTAACCTTTTATGTGGCACCTTGTCAAATGCCTTCTGGAAGTCCAAATACACCACATCCACTGGTTCCCCTTTATCCACCCTGTTCGTTACATCCTCAAAGAATTCTTGCGAATTTGTCAAACATGATTTCCCTTCATAAATCCATGCTGACTCTGTCTGACCGAATTTTGCTTTTCCAAATGTCCTGCTACTGCTTCTTTAATAATGGACTCCAACATTTTCCCAACCACAGATGTTAGGCTAACTGGTCTATAGTTTCCTGCTTTTTGTCTGCCTCCTTTTTTAAATAGAGGCATTACATTTGCAGTTTTCCAATCTGCTGGGACCTCCCCAGAATCGAGGGAATGTTGGTAAATTACATGGAGTATAATGTGGGAAAATGTGAGGTTATCCACTTTGGCAGAAAAAATAGAAAAGCAAATTATAATTTAAATGGAGAATAATTATAAAGTGTTTCAGTACAGATGGACCTGCGGGTCCTTGTACATGAAACACAAAAGGTTAACATACAGATAATCAGGAAGGCAAATGGAATGTTGGCCTTGATAGCAAGGGGGATGGAGTATAAAAGCAGAGAAGTCCTGCTACAACTGTACAGGGTATTGGTGAGGCCACACCTGGAGTACTGTGTACAGTTTTGGTCTCCATATTTAAGGAAGGATATACTTTCATTGGAGGCTGTTCAAAGGTTCACTAGGTTTATTCCAGAGATAAGGGGGTTAACTTATGAAGATAGGTTGAGTAGGTTGGGACTATACTCATTGGAGTTCAGAAGAATGAGAGGTGATCTTATCGAAACATATAAGATAATGAGGGAGCTCGACAAGGTGGATGCAGGGAGGATATTTCCAATTCATAGGGGAAACTAAAACTAGGGGACATAGTCTTAGAATAAGGGGCTGCCCATTTCAAACTGAGCTGAGGAGGAATTTCTTCTCTCAGAGGGTTGTAAATCTGTGGAATTCTCTGCCCCAGAGAGCTGTGGAGGTTGGGTTATTCAATATATTTAAGGCAGGGATAGACAGCGTATTAAGCGATAAGGGAGTGAAGGGTTTTGGGGAGCGGGCAGGGAAGTGGAGCTGAGTCCATGATCAGATCAGCCATGGCCTTATTGAATAGCGGAGGAGGCGCGAGAGACCAAATGGCCGACTCCTGCTCCTATTTCTTGTATTCTTGTGTTCAGGTGAGAGAGTTCCAGATTCTCATGACCCTTTGTGTGAAGAAGTGCTTCCTGACATCACTCCTGAAAGGCCTGGCTCTGATTTTAAGGTCATCAGAGGAAACAGTTTCTCGATCAATTCCCTCTATCATTGTAAACACTTTGATTAGACCGCCCCTCAGCCTACTGTATCCAAGGGAATACAAGCCCAGTCTGTGCAACCTGTCATCCTAGTTTAACCCTTTCAGCCCCGGTACCATCCTGCTGAACCTGCGCTGCCTCCCCTCCGAGGCCAATTAATACCATTCCTCAACCGTTTCTATAATCAAAAGTATCTCACACTGGACAGACAGTCACTCCCAAATCTTGTTCCCTTTCAAGCTGTTCTCTTTGGAACATAGGAACAGGAGGAGGCCATTCAGCCCCTCAAGCCTTATTTAAAGGGACCATGTAGTTAAAGAAACAGGCCATGCAGAACAAAATGCAGCTTACAGGGAACATTGATCTTAACTCCATCTACCCACCTTGGTTCCATATCCCTTAACGAGAATGATTCCAGGAATGAGGGACTTCAGTGATGAGAATAGACTGGAGAAGCTGGGGTTGTTCTCCTTGGAGCAGAGAAGGTTGAGAGGAGATTTGATCGAGGTGTTCAAAACCATGAGGGGTCTGGACAGAGTAGATAGAGAGAGACTGTTCCCATTGGTGGAAGGGTCGAGAACCAGAGGACACAGATTTAAGGTGATTGGACAAAGAACCAAAGGCGACATGAGAAAAACATTTTTTTAGGCAGCGAGTGGTTAGGATCTGGAATGCGCTGCCTGAGAGGGTGGGGGAGGCAGACTCAATTGCGGCTTTTAAAAGGGAGTTGGATAAGTTCCTGAAGGAAAAAATGTGTAGGGCTCCGGGGAAAGGGCGGGGCAGGGGAACTGGCTGAGGGGCTCTTGCAGAGAGCCGGCACGGGCTCGACGGGCCGAATGGCCTCCTTCGGTGCTGTAACCGTTCTGTGATTCTAATACCGTTGCCTAACAAAAATCTATCAATCTCACGTTTTTGAAACTTTTAATTGGCCCCCAGCCTCAAAAGCTTTTTGAGCCGAGAGAGTTCCAGAATCTCACTACCGTTTGTGTGAAGAAGTGCTTCCTGACATCACCCCTGAACAGCCTGGCTCTTAATTATTTTTAAAAAATCAATGTGGATAGACCACTCCCTCCTGAAATGTTAATAATGTTATCTCGATAAGGGAGAGACGTGTTGGTCATCCTGCGCACAGTCCCATTGAACAGGGCCTCTTCATGTTGAACTTGTTAGTTTGGGATGGACCTTCCGAGCCTGAATCTCCAGTGGCTTCTCCTTTTATGCACCATGTATTCTTAGCTCAATCCCACTCTCTCATTGACATATGCTAAAATAGGAGCCTTTCATGGAATACACAGGTTTACTGTTAACTTGGCCCGATATGCATCGCCCTGAATTTATCCACATTAAGGTCCATCTGACACATTCTAGCTCATGTACATAATTGGTTCAGGTCCCCCTCAAAGTAATGAATTTGTTACCTGTCCACAACATCTTAAAAAAAGGATTACAGATATGGCAAATGCTGTAAATAGCACGGGGGCCTCAGAGCAGATCCCTGTGGGACTCTGCTGATTACTGTTTTCTTAAGTAGTAATGTTTCCATTCATCACCGCACTCTCTGCTGTAGCCAAGTCAGTTCACAATCCAACAGGGCAGTTTGTTAACTGTCCCATGAGTTTTAAGCTTTCTAACCAATATCACGTCAGGGTACTTTGTCAAAGGGCTTCTGAGAATAAGAACATAAGAACTTAAGAAATAGGAGCAGGAGTTAGCCCTACGGCCCCTCGAGCCTGCTCCGCCATTCAATAAGATCACGGCTGATTTTCGACTTTAACTCCTCTTTCCCACCCGACCCCCATATCTCCTGATTTCCAGTGTCCAAAAATCTATCGACCTCAGCCTTGAATATACCCAAAGACTGAGCCTCCACAGCCCTCTGGGGCAGAGAATTCCAAAGATTCACCACCCTCCGAGTGAAGAAATTTCACCTCATCTCAGACCTAATGGCACCTTTCACAATCACCGGACGTCCCAAAGCGCTTTACAGCCAATAAAATACTTTTTGAAGTGCAGTCAGTGTTGTAATGTGGGAAACGCAGCGGCCAATTTCCACACAGCAAGCTCCCACACACAGCAATGTGATAAAGACACTGATATTCCAGTGATGTTGGTTGAGTGTCGGGTTTTCAGATCCTGCTTCTCGGCACCACAGGGAGGGAATGATTCGGGGCCGGGACAATAAACGCTGGCCTTGCAGAGATACCCACATCACGTGAACACATTTTTTTAAATCCTTCCTTATGTAAGGAGAACAAAAGTGTTGACAGTACTCCAGGTGTGGTCTCACCGAACCCTGTACAGTTGCAACAAGACTTCCTCACTCTTCAATTCAATGACCCAGCCTCAACAGCTCTCTGGGGTAAAGAATTCCAATGGGCCGGAGGCATTCGTACAAAGGAAGCCTCCAACTGCAATTTTAGGCCCATTATGATTTTCCAAATGTCCTACTCCTACATTCTGAATAATGGATTCCAGCATTTTCCCAACCACACATGTTAGGCTAACTAGTCCACAGTTTCCTGCTTTCTGTCTCCCTCCTTTCTTGAATAGAAAGTTACATTTGCAGTTTTCCAATCTGCTGAGCACTCTCCAGAATCCAGGGAATTTTGGTAGATTACAACCAATGCATCCACAATCTCTGCAGCCACTTCCTTTTAATACTCTGGATAATTCCTCTCTGACCCCCTCAGGCTGGGAAATCACACGGACCAAGTGTGAAGCAGGAGCAGGACATTTGGAAAAGCAAAATTCGGTCAGGCAGAGTCAGCATGGATTTAAAAAGGGGAAGTCATGTTTGGTAAATTTACTGGGGTTCTTCAAACAGGGTGGATAAAGGGGAACCAGTGGATGTGGTGTATTTGGACTTCCAGAAGGCATTTAACAAAGTGCCACATAAAAGGTTACTACACAAGATAAAAGTTCACGGGGTTTGGGGGTAATATATTAGCATGGATAGAGGATTGGCTAACTAACAGAGAACAGAGAGTCGAGATAAATGGTTCATTCTCTGGTTGGCAACCAGTAACTAGTGGGATGCCGCAGGGATCAGTGCTGGGACCCCAGCTATTTACAATCTATATTAACGACTTGGAAGAAGGGACTGAGTGTAACGTAGCCAAGTTTGCTGACGATACAAAGATGGGAGGAAAAGCAATGTGTGAGGAGGACACAAAAAATCTGCAAAAGGACATAAACAGGTTAAGTGAGTGGGCAAAAATTTGGCAGATGGAGTATAATGTTGGAAAGTGTGAGATCATGCACTTTGGCAGAAAAAATCATAGAGCAAGTTATTATTTAAATGGAGAAAGATTGCAAAGTGCTGCAGTACAGCGGGACCTGAAACACAAAAGGATACTATGCAGGTACAGCAAGTGATCAGGAAGTCCAATGGCATCTTGGCCTTTATTGCAAAGGGGATGGAGTATAAAAGCAGGGAATTCTTGCTACAGCTATCCAGGGTATTGGTGAGGCCACACCTGGAATATTGCGTGCAGTTTTGATTTCCATATTTAAGAAAGGATATACTTGCTTTGGAGACTGTTCAGAGAAGATTCACTCGGTTGATTCCGGGGATGAGGGGGTTGACCTATGAGGAAAGGTTGAGTAGGTTGGGCCTCTACTCATTGGAATTCAGAAGAATGAGAGGTGATCTTATCCAAACGTATAAGATTATGAGGGGGCTTGACAAGGTGGATGCAGAGAGGATGTTTCCACTGATGGGGGAGACTAGAACTGGAGGGCATGATCTTAGAATAAGGGGCCGCCCATTTAAAACTCAGATGAGGAGAAATGTCTTCTCTCAGAGGGTTGTAAATCTGTGGAATTTGTTGCCTCTGAGAGCTGTGGAAGTTGGGACATTGAATAAATTTAAGACAGAGATAGACAGTTTCTTAAACAATAAGGGAATAAGGGGTTATGGGGAGCAGGCAGGGAAATGGAGCTGAGTCCATGATCGGATCCTATTTCTTCTGTTCCTTTGTAAGTGTTCTCCTGCTTTTGTATAGTGCCTTTCACATCCTTAGGACATCTCAGGCAGTGAAGTACCTTTGAGTGTGGTCACTATTGTAATGTAATGAACTACACCCACTAGCTTATCATCCTCTACTACACAGCTAAGGCTATGTCAGAAGGTTATGGGTTCATAGTCCCACGTGAGCACACACTCCAGTGCAGTGCTGTGGGAGAGCTGCACTGTCAGAGGGGCAGTACTGAGGGAGTGCCGCACTGTCGGAGGGGCAGTACTGAGGGAGTGCTGCACTGTCGGAGGGGCAGTACTGAGGGAGTGCCGCACTGTCGGAGGGGCAGTACTGAGGGAGAGCTGCACTGTCAGAGGGGCAGTACTGAGGGAGTGCTGCACTGTCGGAGGGGCAGTACTGAGGGAGTGCTGCACTGTCGGAGGGGCAGTACTGAGGGAGTGCCGCACTGTTGGAGGGGCAGTACTGAGGGAGTGCTGCACTGTCGGAGGGGCAGTACTGAGGGAGTGCTGCACTGTCGGAGGGGCAGTGCTGAGGGAGTGCTGCACTGTCGGAGGGGCAGTACTGAGGGAGCGCCGCACTGTCGGAGGGGCAGTACTGAGGGAGCGCTGCACTGTCGGAGGGGCAATACTGAGGGAGCGCTGCACTGTCGGAGGGGCAGTACTGAGGGAGTGCTGCACTGTCGGAGGGGCAGTACTGAGGGAGCACTGCACTGTCAGAGGGGCAATACTGAGGGAGTGCTGCACTGTCGGAGGTGCCGTCTTTCAACTGAGACGTTAAACCGAGGCCCCGTCTGAACTCTCAGATGAACGTAAAAGATCCCACGGCACTATTTCGAAGAAGAGCAGGGGGGTTATCCCCAGTGTCCTGGGGCCAATATTTAACCCTCAACCAACATCACTAAAACAGATTATCGGGTCATTATCACATTACTGTGTGTGGGAGCTTGCTGTGCGCAAATTGGCTGCCGTGTCACCTACATTATAACAGTGACTACACTTCAATACCACATCATTGGCTGTAAAGCTCATTGGGACACAGTGAAAGGCGCTATATAAATGCAAGGCTATCTGTCACTGGTGTAAGGATATTTACAGCCATGGAAGGAGAGGTCATGTCAGCCTGTTCATCATCCTGCAAATCCTCGCACTACTTCACACTGCACCCCAAGGGAAGAGCCTGATGGTATGTAAACAGCAACAGCACTGCTGCATGTCAGCCTGGTAGCCCATTGGGAGCAATGATGTTCTCCTTTGCAGAAATGGCAAAGGACGTGGCATTAAAAGGATAGAGTGACAGTAAAAGAACAACGTGTATTTATATAGCACCTTTCACTGAGTTAAACCTCCCAAGGTGCTTCATGGAGCGTTATCAGACAAAATTTCACACCCAACCACAGAAAGAGATATTAGCGCAGGTGACCAAAAGCTCGCTCAAAGAGGTAGGTTTTAAGCAGCGTCTTAAAGGAGGAAAGAGAGATAGTGAGGCGGAGAGGTTTAGGCAGAGCTTGGGGCCCAGGCAACTGAAGGCACCGGTGCCAATGATGAAGTGATGAAAATCGAGGATGCTCAGGAGGGCAGAATTAGAGGAGTGCAGACATCTCGGAGGGTGGTGGGGCTGGAGGAGGTTACAGAGAGAGGGTGGGGGCAAGGCCATGGAGGGACTTGAAAACAAGGATGAGGATTTTAAAATCAAGACGTTGCTTAACCGGGAGCCAATGTAGGTCAGCGAGCACAGGGGGTGATGGGTGAGCGGGACATGGTGTGAGTTAGGACAAGCCACTGCCGAGGTTTGGATGACCTCTAGTTTACAGAGGGTACAAAGAGGATGTCTAGTATTGTAATGTATTCACCTGTGCGCATGCTCACAGGTTTGTAGAGCTGTTGATTTTAGCCAGGGGGCACTTGTATAATCTGTTTCTCGGTGCCCTCGGAAAAAACAACAAGGGGGCACTTGTTTGAAAGTGTTTGGAGTATCCTCCCCTTTAATCAGCAGGCACTTGATTTAATAGATTTATTGTTTTCTACAAAAATAGTTGTAGAGCTGTTGAGTTGTGAATGGCTTAGCCAGTCACGTGATGTACAGAAGATTCAATAAAACCCCAGCCAGCTGGGTTCGGGGGATCCACGATGGGGCAGGTGATTGTGAGCCTGGTGGATGAACTGGTAATGTGTAGTGTGATTGTTAAACCTTTGTTAATAAACCAATTAAACATAGAAACATAGAAACATAGAAAATAGGTGCAGGAGCAGGCCATTCAGCCCTTCTAGCCTGCACCGCCATTCAATGAGTTCATGGCTGAACATGAAACTTCAGTACCCCCTTCCTGCTTTCTCGCCATAACCCTTGATCCCCCGAGTAGTAAGGACTTCATCTAACTCCCTTTTGAATATATTTAGTGAATTGGCCTCAACTACTTTCTGTGGTAGAGAATTCCACAGGTTCACCACTCTCTGGGTGAAGAAGTTTCTCCTCATCTCGGTCCTAAATGGCTTACCCCTTATCCTCAGACTGTGACCCCTGGTTCTGGACTTCCCCAACATTGGGAACATTCTTTCTGCATCTAACCTGTCTAAACCCGTCAGAATTTTAAACGTTTCTATGAGGTCCCCTCTCATTCTTCTGAACTCCAGTGAATACAAGCCCAATTGATCCAATCTTTCTTGATAGGTCAGTCCCGCCATCCCGGGAATCAGTCTGGTGAACCTTCGCTGCACTCCCTCAATAGCAAGAATGTCCTTCCTCAAGTTAGGAGACCAAAACTGTACACAATACTCCAGGTGTGGCCTCACCAAGGCCCTGTACAACTGTAGCAACACCTCCCTGCCCCTGTATTCAAATCCCCTCGCTATGAAGGCCAACATGCCATTTGCTTTCTTAACCGCCTGCTGTACCTGCATGCCAACCTTCAATGACTGATGTACCATGACACCCAGGTCTCGTTGCACCTTCCCTTTTCCTAATCTGTCACCATTCAGATAATAGTCTGTCTCTCTGTTTTTACCACCAAAGTGGATAACCTCACATTTATCCACATTATACTTCATCTGCCATGCATTTGCCCACTCACCTAACCTATCCAAGTCACTCTGCAGCCTAATAGCATCCTCCTCGCAGCTCACACTGCCACCCAACTTAGTATCATCCGCAAATTTGGAGATACTGCATTTAATCCCCTCGTCTAAATCATTAATGTACAATGTAAACAGCTGGGGCCCCAGCACAGAACCTTGCGGCACTCCACTAGTCACTGCCTGCCATTCTGAAAAGTACCCGTTTACTCCTACTCTTTGCTTCCTGTCTGACAACCAGTTCTCAATCCACGTCAGCACACTACCCCCAATCCCATGTGCTTTAACTTTGCACATTAATCTCTTGTGTGGGACCTTGTCGAAAGCCTTCTGAAAGTCCAAATATACCACATCAACTGGTTCTCCTTTGTCCACTTTACTGGAAACATCCTCAAAAAATTCCAGAAGATTTGTCAAGCATGATTTCCCTTTCACAAATCCATGCTGACTTGGACCTATCATGTCACCATTTTCTAGATGCACTGCTATGACATCCTTAATAATTGATTCCATCATTTTACCCACTACTGAGGTCAGGCTGACCGGTCTATAATTCCCTGTTTTCTCTCTCCCTCCTTTTTTAAAAAGTGGGGTTACATTGGCTACCCTCCACTCCATAGGAACTGATCCAGAGTCAATGGAATGTTGGAAAATGACTGTCAATGCATCCGCTATTTCCAAGGCCACCTCCTTAAGTACTCTAGGATGCAGGCCATCAGGCCCTGGGGATTTATCTGCCTTCAATCCCATCAATTTCCCCAACACAATTTCCCGACTAATAAAGATTTCCCTCAGTTCCTCTTCCTTACTAGACCCTCTGACCCCTTTTATATCCGGAAGGTTGTTTGTATCCTCCTTAGTGAATACCGAACCAAAGTACTTGTTCAATTGATCCGCCATTTCTTTGTTCCCCGTTATGACTTCCCCTGATTCTGACTGCAGGGGACCTACGTTTGTCTTCACCAACCTTTTACTCTTTACATACCTATAGAAACTTTTGCAATCCGCCTTAATGTTCCCTGCAAGCTTCTTCTCGTACTCCATTTTCCCTGTCCTAATCAAACCCTTTGTCCTCCTCTGCTGAGTTCTAAATTTCTCCCAGTCCCCAGGTTCGCTGCTATTTCTGGCCAATTTGTATGCCACTTCCTTGGCTTTAATACTATCCCTGATTTCCCTAGATAGCCACGGTTGAGCCACCTTCCCCTTTTTATTTTTACGCCAGACAGGAATGTACAATTGTTGTACTTCATCCATGCGGTCTCTAAATGTCTGCCATTGCCCATCCACAGTCAACCCCCTAAGTATCATTCGCCAATCTATCCTAGCCAATTCTCGCCTCATACCTTCAAAGTTACCCTTCTTTAAGTTCTGGACCATGGTCTCTGAATTTACTGTTTCATTCTCCATCCTAATGCAGAATTCCACCATATTATGGTCACTCTTCCCCAAGGGGCCTCGCACAATGAGATTGCTAATTAATCCTCTCTCATTACACAACACCCAGTCTAAGATGGCCTCCCCCCTAGTTGGTTCCTCAACATATTGGTCTAGAAAACCATCCCTTATGCACTCCAGGAAATCCTCCTCCACCGTATTGCTTCCAGTTTGGCTAGCCCAATCTATGTGCATATTAAAGTCACCCATTATAACTGCTACACCTTTATTGCATGCACCCCTAATTTCCTGTTTGATGCCCTCCCCAACATCCCTATTACTGTTTGGAGGTCTGTACACAACTCCTACTAACGTTTTTTGCCCTTTGGTGTTCTGCAGCTCTACCCATATAGATTCCACATCATCCAAGCTAATGTCTTTCCTAACTATTGCATTAATCTCCTCTTTAACCAGCAATGCTACCCCACCTCCTTTTCCTTTTATTCTATCCTTCCTGAATGTTGAATACCCCTGAATGTTGAGTTCCCAGCCCTGATCATCCTGGAGCCACGTCTCCGTAATCCCAATCACATTAGTTCTTAATAGCAATGTGTTGTTATGAATGCAGAGAAACATAGAAACATAGAAAATAGGTGCAGGAGTAGGTCATTCGGCCCTTCGAGCCTGCACCACCATTCAATATGATCATGCAACTTCAGTACCCCATTCCTGCTTTCTCTCCATAACCCTTGATCCCTAAGGGCCACATCTAACTCCCTTTTGAATATATCTAACGAACTGGCCTCAATAACTTTCTGTTCCACAGGTTCACAATTCTCTGAGTGAAGAAGTTTCTCCTCATCTCGGTCCTAAATGGCTTACCCCTTATCCTTAGACTGTGACCCCTGGTTCCGGACTTCCCCAACATCGGGAACATTCTTCCTGCATCTAACCTGTCCAGTCCCATCAGAATTTTATATGTTTCTATGAGAGCCCCTCTCATTCTTTGAAATTCCAGTGAATATAAGCCAACTCGATCCAGTCTTTCTTCATATGTCAGTCCTGCCATCCTGGGAATCAGTCTGGTGAACCTTCGCTGCACTCCCTCAGTAGCAAGCATGTCTTTCCTCAGATTAGGAGACCAAAACTGAACACAATATTCAAGGTGTGGCCTCACCAAGGTCCTGTACAACTGCAGTAAGTCCTCCCTGCTCCTATACTCAAATCCTCTCGCTATGAAGGCCAGCATGCCATTTGCTTTCTTTACTGCCTGCTGTACCTGCATGGCAACTTTCAATGACTGATGCACCATGACACCCAGGTCTCGTTGCACCTCCCCTTTTCCTAATCTGTTACCATTCAGATAATAATCTGCCTTCCTATTTTTGCCACCAAAGTGGATAACCTCACATTTATCCACATTATACTGCATCTGCCATGCATTTGCCCACTCACCTAACCTGTCCAAGTCACCCTGCAGCCTCTTAGCGTCCTCCTCACAGCTCACACCGCCACCCAGTTTAGTGTCATCTGCAAACTTGGAGATATTGCACTGAATTCCTTCGTCTAAATCATTAATGTATATTGTAAATAGCTGGGGTCCCAGCACTGAACCCTGTGGCATCCCACTTTGTCATTGCCTGCCATTCTGAAAAAGGACCCGTTTATTCCCACTCTTTGCTTCCTGTCTGCCAACCAGTTCTCTATCCATGTCAATACACTTACCCCCAATACCATGTGCTTTGATTTTGCACACTAATCTCTTGAATGGGACCTTGTCAAAAGCCTTTTGAAAGTCCAAATATACCACATCCACTGGTTCTCCCTTATTCACTCTACTAGTTACATCCTCAAAAATCTCGAAGATTTGTCAAGCATGATTTCCCTTTCATAAATCCATGCTAACTTGGACCGATCCTGTCACTGCTTTCCAAATGCGCTGCTATTACGTCTTTAACAATTGATTCCAGCATTTTCCCCACCACCAATGTCAGGCTAACCGGTCTATAATTCCCTGTTTTCTCTCTCCCTCCTTTTTTAAAAAGTGGGGTTATATTAGCTACCCTCCAATCCATAAGAACTGATACGGAGTCCATGGAATGTTGGAAAATGACCACCAGTGCATCCACTATTTCTAAGGTCACTTCCTTAAGTAATCTGGGATGCAGATTATCAGGCCCTGGGGATTTATCAGCCTTCAGTCCCTTCAATTTCCTGACTAATAAGGATTTCCCTCAGTTCCCCCTTCTCGCTAGACCCTCGGTCCCCTAGTATTTTCAGGAGGTTATTTGTGTCTTCCTTAGTGAAGACAGAACCAAAGTATTTGCTCAATTGGTCTGCCATTTCCATGAGCCCTATTATGAATTCACCTGATTCTGACTGCAAGGGACTTCACTAATCTTTTTCTCTTCACATATCTATAGAAGCTTTTGCAGTCAGTTTTTATGTTCCCTGCAAATTTACTTTCATAATTTATTTTCCCCCTCCTAATTAAACCCTTTGTCCTCCTCTGCTGAATTCTAAATTTCTCCCAGTCCTCAGGTTTACTGCTTTTTCTGGCCAATTCATATGCCTCTTCCTTGGATTTAAAATTTTTCCTAATTTCCCCTTGTTAGCCACCGTTGAGCCACCTTCCCCATTTTATTTTTATGCCAGGCAGGGATGTACAATTGTTGTAGTGCATCCATGTAATCTTTAAATGTCTGCCATTGCCTAGCCACCGTCAACCCTTTAAGTATCATTCTCCAGTGTATCCTAGCCAATTCACGTCTCATACCATCGAAGTTTCCTTCCTTTAAGTTCAGGACCCTAATCTCTGAATTAACTGAGTCACTCTCCATCTTAATGAAGAATTCTACCATATTATAGTCACTCTTCCCCAAGGGACCCTGTACGACCAGATTGCTAATTAATCCCCTCTCGTTACACAAGACCCAGTCTAGGATGGCCAGCCTCTAGTTGGTTGCTCGACTTATTGGTCCAGAAAACCATCCCTTATACACTCCAGGAAATCCTCCTCCACCGTATTGCTACCAGTTTGGTTAGTCCAATCAATATGTAGATTATAGTCATCCATGATAACTGCTGTACCCTTATTGCACACATCCCTAATTTCCTCTTTGATGCCATCCCCAACCTCCCTACTACTGTTTGGTGGTCTGTACACAACTCCCACTAGCGTTTTCTGCTCTTTGATGTTTCGCAGCTCTACCCAAAGAAGGGCTCACATTTCGGCCTGAGTTGCTCCTATTTTTTTGGAGCAACTAGCTTAGAATGGAGTAGCTTAGAAATTGCAATTCTCGGCATTTAGCTTGCTCCAGTTCTAGTGAGTTAGAATAGTTTCATTTTAGAACAGATTTTTTTTTAAAAGGGAGGCGTGTCCAGCCGCTTGCACCTGTTTTGCAAGTTTAGACAGCGAAAACTTACCCCAAACTAACTTAGAATGGAGCAAGTGTAGATTTTTGTGCACTCAGAAAAACCTTGCCTACCCTTATAAATCAGGCGTAGGGAACGAGAGATGGGGGAGGGGGGAAGGGAAGTTTACAAACATTAAACACTTCACTTTTACAAATAAAGCGCCATCATCAATAATAAATGATAAATAAATCAATAAATCAACCAATAAATCAATTAAAAAAAATTTAAAAATTAAAAATGAAAAAAATAATAAAAAATCAATCAATAAATAAAAAATTAAGTTTCTACTCACCTACTGCATCACCGGGAGCCCTCCAATAGCATGCTGGGATGGGGCCCCCCGAGGAGATGCCCATCAGGCAGGCCCCGCCACAGCCGATGACACCACTTCGGACGGGGCCCACCCCAGCGAGGTGCCGGGCCGGCAGACCCCACCGCCGACGATGTAAGCGGTGTCAGGCCACTCGGCCTGGGATAGGGTCGTCGCCCGGATTCAGGATGTGCTGGGAGGTCCAGGAGCTGCTGCGCACGCGCGCAGTTGCCGGCACTAATTCAGGCGCAGGGCTGTAGCTCCGCCCCCAGCAGCTCCTGCTGCGCCGCGCCGAGCTGGAAACGGGCCGACAGTTATCGGAGATTCCCGAGGTAAGTATTCGGCACAATTTCTGTTCTACAAATTAGGCGGGCCTCTCCCATGTGCGCCGTTCTAGCGGGGGTGCGAAAATTGAGCCCATAGATTCCACATCATCCAAGCTAATGTCCTTCCTTACCATTGCGTTAATCTCCTCTTTAACCAGCAACGCTACCCCACCTCCTTTTCCTTTCTGTCTATCCTTCCTGAATATTGAATACCCCTGGATGTTGAGTTCCCAGTCTTGGTCACCCTGGAGCCATAGCTCCGTAATCTCAATTACATCATATCCATTAACTGCTATCTGCGCAGTTAATTCTTGCACCTTATTACGAATGCTCCTCGCATTGAGACTCAGAGCCTTCAGGCTTGTTTTTTTTAACACTCTTTGTCCTTTTAGAATTATGTTGTAATGTGGCCCTTTTTGATTTTTGCCCTTGATTTCTCTGCCCTCCACTCTTGCTTTTCTCCTTCCTACCTTTTGCTTCTGCCCCCTATTTAATTCCTTCTGCCTCCGCATAGATTCCCATCCCCGTGCCTCTTTAGTTTAAACCCTCCCCAACAGCACTAGCAAACACTCCCCCTAGGATATCGGTTCTGGTCCTGCCCAGGTGCAGACCGTCCGGTTTGTACTGGTCCCACCGTCCCCAGAACCGGGTCCAATGTCCCAGGAATTTGAATCCCTCCCTGCTGTACCACTCCTCAAGCCACGTATTCATCTGAGCTACCCTGTGATTCTTACTCTGACTAGCACATGGCACTGGTAGCAATCCTGAGATTACTACCTTTGAGGTCCTACTTTTTAATTTAACTCCTAGCTCCCTAAATTCAGCTTGTAGGACGTCATCCCGTTTTTTACCTATATCGTTGGTACCTATATGCACCACGACAACTGGCTGTTCACCCTCCCCTTCAAAATGTCCTGCACCCGCTCCGAGACATTCTTAACCCTTGCACCAGGGAGGCAACATACCATCTTGGAGTCTTGTTTGCGGCCGCAGAAAGGCTTGTCTATTCCCCTTATAATAGAATCCTCTATCACTATCGCTCTCTTAAGTAAAGAACCCATGAAGCAAATACATTGCAAGTATAATTGGCAAAAATGACCGAGTGCTGGTCCTGTCGGTCTGTCCTCTGACAGTTGGTCAGCATTTCAAGGTGCAGCGGCAAAGTGGGAATGGGGTTTATTTTCTTCAAAATTTTGCACCTGGTTGTGTCCCAAGTAAACGACTTATTCCGAGGAATCTTTCCACAGTCAGCTGCAAAGTCAGGTGCTCCTTGTTTCTGCGTGCATCTAGATAATGAGGTTAGAAACCTTTTAGGTCTAGACGAAGTCATTTATAATTTTGTTCCGAGGTCTTCACGTTGATTTATGATGTGGCTGAGCCTCAGTAACCACAGTCATTCTTACCTCAGTGAGTGTTGGGGGATAGGCAAAGCATCACAAGCAGAAACAGAAGGACTTGCATTTCTATAGCACCTCTCACGGACGACTCAAAGCGCTTTACAGCCAATGAAGTACTTTTGGAGTGTAGTCACTGTTGCAAACATGGCGGCCAATTTGCACACAGCAAGCTCCCACACACAGCAATGTGATAATGACCAGATAATCTGTTTCTTTTTTGTTATGTTGGTTGAGAGATAACTATTGGCCCAGGACACCGGGGACAACTCCCCTGCTCTTCTTCGAAATAGTGCCATGGGATCTTTTACATCCACCTGAGAGAGCAGACGGGGCCTCATTTAACATCTCATCTGAAAGATGGCCCCTCCGACAGTGCAGCACTCCTTCAGCACTGCACTGGGAGTGTCAGCCTAGATTTTCTTGTGCTCAAGTCTCTGGAGTGGGACTTGAACCCACAATCTCCTGACTCAGAGGCGAGTGTGCTGCCCACTGAGCCACAGTTGTCACACCCAAGCCCAACCTAATCCTTCCCTGATCCAGGTTTTGATGCACATATTCCCGCCGGGTTAACTGGGTAGGGATGGGGATGGGAACTCATGTTTCTTTCACCTTCTTAGTCTAGGAGGCACGGAGGCAAATTATAGGAATGGGAGGAGGCCATTCAGCCCCTCGAGCCTGCTCCGCCATTCAATCAGATCGCGACTGATCTGTATCTGAACTCCATCTACCCGCCTTGGTTCCCTATCTCGCGATACCTTTGTCAACCAAAAATCTCTCCAGCTCAGCTTTGAAATTTTCAATTGCCCCCCCCACCTCCCCCCCCAACTCCAGCAGCATTTTTTGGGGGAGAGAGTTCCAGATTCCCACGGCCCTTTGTGTGAAGAAGTGCTTCCTGACATCACCCCTGAACGGCCGGGCTCTAATTTTAAGGTTATTTCCCCTTTTCTGGACTCCCCCACCAGAGGGAATAATTTATCTCGATCTACCCTATCAAATGCTTTAATCGTCTCAAACACCTCAATTCAATCACCCTTTAATCTTCTACGCTCAAGGGAATACCAGCCTAGTCTGTGCAACCCTTGGATGAAGCAACCAAGTGTAACGTAGCCAAGTTTACTGATGATACAAAGATGGGAGGAAAAGCAATGTGTGAGGAGGACACAAAAAATCTGTAAAAGGACATAGACAGGCTAAGTGAGTGGGCAAAAATTTGGCAGATGGAGTATAATGTTGGAAAATGTGAGGTCATGCACTTTGGCAGAAAAATCGAAGAGTAAGTTATTATTTAAATGGAGAAAGATTGCAAAGTGCTGCAGTGCAGCGGGACCTGGGGGTACTTGTGCATGAAACACAAAAGGATAGTATACAGGTCCAGCAAGTGATCAGGAAGGCCAATGGAATTTTGGCCTTTATTGCAAAGGGAATGGAGTATAAAAACAGGGACGTCTTGATACAGTTATACAGGGTATTGGTGAGGCCTGGAATACTGCACATATTTACGAAAGGATATACTTGCTTTGGAGACAGTTCAGAGAAGGTTCACTAGGTTGATTCCAGAGACACCGGGGTTTATTTATGAGGAAAGATTGAGTAGGTTGGGCCTCTACTCATTGAAATTCAGAAGAATGAGAGGTGATCTTATTGAAATGTATAAGGTTATGAGGGGGCTTGACAAGGTGGATGCAGCGAGGATGTTTCCACTGATGGGGGAGACTAGAACTAGAGGGCATGATCTTTGAATAAGGGGCCACCCATTTAAAACTGAGATGAGGAGAAATTTCTTCTCGCAGAGGGTTGTAAATCTGTGGAATTCACTGCCTCAGAGAGCTGTGGAAGCTGGGACATTGAATAAATTTAAGACAGAGATCGACAGTTTCTTCACCAATAAGGGATTATGGGGAGCGGGCGGGGAAGTGGAGCTGAGTCCATGACCAGATGGTATTAAATGGCGGAGCAGGCTCGAGGGTCCATATGGCCTGCTCCTGCTCCTATTTCTTATGTTCTTATGTTCTTAACCCGTCCTCGCAATTTAACCTTTTCGCCCCCAGTATCATTTTATTGTGCCGCTCTTGTCGCTCACCACCTGAGATCGGCTCGATTCAGTGCAGACCAGGGGACTGAGGTGCGTTTGCTTAATGACTTTCATCGCCTTCATCTCATTAAGGTTGCCATGGAAGTGGGAATTGCCCATGTGACGATGTATTCGCGGCACAAGCACTGAATCTTCCTGTCCTGCCCTCATTTCAGGTCCCATGTGCCTTGTTACTGGTTGACAGTAATCCTCAGAAAAAAATGAAAAGACAATGGCAGGCAGGGAGAGGGCAGTTCTGTCAGAGGGGGCCTCACTCTGCTTGCCGACACGGTTAATACCGCAAGTACCAAATTCTCTTGTCTTTTTTTGTTTCGTTACCACAGCTATTTGCAATTGTAGAATTGGAGGAGAGAGGGAGCCGGGTAACTACCATTACTGAATCCCTTTATTTTACTCAGGTTCCAACAGATACACGTACAGCTGAGCAGATTGTACAAAATGTTTATGATTCTGCCGGAGCATATGGTGTGCAAATATAACCATTTATTAATCCTTTTGCTCCAAGTGATTTCTCAGTGCGGAGCTCCCCAGCTCCCAGTATATTCGATGTGTTCCATTTAATTACCCACATCACCGCATCAAAGCTGGAGAAACAGGGCCATAGTGTCTCAGATTAGATGGGGGATAGGCCTCTGCGCAGATGTATGGTTCAAATTGATTTTTAATTGCGCACAACATTAGCTACTCCTCAAAGTCTGTCTGTGGCCACGTGGGGGTACTGGGCGAAAACTCCATTCCGTCTGTTTCTCCATTCCCCCCGCAGAGCTCTGCCGCTTGCAACTCACGCTATTGCCGGTCTCCACGGGACCATCCCAGAAACAGCTCCTCCCGGATCATCGAAAGAACGATCTCGCATATTTACAGCGTCGATCGCCACCTCAGGACGGCCCACAGCTCTTTACAACCAATGAAGTGCTTTTTTATTGGAGCGTAGCCGCTGTTGTAACTTAGGGGAAACGCAGCAGCCAATCTTGCGCACAGCAAGCTCGCACAACCAGCAGCCATGTGATAAATCCCCAGGCATCGGGCCGTGAATTGCGGCCTCGCCCAGTCCGTGTGATGTGCGCGCGCTCCCGAAGAGGCCTCGCAAACGCCGGTTCTCAGGGCACGATGCGTGTCACCGAGAACCGGCTTTAACAATTTCGACAGATCGCACGTATCCCCGGGAGAAGGAGATCCGTGCGGGAGAGATCGGGCGATTTGCCCAACTCATGCCCAGCAAATGTCCTTCAAACTCTTCTGCCTGGTGAAAGCAGGCCCATAGCTAACTTTTAACAGCGTTAGAGTTTTAAAACATAGAAAAATGACATTTAATCACTCATTTTTACATGTAAAACCCTGTCCCTTAAGGTAAGATTATTTTTACCCGATTAAAACCCTATGAAAAAAAATTTCAAAAAATAAAACAATTTCTAAAACATTTAATTATATTCAATTTCAATTAATTTTAAATATGTGAGGTCTTTTATTTATTTATCGTGCTGTGTCTGGGTGATTTGGGGTTTTCTCATTGATAGTAATGTGAGCCAGCAGAAAGAGAGCTCCCATGTCTATCAATGAGAATACTGCACCGTGATTGGTGGTCCAGGCCACGTGATCCCAGCATATTCGGACGTATCTCGAAGACATTTCCCCATGTGCTGCGCAGTGTATCTAGCCCTCTGACCCCAGTCCTACGTTCCTCTGGGACCACCGGGTATGTTCATCGACGTTTTTCGGGTCGGAGGTGTTCATACAAGGGAAGTCTCTGGCCAGAATTTTTGGCCCGTTCTGGGATAACTGTGTCTCACTTGGCTCTTCAACTAATGTCTCGCTGCAAGAGGAGCTGGGCCCTCGGTTTATCATCTCCTCCCACAAATAGAGCCTCCCTCAGTGCAGCACTCCCTCGGCACTGCAATGAAACGTTCGGCTTGATTGCAGGTGGAAGTGCCGGAGTGGGAACTGGACTCCGGAAACATCTGGCTCCAAGGTGAGACTGTTACCACTGAGCCAAGGCCCCATGCATTCACCTCCCACACATAGACACGGCTCCCCATGCATTCACCTCCCACACATAGACACGGCTCCCCATGCATTCACCTCCCACACATAGACACGGCTCCCCATGCATTCACCTCCCACACATAGACACGGCTCCCCATGCATTCACCTCCCACACATAGACACGGCTCCCCATGCATTCACCTCCCACACATAGACACGGCTCCCCATGCATTCACCTCCCACACATAGACACGGCTCCCCATGCATTCACCTCCCACACATAGACACGGCTCCCCATGCATTCACCTCCCACACATAGACACGGCTCCCCATGCATTCACCTCCCACACATAGACACGGCTCCCCATGCATTCACCTCCCACACATAGACATGGCTCCCCATGCATTCACCTCCCACACATAGACACGGCTCCCCATGCATTCACCTCCCACACATAGACACGGCTCCCCATGCATTTACCTCCCACACATAGACACGGCTCCCCATGCATTCACCTCCCACACATACACACGGCTCCCCATGCATTCACCTCCCACACATAGACATGGCTCCCCATGCATTCACCTCCCACACATAGACACGGCTCCCCATGCATTCACCTCCCACACATACACACGGCTCCTAGCCCAACTTCCAGTGACAGTGAAGGTCCACACCTTGTCGCCATGGTAACTGCTGTGTGTCTGAGCACAACCTTGTTGGGAGGCTGGGCTCACTGATTCACTCATCCCGGGCCCCTTTCTGCAACCCAGTATTTTTATTTCTATGTTCAAAATGGAAACACAGCCACAGATTTAAGGTGATTGTCACAAGAACCAAGGGCGACATGAGGAAAAAACAGGATTTGGAATGCGTGGCCTAATAGGGCAGTGGATACAGAACCATTACTAGCCTTCAAGAGGGAATTGGATAAATGTTGGAAGGAGAAAAAAAGTGCAGGGATATGGGGAAAGAGCGGGGAGTGGGACTGACTGGATCGCTCTTCGAAGGAGCCGGCGCAGATTCGATGGGCCGAATGGCCCCCTCCTGTGCTGTACTGTTCGATGGGCTAGAACCTCCACTTTTTTTGCCTGCTTAACGCCCCACTTAAAGCCCATTTTACCGCTGAAATGACGTATAACGGGCATATATCGCCCATTTTGGCAAACTGACGGGCATTTTTAGGAAACTGATCGCCGAACGTTACTTTCCCCATGTGCTTAGCGACGAGAAAAAATATTATCGCCCGCCCACTTTTTTGGGCGGAATCAGCAGATTGGGCGAATTCAACGCCCACAATATCGCCCAGTGGTACTTTCCGCACGGAATTAACGCCGAGATTCAATATTAACGCCCGCCCGCTGTTTTTTGTTGTAAACACCATATTTACCCAAACTAGCGGCCAAGGAGATCGGCCATCGTCACTTTCACAACCTCGCACACATATCGCCCACAATATCGCTCGCCCAAAAAACGCCCACAAAAAGTGGAACTAACCGGGACGAGTCACAGCGTTATGGACGCCATGTTGTAGATCACATGTCGCTTCCTTTCAAAGGCCTCTGTGCTTCAACATCGGCGGAGTTCGGATGTACTCTGGAGGTTTTTGGAGTTGATGTGAGCATCTGTAAAAACATCTTGACCACACTGTGACCGATTGGAATTGAAGAGGTGTGTTCATCGGGACATTCCTTGTTTGTGAGCAATCGGTGGAAAACAGAGAGCTACTGCAATGGGGCCTGTCCTTTCTCACCCTCTGTTGGTGACCAATTACATGCTGCAGACTCAACATCACCGAAGGAATGCTCCACTGCATTATGTGCCCAGTGTACGAAGTGACAGACAGATGAGGAGGACCAGACGTTACACCCCCCGCAAGTACAGAGAAGTATTCTTACCTCAACTTGCCTGACACCACCTGCCTTCAGAGACTGCACTTCCACAAAGTGGTTATACGAACATAAAAGCATAAGAAATAGGAGCAGGAGTCGGCCATACGGCCCCTCGAGCCTGCTCCGCCATTCAATAAGATCATGGCTGATCTGATCATGGACTCAGCTCCACTTCCCCGCCCGCTCCCCATAACCCCTTATCTCCTTCTGTCTATTTCTGTTTTAAATTTATTCAATGTCTCAACTTCCGCAGCTCTCTGAGGCAGCGAATTCCACAGATCCACAACCCTCTGAGAGAAGAAATTCCTCCTCATCTCTTATATGGGCGGCCCCTTATTCTAAGTCTAGTTCTAGTTCTAGTCTCCCCCATCAATGGAAAATCCTCTCTGCATCCACCTTGTCAAACCCCCTCATAATCTTATATATTTCATTCTTCTGAATTCCAATGAGTAGAGGCCCAACCCACTGGTCATTCTCACATTGCTGTGTGTGGGAGCTTGCTGTGCACAAATTGGCTGCCATGTTTCCCACATTACAACAGTGACTACACTCCAAAAGTACTGCATTGTTTGTGAACTGCTTTGGGACATCCTGAGGCGGTATATAAATACATAGAGCAGGTAATTATGTTACGCCCCATTCGAGGGCGGTAACATCCGTACAGGAGAGAGGGGCCGGGAACGGGAGGAGGGGCTAGGAGCTAGTGGGAGGGGCCTGGAGCGGGAGGGAGGGGCTGGGAGTGGGGCGGAGCTGGGAGTGGGGGGAGGGGCTAGGAGCTGGAGGGAGGGGGCCGGAAGCAGGAGGGAGGGGCCTGGAGTGGGGCGAGGGGCCTGGAGCGGGAGGGAGGGGCTGGGAGCGGGGCGTAGTGTTCGGGAGCGGGGGGAAGGGCCTGGAGTGGGGGGAGAGGGGCCGGGAGAGGGGGGAGGGGCCGGGAGCTAGTGGGAGGGGCCTGGAGCGGGAGGGAGGGGCTGGGAGCGGGGCGGATTGTTTGGGAGCGGGGGGAGGAGCCGGGAGCGCGGGGAGGGGCCGGGAGCTAGTGGGAGGGGCCGGGAGCGGGAGGGAGGGGCTGGGAGCGGGGCGGATTGTTTGGGAATGGGGGGAGGGGCTGGGAGCGGGGCGGAGTGTTCGGGAGTGGGGGGAGGAGCCGGGAGCGGGGGGAGGGGCCGGGAGCTAGTGGGAGGGGCCTGGAGCGGGAGGGAGGAGCTGGGAGCGGGGCGGAGTGTTCGGGAGCGGGGGAAGGAGCCGGGAGCGGGGGAAGGGGCCGGGAGCGGGGCGGAGTGTTTGGGACCGGGGGAGGGGCCTGGAGTGGGGGGGGGAGGGGCCGAGAGCGGGAGGGAGGGGCTGGGTGTGGGGCGGAGTGTTCGGGAGCCGGGAGTGGGGGGGGGGGAGTGGCCGGGAGCGGGGTGCAGCACTGTGCATTGGGCCGCGTAGGTGGGGGGGCTCTCCCCTCCATTAAAGGGGAGGGCCCCGAGCTGCAGACTCCGCGGGTGCCCACCTGCACCATCGGGGAGCGGAGCACTCAGCCGCCAGATCACCGCACGAACCCCGCGTTCAAGGGGGCCGCCAACCGCGACCGGTATGTCGGCCATTTAAAAAATTTAGGCGCATGGCCCCTCCCCTTGAACTGGCGTCCCGTAGTGGAGTGGGTCGCTAACGGTTACCGCCGTTGCTAAACCCGCGGAATATAGTGGGAGTGGTTAGCGACGCCATGCACGGGCGAAAGGTAGCATGTGGGCACTAACAGGAGGTGCAAACGGCCCCCATTTCTCCCCCATGTTCTTTCCTTCCGGGTGTTTGTGGCGTGACGTGGTTTCAGTTTGCGGTGTTGGGGTGATTACACGATCCCGCTCCCTCGCCCCAGGTGCTGTCCAAGCATCACCCTGCCCAATGGCCCACGCTCACAAACCCCACCTTTCCCCTCCCTGCTCGGGCCTCGCGGCAGGAACTGAGGGACAGGCTGGCCGGGCAGGAACCAGCGGTGATAAGTGCAGCAAAAAACGAAAATGCCGCAGACACTCCGCGGGTTGGGCCGCATCTGTGGAGAGAGACACGGTGTTTACGTTTCAGGTCGGCGCCTCTTCGACAGAACTGGGAAAAAGTTAGCGGTGTAACGGGTTTTAAGCAAGTGCGGGGGCAGAAGTGATCGAGTGTGAAAAGGGATGATGGTGCATCGCAAAAGGAGATGGCCATTTAATCTTTTGTCATTTAATCTCTCCTGCCTTCCACCCTGTCACAGACTGTCCCTTTTGCTCCTTCCTCCCCTCCTCCCATTCCCTGCCCCTACACTTGCTTAAAAACCTGTTACATCTTGAATTTGTTCCAGTTCTGATGAAGGGTCACCGACCTGAAACGTTAACTCTGTTGCTCTCGCCACAGACGCTGCCTGACCCGCTGAGTATTTCCAGCATTTTCTGCTTTCGTTTCAGATTCCAGCATCCATATTTTACTTTTGCAATAATTGCCGTGGTCGGGGCCCCGTGGCCGACAAAGCCTCCCGAGCCAACTCCTGCCCCGATCTCCCTGTGACGAAGAAAGGAGGACACTTGTGGGGCCAGGCTCTCTCCGGTCCTGTAAAGCCCGAAGCCCCTCCAAATGGGGGCCCTGGGAGCAGAAGAGCAACTTCAGGCGGGCTGCCTCCTGCTGGCACATCTCAGTCACTGCACTTAGCCTGCGCCTGTGTAAATGCAAGTGGTTATCGACACGGACCTCAGCATCGAATATTCCAGTTAGCCTCCCGCTGAGTGAATCCCTGCACCACCTCCGCTAATTTGTCTAGTCTTTCCCCAGGGACACAGGAATGCACAGCAACAGGAGAGATTTTTGGCATCCATCTGGTTAAGAGCATAAGCATTAGGAGCAGGAGTCGGCCATTCGGCCCCTCGAGCCTGCTCCACCATTCATTGAGATCATTGCTGATCTTTGACCTCAACTCCACTTTCCCGCCCGATCCCCATATCCCTCGATTCCCCGAGAGTCCAAAAATCTATCGATCTCAGCCTTGAATATACTCAATGACCCAGCCTCCACAGCCCTCTGGGGCAGAGAATTCCAAAGATTCACCCCCCTCTGAGGGAAGAAATTTCTCCTCATCTCAGTCCTAAATGGCCGACCCCTTATCCTGAGACTGTGACCCCTGGTTCTAGACTCTCCAGCCCGGGGGAAACACCCTCCCTGCATCTACCCTGTCAATGCCCCTCAGAATCTGGTATGTTTCAATGAGATCACCTCTCATTCTTCTAAACTCCAGAGAGTATCGGCCCATTGTACGCAATCTCTCAGCGGCCCCCCCCACACCTTGCCTCGGCTGTTCACCTCGCTTTGAGCCTGGTCCCCTTGCTGTTGCAGGGTGTTGCTGATAAAAGGAGAGCTCGGTTTGCACCCCGCGAAGGGCGCTGAAACAACGAGACCCTTTGTCACCGAGGGAGGGGTGGGCTCCAGTCACAACTTGTGCTTACTACCGCTCGGGAAGAAGGTCGTTGAATTTGACCCCACTTCCTTGGTAAATGGAAACCATATGTAGCGCTCACTGAGAGAACATGCATGCCAGGTGGTGCAGTACAAATGTCTCTTGTGTTTTCATCTGAAGAATGAAACGAGAGAAAAGGGGAGAGAGAGAGAGTGAGAGTGAGAGCGAGAGAGAGAGAGAGAGTGAGAGAAATAGAGAGAGAGAGTGTGAGGGAGAGAGAGAGAGAGAGAGAGTGAGGGAGAGAGAGAGTGAGGGAGAGAGAAAGGGAGAGTGAAAGAAAGAGGGAGGGAGAAAGAGAGAGGGAGGGTGGGAGAAAGAGAGAGTGAGAGAGCGAGAGAGGGAGAGGGAGAGAGGGAGAGCGAGAGAGAGAGAGAGAGTGAGAGAAATAGAGAGAGAGAGTGTGAGGGAGAGAGAGAGAGAGAGAGAAATAGAAAGAGAGCGAGAGAGAGAAATAGAGAGAGAGAGAGTGAGGGAGAGAGAGTGAGGGAGAGAGAGAGTGAGGGAGAGAGAAAGGGAGAGTGAAAGAAAGAGGGAGGGAGAAAGAGAGAGGGAGGGTGGGAGAAAGAGAGAGTGAGAGAGCGAGAGAGGGAGAGCGAGAGAGGGAGAGGGAGAGAGGGAGAGCGAGTGAGAGAGAGTGAGAGAGAGTGAGAGACAGACAGAGAGGGAGAGGGAGAGACAGAGAGAGAGGGAGAGGGAGAGGGAGAGAGAGAGAAAGCGAAAGAGAGAGAGAGAAAGCGAGAGAGAGAGTGTGAAAGAGAGAGAGCGAGAGAGAGAAAAAGGGAGAGAGAGAGAGAGAGAAAAAGGGAGAGAGAGAGAGAGAGAGAGAAAAAGGGAGTGAGAGAGAGGGGGCACTGGCTCCAACAATCACCGAGAGTCGCGGTGTGAGATTGCGACAGTATCAGCACACTGATGTCTCGGTGCGGGAGAACTACAGGGTGATCTCACATTGGGGGGTGCGGGAAGGTTCACAGGGACATGTACCAGCCCACTGTCTCATCTGTCTGAACAATCACGGAACGCCAGCATTGTGGTAACTGGGCCAATAATCCCGAGGTCTGGACTAACGATCTGGGGACCCGAGTTCAAATCCCACCACAGCAGCTGGGGAATTTAAATTAGGTAATTAAATAAATCTGGAATAAAAAGCCAGTGTCAGTAATGATGACCGTGAAACGACCGGATTGTCATAATAAACCCATCAGGTTCACTGATGTCCTTTAGAGAAGGAAATCTGCTGCCCTTGCCCGGTCTGGCCTACAGATGACTCCAGACCCACAGCAATGTGGTTGATTCTGAAATGGCCCAGTGAGATGCTCCATTGTATTCAAGAAGGCAGCTCACCATCACCTCGAGGGCGATTAGGGGGAGGGGCAATAAATGCCGGCCTTGCCAGCAATGCCCACATCCCATGAATGAATAAGAAATAACAGGTCACACATCCGTCTTCGTGCACTTTAACCACGTGCGGCTCACAGGAGCGAGACATCAATCTGCCCTTCCTGCTCAACGCACCATGTCATTCAGTGAGTTCAGCCAGACCCGCTTGACACCCCATGTTCGCAGTCTTCAGTCTTTTAAGAGCAGAGCGTTTATGCGTCTCTCCATTAATAGATTCCAGATCGGGGCTTTTTAAAGCAAGAAATGGAGAAAGACTGAACTTGCATTTCTATAGCGCCTTTTACAACCTTAGGACATCCCAAAGCGCTTTAAAGCCACTAAAGTGTTGTAATGTGGGAAACGTGCCAGCCAATTTGCGGCACAGCAAGCTCCCACACACAGCAATGTGATAATGGTGTTGGTTCAGGGCTAAATATCAACCGAAGGACACCAGGGAGAACTCCCCTGCTCTCCATCGAAATATTGGCAATGGGATTTTTTACGTCCACTAGAGAGGGCAGACAGGGCTTTGGCTTAACATTCAGTGCAGCGTTCCCTCAGCACTACCCCTCCGACAGTGCGGCGCTCCCTCAGCACTACACCTCCGACAGTGCGGCGCTCCCTCAGCACTACCCCTCCGACAGTGCGGCGCTCCCTCAATACTGCCTCTCCGACAGTGCGGCGCTCCCTCAATACTGCCCCTCCGACAGTGCGGCGCTCCCTCAATACTGCCTCTCCGACAGTGCGGCGCTCCCTCAGTACTGCCCCTCCGACAGTGCGGCGCTCCCTCAGTACTGCCCCTCCGACAGTGCGGCGCTCCCTCAGTACTGCCCCTCCGACAGTGCGGCGCTCCCTCAGTACTGCCCCTCCGACAGTGCAGCGCTCCCTCAGTACTGCCCCTCCGACAGTGCGGCGCTCCCTCAGTACTGCCCCTCCGACAGTGCGGCTTTCCCTCAGCACTGCCCCTCCGACAGTGCGGTGCTCCCTCAGCACTGCCCCTCCAACAGTGCAGCGCTCCCTCAGCACTGCCTCTCCGACAGTGCGGTGCTCCCTCAGCACTGCCCCTCCGACAGTGCAGCGCTCCCTCAGCACTGCCCCTCCGACAGTGCAGCGCTCCCTCAGCACTGCCCCTCCGACAGTGTGGCGCTCCCTCAATACTGCCCCTCCGACAGTGCAGCGCTCCCTCAGTACTGCCTCTATGACAATGCGCGCTCCCTCAGAACTGCACTGGAGTGTCTGCCTGTAAGTGGAACATTGTGCTCAGCACATTTCCCTTGGGTTGAGATGGGGGAGGGGGGGGTAAGAGTCAGCGGGAGGAAGCCGGTTCCTTGGAGGAAAACCAGATCCAATTCTTTCTTTGCTTTATACAGCACCAGGCCGATGAGGTCAGAGGTCACTTTGTCTCAGTAATGGGCCTGCCATGCAGTAGGTTAGATCAAGGCTTGCCTCGGGCATCTCGACAATCTTTTATGGCTGTAGTTTGCTGGCTTTTACAAGCAAGTCAGAATGTGAATGTTCAATGTATTTTGATGCTTTAATTGCTTCCTGTCTCGTACCTTCTCCAAGAGTAGGCCCCTCACACAGAGAGCTGTTCCCACCTTTCTCTGGGGGACCAGACTGCTCCTATCCCATTTTTTTATCCCATTCTTTCTTCAAGAATGGTCAAGGCTGATAGTGAGAATATGGGCAGCACTCTCACCTCTGAGTCAGAAAGTCGTGGGTTCAGGTTTCACTGCAAGAAACTTGAGCCCAAAATCTCGGATGACACTCCCAGTACAGTGCTGAGGGAGTGCAACATCCCCACCGACACCTGGGAGTCCCTGGCCAAAGACCGCCCTAAGTGGAGGAAGTGTATCCGGGAGGGCGCTGAGCACCTCGAGTCTCGTCGCCGACAACATGCAGAAAGCAAGCGCAGTCAGCGGAAGGAGCGTGCGGCAAACCAGACTCCCCACCCACCCTTTCCCTCAACCACTGTCTGTCCCACCTGTGACAGGGGCTGTGGCTTCATATTGGACTGTTCAGCCACCTAAGGACTCATTTTTAGAGTCAGATAGGCCCATAAAAGGCGCAACAGTCGACGGAGGCAGGAGTTCGAGCAGCGGGAGTCCGGGGAGGCGTCAGAGAGGCTAGCGCGTGCTGGTGCTGGGGCACAAGGTAAACAAAGAAGTAGAAAGAAATCGAAAGGTGATGACACAGCCAAGGGGTAAGTGATTGGTAGTAGTTTTTCTTTTTCTTTTCCTTTATCAGTAGGTAACCTTTATCATTGTTGTTGCCAAATTAAGTTACTCTAGGGATTAAGTCATGGCAGGAGAGCTCAGACACGTGTCATACTCCTCCTGTGCTATGTGGGAACTCAGGGAAGCTTCCAGTGTCCCTGACGACTGCCTGTGCAGGAAGTGTATCCTGCTGCAGCTCCTGACAGACCACATTGCGGCACTGGAGCTGCGGGTGGATTTACTCTGGAGCATCCACGATGCTGAGGATGCGGTGAATAGCACTTTTAGTGAGTTGGTCACACTGCAGGTAAAGGTTACTCAGGTAGATAGGGAATGGGAGACCAACAGGAAGAGCATTGGAAGGAAGGTAGTGCAGGGGTCCCCTGCGGTCACCCCCCTCCAAAACAGATACACCGTTTATTGGGTACTGCTGGGTGATATGACTCATCAGGGGAGGGCAGCAGCGGCCAAGTTCATGGCACCATGGGTGGCTCTGCTGCACAGGAGGGCAGGAAAAAGAGTGGGAGAGCGATAGTGGTAGGGGATTCTATTGTAAGGGGAATAGATAGATGTTTCTGTGGCTGCAAATCGAGACTCCAGGATGGTATGTTGCCTCCCTGGTGCAAGGATCAAGGATGTCTTGGAGCGGGTGCAGGACATTTTGGAGAGGGAGGGTGAACAGCCAGTTGTTGTGGTGCAGAAAGGTACCAATGATATAGGTAAAAAATGGGATGAGGTCCTACAAGGCGAATTTAGGGAGCGAGGAGTTAAATTAAAAAGTAGGACCTCAAAGGTAGTAATTTCAGGATTGCTACCAGTGCCACGTGCGAGTCAGAGTAGGAATCACAGGATAGCTCAGATGAATACGTGGCTTGAGGAGTGGTGCAGAAGGGAAGGATTCAAATTCCTGGGGCATTGGAACCGGTTCTCAGGGAGGTGGGACCAGTACAAACCGGACGGTCTGCACCTGGGCAGGACCAGAACCAATGTCCTGGGGGAGTGTTTGCTAGTGCTGTTGGGGAGGAGTTAAACGAATATGGCAGGGGGATGGGAAACTATGCAGGGAGACAGAGGGAAGTAGAATGGGGGCAGAAGCAAAAGATAGAAAGAAAAAAAGTAAAGGTGCAGGGCAGAGAAACCCAAGGCAAAAATCAAAAAGGGCCACATTGCAGCAAAATTCTAAAGGGGCAAAGTGTTTTAAAAAGACAAGCCTGAAGAGTATTCATAATAAGGTGGACAAATAAACTGCACAGGCAGCAATTAATGAATATGATATAATTGGCATCATAGAGACATGGCTCCAGGGTGACCAAGGCTGGGAACTCAACATCCAGGGGTATCCAACATTCAGGAAGGATAGACAGAAAGGAAAAGGAGATGGGGTAGCGTTGCTGGTTAAAGAGGAAATGAACGCAATAGTAAGGAAGGACATTAGCTTGGATGATTTGGAATCTGTATGGGTGGAGCTGCGGAACACCAAAGGGTAGAAAATGCTAGTGGGAGTTGTGTACACACCACCAAACAGTAGTAGTGAGGTTGGGGACAGCATCAAACAAAAAATTAGGGATGTGTGCAATAAAGGTACAGCAGTTATCATGGGCGACTTTAATCTACATATTGATTGGGCTAGCCTAACTGGGAGCAATGCGGTGGAGGAGGATTTCCTGGCGTGTATTAGGGATGGTTTTCTAGACCAATATGTCGAGGAACCAACCAGAGAGCTGGCCATCCTAGACTGGGTGATGTGTAATGAGAAAGGACTAATTAGCAATCTTGTTGTGCGAGGCCCCTTGGGGAAGAGTGACCATAATATGGTAGAATTCTTTATTAAGATGGAGAGTGACACAGTTAATTCAGAGACTAGGATCCTGAACTTAAGGAAAGATAACTTTGATAGTATGAGACGTGAATTGGCCAGAATAGACTGACAAATGATACTTAAAGGGTTGACGGTGGATAGGCAATGGCAAACATTTAAAGATCACATGGATGAACTTCAGCCATTTTACATCCCTGCCTGAAGTAAAAATAAAACGGGGAAGGTGGCTCAACCGTGGCTAACAAGGGAAATTAAGGATAGTGTAAAATCCAAGGAAGAGGCATATAAATTGGCCAGAAAAAGCAGCAAACCTGAAGACTGGGAGAAATTTAGAAATCAGCAGAGGAGGACAAAGGGTTTAATTAGGAGGGGGAAAATAGAGTATGAGAGGAAGCTTACAGGAAACGTAAAAACTGACTGCAAAAGCTTCTATAGATATGTGAAGAGAAAAAGATTAGTGAAGACAAACGTAGGTCAGTTTCAGATGACTTTATAATGGGGTTGAAAGAAATGGCAGACCAGTTGAAGAAATACTTTGGTTCTGTCTTCACGAAGGAAGACATAAATAACCTTCTGGAAATACTAGGGGACCGAGGGTCTAGTGAGAAGGAGGAACTGAAGGAAATCCTTATTAGGCGGGAAATTGTGTGAGGGAAATTAATGGGATTGAAGGCAGATAAATCCCTGGGGCCTGATAGTCTGCATCCCAGAGTACTTAAGGAAGTGGCCCGAGAAATAGTGGATGCATTGGTGATCATTTTTCAACAGTCTATCGACTCGGGATCAGTTCCTATGGACTGGAGGGTAGCTAATGTAACACCACTTTTTTAAAAAGGAGGGAGAGAGAAAACAGTGGGGAAAATGTTGGAATCAATTATTAAAGATGAAATAGCAGCACATTTGGAAAGCAGTGACAGGATCGGTCCAAGTCAGCATGGATATATGAAAGGGAAATGATGCTTGACAAATCTTCTGGAATTTTTTGAGGATGTACCTAGTAGAGTGGACAAGGGAGAACCAGTGGATGTGGTGTATTTGGATTTTCAAAAGGCTTTTGACAAGGTCCCACACAAGAGATTGGTGTACAAAATTAAAGCACATGGTATTGGGGGTAATGTACTGACATGGATAGAGAACTTATTGGCAGACAGGAAGCAGAGAGTCGGGATAAACGGGTCCTTTTCAGAACGGCAGGCAGTGACTAGTGGGGTGCCGCAGGGTTCATTACTGGGACCCCAGCTATTTACAATATACATTAATAATTTAATATCTCCAAGTTTGCAGATGACACTAAGCTGGGTGGCGGTGTGAGCTGTGAGGAGGACGCAAAGAGGCTGCAGGGTGACTTGGACAGGTTAGGTGAGTGGGCAAATGCATGGCAGATGCAGTATAATGTGGATAAATATGAGGTTATCTACTTTGGGGGCAAAAACATAAAGGCAGAATATTATCTGAATGGCAGCAGATTAGGAAAAGGGGAGGTGCAATGAGACCTGGGTGTCATGGTACATCAGTCATTGAAAGTTGGCATGCAGGTATAGCAGGCGGTGAAGAAGGCAAATGGTATGTTGGCCTTCATAGCGAGAGGATTTGAGTACAGGAGCAGGGAGGTCTTACTGCAGTTGTACAGGGCCTTGGTGAGGCCTTACCTGGAATATTGTGTTCAGTTTTGGTCTCCTAATCTGAGGAAGGACGTTCTTGCTATTGAGGGAGTGCAGCAAAGGTTCACCAGACTGATTCCCGGGGTGGATGGACTGACATATGAGGAGAGGCTGGATCGATTGGGCCTGTATTCACTGGAGTTTAGAAGGTTGAGAGGGGATCTCATAGAAATAGATAAAATTCTGACGGGACTGGACAGGTTAGATGCAGGAAGAATGTTCCTGATGTTGGGGAAGTCCAGAACCAGGGGACACAGTCTAAGGATAATTGGTAAGCCATTTAGGACTGAGATGAAGAGAGTTGTTAACCTGTGGAATTCCCTACCGCAGAGAGTTGTTGATGCCAGTTCATTGGATATATTCAAGAGGGAGTTAGATATGGCCCTTACAGCTAAAGGGGTCAAAGGGTATGGAGAGAGAGCAGGGAAGGGGTACTGAGGGAATGATCAGCCATGATCTTATTGAATGGTGGTGCAGGCTCGAAGGGCCGAATGGCCTATTCCTGCACCTATTTTTCTATGTTTCTGAGAAAGAGATTGTTGGAAGATCAGGCCCTCAAATGTACCACCAAGCACATGGTCTTCAGGGCTGTACTGATACCCTCCCTCCTGTATGGCTCAGAGACATGGACCATATACAGTAGACACCTGAAGTCGCTGGAGAAATACCACCAACGATGTCTCCACAACATCCTACAAATTCCCTGGGACGACAGGTGCACCAACGTTAGCATCCTCAATCAGGCCACCATCCCCAGCATCGAAGCACTGACCACACTCGACCAGCTCCGTTGGGCAGGCCACATTGTCCGCATGCCCGACACGAGACTCCCAAAGCAAGCGCTCTACTTGGAACTCCTACACGGCAAGCGAGCCCCAGGTGGGCAGAGGAAACGTTACAAGGACACCCTCAAAGCCTCCCTGATAAAGTGCAACATCCCCACCGACACCTGGGAGTCCCTGACCAAAGACCGCCCTAAGTGGAGGAAGAGCATCCGGGAGGGCACTGAGCACCTCGAGTCTCGTCGCCGAGAGCATGCGGAAACCAAGCGCAGGCAGCGGAAGGAACGTGCGGCAAACCAGTCCCACCCTCCCCTTCCCTCAACCACTGTCTGTCCCACCTGTGACAGAGACTGTAATTCCTGTATTGGACTGTTCAGCCACCTGAGAACTCACTTTTAGAGTGGAAGCAAGTCTTCCTCAATTCCGAGGGACTGCCTATGATGATGACGGTTGTGAAAGGCACTATATAAATGCAAGTCTTTTATTTCTAGTAGCCACGGGCAATGATCCATCTAGTTTTTGTGTATCGGCGGGGCGGCAGGGGTGGGGGGGTGGAGACGTGCGCCCCTTTAACAGGCTGCGTCGCTGATGCTAAATTTGGAGTCTCTCGATTTTTCTATTTGAAAGCCGGCTCATTGGTCGCGCGGGATCTGTGGACAATTGCGTGTCTGCGCAGCCTTAACGGGAACATTGGCCGTGGGATCTTTTACGTCCACCTGAGAGGACAGACAGGGCCGCATCTGAAAGACGGCACCTCTGACAGTGTTGCACTCCCTCAGTACTACACTGGCGAGTGTCAGCAGGAGATTACATGCTTGGAGTGGGGCTTGAAGCCACGGATTTCTGACACAGAGTTCAGAGTGCCACGCACTGAGCCATGGCTGACATCAAGTCTAACGCCGAATTACTGAGAGCACAGGTCAAGGGAAAGACAGCTGGAGAATCAGTCCAATGCTCACACGTTATGGGGTACAGTGGCGTCATGGTTTTGTTACTGGACTAGTAATTCAGAGGCCCTTGGACGAATGATCCGGGGACATGAGTTCAAATCCCACCACGGCAGCTGGGGAATTTAAATTCAGTTAATTAAATAAATCTGGAATAAAAAGCCAGTATCGTAATGGTGACCATGAAACAACCAGATTGTTGTTAAAAACCCAACTGGTTCACTGATGTCCTTTAGGGGAGGAAATCTGCTGCTCTTACCCGGTCTGGCCTATCATCATCACCATCTTAGGCAGTCCCTCCAATCGAGGATGACTTGCTTCCACGTCAAAAAGTTCACAGGTGTTTCAGTGAAGGACCTAATATTCCAAATCCCGCACTATATCCTGAAGGGTGGAAGATGCCTGTGGGTGGATTGTTTTAACGTGGGGTGGCCGTTGCACACCAGCCACCACACGGGGCTTGACAGAGCGAGGTCTTGGTCCAGTGGCAAGGGTTAACCAGGACGACTGGAGACCGGCTCTCTGCACAGACCGAGCGCGCGCACATATCGCAGTGTGGGCTGGGCCCGTGCTGCCCCTGGGCCCTCGCCTCTCCCGGGCCCCAATCACGTCCCTCTACAATCTCTGGCCTATATGTAGCTCCAGACGCACAGCAATGTGGTTGACTCCTAACTGCCCTCTGAAATGACGGCGAACCACCATTTTCCCGAGGGCGATTAGGGACGGGCAATAAAGGCGGGCCTTGCCAGCGATGCCCACATTCCATGAACGAATAAGAAATCATCAGTAAAATACTCACACAGACATACCAGCAATCTTTTTTATTGTGGGCACCGCCAGTTTAAAGGTTCTACAAATGTCTTTCCTTCTCCTTTTTCACCCTCTCTCCCCTGACCCTCAAAGTACAATTGAGCAAATTACAGATTATCCATCTCCACCCACATCTCTGCCCCTCCTCAGCGGGTACCTCCCGTCCCCACCAGCGTCAGCCAGGCATCGGACGACGACCCAGCTCCGCGCCCTCTCACATTCAATCACTTGCAGCTGGATTTCTGTTGACACCACTTTAATCCCACTCTTCAAACAGCTCCTCCGTTAATTGACACAGCATTAACCAGCAATCCATGCTACATCTCCACCAGCCCATGGGAGACGGGAAATCCGAAAAAACATTCCTTCTAATCTCCAGCCTTGCTCCAGGCATTTTCGTTTTATATTCATGTCCTCCCGGTCCTGACAATCACAGCCCGAGTTAAATCATTTGCCTCTTCATGAAAGCCGATGAGGATTTTTTTCCCTGATTCCGTGAAATTTTCAAGGGTGTTAGTCTCAGCTTGTGCACTCTCAGACAGAACAAGGTCTTTTTCTGGTGAAGCACTTCAAAGGGAAGACACTGCCTTTAAAGATGGGGTTAAGCACTGGTTGCTATGCCTTTAACCACAAGGGGCTATGTTTAAGTACAGATCAGAACATCGCTTCCAGGGGGCTTCTCCAGTCTCCCACTGCTGAAGGGGTTGGGGGGGCAGGGGAGATTGGCGATGGTTTTGCTCATTGCCTCTGCATTGTCAGCCGTGCTCTGCTAATTGTTCTACACGGCTGGCTCGTAGTTCTGCACTTGCATGCACATTGTCTTGACGGACGAGGAGGGCTTGACTAAAGAGGTAGCCTGGAAGACAGACTCCCCGGAACGTTTGACTTGCACCTGAACTGTAAACACGGAGCTATCCCTGAGCAGCTCATCACCGAGTTACCTCAACACTGGAGAAGAAAAATCACGCAGGGGCAATCAAACAGAATTAGCAGACCCACTGGATAAGCAAAGGACCCTTATCTTGTTCAGCGAGGCCTGTGCGTGCTCATTAATACACTCTCTCCCTCTTCCTGTGTTTGTGTGTAACTGAGGCCTCACATCTGACCCACCCGGGATACATTTCATTACATCGCAGATCGAAAGCACAAACCATTAATGTCAACCTGCCACTAACTCAAGCTTGGGAACATAAGAACATAAGAAATAGGAACAGGAGTCGGCCATTCGGCCCCTCGAGCCTGCTCCACCATTCAATAAGATCATGGCTGATCTGATCATGGACTCAGCTCCACTTCCCCGCCCGCTCCCCATTCCTTTATCGCTCAAAAATCTGTCTCTCTCCACCTTAAATATATTCAATGACCCAGCCTCCACAGCTCTCTGGGCAGAGAATTCCACAGATTTACAACCCTCTGAGAGAAAAAATTCCTCCTCATCTCCATTTTATTCTGAAACTATGCCCCCTAGTTCTAGATTCCCCCTCTTTGTATCCACCTCGTCAAGCACCCTCAGAATCTTATACATTTTAATAAGATCACCTCTCATTCTTCTAAACTCTAATGAGTATCATCATCATCATAGGCAGTCCCTCAAAATCGAGGAAGACTCTAAAAGTGAGTTCTCAGGTGACTGTAACGTCCAATAAGGGAATTACAGTCTCTGTCACAGGTGGGACAGACAGTGGTTGAGGGAAGGGGAGGGTGGGACTGGTTTGCCGCACGCTCCTTCCGCTGCCTGCGCTTGGTTTCTGCATGCTCTCGGCGACGAGACTCGAGGTGCTCAGTGCCCTCCCGGATGCTCTTCCTCCACTTAGGGCGGTCTTTGGCCAGAGACTCCCAGGTGTCGACGGGGATGTTGCATTTTATCAGGGAGGCTTTGAGGGTGTCCTTGTAATGTTTCCTCTGCCTACCTGGGGAACGCTTGCCATGTAGGAGTTCTGAGTAGAGCGCTTGCTTTGGGATTCTCGTGTTGGGCATGTGAACTATGTGGCCCGCCCAACGGAGCTGGTTGAGTGTGGTCAGTGCTTCGATGTTGGGAATGTTGGCCTGAGCGAGAACACTGACGTTGGTGCGTCTGTCCTCCCAGTGGATTTGCAGGATCTTGTGGAGACATCGTTGGTGGTACTTCTCCAGCGCTTTGAGGTGTCTGCTGTACGTGGTCCATGTCTCTGAGGCATACAGGAGGGCGGGTATCATGACAGCCCTGTAGACCATGAGCTTGGTGCCAGATTTAAGGTCCTGGTCTTCGAACACTCTCTTCCTCAGGCGACCGAAGGCTGCGCTGGCGCACTGGAGGCGGTGTTGGACCTCGTCATTGATGTCTGCTTTTGCTGATAATAGGCTACCGAGGTATGGGAAATGGGCCACGTTGTCCAAGGCCTTGTCCAATGAGTAGAGGCCCAACTGGCTCAAAGTTCAGAAGTAAAATTTATTGTCATAGATTTGGAACTCATGATACCAAACCATACTTAAGGAAAACACAGATATCTCATACATCTATTCAACATGGGCTTGGCTTTACTGGGGATCTGATATGGTTCCATTCATTTTCCAAGGTGTGAGCAAGATCTAAGCGCGAGATACAGGTGAAAGCTCCCTCGATACTGTCCCCAGCACAAACCTCAGAAGAGCACCCACCTCCAGCCACCGATGAGCTTTTTGCCCAATCTCACACCGGCCTCACTGGGCAGCGGGGGACGGGAAGAAATTGGTCTCAGGCAATAGTGCAAAACTGGGGTTAACGAAACCAGCCGCCCATTTAATGGTCATGGAATTGTAAAGTCTTACAGCGCAGAAAGAGGCCATTCAGCCCATCCTGTTTGTGCTGGCTCATTGAAAGAGCGAGCCAAATGGTTCCACTCCCCTGCTCTTTACACATAGTCATGCAAACTTGGATTCGAACCCATGCCTCAGAGGTGAAAGTGCAGCATCATACGTACCAACTATGTTGTGGGTTCAAGTCCCACTCCAGGGACTTGAGCACATAAATTTAGGTTGACACTACAGTGCAGTGCCAAGAGAGCGCCGCACTGTCGGAGAGGCATTACTGAGGTAGTGCTGCACTGTTGGAAGGGCGGTACTGAGGGAGCGCCGCATTGTCAGAGGGGCACTACTGAGGGAGCACTGCACTGTCGGAGGGGCACTACTGAGGGAGTGCTGCACTGTCGGAGGGCAGTACTGAGGGAGAGCCGCACTGTCAGAGGTGCCATCTTTCGGATGAGACCTTAAACCGAGGCCCCGTCTGCTCTCTCAGGTGGATGTAAAAGATCCCACAGCACTATTTCGAAGAAGAGTAGGGGAATTACCCCCAGTGCAAGGAAGGTAGTGCAGGGGTTCCCTGCGGTCATCCCCCTGCAAAACAGATACACCGCTTTGAGTACTGTTGAAGGGGATGACTTATCAGGGGAGGGCAGCAGCAGCCAAGTTCATGGCACCGTGGCTGGCTCCGCTGCACAGGAGGGCAGGAAAAAGAGTGGGAGAGCGATAGTGATAGGGGATTCAATTGTAAGGGGAATAGATAGGCGTTTCTGCGGCCACAACCGAGACTCCAGGATGGTATGTTGCCTCCCTGGTGCAAGGGTCAAGGATGTCTCGGAGCGGGTGCAGGACATTCTGAAAAGGGAGGGTGAACAGCCAGTTGTCGTGGTGCATATAGGTACCAACGATATAGGTAAAAAATGGGATGAGGTCCTACGAGATGAATTTAAGGAGCTAGGAGCTAAATTAAAATATAGGACCTCAAAAGTAGTAATCTCAGGATTGCTACCAGTGCCAAGAGCTAGTCAGAGTAGGAATCGCAGGATAGCTCAGATGAATACGTGGTTTGAGCAGTGGTGCAGCAGGGAGGGATTCAAATTCCTGTTGCATTGGAACCGGTTCTGGGGGAGGTAGGACCAGTACAAACCGGACGGTCTGCACCTGGGCAGGACCGGAACCAATGTCCTAGGGGGAGTGTTTGCTAGTGCTGTTGGGGGGGAGTTAAACTAATATGGCAGGGGGATGGGAACCAATGCAGGGAGACAGAGGGAAACAAAATGGAGACAAAAGCAAAAGACAAAAAGGAGATGAGTAAAAGTGGAGGGCAGAGAAACCCAAGGCAAAAAACAAAAAGGGCCACTGTACAGCAAAATTCTAAAGGGTCAAAGTGTAATAAAAAGGCAAGCATGAAAGCTCAGTGCCTCAATGCAAGGAGTATTCAGAACCCAGGAGGCTGCTCTGAGCTGGTTTGAGTGGGTGAGCTCAAATGAGCAGGACCCCAAGAAAGAATGCAAAAGGCAGGAGGCAACAGAGCAGAATAGCCACAAGATGATAGGAAGAGACAATATGTATGAATGTAAATGGGCTGCAGGAGGGGTCAAAACTAAAAATCATGGTTTAAAAACTAGTATTAAAACACTCTACCTAAACGCACGCAGCATTCAAAATAAAGTAAATGAGTTGATGGCACAAATCATTACAAATGGGTATGATTTGGTGGCCATTACAGAAACGTGGTTGCAGGGGGGCCAAGACTGGGAATTAAACATACAGGGGTATCTGACAATTCAGAAAGATAGACAAGAAGGGAAAGGAGGTGGGGTAGCTCTGTTAATAAAGGATGATATCAGGGCAGTTGTGAGAGACGATATTGGCTCTAATGAACAAAATGTTGAATCACTGTGGGTGGAGATTAGAGATAGTAAGGGGAAGAAGTCACTGGTGAGTGTAGTTTATAGGTCCCCAAATTATAACTTCACGGCAGGGCAGGCAATAATCAAGGGAATAATGGAGGCATGTGAAAAAGGAACGGCAGTAATCATGGGGGATTTTAACCTACATATCGATTGGTCAAATCAAATCACACAGGGTAGCCTGGAGGAGGAATTCATAGAATGCATACGGGATTGTTTCTTAGAACAGTATGTTACAGAACCTACAAGGGAGCAAGCTATCTTAGATCTGGTCCTGTGTAATGAGACAGGAAAAATAAACGATCTCCTTGTAAAGGATCCTCTCGGAATGAGTGATCACAGTTTGGTTGAATTTGTAATACAGATTGAGGGTGAGGAAGTAGTGTCTCAAATGAGCATACTATGCTTAAACAAAGGGGACTACAGTGGGATGAGGGCAGAGTTGGCTAAAGTAGAATGGAAACTCAGACTAAACGGTGGCACAATTGAGGAACAGTGGAGGACTTTTAAGGAGCTCTTTCATAGTGCTCAACAAAAATATATTCCAGTGAAAAAGAAGGGCGGTAAGAGAAGGGATAACCAGCCGTGGATAACCAAGGAAATAAAGGAGAGTATCAAATTAAAAACCAATGCGTATAAGGTGGCCAAGGTTAGTGGGACACTAGAAGATTGGGAACATTTTAAACGACAGCAAAGTATGACTAAGAAAGCAATAAAGAAAGGAAAGATAGATTACGAAAGTAAACTTGCGCAAAACATAAAAACAGATAGTAAAAGCTTTTACAGATATATAAAACGGAAAAGAGTGACTAAAGTAAATGTTGGTCTCTTAGAAGATGAGAAGGGGGATTTAATAATGGGAAATGTGGAAATGGCTGAGACCTTAAACAATTATTTTGCTTCGGTCTTCACAGTGGAAGACACAAAAACCATGCCAAAAATTGCTGGTACAGGAATGTGGGAAGGGAGGACCTTGAGACAATCACTATCACTAGCGGGGGTAGTGCTGGACAGGCTAATGGGACTCAAGGTAGACAAGTCCCCTGGTCCTGATGAAATGCATCCCAGGGTATTAAAAGAGATGGCGGAAGTTATAGCAGATGCATTCGTTATAATCTACCAAAATTCTCTGGACTCTGGGGAGGTACCAGCGGATTGGAAAGCAGCTAATGTAATGCCTCTGTTTAAAAAAGGGGGCAGACAAAAGGCAGGTAACTATAGGCCAGTTAGTTTAACATCTGTAGTGGGGAAAATGCTTGAAGCTATCATTAAGGAAGAAATAGCGGGACATCTAGATAGGAATAGTGCAATCAAGCAGACGCAACATGGATTCATGAAGGGGAAATCATGTTTAACTAATTTACTGGAATTCTTTGAGGATATAACGAGCATGGTGGATAGAGGTGTACCGATGGATGTGGTGTATTTAGATTTCCAAAAGGCATTCGATAAGGTGCCACACAAAAGATTACTGCAGAAGATAAAGGTACGCGGAGTCAGAGGAAATGTATTAGCATGGAAAGAGAATTGGCTGGCTAACAGAAAGCAGAGAGTCGGGATAAATGGTTCCTTTTCGGGTTGGAAATCGGTGGTTAGTGGTGTGCCACAGCGATCAGTGCTGGGACCACAACTGTTTACAATATACATAGATGACCTGGAAGAGGGGACAGAGTGTAGTGTAACAAAATTTGCAGATGACACTAAGATTAGTGGGAAAGCAGGTTGTGTAGAGGACACAGAGAGGCTGCAAAGAGATTTAGATAGGTTAACTGAATGGGCTAAGGTTTTGCAGATGGAATACAATGTCGGAAAATGTGAGGTCATCCACCTTGGGAAAAAAAACAGTAAAAGGGAATATTATTTGAATGGGGAGAAATTACAACATGCTGCGGTGCAGAGGGACCTGGGGGTCCTTGTGCATGAATCCCAAAAAGTTAGTTTGCAGGTGCAGCAGCTAATCAGGAAGACGAATGGAATGTTGGCCTTCATTGCGAGAGGGATGGAGTACAAAAGCAGGGAGGTCCTGCTGCAACTGTATAGGGTATTGGTGAGGCCGCACCTGGAGTACTGCGTGCAGTTTTGGTCACCAGGATATACTAGCTTTGGAGGGGTGTACAGAGACGATTCACTAGGCTTATTCCGGAGATGAAAGGGTTACCTTATGATGATAGATTGAGTAGACTGGGTCTTTACTCCTTGGAGTTCAGAAGGATGAGGGGTGATCTTATAGAAACATTTAAAATAATGAAAGGGAAAGACAAGATAGAGGCAGAGAGGTTGTTTCCACTGGTCGGGGAGACTAGAACTAGGGGGCACAGCCTCAAAATATGGGGAAGCCAATTTAAAACCAAGTTGAGAAGGAATTTCTTCTCCCAGTGGGTTGTGAATCTGTGGAATTCTCTGCCCAAGAAAGCAGTTGAGGCTAGCTCATTGAATGTATTCAAATCACAGATTTTTAACCAATAAAGGAATTAAGGGTTACGGGGAGCGGGCGGGTAAGTGGAGCTGAGTCCACGGCCAGATCAGCCATGATCTTGTTGAATGGCGGAGCAGACTCAAGGGGCTAGATGACCTACTCCTGTTCCTAATTCTTATGTTCTTATGTTCTTATGTCCTGGGGCCAATATTTATCCCTCAATCAACATAACAAAAACAGATTATCTGGTCATTATCACATAGCTGTGTGTGGGAGCTTGCTGTGCGCAAACTGGCTGCCATGTTTCTCAAATTACAACAGTGACTACACTCCAAAAGCACTTCATTGGCTGTAAAGCACTTTGAGACGTCCGGTGGTCGTGAAAGGCACTATATAAATGTAAGTCTTTCTTTTTAACTCAGCGAACTAACAAAAGTCGACCGACATTGTACAAAGAACAGTCCTCCACCCCAAACAAAAACACACTAATAACTCACATATTGTCCTGAGCAAGAAAGTGATGTCAAAATATCCTTGAATTTATATACGATCTTATTATATCTCCCATGGAGACATACTTCGCACAAAATGCACATTTTAAACAAAACTCTGTCAACGAACCATTATGTTTCAAGTACACTGAAAGTGCAGTAGGACACGGGTTTGTAACTTCAGATGGAAATATACCCAACACCCCTTCACTTTAAGTATACGAAATCCATCGAGGTGTACAAGGGTTGAGAGCACAAGGTTTATTTATTTTTGCAGTGGAGGTCCTCCAAGTAACGTTGCCCATTGGCCATTTATGTGGTGCATTTTGCAGCATTTTGGAATGTATAATGGAGAGGGGCAGTACATTGTTTTTTTCCTAAAGGCTGGTGTGGAGGGTAAACCTCTGAATGGCCGGTTCCTGTGTTGTACATTCTCTGTAAAAAGGGACAGTTGGTGAATGTTCTGGACGACTTCTCTCTATTTTAGAGGAATTCATTCCTTTTCTTCATATTTTAAGGCTTCTCTCTCCCAATTGCAGCTATTACGGCTGGAATAAAAGTTTCGATATTCTTCTTTCAAAACGGTTTTAACTCCGGACGGACTTCCCGCTCAGGCCTGAGTTAAAATCGCAGTCGGGTCTCAGTGATGTCATCGGGCCGCATCATGCCCATGTAAAGAAGGACCCTGTTGGCTCCGGGTGGGTGTCCTCGCTGCCTGCTCAGGAGAGCAGGTTAAAATCGCAGATGTTGCGATTGTGGCGGCTTTCAGACAGGCCAGAGCCCGGGGCGATTTTAACGCCCACCCACCAGGTTTCTGCTGAGCGAGTCGGGTTATAATCGTCTCCCCGTCTAAAACTCAATAAGGGATGGGAACCCAACCTTGCTGACCATTTCAATCGAGGTTACAAGCAGCAGTATTCCAAAAGCTTTCATTCACCCACTTCCCAGCAGGTGATACATTACGCGAGGTGGCAGGGAGTGGGGAGGGTGGGCTGGGGGTTCGTGGGTTGGGGTAGGGGTGGGGAGGTGAGGTCTGGGGGCTCATGTGCAAAATGTAGAATTGTTACAAGGATTCTCATTCATTTTTCACCCATGGATCAATTTCACCTTTCTGAAAAGTTGAAAAGTTAACCAGAGGCCACAGATTTAAGGGAATTGGCACAAGAACCAGAGGGGAGATAAGGAGACATTTCTTTATGCAGCGAGTTGTAGTATCTGGAACACGTTCTCTGGAAGCAAATTCACTCGTAACTTTCATAAGAGAACTGGATAAATAGTAGTAAAAGAAAAATTGCAGGGCTGTGGGGAACGATCGTCGACTGTACATCTCAAACCCGGTGCTTAAACGTGAATCCAGTGCGTTGGCCCAACCAGTTCTTGCATTGTTACTCGGGCTAAACTGTACGCAATCAGGAGTTGGAGCCAAGTGTTTAGAAGAATGAGAGGTGATCTCATTGAAACATACAGAATTCTCACAGGGCTTGACAGGGTAGATGCTGGGAGGGTGTTTCCCCCGGGCTGGGGAGTCTAGAACCAGGGGTCACAGTCTCAGGATAAGGGGTCAGCCATTTAGAACTGAGATGAGGAGGAATTTCTTCACTCAGAGGGTGGTGAATCTTTGGAATTCTCTGCCCGAGGGCTGTGGAGGCTCAGTTGTTGAGTATATTCAAGGCTGACTTCGATAGATTTTTGGACTCTAAGGGAATTTAGGGATATGGAGATCGGGCGGGAAAGTGGAGTTGAGGTCGAAGATCAGCCATGATCGTATTGAATGGTGGAGCAGGCTCGAGGGGCCGAATGGCCGACTCCTGCTCCTAATTCTGATGTTCTTATGTACCAGACCAACTGAGTACTAGGCAATGAATGAATTGTTCCAGTTTACTGACTGCGTATCATGTGCCTGTTTAATTCAGTTGGAAGTCTGTTTGCTGATACATGGGGCTGATTAATCACAGTGGGACTGATTCTCCATCTCCCTTTGTGGACTTGTAAAGTTTCAATAACTCCCCCCGGGCAGGAACCTATTCTAGGTCATGTTGTACTAACGATCTGATCATTAGCACAAATGGAGGAACGGCAGCACTTTTTTACATTGAGAAACCAAAGTGAAGGGCCATTATAGCAGAGACCAGCTGGGTTGAAAAGAGTAAAAGAGATGAGATAAATCAAGAAGCAGCAATCAGATGACACCTACCTTGGGTTTTACAAACCTGCAGATCAGAATGTATAATGAGATCCAGGGGGATAAAAGGAGATACAACAGGAGGTGGAGGAAAAAGTCTTGAGTCTGACATGTGGCAAAGATGAGGAAGACTGTGGGGGAGAAATGTGGTGGGAGAGCACCCCTGGCGAGGGTGGGAACAGGGGCGCTAAAGGGTTTGCAGCCGCGAGTGCCGGCATTCGCGCCACTCGGCAGATTCGGTGTGCCGGTACCGACGGTGCTGAGCAGTATTGCCCGGGAGCACCGCGCCGGTGTGCAACGCCCCCGGTATCGACACGGAGGCAACATTCGGTTACCGCGGCAGCGCCCCCTAGTGACCCCGCCAGAGAAAGCTGGTGTGCAGAGCTGTCCCGGGGCGCTACGGGAAGGAACGACTGCGCGAGGGAAGTGTGAGGGATATATATTATTTTGCGATGTAACTTTATTTGGGGTGAGGAATGTATGGGGAATGTTATCGTGTTGTTTGTTCTGATTCTGTGTTTTGCCGGGGGGCCTCTCTCGGGGCATTCCGAAACCAGCTCTTTAGTGCGGTTATTCAGTTGCTCACCCGACCCAGGGCCCCGAGAGAGTGTGTAACCCCTCCCTCAGCGCTAACCCCCTCTCTCAGGGTGCAAACACTCAATTTGGTGGCTCCCGACGCTAAAAATCTTCCGTGGCCAGCTTTAGCGACTGCCCGACATCAGCGCCTGAAACCCTCCAAACAAACTTCTCGTCCTGTGTAATTGGAGTGGGTATTTGAATTATATAAAGAACATAAGAACATAAGAATTAGGAACAGGAGTAGGCCATCTAGCCCCTTGAGCCTGCTCCGCCATTCAACAAGATCATGGCTGATCTGGCCGTGGACTCAGCTCCACTTACCCGCCCGCTCCCCATAACCCTTAATTCCCTTATTGGTTAAAAATCTATCTATCTGTGACTTGAATACATTCAATGAGCTAGCCTCAACTGCTTCCTTGGGCAGAGAATTCCACAGATTCACAACCCTCTGGGAGAAGAAATTCCTTCTCAACTCGGTTTTAAATTGGCTCCCCCGTATTTTGAGGCTGTGCCCCCTAGTTCTAGTCTCCCCGACCAGTGGAAACGACCTCTCTGCCTCTATCTTGTCTATCCCTTTCATTATTTTAAATGTTTCTATAAGATCACCCCTCATCCTTCTGAATTCCAACGAGTAAAGACCCAGTCTACTCAATCTATCATCATAAGGTAACCCCCTCATCTCCGGAATCAGCCTCGTGAATTATCTCTGTACCCCCTCCAAAGCTAGTATATCCTTCCTTAAGTAAAGTGACCGAAACTGCACGCAGTACTCCAGGTGCGGCCTCACCAATACCCTGTACAGTTGCAGCAGGACCTCCCTGCTTTTGTACTCCATCCCTCTCGCAATGAAGTCCAACATTCCATTCGCCTTCCTGATTACCTGCTGCACCTGCAAACTAACCTTTTGGGATTCATGCACAAGGACCCCCAGGTCCCTCTGCACCTCAGCATGTTGTAATTTCTCCCCATTCAAATAATATTCCCTTTTACTGTTTTTTTTCCCAAGGTGGATGACCTCACACTTTCCGACATTGTATTCCATCTGCCAAACCTTAGCCCATTCGCTTAACCTATCCAAATCTCCTTGCAGCCTCTCTGAGTCCTCTACACACTCCGCTTTCCCACTAATCTTAGTGTCATCTGCAAATTTTGTTGCACTACACTCTGTCCCCTCCTCTAGGTCATCTATGTATATTGTAAACAGTTGTGGTCCCAGCACTGATCCCTGTGGCACACCACTACCCACCGATTTCCAACCTGAAAAGGACCCATTTATCCCGACTCTCTGCTTTCTGTTAGCCAGCCAATTCTCTATCCATGCTAATACATTTCCTCTGACTCCGCATACCTTTATCTTCTGCAGTAACCTTTTGTGTGGCACCTTATCGAATGCCTTTTGGAAATCTAAATACACCACATCCATCGGTACACCTCTATCCACCATGCTCGTTATATCCTCAAAGAATTCCAGTAAATTAGTTAAACATGATTTCCCCTTCATGAATCCATGCTGCGTCTGCTTGATTGCACTATTCCTATCTAGATGTCCCGCTATTTCTTCCTTAATGATAGTTTCAAGCATTTTCCCCACTACAGATGTTAAACTAACCGGCCTACAGTTACCTGTCTTTTGTCTGCCCCCTTTTTTAAACAGAGGCGTTACATTAGCTGCTTTCCAAACCACTGGTACCTCCCCAGAGTCCAGAGAGTTTTGGTAGATTATAACGAATGCATCTGCTATAACTTCCGCCATCTCTTTTAATACCCTGGGATGCATTTCATCAGAACCAGGGGACTTGTCTACCTTGAGTCCCATTAGCCTGTCCAGCACTACCCCCCTAGTGATAGTGATTGTCTCAAGGTCCTCCCTTCCCACATTCCTGTGACCAGCAATTTTTGGCATGGTTTTTGTGTATTCCACTGTGAAGACCGAAGCAAAATAATTGTTTAAGGTCTCAGCCATTTCCACATTTCCCATTATTAAATCCCCCTTCTCATCTTCTAAGAGACCAACATTTACTTTAGTCACTCTTTTCCGTTTTATATATCTGTAAAAGCTTTTACAATCTGTTTTTATACCCTGGGATGCATTTCATCAGGACCAGGGGACTTGTCTACCTTGAGTCCCATTAACCTGTCCAGCACTACCCCGCTAGTGATAGTGATCATCTCAAGGTCCTCCCTTCCCACATTCCTATGACCAGCAATTTTTGGCATGGTTTTTGTGTCTTCCACTGTGAAGACAGAAGCAAAATAATTGTTTAAGGTCTCAGCCATTTCCACATTTCCCATTATTAAATCCCCCTTTTCATCTTCTAAGGGACCAACATTTACTTTAGTCACTCTTTTCCGTTTTATATATCTGTAAAAGCTTTTACTATCTGTTTTTATGTTTTGCACAAGTTTACCTTCGTAATCTATCTTCCCTTTCTTTATTGCTTTTTTAGTCATTCTTTGCTGTTGCTTAAAATCTTCACAATCCTCTAGTTTCCCACTAACCTTGACCACCTTATACGCATTGGTCTTTGATTTGATACTTTCCTTTATTTCCTTGGTTATCCACGGCTGGTTATCTCTTCTCTTGCCACCCTTCTTTTTCACTGGAATATATTTTTGTTGCGCATTATGAAAGAGCTCCTTAAAAGTCCTCCACTGTTCCTCAATTGTGCCACCGTTTAGTCCTTGTTTCCAGTCTACTTTAGCCAACTCTGACCTCATCCCACTGTAGTCCCCTTTGTTTAAGCATAGTACTCTCGTTTCTGACACAACTTCCTCATCCTCAATCTGTATTACAAATTCAACCATATTGTGATCACTGATTCCGAGAGGATCTTTTACGAGGAGATCGTTTATTTTTCCTGTCTCGTTACACAGGACCACATCCAAAATGGCTTGCTCCCTTGTAGGCTCTGTTACATACTGTTCTAAGAAACAATCCCATATGCATTCTATGAATTCCTCCTCCAGGCTACCTCCTGCGATTTGATTGGAACAATCGATATGTTGGTTAAAATCCCCCATAACTACTGCCGTTCCTTTTTCACATGCCTCCATTATTCCCTTGATTATTGCCCGCCCCACCATGAAGTTATTATTTGGGGGCCTATAAACTACGCCGACCAGTGACTTTTCCCCCTTACTATCTCTAATCTCCACCCACAATGATTCAACATTTTGTTCATTGGAGCCAATATCATCCCTCACAACTGCCCTGATATCATCCCTTATTAACAGAGCTACCCCACCTCCCTTCCCTTCCTGCCTATCTTTCCGAATCGTCAGATACCCCTGTACGTTTAATTCCCAGTCCTGGCCACCTTGCACCATGTTTCTGTAATGGCCACCAAATCATACCCATTTGTAATGATTTGTGCCGTCAACTCATTTACTTTATTTCTAATGCTGCGTGCATTTAGGCAGAGTGTTTTCATCCTAGTTTTTAAACCATGATTTTTAGTTTTTACCCCTCCTGCAGCCCTTTTATATTCAGTGGTCCTTTTTGTTTTTTGCCTTGGGTTTCTCTGCCCTCCACTTTTACTCATCTCCTTTCTGTCTTTTGTTTTTGTCTCCTTTTTGTTTCCCTCTGTCTCCCTGCATTGGTTCCCATCCCCCTGCCATATTAGTTTAACTCCTCACCAACAGCACGAGCAAACACTCCCCCTAGGACATTGGTTGCGTTCCTGCCCAAGTGCAGACCGTCCGGTTTGTACTGGTCCCACCTCCCCCAGAACCGGTTCCAATGCCCCACGAATTTGAATCCCTCCCTGCTGCACCACTGCTCAAGCCACGTATTCATCTGAGCTATCCTGCGATTCCTACTCTGACTAGCACGTGGCACTGGTAGCAATCCTGAGATTACTACTTTTGAGGTCCTACTTTTTAATTTAACTCCTAGCTCCTTAAATTCGTCTCGTAGGACCTTATCCCTTTTTTTACCTATGTCGTTGGTACCAATGTGCACCACGACAACTGGCTGTTCTCCCTCCCTTTTCAGAATGTCCTGCACTCGCTCGGAGACATCCTTGACCCTTGCACCAGGGAGGCAACATACCATCCTGGAGTCTCGGTTGCGGCCACAGAAACGCCTATTTATTCCCCTTATGATTGAATCCCCTATCACTATCGCTCTCCCACTCTTTTTTATGCCCTCTTGTACAACACAGCCAGCCACGGTGCCATGAACTTGGCTGCTGCTGCTCTCCCCTGATGAGTCATCCCCCTCAACAGTACCCAAAGCAGTGTATCTGTTTTGCAGGGGGATGACCACAGGGGACCCCTGCACTACCTTCTTTGTACTACTCTTCCTGCTGGTCTTCCATTCCCTGGCTGGCTGTGGATCCTTCTCATGCGGTAAGACCAACTCGCTACACCTGCCACTTAAGTCATTTTCAGCATTATGGATGCTCCAGAGTGAATCCACCCTCAGCTCCAATTCCGCAACGCGGTCCATCAGGAGCTGGAGGCGGATACACTTCTCACACACGTAGTCGTCAGTGACACCGGAAGTGTCCCTGAGTTCCCACATGGTACAGGAGGAGCATATCACGTGACCGAGCTCTCCTGCCATGCCTTAACCCTTAGATACCCTTAAATTGGTAATAACAATGCTACAGTTTACTTACTGATATAAAAAATAAAAAGAAAAGCTGCTCACCAATCACCAGTCAATCACTTACCCCATTGGCTGTGACGTCACCTTTTGATTCCTTTCTACTTCTTTTTTGCTTTCTCTCCCGCTGTAGCTGCACAAGTCACGCCTTTATAGGCCTCTCCGACACTGCTCCCACCTCTCGCCAACTGCCGCTGACTCTCGAGCTCCCTCTGGGCCTTTATAGGCCGCTCCGACACTGCTCCCTCTGGGCCTTTATAGGCCATTCCGACGCTGCTCCCTCTGGGCCTTTATAGGCTGCTCCGACACTGACTCTCGAGCTCCCACTGGGCCTTTTATAGGCCACTCCGACACTGCTCGCACCTCTCACCAACTGCCGCTGGCTCTCGAGCTCCCGCTGGGCCTTTATAGGCCGCTCCGACACTGCTCCCGCTGGGCCTTTATAGGCCTCTCCGACACTGCTCCCTCTGGGCCTTTATAGGCCTCTCCAACACTGCTCCCTCTGGGCCTTTATAGGCCGCTCCGACACTGCTCCCACCTCTCGCCAACAGAAACAATTGAGGAATGTTCAAAGAAGCAGTTGCCATGGTAATATTGGTCAAATGTAGAAAGCAGGGATGGAGACAGAGAACTTGCATTTCTATAGCGCCTCTCACAGCCTGAGGGCATCCCAAAGTCCTTTACAGCCAATGAAGTACATTCTGGAGTGTAGTCACTGTTGTAATGTGGGCAACGCGGCAACCAGTTTGTGCACAGCAAGCTCCCACAATCAGTAATGAGATAATGAGCAGATAATTTGTTTTAGCGATGTGGGTTGAGAGGTAAATATTGCACCAGAACACCGGGGAGAGCTCCCCCGTTCTTCGTCAAGATATGCCATCGGATTTTTAACATCCACCTCAGAGTGCAGACGTTTAACCGTTTAATGACTCATCCAAAAATGCGGCACCTCCAACAGTTCAACACTGCAAACATGCCTGCGAAGATTGCCACCATTTGACTTTTGTGATATAAATGTATTCCTTTAATCACTACAAACACTACAGTGCGGCACTCCCTCAGTACTGCCCCTCCGACAGTGCGGCACTCCCTCAGTACTGCCCCTCCGACAGTGCAGCACTCCCTCAGTACTGCTCATCTGACAGTGCAGCACTCCCTCAGTACCGCCCCTCCGACAGTGCGGCGCTCCCTCAGTACTGCCCCTCCGACAGTGCAGCACTCCCTCAGTACCGCCCCTCCGACAGTGCAGTGCTCCCTCAGTACTGCCCCTCCGAGAGTGCAGCACTCCCTCAGTACTGCCCCTCCGACAGTGCAGCACTCCCTCAGTACCGCCCCTCCGACAGTGCGGCGCTCCCTCAGTACTGCCCCTCCGACAGTGCGGCACTTCCTCAGTACTGCCCCTCCGACAGTGCGGCACTCCCTCAGTACTGCCCCTCCAACAGTGCGGCGCTCCCTCAGTACTGTCCCTCCGACAGTGCGGCACTCCCTCAGTACTGCCCCTCCGACAGTGCGGCGCTCCCTCAGTACTGTCCCTCCGACAGTGCGGCACTTCCTCAGTACTGCCCCTCCGACAGTGCGGCACTCCCTCAGTACTGCACTAGAGTGTAGTGTCATTCTAGATTTATGTGTTCAGGTTTCTGTGGACGTGAACCTACAAATTTCTGACTCGGAGGTGAGTCTGTTGCCCACTGATACTGGAACCAGTCTGAAATCATAGAATTAGAGCATAGAAGGAGGGCAATCGGCCCATTGTGCCTGTACCGGCCCCCACGCAGCTCTTTCCCCACAGCCCTGAAATACTTTCCTTTGCAACTATTTATCCAATTCCCGGTTTAAAAGTTATTATTGAATCTGCTCCCACCGCCCTTTCAGGCAGCGCGTTCCCGATCACAACAACACGCTGCGTAAAATAAATTCTCCTCATCTCCACGCCTTCCCCCCTTCCCTCGACAACCAGTGGTTTATAAATGTTCAGCAAATGTTCTTTCATTTTGTACTTTATGCCTCTATTTGGATAGTGGGTCCACTCCAGGAACTTGAGCACAAAAGAATCTAGGCTGGCACCCCAGTGCAGTACTGAGCGAGCGCCGCACTGTCAGACGGGCATTATTGAGGGAGCACTGCACTGTTGGAAGGGCAGTACTGAGGGAGCGCTGCACTGTCGAGGGGCAGTACTGAGGGAGCGCTGCACTGTCGAGGGGCAGTACTGAGGGAGTGCCGCAATGTCGGAGGGGCAGTACTGAGGGAGTGCCGTAATGTCGAGGGGCAGTACTGAGGGAGACCCGCACTGTTGGAGGGGCAGTACTGAGGGAGCGCCGCACAGTCGGAGGGTCAGTACTGAGGGAGTGCTGCACTGTCGGAGGGGCAGTACTGAGGGAGCGCTGCACTGTCGAGGGGCAGTACTGAGGGAGTGCCGCAATGTCGAGGGACAGTACTGAGGGAGACCCGCACTGTTGGAGGGGCAGTACTGAGGGAGAGCCGCACTGTCGGAGGGGCAGTACTGAGGGAGTGCTGCACTGTCAGAGGGTCAGTACTGAGGGAGTGCTGCACTGTCGGAGGGGTAGTACTGAGGGAGTGCTGCACTGTCGGAGGGGCAGTACTGAGGGAGCGCCACACTGTTGGAGGGGCAGTACTGAGGGAGCGCCGCATTGTCGGAGGGGCAGTACTGAGGGACTACTGCACTGTCAGAGGGGCAGGACTGAGATGTTAAAACGAGGCCCCATCTGCTCTCTTAGGTGGATGTAAAAGATCCCATGACATTATTTCGAAGAAGAGCAGGGGAGTTCTCCCCGGTGTCCTGGGGAGAATATTTATCCCTCAACCAACATCACTAAAACAGATTATCTGGTCATTGTCACATCGCTGTGTGTGGAAGCTTGCTGTGCGCAAATTGGCTGCTGCGTTTCCCACATTACAACAGTGACTACACTCCAAAAGTACTTCATTGGCTGTAAAGCGCTTTGAGATGTCTGGTGGTTGTGAAAGGCGCTATAGAAATGCAAGTCTTACTTTCTTTTTTGAGAGCTTCTGTTGTCTGCAGTGAGATTCTGCATACCGTGCTGGGAGTGGTGTGCTCTGTTGCTTATTTGCATTCCAGTGAGCTGCCGCTTCAGTTTTTCTGCCCCCTCTCTTGGAGACTTCAATTAAACACCTAGGAGATAAATTCTGATAGATCAAACACTTCTGTCCATCAATCGAGGGATTATCTCTGAACTCTCGGGAAGCAATCAAGCATGAAGATGTGTTCCAAACCAACTGGGTTTTTGAATTCTGCTGAAGGCGATGAGCGTCCAAGATAATCACCCCGATCGGTCCACACTAACTACCTTGCAACGCAAAGCAGGAGCGAAATGTTAAAAGGTTAGGTTGTGATCCAAACACAGATGAGACTGCACACTGGGAGGTTAAAGTAACAGTGACCTCAGTCTTTATTAAGACACTCCAGAGTGAGGAACAGGTCTTAGGGGCCGGCTTATATACAGTGCTCCCAAGGGATGCTGGGATCCCTTGGGACTTCAGGGGATGCGCTCCCTGGTGGCGGAACATGGGAGTGCATGCTTTACAGATACACAACATCACTCCCTCCCAAAGTCAAAGTGAAAACTATTTACAAGGTGAGGCAGTCGGGAGCCTTTCTTTCCCTGGTGGACCGCCTCGGTACAAATGTCTGTTCTGGTGTGTTGGCTGTGCCCTCGCTGGGCTGGCGTGTTGTTGGCCCTGCTGGGCTGCTGGGTGAGCCTGGCCTTGCTGGGCTGTTGGGCGTGATGGGTTCGATTTACTGGTCCGGGGTGGTGTCATTGATTCTTTGGGTGTGTTTTGTGTGCTCGAAATAGGTGGTGTCTGCTGTGGGTTGTTCAGGGCAGTCTGTGAACCGCAGCCTCGTTTGGTCCAGGTGCTTTCTGCAAATTTCTCCATTGTCTAGTTTGACTACAAACACCCTACTCCCTTCTTTAGCTATCACCGTGCCCGCGATCCACTTGGGACCATGTCCATAGTTTAGCACATACACAGGGGGTCATTCAGATCAATTTCCCGTGACACAGTGGCGCGACCATCGTTTACATTTTGTTGCTGCCGCCTGCTCTCTACCTGATGATGCAGGTTGGGGTGGACCAGCGAGAGTCTGGTTTTAAGTGTCCTTTTCATGAGTAGCTCAGCTGGGGGCACCCCTGTGAGCGAGTGGGGTCTCGTGCGGTAGCTGACCAGTACTCGGGACAGGCGGGTTTGGAGTGAGCCTTCTGTGACTCATTTAAGGCTCTGTTTGATGGTTTGTACTGCCCGCTCTGCCTGCCCATTGGAGGCTGGTTTAAACGGGGCCGAGGTGACATGTTTGATCCCATTGCGGGTCATGAATTCTTTAAATTCGGCACTGGTGAAACATGGCCCGTTGTCACTGACCAGTATGTCAGGCAGGCCGTGGGTGGCAAACATGGCCCTCAGGCTTTCAATGGTGGCGGTGGCGGTGCTTCCCGACATTATTTCACATTCAATCCATTTTGAAAAAGCATCCACCACCACCAGGAACATTTTACCGAGAAATGGGCCCGCATAGTCGACATGGATCCTCGACCATGGTCTGGAGGGCCAGGACCACAAACTTAGTGGTGCCCGATATTATTTCTGTGCACATTGCTCAACTGAGCACATACTCTGCATTGCCGTACACAGAACTCTAAGTCAGAGTCGATACCGGGCCACCACACGTGGGATCTGGCTATCACTTTCATCATTACTATACCCGGGTGTGTGCTGTGGAGATCTGAGATAAACGTCTCCCTGCCCTTTTGGGTAGCACTACGCGGTTACCCCACAACAGGCAGTCTGCCTGAATGGACAGCTCGTCCTTTCGCCGCTGGAACGAGCTCTTGCATTTCAACGGGGATGCTGGCCCAGCTCCCATGCAGTACACAGTTTTTTTTACTAGGGACAGCAGAGGATCTTGGCTGGTCCAATTTCTAATCTGGCGGGCCGTGACAGGTGATTTATCATTTTCAAATGCTTCCATGACCATCAACAAGTCTGCGGGCTGCGCCACCATCAACAAGTTTGCAGGCTGCGTCATTTCCACCCCCGTGGTGGGCAATGGTAGCCGACTGAGAGCATCCGCACAGTTCTCGGTGCCTGGCCTGTGGCGGATGGTATAGTTATACGCTGATAGCGCGAGTGCCCACCTTTGTATGCGGGCTGAGGCATTCGTATTTATCCCCTTGTTTTCAGCGAACAGGGATGTGAGGGGCTTGTGATCGATTTCCAGCTCAAATTTGAGGCCAAACAGGTACTGATGCATTTTCTTTACCCTGAACACACGCGCTAATGCCTCTTTCTCAATCATGCTGTAGGCCCTCTCAGCCTTTGACAAGCTCCTGGAGGCATAGGCAACAGGTTGCAACTTCCCCGCAACGTTAGCTTGTTGTAATACACACCCGACTCCGTACGACAACGTGTCACATGCTAACACAAGTCATTTACATGGGTTATACAATACAAGCAGCTTGTTGGAGCATAAAATGTTTCTGGCTTTCTCAAAAGCAATTACTTGGTTTTTTTCCCCATACCCAGTTCTCACCTTTGTGCAATAACACATGTAGGGGCTCTAAGAGGGTCTTTAATCCCGGTAGGAAGTTACCAAAATAGTTGAGGAGTCCCAGGAACGACCGCAGCTCCGTGACGTTCTGTGACCTGGGCGCATTCCTGATAGCCTCTGTCTTGGCATCTGTGGGCCGAATGCTATCCGCTGTGATTTTTCTCCCCAAAAACTCCACTTCTGTTGCCATGAAAATGCATTTCGACCTCTTCAGCCGCAGCCCTACGCGATCCAGTCGCTGGAGGACCTCCTCCAGGTTTTGTAGGTGCTCGACGGTGTCCCGACCCGTGACCAATATGTCATCCTGAAAAACCACCGTGCATGGTACCAACTTGAGTAGGTTCTCCATGTTTCTCTGGAAGATCGCTGCAGCCGACCGAATTCCAAACGGGCATCTGTTATAGATGAACAGTCCCTTGTGCGTGTTGATGCAGGTGAGGCCCTTCGAAGACTCCTCCAGCTCCTGCATCTTACAGGCCGAAGTCAGGTCAATTTTGGTGAACGTCTTGCCTCCTGCCAGCGTCGCAAATAGATCGTCTGCCTTAGGTAGCGGGTATTGGTCCTGTAGCGAGAAACGATTAATAGTTACTTTATAATCGCCGCAAATCCTGACCGTGCCATCACTTTTGAGTACTGGAACAATCGGACTGGCCCACTCACTGAATTCCACTGGGGAGATGATGCCCTCGCGTTGCAGCCTGTCCAGCTCGATTTCCACTATCACTCTCATCATGTGAGGTACCGCTCGCGCCTTGTGGTGAATGGGTCATGCCTCTGGGACCAAGTGAATCCACACCTTCGCCCCGGAAAAGTTTCCAATGCCTGGCTCAAAAAGGGAAGAAAATTTGCTAAGAACCTGGGTACATGAGGCCTCATCGACATATGGTCTAGAAAACCATCCCTTATGCACTCCAGGAAATCCTCCTCCACCGTATTGCTTCCAGTTTGGCTAGCCCAATCTATGTGCATATTAAAGTCACCCATTATAACTGCTGGACCTTTATTGCATGCACCCCTAATTTCCTGTTTGATGCCCTCCCCAACATCACTACTACTGTTTGGAGGTCTGTACACAACTCCCACTAACGTTTTTTGCCCTTTGGTGTTCTGCAGCTCTACCCATATAGATTCCACATCATCCAAGCTAATGTCTTTCCTAACTATTGCATTAATCTCCTCTTTAACCAGCAATGCTACCCCACCTCCTTTTCCTTTTAATCTATCCTTCCTGAATGTTGAATACCCCTGGATGTTGAGTTCCCAGCCCTGATCATCCTGGAGCCACGTCTCCGTAATCCCAATCACATCATATTTGTTAACATCTATTTGCACAGTTAATTCATCCACCTTATTACGGATACTCCTTGCATTAAGACACAAAGCCTTCAGGCTTGTTTTTTTAACACCCTTTGTCCTTTTAGAATTTTGCTGTACAGTGGCCCTTTTTGTTCTTTGCCTTGGGTTTCTCTGCCCTCCACTTTTCCTCATCTCCTTTCTGTCTTTTGCTTTTGCCTCCTTTTTGTTTCCCTCTGTCTCCCTGTATTGGTTCCCATCCCCCTGCCATATTAGTTTAACTCCTCCCCAACAGCACTAGCAAACACTCCCCCTAGGACATTGGTTCCGGTCCTGCCCAGGTGCAGACCATCCGTTTTGTACTGGTCCCACCTCCCCCAGAACCGGTTCCAATGCCCCAGGAATTTGAATCCCTCCCTGCTGCACCACTGCTCAAGCCACATATTCATCTGCGCTATCCTGCGATTCCTACTCTGACTAGCACCTGGCACTGGTAGCAATACTTTTGAGGTCCTACTTTTTAATTTAGCTCCTAGCTCCTTAAATTCGTTTCGTAGGACCTCATCCCTTTTTTTACCTATGTCGTTGGTACCAATGTGCACCACGACAACTGGCTGTTCTCCCTCCCTTTTTAGAATGTCCTGCACCCGCTCCGAGACATCCTTGACCCTTGCACCAGGGAGGCAACATACCATCCTGGAGTCTCGGTTGCGGCTGCAGAAACGCCTATCTATTCCCCTCACCATTGAATCCCCTATCACTATCGCTCTCCCACTCTTTTTCCTGCCCTCCTGTGCAACAGAGCCAGCCACGGTGCCATGAACTTGGCTGCTGCTGCCCTCCCCTGATGAGTCATCCCCCCCAACAGCACTCAAAGCAGTGTATCTGTTTTGCAGGGGGATGACCACAGGGGACCCCTGCACTACCTTCCTTGCACTGCTCTTCCTGTTGGTCTTCCATTCCCTATCTGACTGTGGACTCTTCACCTGCGGTAAGACCAACTCGCTACACGTGCTACTCACGTCATTCTCAGCATCGTGGTTATATATATAGCACTGTGACTCACTTTTTGGAGAGTCTCTCCATAGAATTTTTTGTTTTCTATTTTGTCCCTAAAGGACATCAGAGAAGCAGTTGAGATTTTCCGACAGTCCGACAGTTTTATGGTCACTTTTACTGATGCCAGTACAATGATATAACACTGTTCTACTGGTGGAAGTGGGAGGGGTTGTAGATCCTTGACCAGCATTTAACATGTTTCCCAAATAACCTCCCAGACAAAAAGCAGCCTTAAGAGCATAATCATCATCATAGTCAGTCCCTCGGAATCGAGGAAGACTTGCTTCCACTCTTAGAATGAGTTCTTAGGTGGCTGAACAGTGCAATACGGGAATTACAGTCTCTGTCACAGGTGGGACAGACAGTGGTTGAGGGAAGGGGAGGGTGGGACTGGTTTGCCGCACGCTCCTTCCGCTGCCTGCGCTTGCTTTCTGCATGCTCTCAGCGACGAGACTCGAGGTGCTCAGTGCCCTCCCGGATGCTCTTCCTCCACTTAGGGAGGTCTTTGGTCAGGGACTCCCAGGTGTCAGTGGGGATGTTGCACTTTATCAGGGAGGCTTTGAGGGTGTCCTTGTAACGTTTCCTCTGCCACCTTTGGCTCGTTTGCCCAACATAAGAACACAAGAAACAGGACCAGGAGTAGGACATTCGGCCCCTCGAGCCTGCTCCGCCATTCAATAAGATCATGGCTGATCTTCGACCTCAACTCCACTTTCCTGCCCAACTCCATATCCCTTGATTCCCCGAGAGTCCAAAAATCTATCTGTTATGTGTGCATGTTAATGTATGTATTGTAACACTAGACCACTGAATGTACCTTCACCCTGTACACACTATACCTGTACCGCCAGAGGGTGCTGCTGCTGGAGACCTAAGGGTCACCTGTACACTGCAGGTAACCAGGTATAAAAGGGAGCTCACCTCTTGGTGTCCTCACTCTAGGAGCTGTAATAAAGGACTGAGGTCACAACAGTTCAAGTACTATACCCTTACCTCGTTGAGTCGTTATTAGAGTGCTTGCATACACAACAACTGGCGATGAGGTTACGAATTTCCACGCACAACATGTCTAACCTCAGCAACTTCCAACAATTCACTGATGGGGAAGATTGGGATGCCTTTGTGAAAAGGTTAGAACACTTTTTCATCACGAACAACCTGGCTGGAGACTCACCCATCTCGCTGGCGAACAAGTGCAGAGCCATCCTGCTCAGCAGTTGTGGGCCCACTATCCACGGCCTCATCAGGGACCTGCTAGCCCCAGCGAAGTCCACAACCAAGACCTATGCGGAGTTCGTAACTTTAATACAAGAACAACTTCAATCTAAGGAGAGCATACTCACAGCCAGACACCGGTTCTACACCCATCAGCGGCCCGAAGGCCAAGAAATTGCTAAATATGCTGCAGACCTGAGATGATTGGCTGCACCGTGTGATTTTGGTGACCACCTCACCGAAGCACTGAGGGACATCTTCGTTATTGGAATTGGCCACGAGGGCCTCCTCCATAAGCTGCTGTCTGTGGACACCACGGTCACCCTGCAGAAGGCAATCAAAGTGAGCCAGGCTTTCATGATTTCGGTCTGCGGCTCCAAATGGAGTCACACCCAGGACTCTAACCCGATGAGTACACTGAACAGAATGGCGACTTTCAGAGGCAAGACTGCTGCCCTGAATCCTACAACCCTGAGTCTGCCACAAGGGGCAAACCGGCTAGCCCCGTGCTGGCACTGTGGAGGAAACCACAAGGCCCACCAGTGCCGATACAAAGACTAGACCTGCAAAGGCTAAACACTAAAGGTCACCTTCAGTGAATGTGTCGAAGTTTTACTCACCGAGTCGCTGAAGATTTGGCTGATCACCGGGGCTCCGACACTGATGAAGATGAAGCTGCTCAGCCTCTGGAAGAAGAGTATGGAATATATACCTGCTCCACTGAAAGTCCCCTGTGGAAAATGGAAATGGAAATCAACGGTGTTCCAGTCTTGATGGCGATCGACACAGGGGTGAGCCAGTCGCTGATGAATCAGACGGCCTTTGAGAAACTCTGGGACAACCCCACCAAACGACCAAAAATATCCCCAATCCAGGCAAAGCTGCTCACCTACACAAAAGGCACCATCCCAGTCGTTGGCAGCGCGATATACAAGCTCCCCTTGTGGATCGTTGCCGGTGATGGCCCAACTCCGTTGGGAAGAAGATGGATGAAGCAAGTCCAAATCGGTCGGAGCGACAACGGCCTCTGGGCCCCGGCGATCGACATCCCACGCAGCCCCAAACTTGGATCCATCGCGGCACCTGAAAATCCTACCGTCCGACTCGACTGTGTGGCGACGACACAGACCGCACAACTCAACGGCGAGATGATCCAACCTGAACGACCAGACCTCACCTTCCGGGCCGTGGCAGGACTCTAAGGGAAGAAGATCGGCGCAGAAGGTAGATTCCCGGCGTCCGTGACAGAACCTGGGGAGAAAAGGGTCACCGCGTGGAGAGAAAGAAGATGGCGCCCACACCACGAGGCGAAGAACCTGGAATCAAGATGTCCGCGACCAGACCACGAGGGGTAGCGTTGAGGGAGCAACACGTGTTATAGAGCGGTGAACCGGATTGGGGTAAAGATTGCAAGGCCCTCTTAAAGGAGACCGGTAACCCAAGGCAATTAAAGGGACAGTTCCACTCTAGGCACAGCGATGCCGGTGATATTAAAGATAAAAGTGCAGTAAATGAATGCAGGTATACAAATGTAGTTAAATGGTGATGCCGGCAAGGCTAGTGGGAGAAATGTAACAAATGCTTCTAAAAGTGATGTAAGTAACAAGTTTGTACTGTTGAACAGTGATGCCAGTAATGCTAACGTGATAAATGTAACCCTGTACAGAGTTACCGATACACAAAAAAGCGTTGTAAGTGCAAAATGTGAAAGTGTAAAGAGATATAACAATGTCGAGTCGACTAGTTGCGATCGGAGCCAATGTGCCATGTATGCTAATGATAGAATGATAAATGATACCGGGTTCTACAGGTATACTGCCAATGGCAAAGGAAACCCCCCGTGGGAAACACCCAGGTCCAGCGGGTTACCTGACCAGGTAGCCTGCGCTTCCGGGACCAACGTGATGCCCCAGGAAGGGCTCACACACACCCAGTGGGAGCAGACTCACTGCAGGGACAGTGGTCAATGGGCAGCCCAGCCATCACCACTGGCAACCTGCCCCAGACCGGCCCTACACCCCCTGGTCACTAGGGCCAGCACCGGGAGTGAGAGACCAGTACCCTCCAGCTTTCCCAGCGGGACCTGGGATGACCAGACTCTCACCACCATTGGAGGACAAGGAGCCCACACCAACCTATGGCCCTGCCCACCACTAAACATCACCACTTACCCATTCTACAGTGTATGTAGCTTACCCATTGCACTGGCTCCACCACTGCGGAATCCTATGTATGGGGGGGTGGGGGGTGGGGGGAATGGATGAGTGCAGCCACGAGCACAGGGATCACATCTGGCACCCACACAACCCTCACCACAACCTCCCACAGCCCACTACTGATCACCTCCCCAGGTCATGGCAATAGGGACTTGGGAAAGGCTTCGAGGGGAGTGTTGTTATGTATGCATGTTAATGTATGTACTGTAACACTAGCCACTGAATGTACCTTCACCCTGCATACACTATACCTGTACACCAGAGGGTGCTGCTGCTAGAGACCTAAGGGTCACCTGTACACTGCAGGTAAGCCAGTATAAAAGGGAGCTCACCCCTTGGTGTCCTCACTCTAGGAGCTGCAATAAAGGTCTGAGGTCACTACAGTTCAAGTGCCATACCCCAGCCTCATGGAGTCATTATTAGATTGCTTGCATACACAACAGTATTGATCTCAGTCTGGATGAATATACTCATCAATGAGGGTTGATGAGAGCAATTTGATTGATGTGGTGCACTTGATATCCAAAAAGCGTTTGATAAAGCGCCACATAATTGGCTTGCCAGCAAAGTTGAAACCCATGGAATAAATGGGACCATGGCAGCATGGATACAATATTGGCTAAGTGACAGGAAACAGATTAGTGGTGAACCGTTATTTTTCAGACTGGAGGAAGCTATACATGCTTTTCTTGATATATATTAATGACTTAGACTAAGGTGTAAGAACATAAGAACATAGGAAATTGGAGCAGGAGTGGGTCATACGGCCCCTCGAGCCTGCTCCGCCATTTAATACGATCATGGCTGATCTGATCATGGACTCAGGCCCACTTCCCCGCCCGCTCCCCATAACCCTTTATCCCCTTATCGTTTAAGAAATTGTCTATTTCTGTCTTAAATTTATTCAATGTCCCAGCTTCCACAGCTCTCTGAGGCAGCAAATTCCACAGGTTTACAACCCTCTGAGAGAAGAAATTTCTCCTCATCTCAGTTTTAAATGGGCGGCCCCTTATTCTAAGACCATGCCCCCCTAGTTCTAGTCTCCCCCATCAGTGGAAACATCCGCTCTGCATCCACCTTGTCAAGCTCCCTCATAATCTTATACATTTCTTCTGAATTCCAATGAGTAGAGGCCCAACCTACTCAACCTTTCCTCATAAGTCAACCCCCTCATCCCCGGAATCAACCGAGTGAACCTTCTCTGAACTGACTCCAAAGCAAGTATATCCTTTCTTAAATATGGAAACCAAAACTGCACGCTGTATTCCAGGTGTGGCCTCACCAATACCCTGTGTACAGGGCAGTTTCAAAATTTACCGATGACACCAAACTTGGAAGTGTGGTTAATCGTGACGAGGAGAGTGATTGACTACATGAAGACATGGAGCTAGAAATTTGGTTTTGGGTCATGGTGGATTTTTTGGCGGAAAAAAAATGCTATGACTCCATGATGATTTCGAATCGAACATTCGGAAAAAAAAATGGAAAGAAATATGCCCGGCGGGAAAAAATCGGTGTTACACAAAGATTCACGGAACAAACCACGGATTTTCTGCAACTTTTCTCCAAGGCTGCAAGGAGGGAAAACACAATGTTTTTTTCCAAGAAACAAAAGATAAATAATTACAGAAACATTCACAAGACCCTTTTCTAGCGAATCGCTGCAAAAGAATTGTAAAAATAAAATTTAACTTACTGTTTTTGCAGGGTTTTATACCGACCACCGTTCCAAGGGTTGCTCCCACAGGTTGGTCCTCTATGGGTCACCGTGGTGACCAAACTCGGGCGGAGGCGGTGTTTCCAGCGTTGCACGTCGGCAGTCCGCGCACCAGCGCTATTTCAAAACCGCCGGTGGAAGACCTCAGGGAGTTTCCCGCCGCACCGTTTTCCGCCCCAAACGGCGAAATCCCTCCGGAAAACCCGACACAAGGTTGAGGAATTTCCAGCCCAAAGACAGGCTGGTGGAATGGACGGACACGATTTAACACAGAAAAGTGCAAAGTGGTAGGAAGACCGAGGAAAGGCAATATAAACATAGGGGGTGCATGAACAGAGAGACCTGGGGGGATGTGTGCACAAATCACTGAAGGTGGCAGGGCCAGTTGAGAGAACGGTTAGAAAAGCATCCGTGATCCTGAGCTTTATAAATAGGGACACAGAGTACAAAAGCCAGGAGGTTATGATAAACAACAACAACAACAACTTATATTTATATAGCACCTTTAACATTGTGAAATGGCCCAGGGCGCTTCACAGGAGTATTATGGGTTTTTTAAAAACCTTTATAAAACGCTGGTTCGGCCTCAACTGGAGTATTGTGTCCAATTCTGGGCACCACACTTTAGGAAGGATGTGACGGCCTTAGAGAGGGTGCAGAAAAATTTACAAGAATGGTTCCAGGGATGAGGGACTTCAGTTACATGGATAGACTACATAGGATTACAAAGCATTACATAGAATGTATAGCACAGAAGCAGGCCATTCGGCCCAACCAGTCCATGCAAGCGTTCATCATCATAGGCATTCCCTCATATTGAAACATAGAAACTTAGAAAATAGGTGCAGGAGTAGGCCATTCGGCCCTTCGAGCCTGCACCACCATTCAATAAGATCATGGCTGATCATTCCCTCAGTACCCCTTTCCAGCTTTCTCTCCATACCCCTTGATCCCTTTAACCGTAAGGGTCATATCTAACTCCCTCTTGAATATATCCAATGAACTGGCATCAACAACTCTCTGCGGCAGGGAATTCCACAGGTTAACCACTCTCTGAGTGAGGAAGTTTCTCCTCATCTTGGTCCTAAATGGCCTACCCCTTATCCTTAGACTGTGTCCCCTGGTTCTGGACTTCCCCAACATCAGGAACATTCTTTCTGCATCTAACCTGTCCAGTCCCGTCAGAATTTTATATGTTTCTATGAGATTCCCTCTCATCCTTCTAAACTCCAGTGAATACAGGCCCAGTCGATCCAGTTTCTCCTCATATGTCAGTCCTGCCATCCCGGGAATCAGTCTGGGGAACCTTCGCTGCATTCCCTCAATAGCAAGAACGCCCTTCCTCAGATTAGGAGACCAAAAATCAACACAATATTCCAGGTGAGGCCTCACCAAGGTCCTGTACAATTGCAATAAGACCCCCCTGCTCCTATACTCAAATCCCCTCGCTATGAAGGCCAACATACCATTTGCCTGCCTCACCGCCTGCTGTACCTGCATGCCAACTTTCAATGACTGATGAACCATGACACCCAGGTCTCGTTGCACCTCCCCTTTTCCTAATCTGTCGCCATTCAGATAATATTCTGCCTTCGTGTTTTTGCCCCCAAAGTGGATAATCTCACATTTATTCACATTATACTGCATCTGCCATGCATTTGCCCATTCACCTAACCTATCCAAGTCACCCTGCAGCCTCTTAGCGTCCTCCTCACAGCTCACACTGCCACCCAACTTAGTGTCATCCGCAAACTTGGAGATATTACATTCAATTCCTTCATCCAAATCATTCATGTATATTGTAAAGAGCTGGGGTCCCAGCACTGAGCCCTGCGGCACTCCACTAGTCACTGCCTGCCATTCTGAACAGGACCCGTTTACCCCGACTTCCACAACAAAAAGGGATGAGTTCCCAGGTGTTTCAATGAAGGACCTAATATTCCAGATCCTGAACTACATCCTGAAGGGTGGAAGATGCCTGTGCGCCCCCCCCGCCCGCCCCACCCCTGGCCTTTATGCTCCACTCGAGCCTCCTCCCGTCTTTCCTCATCTAAATCTATCAGCATAACCCTCTATTCCCTTCTCCCCCATATACTTGTCCAGCCTCCCCTTAAATACATCGACACTATTCCCCTCAACCCCTCCCTGTGGCAGCGAGTTCCACATTCTCACCGCTCTCTGGGTAAAGAAGTTCTCCTGAATTCCCCATTGGATTTCTGGGTGATGATCTTATATTGATGGCCTCTAGTTATGCTCTTCCCCACAAGTGGAAACATTCTCTCTGTATCCGCTCTATCAAAACCTTTCATCATTTTAAAGACCTCTATTAGGTCACCCCTCAACCTTCTTTTTGCAAGAGAAAAGAGACCCAGCCTGTTCATCCTTCCCTGATATGTGTACCCTCGCATTTCTGGTATCATCCTTGTAAATCATCTCTGTACCCTCTCCAGTGCCTCTAATCCTTTCTATAATATGGTGACCAGAACTGTACGCAGTGTTCCAAGTGTGGTCTAACCAAGGTTCGATACAGGTTCAGCATAATGTCCCTACTTTTCAATTCTAGCAATAAACCCTAGTGCCTGGTTTGCAATTTTTATGACCTTGTTAACGTGTGTCACAACGTTTAATGATTTGTATGTTGGTACTCCCAGATCCCTTTGCTCCTCTACCTCATTTAGATACTTATTTCCCAGTAATAAGTGACCTCCCTATTCTTCCGACCAAAATGTAATACCTCACATTTATCTGTGTTGAACTTCATTTGCCAATTATATGCCCATTCTGCAAGTTTATTAATATCCCCTGTAATTTATTGCAGTCTTCCTCAGTATTGACTATCCCCCAATTTGGTGTCATCCGCAGATTTAGAAATTGTGTGTTTTTGATTCCAAAGCCTAAATCGTTAATATAAATTGTGAAACAATGGTCCCAGCACTGCTCCTTGAGGAACCCCACTACCCACCTATTGTCACTGTGAATAGCTACCCTTTACCCCCAGTCTCTGCTTTCTGTCTGGAAAAGCTGGGGTTGTTCCCCTTGGAGCAGAGAAGGTTGAGAGGAGATTTGATCGAGTTGTTCAAAATCATGAAGGGTCTGGACAGAGTAGATAGAGAGAGACTGTTCCCATTGGTGGAAGGGTTGGGAACCAGAGAACACAGATTTAAGGTGATTGGCAGATGAACCAAAGGCGACATGGGGAAAACCGTTTTTATGCAGCGAGTGGTTAGGATCTGGAATGCACTGCCTGGAATGCACTACTCCTGTTCCTATTTCTTATGTTTTTACATTCTTATCATCATCATTGGCAGTCCCTCGAAATCGAGGAAGACTTGCTTCCACTCTGAATATGGGAATTACAGTCTCTGTCACAGGTGGGACAGACAGTGGTTGAGGGAAGGGGAGGGTGGGACTGGTTTGCCGCACGCTCCTTCCGCTGCCTGCGATTGGTTTCTGCATGCTCTCGGCTACGAGACTCGAGGTGCTCAGCGCCCACCCGGATGTTCTTCCTCCACTTAGGGCGGTCTTTGGCCAGGGACTCCCAGGTGTCGGTAGGGATGTTGCACTTTATCAGGGAGGCTTTGAGGGTGTCCTTGTAACATTTCCTCTGCCCACCTGGGACTCGCTTGCCGTGTAGGAGTTCCGAGTAGAGCGCTTGCTTTGGGAGTCTTGTGTCAGGCATGCGAACAATGTGGCCTGCCCAGCGGAGCTGGTCGAGTGTGGTCAGTGCTTCGATGCTGGGGATGTTGGCCTGGTCGAGGACACTAACGTTGGTGCGTCTGTCCTCCCAGGGGATTTGCAGGATCTTGCGGAGACATCGTTGGTGGTATTTCTCCAGCGACTTGAGGTGTCTACTGTACATGGTCCATGTCTCTGAGCCATACAGGAGGGCGGGTATCACTACAGCCCTGTAGACCATGAGCTTGGTGCCAGATTTGAGGTCCTGGTCTTCGAACACTCTCTTCGTCAGGCGACCGAAGGCTGCGCTGGTGCACTGGAGGCGGTGTTGAACCTCATCATCGATGTCTGCCCTCGCTGATAGTAGGCTCCCGAGGTATGGAAAATGGTCCACGTTGTCCAGGGCTGCACCATGGATCTTGATGACTGGGGGGCAGTGCAATGTGGCGGGGACAGATTGGTGGAGGATCTTTGTCTTACGAATATTTAGGGTAAGGCCCATGCTTTCGTACGGTTCAGTGAAGATGTTGACTGTGACTTGGAGTTCAGCCTCTGAATGTGCGCAGACACAAGCGTCGTCTGCGTACTGTAGCTCGATGACAGAGGATGGGACAGTCTTGGATCTGGCCTGGAGACAACGAAGGTTGAACAGTGTATGCTCAATGACTGAGCCTCCACAGCCCTCTGGGGCACAGAATTCCAAAGATTCACCCCCCTCTGAGTGCAGACATTTCTCCTCATCTCAGTCCTAAATGGCCGACCCCTTATCCTGAGACTGTGACCCCTGGTTCTAGAATCCCCAGCCCGGGGGAAACATCCTCCCTGCATCTACCCTGTCAAGCCCTGTAAGAATTTTGTTTGTTTCAATTTGATCACCTCTCATTCTTATACGGGGTTGGCCATTTAGGACTGAGATGAGGAGGAATTTCTTCACTCAGAGGGTTGTGAGTCTTTAGAATTCTATGCCCCAGAGGGCTGTGGATGTTCATAGAATCAAAGAATCATAGAACGGTTACAGCACGGTAGACCATTCGGCCCGTCCAGCCCATGCCAGCTCCCTGCAAGAGCAACTCAGCCAGTCACACTCCCCGCCCTTTCCCCGGAGCCCTGCAAAACATTTTCCTTCAGGTACTTATCCAATTCCCTTTTGAAATCCACAATTTCCTTGTCCTTGTAACGTTTCCTCTGCCCACCTTTGGTTCGTTTGCCGTGAAGGAGTTCCGAGTAGAGCATTTGCTTTCGGAATCTCGTGTCAGGCATGCGGGCGATGTGGTCCGCCCAGCGGAGCTGGTCAAGTGTGGTCAGTGCTTAGTTTATTAACAAAACACTGACAAAACGCTTATAGATTGGGTTGAAACATACAATCCCCAATTCCTCGGCTGTCTCTGAGGCTGACTGTCGGGCCTGTTCCTTAGTTGCAGCTTGTGTCCCGAAGACTCTCTGTTCCTGTTCTGTGTCTGTACTTTCTGCTGCTGCTTCCCGCTGCGTGCCTTCGAAAGTCAGTCTTTATACCAACAACACGATGGCCGCATCAAATGTGAAGTCTTGATGGCCAATTGTTGCTCATCGAGAGTCATTGTTCATGATCACCGTCCCAAGGTGACAATGGTTGGTTTCCTGGGAGCTCCATATCCGCGTGGCTCAGGATCCGCTCCATTGTCTGGGCCGACCCGGATACCAACCTTTCTGGAGCCATGGTCCAGGAACAATGTAATCCTGAAGGTAAGTGAATAAATTAATGCTCCTGTATCTTTCCCGACAGGAAACCATTGAAGTGTGAATGTGTCTCTTCTGCTGCCGTTGTCTAGTGATGTCATCATCATCATAGGCGGTCCCTCGGTCGAGGTTGACTTGCTTCCACATGAGGCCACAGATGTTTCGATGAAGGACCTGATGTTCCAGTCCTGAACTCTAATTGAGGGGGTGGAAGATGCCTGTGGGTGGATTGTTTTAACGTGGGGTGACAGTTGCACACCAGCCACCACACGGGGCTCGACAGAGCGAGGTCTTGGTCCAGGGGCAAGGGTTAACCAGGACGACTGGAGACCAGCTCTGCTGCAGGGGCCTAGTGCGCTCACATATCGCACAGTGTGGGCTGGGCCCGTGCTGCCCCTGGGCCCTCGCCTCTCCTGGGCCCCGTACCCTCATTCGCCGCACCTCTGCCACGATCCCTCGCTGCTCCTCCGCCACAAACAGTCGCCGCACCTCCGCCACAATAACACTTGCCGCACCTCCGCTACGATCACCCACCAAATCTCAGCCACGATCCCTCATCGCTCCTCCGCCCCCTTCACTCCTCGCAAGTCGGCCACGACCTTCCCGCTGCTCTGCTGTACCAGGGCCCCGCCGATGCTCCTGCTCACGCTCCAAATGGCAACCTGGGTCCTGGTGACATCACCTTGAAGCCGTCGCACATTTGTGTCGGCTCGGGCTGGAAGCTTCAGTGACTCCTGCTCTATTTATCCCCCCGACCCCCGTGGCGGTGTTCTCTCACAGGTCGGGGCGGCCCACAGTTTAGGTCGATGACAGATATCCTGTATCATTGTTCCTCATGACGTCTGATGGTTTGGCTGCAATGTAAGAATTAACCCTTTCCTGCCCAGCTCTTTTTGCAGGCTGTAACGCAGTTCTGAGGTTTTATATTCAATAGTCCAATTTTTACAGTTGTGGGGGAGGAACTGATCCTAGAATAAACACCAGCATGGACAAGTTGGGCCGAATGGCCTGTTTCTGTGCTGTATGTCCTGTGTCATTTTATGTTACAGAGAGATTCCTATTTGGAAATTCACGAGCCCAATGTAAATCAGTACCTTGAGAAGAACTATCTAAAACTAACAGTAAAAATTCTTACTGGACCGCCAAAAGTACTAAAGAAATAAAAATACAGGCACAGTAACAGCTCACCGAATGGGACCTTAATGAGGTATTCACCTGGGGGTTAGCAAAGACCTTGGTGTTTCTTCACTCATCCTCAGTGTGGGCCTCACTGGCAAGAGATGATGATGGGCCACCTTCTTCATGAAGCACTAATAGCAGGTGTGGGACTGGAGTCACGTGGAGGCCCAGCCCGGGTGAGGAGGGCAGGGTTCCTTCCTGCAACTCCCATCACCGCTTACGTAGTAACTATAAAGGTTTGGATGAAAGGTTGGGGTTAGCCACACCACCCAGGCCCCGCTATTGACCCCATCTACAGGCAGTAGCTCAGGCTCGCAGTGGTCCTTAAAGGGAACAGCAGCTTTTGTTTAGGACGACAATTGACGTGCAGATTTTGCGGCAGTAGATTTGAGGCAGGAGACACTGGGAACCCAAACTGGGAAGTAATTTCTGTGGGAAGCCAAAGCCAAAGAGGTGGAAATTCTGCCGTGCCTCTGTTGCAGTGTTAATTTGGGTGGAGTGGTACAATTTGCGCCGGGAAATGGTTCGCGTGTGCAAAATTCATCAGCTGGGCCCTGAGTGTGGAGCAGAGCACTAAGGGAGGCGGTACACACCTCTCACAGGGCGCTAGACCGGCTGAGCAACGGAAAATCCCCCGAGCTAAACAGCCGGCCTCCGAACGCCCTGAGAGAGGCTTCCCTGAGAGAAAAAAAATCACCCCAAAAAAATCACCAAAAACATTCCCAACATCTTGTTCACCCCCACATCGTTATAAATCGAAAAATAAGAACACCAATCGCACCAATCTGAGGTCGACATTCCTTCCCTCACTGCAGCCGCTACATCTCCGACCGCCCGCTTCCCCAGGCGTTCCCACCAGGGGGCGCTGCGGAATAGGCGAGTTTCACATTTCGAGCCGGTGTCGTAACCGGGGGTGTTACACACCGGCTCGCCCCTCCCGGGCGGCAATGCTCCACGTCCCTACAAACCCGGCCCCCAATGTCCCTGTGGGGCGCTGGAAGCCCTGTAGATGGGGGTCAATGGGTGGGGCAGAGTGGTGTGATTTCCACCGCCGTTACCGCCCCTCCAGGGCACAAGCAGAGGCAGCAATGATCCAAAAATCCAGCCCACAGCTCCTTCCCAAAGAAAACTTCTACGACAGTGACGCTGTCAATTTGGGCTCGAAAGTCAACGGCGTCCCATTTGGGGCGGTCAATTGTGAAATCTTGAAAAATTAGCACCAGGCGGTAGTGATTCTCAGCTTCCCCTAAATTGGCTGTTAGCGCTCCAAGAAAGAACTGGAGCACTAAATCAAGCCCTAATGTCTTCACCAGGGGGTTACAGGGCGAGCAGAGCGACAGTGAGTTTCAGGTGCAATGCAGTCGGGAATGATCCTTTACACTGGCTCCTTCCAGCTCTTAAAGGGGAGGTTGCATCAATGTGCAGATTCTCATTGTCAGCATTGCTGACTGTGAAAGCAACCTGTGAGGAAGTGAATCCCGGGATGACAATGGCTGATCCCACTCCCAGGGAGAGAGCTCCACATTTCACGGACGTGGCATTGGAGGCAGTGGTGGCTGGAGTGGAGTGAAGGAGGGCAGTGCTGGTCCCGGCCACTTGAAGGAGGCCATTGCCCAGGCCTTCAGGACAATGTGGAGGGAAGTGTTCCAGGAGGTCAATAAAAGAAAAAGACTCATTGCACAATGATTTATCTCAACAACAATGACCAGATAATTTATTTTAGTGATGTTGATTGAAGGGTAAATATTGGGCCAGGACACCGGGGAGAACTCCCCCTGCTCTTCTTCCAATCGTGCCATGGGATCTTTTATGGCCACCTGAGAGAGCAGACAGGGCCAGGGTTTAATGTCTTATCCAAAAGACGGCACCTCCGACAGTGCAGCACTTGCTCAGTACTGCCCCTCTGACAGTGCAGCGCTCCCTCAGTACTGCCCCACCTACAGTGCGGCATTCCCTCAGTACTGCTCCCTCCGAAAGTGCGGCACTCCCTCAGTACTGCCCCTCCGACAGTGCGGCACTCCTTCAGCACTGCCCCTCCGACAGTGCGGCACTCCCTCAGCACTGCACTGCAGTGTCAGCCTGGATTTATGTGCTCAGAGTCTCTGGAGTGGGACTTGAACCCACTACATTCTGACTCAGAGGCAAGAGTGCCGCACACTGAGACAAAACTGATACCCTCCTCTCCCAACCCCATATTTAAAAATGCACCTGTGTGAATGGGTGAGGTACTTCTGACACCAAGGCAGAAATGAGTAGAATTGTTCTTACACAGCGAGTTGTAATGATCTGGTATGATACAGAGGGGGCCATTGGGCCCATGAGCCTGTGCGGCTCTGTGACAGAGCGATCCAATCAGTCCCACTCCCCCCGCTCTTTCCCCACAGCTCTGTGAATTTTTCCCCTTCAAATATTTATCGAATTCCCTGTTTGAAAGTTACTATTGAATCTGCTCCCTCCGCCCTTTCAGGCAGTGCGTTCCCGATCACAACAACTCACTGCATAAAAACATTCTCCCCATCTCCCCCTCTGGTTCCATCGCCGATTATCGTCAATCTGTGTCCCTCTGGTTACCCACCCTCCTGCCCCTGGAAACAATTTCTCCTTACTTACTCTATCAAACCCTTTATAATTTTCAACGCCTCTATTAAATCTCCCCTTAAATTTCTTTGCTCTAAGGAAAACAATCTCAGCTTCTTCAGCTCTCCATATAATGGAAGTCGCTAGTGACATTGCGGTAAGTCTCTTCCCCCTCTCTAAGGCATTGCCATCCTTCAGATAAATTAGATGACAAATGCATTGCCAAGTGACTTGTGTGGGGCTTCACCAGGACTTGTGTGGTGGAGTCTCAGGCAAAGGGGACATAACCTTAAAATCAAAGCCAGGCTATTCCGGAATGACATTAGGAAACACTGCTTCACACAAAGGTTGGTAGACGTGTGGAACTCTCTCCCACAAGAAGCAGTCGGTGCTCGCTCAATCAATAATTTTAACCCTGAAATTGATGGATTTTTGCTAGGCAAGGGCTATAAAAGGATATTGAGCCACAGTGGGTGATGGAGTTATCATACTGATCAGCCATGATCTCATTGAACAGCGGAACAATATCAGAGGATTGAATGGCCTCCTCCTGTTCCTGTGCTTTTTGACACCTGACTCCACAGGATGTCCGCCACTTCGAATATTTATTCGTTCCTGGGATGTGGGCGTCGCTGGCAAGGCCGGCATTTATTGCCCATCCCTAATTGCCCCTTGAGAAGGTGGTGGTGAGCCGCCTTCTTGAACCGCTGCAGTCCGTGTGGTGAAGGTGTTCCCACAGCGCTGACTTTGTGGCAGCGGTTTGTTACAACGCAGTGTCTCGCTGGGCCGTCTCAGGGCAGGTAATAGTCAACCCCATCGCTGTGGGTCTGGAGTCACATATCGGCCAGACCGGGTAAGGGCGGCAGATTTCCTTCCCTCAGCGAACCAGTTGGGTTTTTTCGACATGGTCACCTTTACTGATTCCAGCTTTTTAATTCCAGATTTATTTAATTAACTGAATTTAAATTCCCCAGCTGCCATGGTGGGATTTGAACTCATGTCTCTGGATCATTAGTCCAGGCCTCTGGTCCAGTAACATAACCACTGTGCTCGCGTGCCCCGTAGAAGGGAGACAGATAACCTGGCCGCCAGACAAAGCTACAGCATTGTTCGAGACACCCGAGTGCAGCAAAATCTGCAGATCCCTCATTCTACAGAAGACTGGGCTTCCATCTTGAGTGGCGATCAAAATTTCTACTTCGCCCCCACCCCACCCATAAACTCCAAATAAATAAAGAAATAGCGAGACACAGTATTTACAGCACAGAAACAGCCATTCGGCCCATTGGGTCCGTGCCGGGGTTTATGCTCCACACCAGCCCCCTCCCACCCCTCTCCATCCCACCCCATCACCATATCCTTCTATTCCTTTCTCCCCCATGTGTTTATCTCACTTCCCATTAAAGACATCAAACATTTTCTTTTTTATTGCAAGAAACCCGTTTAACTCGCTGTAATATATTTGCTTCATGGGTTCTTTACTTAAGAATTCATAGCAACACATTGCTATTAAGAACTAATTGGTTTATTAGCAAAGGTTTAACAATCACACTACACATTATCAGTTCATCCACTAGGCTCACAACCACCTGCCTCATCGTGCATCCCCCGAACCCAACTGGCTGGGGTTTTATTGAGTCTTGTGAACATCATGTGACTGGCTAAGCCACTCACAGTGCAACAGCTCTACCAACCTGTGAGCATCCTCACAGGGTCTACAGGGCTGTAGTGATACCCGCCCTCCTGTATGGCTCAGAGACATGGACAATGTACAGCAAGCACCCCAAAGCACTGGAGAAGTACCACCAACGCTGCCTCCGCAAAATCCTGCAAATCTATTGGCAGGACAGATGCACCAATGTCAGCATTCACTCTCAGGCCAACATCCCCAGCATCGAAGCATTGACCACACTCGACCAGCACCGATGGATGGACCACATTGTCTGCATGCCTGTTACTAGTCTTCCGAAACAAGCACTCTACTCCGAGCTCCGACACTGCAGCAGAATCCCAGGAGGGCAGAGAAAATTCTTCAAGGACACTCTAAAAATCTCCTTGGAAAAAGTACAACATCCCCACCGACACCTGGGAATCCCTGGCCCAAGAGCTCTCAAAGTAGAGGAGGAGCATCCCGGAAGGCGCCAAACATAAAGAACATAAGAAATAGGAACAGGAATAGGCCATACGGCCCCTCAAGCCTGCTCCGCCATTTAATAAGATCATGGCTGATCCGCTCATGGACTCAGCTCCACTGCCCCGCCCGCTCCCCATAAGTAAGAAACTGCCTATTTCGGTCTAAAATTTATTCAATGTCCAGCTTCCACAGATCTCTGAAACAGCGAATTCCACAGATTTACAACCCTCTGAGAGAAGAAATTTCTCCTCATCTCAGTTTTAAATGGGCGGCCCCTTATTCTAAGATCGTGTCCCCCTAGTTCTAGTCTCTCCCATCAGTGGAAACATCCTCTCTGCATCCATCTTGTCAAGCCCCCTCATAATCTTATACGTTTCGATAAGATCACCTCTCATTCTTCTGAATTCTAATGAGTAGAGGCCCAACCTACTCAACCTTTCCTCATAAGTCAACCCCCTCATCCCCGGAATCAACCGAGTGAACCTTCTCTGAACTGCCTCCAAAGCAAGTATATCCTTTCGGAAATATGGAAACCAAAACTGCACGCAGTATTCCAGGTGTGGCCTCACCAATACCCTGTATAACTGTAGCAAGACTTCTCTGCTTTTATACTCCATCCCCTTTGCAACAAAGGCCAAGATTCCATTGGCCTTCCTGATCACTTGCTGTATCTGCATACTATCCTTTTGTGTTTCATGCACAACTACCCCCAGGTCCCGCTGTACTGCAGCACTTTGCAATCTTTCTCCATTTAAATAATAACTTACTCTTCGATTTTTTTCTGCCAAAGTGCATGACCTCACACTTTCCAACATTATACTCCATCTGCCAAATTTTTGCCCACTCACTTAGCCTGTCTCTCTCCTTTTACAGATTTTTTGTGTCCTCCTCACACATTGCTTTTCCTCCTATCTTTGTATCGTCAGCAAACTTGGCTACGTTACACTCAGTCCCTTCTTCCAAGTCGTTAATATAGATTGTAAATAGTTGGGGTCCCAGCACTGATCCCTGCGACACCCCACTAGTTACTGATTGGCAACCAGAGAATGAACCATTTATCCTGACTCTGTTTTCTGTTAGTTAGCCAATCCTCTATCCATGCTAATATATTACCCCCAACTTTTATCTTGTGCAGTAACCTTTTATATGGCACCTTGTCAAATGCCTTCTGGAAGTCCAAATACACCACATCCACTGGTTCCCCTTTATCCACCCTGTTCGTTACAACCTCAAAGAACTCCAGCAAATTTGTCAAACATGACTTCCCCTTCATAAATCCATGCTGACTCTGCCTGACTGAATAACTTGAGTCTCTTCGTCGGGAGCCAAGTACAAACGCCGGCAACCCAGTCACCCCACCCACCCGTTCCTCCGACCAGCATCTGCCCCACCTGTGACAGAGACTGTAGGTCCTGCATCAGACTCAGCAGGCACCTGAGAACTCGTGAGAGAACAGCTGAGAGTGCGTGGCGAACTCGCTCTCTCTCTGACATCCGAGGGACTGTGCACCAATTCAGACACACATGGTGCCCCCTTGAGTGCCTACTTCTGCATAAAACTGTTGATGGCGCTAATGAGAAACAGCCTGCTCTGGGAAGTGTATTAGCGGAGAGTCAATACCACATCGCATTTCAAGATACAGAAATTAGCATTTCAATAAAAAAAACTGATAGTTTCCCACTTTGCTAACAAGACCTCCGACTACCAGACTTGGTGCAGGTAAGTACTGAGCAATATGTTGCTAATTCCCTACCCCGCTGCATGGAGTCAGCACCAGTTCTGCTACATTTGCATACTGCATAAAGATTTTGCTCACAGTTTCTGGCATAAATTATTGTGTCCCTGTTGTATTTTGAATAGCTTGAAGCTCGCCGGAGTGGATTTACAATTTACTGGCAGGCTAAATGCTAATTGGATTGTTCAAGTGGCATCAAATCCTTGAACCCTGCTTTGAATCTGGATCAGCGCTGGATAAATAGGTGTTCTCTTTAGCGCGCCCATTTCAATTGAGCTCAGTTCGTGCATAGTCTCAGAATAAGGGGCTGCCCATTTATAACTGAGATGAGGAGGAATTTCTTCTCTCAGAGGGTCGTAAATCTGTGGAATTCTCTGCCCCAGAGAGCTGTGAAGGCTGGGTCATTGAATATATTTAAGGTGGAGATCGAGAGATTTTTGAGCGCTAAGGGAATAAAGGGTTATGGGGAGTAGAGCTGAGTCCATGATCAGATCAGCCATGATCTTATTGAATGGCGGAGCAGGCTCGAGGGGCCGAATGGTCGAATTCTGCTCCTATTTCTCATGTTCTTATTCGAACATCATCATCATCATCAGAGGCAGTCCCTCGGAATCAAGGAAGACTTGCTTGCATTCTTTGGATGAGTTCTTTGGTGACTGAACAGTTTAATACAGGAATTACAGTCTCTGTCACAGGTGGGACAGACAGTGGTTGAGGGAAGGGGAGGGTGGGGCTGGTTTGCCGCACGCTCCTTCCGCTGCCTGCGCTTGGTTTCTGCATGCTCTCGGCGACAAGACTCGAGGTGCTCAGCGCCCTCCCGGATGCTCTTCCTCCACTTAGGGCGGTCTTTGGCCAGGGACTCCCAGGTGTCAGTGGGGATGTTGCACAACATACGAACAATGACGGACAGGGAAAGACCATCAGTCCATCGAGCTCGTGCCACACAATTGCGAGACCTTGTGTATCATGACATATACACCCTACCCCCACCTGAAAAAGTACCGTGGATAGGCGGGCAGCTCGCGACTGTGGTTCGCGGGGTCACTGAGTGTTTGCTCTGTATGTTTCTAACCATGTACACAAATGCCTTTCTCTTCTCTGCTGTTGATTGGACAGCAGTGTGTGATTTACATATTAACACTGCCTTGTCTCTTTGGGAGACACCTGTATTGTCATCTCTCCAACACTGAGAGAATATATGGCAGGAGCATTAGATTACCAGCATTATTCTCCTTGACCGTTATAGATTGTCTGTGAGGATGCAGATCAAACCGGGGTAGTGCAAACATTCTGTTAGATGCAATCTCATTAATGCGTGTGTGTGTGTTAAATGAGGGGTTGGATCCGGCACAGATTAATATTGATTCACCGCTTTCTGAAGCCCAAGTTTCCTTGTCAGTTGCATTATTGGACTACACACTAATTATTTTGGCAGTGTAACTATCTTTAATGAGCAGCATTACTGCACATTTCAATTGACATTTAAATTATAACGTGCAGTGGGACTGCCGGGTAGATTGCAAATTACAGCTCGGCAAAAGTCAAAGCAATGATGATATAATCTAACAAGGGTGTCATTAGTTTTGTGTGGACTTCAAATACTGATCTGCTCCGAGTGTATTCTGAACGCTATAACAGGTTATATCAAGCATTATTTATAGACCAGCAATTATTGTTTTTTTTAAGCAGAGCCAATTTTGTATTCATTAACGTTTCAGTCCTGGGAGTTGGAAGCACTTTCTGAGCTGGCAGTGTCAAGCTCACAGCTCGTACATCCCCCGGCCCCTCCCCCTCCCCCTCAACCACCACCAATATCAAGGCTTTTGAAACCTGATTTAACTTCGCGTTAAAAGAAAGACTTGACCTTTCACGACCACTGGACATCTCAAAGCACTCTACAGCCAATGAAGTACTTTTGAAGTATAGTCACTGTTGTAATGTGGGAAACGTGGCAGCCAATTTGCGCACAGCAAGCTCCCACACACAGCAATGTGATAATTGTTGTGTATGGAGAAAGAGTCAGACTGAACACTGTGAGCTCAAAGTAAAATGTGACCTTAGTCTTTTATTGCAGGTCCCCAGAGTGCCTCTCCAGCCTGTGAGGCCTCCTTAAATACCTGTGCTCCCAAGGGATTATAGGATCCCTTGGGACTCCAGGGAATGAGCCCTCTGGTGGCTGTACAGGGTAAATACAAGTATACATATATAACAACACTCTCCCCAAATTCAACAGTGTAACTATTTACAATGTGAGTCGATCTGGGGCCCTTCTTGCCCTGTTGATCGTCTCGGTGTGAAAGCTGGTGTTGTTGAATCATTTGTTGGGCCCTCGCTGGGCTGCTGTGCAGCTGGCCTTGCTGGGCTGCCTGGTGTGTTAGGTCCTGCTGGGCTGCTGTGGATGATGGGTTCGGCTCTGTCGTCAACCGTGGTGCCGGTTGTCACTGGTGTGTGTGTTGAGGGATCATAAAAGGTAGGGTCCAAGGTGTGTTGTTCAGGATAGTCCGTGAATCTGAGTTTGATTTGGTCCAAGTGTTTCCCGTGAATGAATCCATTTGAAAGTTTGACCTGAAACACCCTGCTCCCCTCTTTGGCCACGACAGTGCCGGGAAGCCACTTGGGACCTTGTCCATAATTTAATACAAATACAGGATCATTGATTTCAATCTCGCGTGACACATTTGAGCTATCATGGTATACACTTTGTTGAAGCCGCCTGCTCTCTACCTGTTCATGTAGATCAGGGTGAACTAACGAGAGCCTTGTCTTAAGTGCTCTTTTCATGAAAAGTTCAGCAGGTGGGATCCCAGTGAGTGAGTGAGGTCTCGTGTGGTAGCTAAGCAGGACTCGGGATAGGTGAATCTGCAGTGAGCCTTCAGTTACCCTCTTCAAACCTTGCTTGATGGTTTGCACTGCTCTCTCTGCCTGACCATTGGACACTGCTTTAAATGGGGCAGATGTGATATGTTTGATCCCGTTATGGGTCATAAATTCTTTGAACTCAGCACTGGTAAAACACGGCACCGTTGTCGCTCACCAGGATATCGGGAAGGCCGTGTGTGGCAAACATGGCCCGCAGACTTTCAGTAGTGGCAGTGGACGTGCTAGCCGACATTATCTCACATTCAATCCACTTGAAGTACGCGTCTACAACCACAAGGAACATTTTACCCAAGAACAGGCCTGCATAGTCGACGTGTACCCTAGACCACAGTTTGGAGGGCCAAGACCATAAACTTAGTAGCGCCTCCCTGGGTACATTGCTTAACTGCGAGCATGTATTACATCTGTGAACGCAGGACTCTAAGTCCGCATCAATACCGGGCCACCACACGTAGGATCTGGCTATCGCTTTCATCGTTACGATGCCTGGGTGGGTGCTGTGGAGGTCATTGATGAAGGTGTCTCTGCCCTTCTTGGGGACCACTACTCGATTGCCCCACAGAAGGCAGTCTGCCTGTATAGATATTTCATCTTTGCGCTGCTGGAACGGCTTTATCTCTTCTTGCATTTCCACTGCGACACTGGACCAGCTCCCGTGAAGCACACAGCTTTTGACTAGAGATAATAAGGGGTCCTGGCTTGTCCAGGTTTTGATCTGCCGGGCAGTGACGGGTAATTGCCCACTCACAAATGCTTCCATAACCATGGCTAGATCTGTGGGCTGCGCCATTTCCACCCCCCGTGGTGGGCAATGGCAGCCTACTGAGAGCATCTGTGACTGGCCTATGGTGGATGGCATAGTTGTATGTGGACAATGTGAGCGCCCATCTCTAGATGCGGGCCAATGCGTTAGTATTTATCCCTTTACTCTCGGAGAACAGGGAGGGATATAAGTGGCTTATGGTCAGTTTCTAATTCGAATTTTAGCCCAAACAGGTATTGATGCATTTTCTTTACCCCATAGACACACGCTAACGCTTCTTTCTCAATCATGCTGCAGGCTCTCTCAGCCTTAGACAGACTCCTGGATGCATAAGCAACCGGTTGCAGTTTCCAAAATCATTAGCTTGTTGCAATACACACCCGACACCATATTTCGACGCATCACATGCTAGTACCAAACACTTACATGGATTATACAACACAAGCAACTTGTTTGAACATAAAATTTTCTCGCTTTTACAAAGGCATTTTCTTGGCTTTTGCCCCAAACCCATTGGTCCCCTTTTCGTAGTAAGACAGGTAGTGGTTCTAGCAGGGTGCTGAGACCCGGTAAGAAGTTACCAAAGTAGTTCAGGATTCCCAGAAATGATCGCAGCTCTGTCACGTTCTGTGGCCTCGGTGCGTTCTCGATTGCCTCCGTCTTCGCGTTGGTGGGCCTGATGCCGTCCGCCGCAATCCTCCTTCCCAGGAACTCCACTTCAGGCACCAGGAAAATGCACTTCGAATGTTTTAACCTGAGCCCCATGCGGTTGAGTCGACTAAGAACCTCCTCCAGGTTCTGCAGATGCTCGATTGTGTTCCAACCTGTGAACAAGATGTCGTCCTGGAAGACCACAGTGTGCGGGACCAACTTTAGTAAGCTTTCCATGTTTCTCTGGAATAACGCCATCGCCGATCGGATTCCAAACGGGCATCTGTTATAAACAAAAAGATCTTTGTCCGTGTTGATGCAGGTGAGGGCCTTCGATGATTCCTCCAGTTCCTGCGTCATGTAGGCTGAGGTCAGATCCAGCTTCGTGAATGTCTTTCCTCCCGCCAACGTTGCAAAGAGGTCGTCGGCCTTTGGCAGTGGGTATTGGTCCTGCAGGGAGAAACGATTGATAGTTACTTTGTAATCACCACAGATTCTGACGGGCTGTCTCCCTTGAAGACTGGGATGATAGGACTGGCCAACTCGCTGAACTCGATCGGTGAAATGATACCCTCTCGTTGTAGCTGGTCTAGCTCGATCTCTACCCTTTGCTCATCATGTATGGTACTGCTCTCGCCTTGTGATGGATGGATCACGCCCCCGGAATTAGGTGGATCTGCACTTTTGCTCCTTAGAATTTCCCGATGCCTGGCTCAAAAAGCGAAGGAAATTTGTTTAAGACCTGTGCACACGAAGTATTGTCAGCGGGCGATAGCGCTCGGATGCCGAACCAGTTCCAGCATATCTTTCCCAGCCAACTCCTGCCAAGCAGCATGGGACCATCGCCCGGTACCACCCAGAGTGGTAGCTTGTGCACCTCTCCATCGTAGGAGACCTTTACAGTAGCACTACCGATTACAGGAATCAGTTCTTTCATGTAAGTTCTTAGTTTTGTGCGGACTGGCCTTGAGGCCTTGCTGCACCACAACCTTTCGAAAGTCTTTTTGCCCATGATGGACTGGCTCGATTGACACCGGGAGTCCATTTAGTTCAACATTCAGCATTATCGGGGGATAATTCGTGGCGAATGCGTGCACCCCATGTACATCTGCCTCCTCGATCTGAGGCTCTGGTTCATCGTGATCCTCCGTGGATCTGTCCTCCTCTGCAACATGGTGGTTTGCAGGTTTAACAGGCTTTGCAGCTCGCCTGCACACTCGTTGGAGGTGTTCCATTGTTCCACAGCCCTTGCAAACGTACCCTTTGAATCGGCATGAATGGAAACGATGATCACCCCCGCAGCACCAACAAGGTGTTAACGGCCTTGCATTCATCACCCTTGATGGTGGACTCTGAGACATCTGCAGACATGTAGCTGCAGGTATGTGTGACCTGCCCTGTACATTACAATTCGAAAACAACGTCACTTTGTTCACAGTACTTGAAGCAGCACTTGTGTGCTGAAAGATTTGCTTCGTATTATCACTGGTGGCAATGAATGCCTGGGCTATTGCTATAGTCTTACTCAAGGTTGGGGTCTCTACACTCAAAAGTTTGCGAAGTATGGTTCGTGGCCAATGCCAAGTTCGAAAAAATCTCTGAGCATGTGCTTCAAATGTCCTTCAAATTCGCAATGTCCTGCAAGGCGTCTTAGCTCGGTGACATAACTCGCCACTTCCTGGCTTTCAAACCTTTTGTAGGTGTAGAACCGGTACCTCGCCATCAGAACGCTTTCCTTCGGGTTCACATGCTCTCGGACCAGTGTGCACAAATCATCGTACGATTTCTCCGTGGGTTTCGCTGGAGAGAGCAGATTCTTCATGAGGCCATACGTTGGTGCCCCACAGACGGTGAGGAGGATCGCCCTTCGTTTGGCAGCTCTCTCTTCCCCATCTAGCTCGTTGGCCACGAAAACGAGTCGCTCCACAAAAGTTTCCCAATCATCTCCCTCCGAGAACTTCCCCAGGATGCCCGCTGTTCTCTGCATCTTTAGTTTCGCCAACTGTCGGCAGTTGTTGTGTATGGAGAAAGAGTGAACTCAAAGTAAAGTGTGACCTTAGTCTTTTATTGCAGGTCTCCAGAGTCCCTCTCCAACCTGTGAAGCCTCCTTAAATACCTGTGCTGCCAAGGGATTATGGGATCCCTTGGGAATCCAGGGGATGAGCCCTCTGGTGGCTGTACAGAGTAAATATAAGTATACATATATAACAATAATGACCAGATAATCTGTTTTTGAGATGTTGATTGAGGGATAAATATTGGCCAGGAGACCTGGGATAACTCACATGCTCTTGTTCGAAATAGTGCACCTGAGAGAGCAGACGGGGCCTCGGTTTAACGTCTGATCTGAAAGACGGCACCTCTGACAGTGCGGCACTCCCTCAGTACTGCACTGGAGTGTCAGCTTGATTTTTGTGTGCTACCCACTGAGCCACTGCTGACAATTATATGAAACAGATGATACTGGCAGCTGACATTATTCCTACTCATAGAAACACACAGAAGTTGTAACACAGAAACACGCCATTCGGCCCAACCCGTCCCTGTCACCGTTCATCCTCCACACGGGCAAATAGTCCCAATCGCACTTACCCCGCTCTGTTTCCATGTTCTTTCAACCCTTTTTCCTTCTGCTCTTTCTACCGACTCTTTCTCCATACCCCGCAAATTAGTCCTCTTCAACATTGAAAGTTCTCATGGAACCTGATTCTATCTCCCTTTCAGATAGTTCCTTCTGGATCTTAGCAACCTTCTGTGAGAAAACATTTCAACTCTTCGGCCAATTCCTGTAACCTGTAGCCTCTGGTTACCGACCTTACTGGCAATGGAACCACTTCCTCCGTGTTTTTTCTATCAGAACCATTCATGAACACCTCCAACAAATCTCCCCTTAACATTCTCCATCCCTCTCCCTAACTTCTATCCAAAGCTATACCAGACTGTTCGCAACCTAGGCTCAGATTTGACCCTGAAATGACCACAACCATAACATCGCCCGTCTCCGCCCTTGCCTCAGCTCATGAGCTGCTGAAACACTCATTCATGCCTTTGTTACCTCCAGACCTGACTATTGCAATGCACTCCTGGCCGGCCTCCCACATTCTATCCTACGTAAACATGAGGTTATCCAAAACTTGGCGCCCGTGTCCTAACTCGCACCAAGTCACGCTCACACATCATCCCCTGTGCTCGCTGACCAGTGTCCTAACTCGCTTCCAGCGTCCCTGACGACTACATTTGCGGGAAGTGTATCTGCCTGCAGCACCTGACAGACCGCATTGCGGCACTGGAGCTGCAGGTGGATTCACTCTGGAGCATCCACGATGCTGAGAATGTCAGGAGTAGCACGTTTAGTGAGTTGGCCACACCGCAGGTAAAGGGTACACAGCCAGATAGGGGACCAACAGGAAGAGAGGTGGAAGGAAGGTAGTGCAGGGGTCCCCTGCAGTTATCCCCCTGCAAAACAGATACACCGCTTTGGATACTGTTGTGGAGGATGTCTCATCGGGGAGGGCAGCAGCAGCCAAGTCCATGGCACCGTGGGTGGCTCTGTTGCACAGCAGGGGAGGAAAAAGAGTGGGAGAGCAATAGTGGCGGGGGATTCTATTTTAAGGGGAATAGATAGACGTTTTTGCGGCTGCAATCGAGACTCCAGGATGGTATGTTGCCTCCCTGGTGCAAGGGTCAAGGATGTCTCAGAGCGGGTGCAGGACATTCTGAAAAGGGAGGGTAAACAGCCAGTTGTCGTGGTGCATATAGGTACCAATGATATAGGTAAAAAATGGGATGAGGTCCTTCAAGCTAAATTTAGGGAGCGAGGAGTTAAATTAAAAAGTAGGATCTCAAAGGTAGTAATCTCAGGATTGCTACCAGTGCCACGTGCTAGTCAGAGTAGCAATCGCAGGATAGCTCAGATGAATACACGGCTTGAGGAGTGGTGCAGAAGGGAGGGATTCAAATTCCTGGGACATTGGGACCAGTTCTGAGGGAGGTGGGACCAGTACAAACCGGACGGTCTGCACCTGGGCAGGACCGGAACCAATGTCCTGGGGGAGTGTTTGCTAGTGCTGTTGGGGAGGGGGTAAACTAATATGGCAGGGGGATAGGAACCTATGCAGGGAGACAGAGGGAACTAAAATAGGGGCAGAAGCAAAAGATAGAAACAAGAAAAGTAAAAGTGGAGGACAGAGAAACCCAAGGCAAAAATCAAAAAGGGCCACATTGCAGCAAAATTCTAAAAGGGCAAAGTGTGTTAAAAAGACAAGCCTGAAGGCTCTGTGCCTTAATGCGAGGAGTATTCAGAATAAAGTGGACAAATTAACTGCTCAGGCAGCAATTAATGAATATGTTATAATTAGCATCACGGAGACATGGCTCCAGGGTGACCAAGGCTGGGAACTCAACATCCAGGGGTATTCAACATTCAGATAGGATAGACAAAAAGGAAAAGGAGGTGGGGTAGCATTGCTGGTTAAAGAGGAAATTAACGCAATAGTAAGGAGGGACATTAGCCTGGATGATGTGGAATCTGTATGGGTGGAGCTGCGGAATACCAAGGGGCAGAAAACGCTAGTGGGAGTTGTGTGCCGACTACCAAACAATAGTAGTGGGGTTAGGGACAGCATCAAACAAGAAATTAGGGATGCGTACAATAAAGGTAAATATCATGGACGACTTTAATCTACATATAGATTGGGCTAACCAAACTGGTAGCAATACGATGGAGGAGGATTTCCTGGGGTGTATTAGGAATGGTTTTCTGGACCAATATATCGATGAACCAACTAGAGGGGTGGCCATCCTAGACTGGGTGATGTGTAATGAGAAGGGACTAATTAGTAATCTTGTTGTGCGAGGCCTCTTGGGGAAGAGTGACCATAATATTGTAGAATTCCTTATTAAGATGGAGAGTGACACAGTTAATTCAGAGACTAGGGTCCTGAATTTAAGGAAAGGTAACTTCGATGGTATGAGATGTAAATTGGCTAGAATAGACTGGCACATGATACTTAGAGGGTTGACAGTGGATAGGCAATGGCAAACATTTAAAGATCACATGGATGAACTTCAACAATTGTACATCCCTATCTGGAGTAAAATAAAACGGGGAAGGTGGCTCAACCGTGGCTAACAAGGGAAATTAAGGATAGTGTTAAATCCAAGGAAGAGGCATATAAATTGGCCAGAAAAAGCAGCAAACCTGAGGACTGGGAGAAATTTAGAATTCAGCAGAGGAGGACAAAGCGTTTAATTAGGAGGGGGAAAATAGAGTATGAGAGGAAGCTTGCCGGGAACATAAAGACTGACTGTAACAACTTCTATAGATATGTGAAGAGAAAAAGATTAGTGAAGGCAAACGTAGGTCCCTTGCGGTCAGATTCAGGTGAATTTATAATGGGGAACAAAGAAATGGCAGACCAGTTGAACAAATACTTTGGTTCTATCTTCACGTAGGAAGACACAAATAATCTTTTGGAAGAACTAGGGGACCGAGGGTCTAGTGAAAAGAAGGAACTGAAGGATATCCTTATTAGACGGGAAATTGTGTTAGGGAAATTAATGGGATTGAAGGCCGATAAATCCCCGGGGCCTGATAGTCTGCATCCCAGAGTACTTAAGGAAGTGGCCCTAGAAATAGTGAATGCATTGGTGATCATTTTCCAACAGTCTATCGACTCTGGATCAGTTCCTATGGACTGGAGGGTAGCTAATGCAACACCAATTTTTAAAAAAGGAGAGAGAATACAGGTAATTATAGACCGGTTAGCCTGACATCAGTAGTGGGAAAAATGTTGGAATCAATTATTAAAGATGAAATAGCAGCGCATTTGGAAAGCAGTGACAGGATCAGTCCAAGTCAGCATGGATTTATGAAAGGGAAATCATGCTTGACAAATCTTCTGTAATTTTTTGAGGATGTAACTAGTAGAGTGGACAAGGGAGAACCAGTGGATGTGGTGTATTTGGACTTTCAAAAGGCTTTTGACAAGGTCCCACACAAGAGATTAGTGTGCAAAAATAAAGCACATGGTATTGGGGGTAATGTATTGACGTGGATAGAGAACTGGTTGGCAGACAGGAAGCAGAGAGTCGGGATAAATGGGTCCTTTTCAGAATGGCAGGCAGTGACTAGTGGAGTGTTGCAGGGCTCAGTGCTGGGACCCCAGCTATTTACAACATACATTAATGATTAAGATGAAGGAATTGAGTGCAATATCTCCAAGTTTGCAGATGACACTAAGCTGTGTGGCGTTGTGAGCTGTGAGGAGAATGCTAAGAGACTGCAGGGTGACTTAGACAGGTTAGGTGAGTGGGTAAATGCATGGCAGATGCAGTATAATGTGGATAAATGTGAGGTTATCCACTTCGGGGGCAAAAACACGAAGGCAGAATATTATCTGAATGTCGGCAGATTAGGAAAAGGGGAGATGCAATGAGACCTGGGTGTCATGGTACATCAGTCATTGAAAGTTGGCATACAGGTACAGCAGGCAGTGAAGGCAGCAAATGGTATGTTGGCCTTCATAACTAGTGGTTTTAAGTATAGGAGCAGGGAGGTCTTACTGCAGTTGTCGAGGGGCTTGGTGAGGCCTCACCTGGAATATTATGTTCAGTTTTGGTCTCCTAATCTGAGGAAGGACGTTCTTGCTATTGAGGAAGTGCAGCAAAGGTTCACCAGACTGATTCCCGGGATGGCTGGACTGACATATGAGGAGAGATTGAATCAACTGGACCTGTATTCACTGGAGTTTAAAAGGATGAGAGGGGATCTCATAGAAACATATAAAATTCTGACGGGACTGGACAGGTTAGATGCAGGAAGAATGTTCCTGATGTTGGGGAAGTCCAGAACCAGGGGACACAGTCTAAGGATAAGGGGTAAGCCATTTAGGACTGAGATGAGAAGAAACTTCTTCACTCAGGGAGTTGTTAACCTGTGGAATTCCCTACCGCAGAGAGTTGTTGATGCCAGTTCATTGGATATATTGAAGAGGGAGTTAGATGTGGCCCTTACGGCTAAAGGGGCCAAGGGGTATGGAGAGAAAGCAGGAAAGGGGTACTGAGGTGAATGATCAGCCATGATCTTATTGAATGGTGGTGCAGGCTTGAAGGGCCGAATGGCCTTCTCCTACACCTATTTTCTATGTTTCTATGTTTCTATGTAAGTCCTGCTCACCCATCACCCCCTGACCTACATTGGCTCCCGGTTAAGCAATGCCTCGATTTCAAAATTCTCATTGTTTTCAAATCCCTCCATGACCCTCGCCCCTCCCTATCTCTGTAATCTCCTCCAGCCCCACAACCCCCCGAGATCTCTGCGCTCCTCTAATTCTGCCCTCTTGAGCATCCCCGATTATAATCGCTCCACCATCGGTGGCCGTGCCTTCTGTTGCCTGGGCCCCAAGCTCTGGAACTCCCTCCCTAAACCTCTCCACCTCACTTTCCTCCTTCAAGGAGCTCCTTAAAACCTACCTTTTTGCCCCAGCTTTTGGTCACCTGCCCTAATTTCTTTTTCTGTGGCTCCATGTCAAATGTATTTGCTTTGTCTTATAACACTGCTGTGAAGCACCTTGGGATGTTTTACAATGTTAAAGGTGCTATAGAAATACACTTTGTTGTTGTTGTTGCTCCAAGGAGAAAAACTCCAGCCTCTATCATCTCTCCACATAACCGAGTCCCGCAGCTCTGGAACCCTTCTGGTAAATCTCCCTCAGCACTCTCTGCAAGGCCTTCACATCCTTCCTAAAGTGCGGGGCCCAGAATTGGACACAATACTCCAGCTGGGGACAAAGTGATCGATAGAGCTCTTGTACTCGGTTTCTGAAGCCAAGGTTCCCATTCTGTATTTTTAACATTCTGGCGCTCTACCCCCGAATCCTCTCGGCCTCCTCGTGTCTCTCTGCTCCTTTCAGAACCTTCTGGAAAGCCACCGAGCTGTTGGTCAGCCCTGCTAGTCTCTCCAGCCTCCGTGGGTCCGTGGGCAGCACCCTCGCCTCTGGCTCACGAGATTGTGGGTTCAAACCCACTCCAGGAAACCCACGCACAAAAGAAAGTCTCGGCAGGTACAACCAGTCTGGTGCCGTGTGAAAATGAGAGGGGTACGGTAGTGTAGTGGTTATGTTGTTGCACCAGTAATCCAGAGGCCCGGACTAAAGATTTGGTGAAAATAAAAAGCTCAACATCTCAGCAGGTCAGGCAGCATCTGTCGAATCTGACGAAGGGTCATTGACCTGAAAGGTTAACTCTGTTTCTCTCCACAGACACTGCCCGACCCGCTGAGTATTTCCAGCATTCTCTGTTTTGATTGCAGCCTCCGCAGTATTTTGCTTTTGTATTAATGATTCGGTGACGTGAATTCAAATCCCGTCACAGCAGCTGGATCAATTTAAATTCTGTTAATTAAATAAATCTGGAATTAAAAAGCATGAAACTACCGGATTGTCGTAAAAGCCCAACTGGTTCACTAATGTCCCTTTAGGGAAGGAAACCTGCCGCCCTTACCCGGTCTGGCCGATATGTGACTCCAGACCCACAGCGATGGGGTTGACTATTACCTGCCCTGAGACGGCCCGGCGAGACACTGTGTTGTAACAAACCGCTGCCACAAAGTCCGCTCTGTGGGAGCACCTTCACCACACGGACTGCAGCGGTTCAAGAAGGCGGCTCACCACCACCTTCTCAAGGGGAAATTAGGGATGGGCAATAAATGCCGGCCTTGCCAGCGACGCCCACATCCCGAGAATTAAAAAATAATTTTTTTTTAAAAACCGAGATCCAATCTTCCCTCTCAGGTGGACGTAAAAGATCCCACGGCCACTACTTCGAAGAAGAGCAGGGGAGTTCTCCTCGGGGTACTGCCCAATATTTATCCCTCAATCAGCATTACTAAAAAACTGATTATGTGACCATTATCTCATTGCTGTTTGTGGGAGCTTGCTGTGCGCAAATTGGCCGCCGTGTATACATGAAAATGTTTCTTTTCTTTTTCATGTCTTCGAGAAGCACCTTGGGACATTTTTCTGTGTTGAAATGCGTGATATAAATGCGAGTTGTTGTTTACAGATGAGGCCATTGGGGACGAGAGGGGAAGGGATCTCTGGTTTGACAGCTGTTATTTTCATGAAAACACATTAGTGAAACGTGCCTACAACAAATGTTGTACCCGAGCCTGTTGTAACCAGCAACAGGTACCTGCCTCCCTCAGGATAGCAATCGCTCACAGGAGTCGTGGGGCTCGTTAATTCTTTGACTCTGAAACCGATTCCCTCAAGAATGTACTCGCTTCAGAGTGTCTTCAGCCAAGCGCGCTATTTGCTGGGAATCCCTTCCCCGAGGACCACCTGACCAACTTGCTTAGTTTTCACTTTATGTCTCCACCATTCTCTCCAGGTGCAAGCTCACAAGACAGTGGAATGCATTGAAAGAAAAACGTGGATTTATATAGCGCCTTTCACAACCACCAGACGTCTCGACACGCTTTACAGCCAATGAAGTCCTCGAAACATAGAAACATAGAAAATAGGTGCAGGAGTAGGCCATTCGGCCCTTCGAGCCTGCACCGCCATTCAATGAGTTCATGGCTGAACCTGCAACTTCAGTACCCCCTTCCTTTTTGCAGTGTAGTCACTGTTGTATTGTGGGAAATGCGGCAGCCAATTTGCGCACAGCAAGCTCCCACAAACAGCAATGTGATAATGACCCAGATAATCTGTTTTAGTGACATTGATTGAGGGATAAATATTGGTCCCAGTCACCGGAGATAACTCAGGGAGCTTTGGGGAGAACAGCTGTGGGCCAGGAGGAGCAGGTGTGCTTACCCCCAGACCCCATACTCCCCCCACATCAGAACCCCCCCAGCATACATAGATCCCCGGGGTCAGGAACCGGGTTCCTTCCCAGCATCAGACACACCAGCCCCCACCCCCCAAGAAATCTAACCCCACCATGGAATTAGACACCATCAGGAATTGGGAATCGCCCTCACCCCCTCACCCCCCCCGGGTCGTGCATCAGACGTACATGGCCCTGCGGCCTGCTCCGCAATCCTCCCCAGCCAACGGGAAGCCAAGCCATCCATGTCCGGGCGGGAACCTGTCAAGGACAAAAGGCACTCACTGTGGAGTTAGAGTTTACAGCAAGTGGGGAAACGACCAAAACTCTGCTCCCCCCCCCACTTCCCCCCCACCCCTGTTCATATCCAGGCCTCTGGGAATTGAGGGATGTAGAGATCAGGTGGGAAAGTGGAGTTGAGGTCGAAGATCAGCCATGATCTTATTGAATAGCGGAGCAGGCTCGAGGGGCCGAATGGCCGACTCCTGCTCCTAATTCTTGTGTGTTCTTATATTCGTGGGTTCGTCATCATCATCCAGTAATCCTTGCGCATTGGGTGAGGTTTCGAATTCGCTCAGAGTAAACCAAGATTTCTTTCAAGCCTCAAGAATCCAGGGCCAACAAAGGCGAAGAATCACAGGCCGGTCCTGTCGGTGGGGAAACTGAACTGGCAGCATCTGACGTGCAGAATTCAATTTCAATAAAATACTATTTCGGGAATGTTGTCATCGAGCTCTGACCTGCGCCTCAGGGCACCTGACATCATTAAACCAGTGTTCGGGGTCAAGGAGCAGAGGTCAACAGCATGAGTGCACCAGCGATGGGTTTTGCAAACTGGCGCTTGCCGCAAAAGCTAAACTATTTCCTTGAAGGTCGCGGCTAATAACCCCAATTCCCGCAGTGCGGTTCTGCCTCTCTGGCCCTTTCCAGCTTCAGAGCTGCTCGGAGCTCTGTGTGAAGGGGAGATATGAGAATAAAATGACAAGGCTGGAAATCTGAGATAAAATCAGCAAGTACTGCAAATGCACATAGGCCACTCACTCAGTGAGCGGGAAAGTGGCTGAAATTGCATTGCGCGGTTTAAGGTTCAAAGATTTCAATCATTCATCTCAATATCGTTTGGCGGCAACTGTCAGCCACAGCTCAGTGGGCAGCACTGTCACCTGTGAGGCCGAAGGTTGTGGGTTCCAGCCACACTACGGTGATGTGACTGCATAATCCAGGCTGACATACAAGTGCCGCACTGTCGGAGGGGCAGTACTGAGGGAGTGCTGCACTGTCGGAGGGGCATTACTGAGGGAGTGCCGCACTGTCGGAGGGGCAGTACTGAGGGAGTGCTGCACTGTCGGAGGGGCAGTACTGAGGGAGTGCCGCACTGTCGGAGGGGCAGTACTGAGGGAGTGCTGCACTGTCGGAGGGGCAGTACTGAGGGAGTGCTGCACTGTCGGAGGGGCAGTACTGAGGGAGTGCTGCACTGTCGGAGGGGCAGGACTGACGGAGTGCTGCACTGTCGGAGGGGCAGGACTGAGGGAGTGCCGCACTGTCGGAGGGGTAGTACTGAGGGAGTGCCGCACTGTTGGAGGGGCAGTACTGAGGGAGTGCCGCACTGTCGGAGGGGCAGTACTGAGGGAGTGACACATTGTTGGAGGGGCAGTACTGAGGGAGTGCTGCACTGTCGGAGGGGCAGTACTGAGGGAGTGCCACACTGTTGGAGGGGCAGGACTGAGGGAGTGCTGCACTGTCGGAGGGGCAATACTGAGGGAGTGCTGCACTGTCGGAGAGACAGTACTGAGGGAGTGCTGCACTGTCGGAGGGGCAGTACTGAGGGAGTGCTGCACTGTCGGAGGGGCAATACTGAGGGAGTGCCACACTGTTGGAGGGGCAGTACTGAGGGAGTGCCACATTGTTGGAGGGGCAGTACTGAGGGAGTGCTGCACTGTCGGAGGGGCAGTACTGAGGGAGTGCCACACTGTTGGAGGGGCAGTGCTGAGGGAGTGCTGCACTGTCGGAGGGGCAGTACTGAGGGAGCGCCGCACTGTCGGAGGTGCCGTCTTTCGGATGAGACATTAAACCAAGGCTCCATCTGCTCTCTCTGGTGGACATAAAAGATCCCAGGGCATTATTTTGAAGAGCAGGGGAGTTCTTCCCGGTTTACTGGGCCTAATATCTATCCCTCAATCAACATAACAAAAATAGATTATCTGGTCATTATCACATTGCTGTTTGTGGGAGCTTGCTGTGCATTACAACAGTGACTACACTCCAAAAGTACTTCATTGGCTGTAAAGCACTTTAAGACGTCCGATGGTTGTGAAAGGCGCTATAGAAATGCAATCTTTTTTTTTCTTTTTAAAGGCTGAACTTCTTCACCCAGGCCTTGCTCAACAGTGAGGGCGAGTATTCAGTGAGCTATCGACTATTTGCAGACAGCTGCATTCGATCGTCTGCTGCCCCCCACCCCCCAGGCTATAATTTCCACCGATGGGTGGGTGGGGGGTCAGAGCCCCAAAGAGCGGGAAAGACAAGGTTGAGCAACACGATACAGATATGGACCACCGACTGTCAACATACAGATCCACAGCTCTCCATATTTACTTCCACGAAAGACTTTGTGAGGGTTTGGCTTGCCTCAGCGTAAAACATTAAATCTTGCCATGTTGCAATTATTTGTTTGATTTCTGGAACTCTAAACTGGAGAGATTAAGAATACCTTGTCGTTCTCGATCAGTCAATCTTCAGCCGGGCACTTTTATGATTTTTTGGGGGCTATTGATCTTTCCGAATTCATCAACACTTCCTAAAATTTAAAAATCCGTCCTCTGGTTAATGGGCATCGCTGGCCAGGCCGGCATTTATTGCCCATCCATCGGCACCGCTCGAGAAGGTGGTGGTAAGCTGCCTGCCTGAACCACTGCAATCCGTGTGCAGGGGCGGGTTAACCGCGGGGAGGGTTAACCGTAGGGCGGGTTAACCATGGGGCGGGTTAACCGTGGGGCGGGTTAACCGCGGTGCGGATTAACCGCGGGGCGGGTTAACCGCGGGGCGGGTTAACCTTGGGGCAGATTAACCGAGGTGCGGATTAACTACTGGCCGGATTAACCGCGGGGCGGGTTAACCACGGGGCGGGTTAACCGCGGGGCGAGTTAACCACAGGGCGGGTTAACCGCGTGGAGGATTAACCGTGGGGCAGATTAACCAAAGGGCGGGTTAACCGCGGGGCAGATTAACCACGGGGCGGGTTAACCACGGGGAGGATTAATCAAAGGGCGGGTTAACCGCGGGGCAGATTAACCACGGGGCGGATTAACCGCGGAGCGGGTTAACCGCGGAGCGGGTTAACCACAGGGCGGGTTAACCGTGGGGCGTATTAACCGCTGGGCGGGTTAACCGCGGGGCGGTTTAATCACAGGGCGGGTTAACCGCGGGGCGGATTAACCGCAGGGCGGGTTAACCACAGGCCGGGTTAACCGCGGGGCGGACTAACCACGGTGCGGATTAACCACGGGGCGGATTAACCAAAGGGCGGGTTAACTGCGGGACAGATAAAGCTGCAGCCCCAGGCCCACCAAATAAATGTAGGAGAAAAAATATAAGGCCTCCCAAATAGGCCGAATAGAATTGACAATCAGAGAATCAACAAGACCAAGGAAAATATTGCATATTTTTGCAGAGACAAGATCTTTAATATTTATCTGTGTTATTATTTGTGTTATTGTATAATATATTTAATATACAAAATATATGTTAATATATAATATATTATATTAATATATTATAGTTTATGTCCATGGTAGTAATTTGTTATTATATTTATGCATTTGATATATATGCTTTCATTGTTGAATATACTGGGCTATGTTTTCATACTCAGAATCACAATCATACACAGAATGTAATGAACATGAACAAAGATAACTCTCGGCCCATGGGGATCGGTTTCCCCCGGCCCATCAGGCCCTGAATCCCGCCCTATCCGTGTGGTGAAGGTGCTCCCACAGTGCTGTTAGGGAGGGAGTTCCAGGATTGTGACCCAGCGACGACGAAGGAACGGCCGATATATTTCCAAGTTGGGATGGTGTGTGTGACACATAAGAAACAGGAGCAGGAGTCGGCCATTCGGCCCCTCGAGCCTGCTCCGCCATTCAATAAGATCACGGCTGATCATCGACCTCAACTCCACTTCCCTGCCTGATCCCCAAATCCCTCGATTTCCCCCGAGAGTCCAAAAATCAATTGATCTCAGCCTTGAATATATTCAGAGACCCAGCCTCTACAACCCTCTGGGGCAGAGAATTCCAAAGATTCACCACCCTCTGAGTGAAGAAATTCCTCCTCATCTCTGTCCTAAATGGCCGACCCCTTATCCTGAGACTGTGACCCCTGGTTCTAGACTCCCCAGCCCGGGGGAAAACATCCTCCCTGCATCGACCCTGTCAATCCCCCTCAGAATCTGGTATGTTTCAATGTCTTAAATGGATTACCCCTTATCCTGAGACTCATGGGCTCTCGAATGTTAGTTAAACAATGGATAAGATGTAGGGAAGCAGGAGTGAGATATAAAATCCAGCAGGATTAGCATGGCGATTGTTGAACTTTTCAGGTCACTGGGTGACCATGGGTGGAGGCTCCCTTGTGTGCACCTCACCCCATGACGCCTGTATTACCCTCTCCAGATGCGTCCTCAGGCCCCTGGGGACCGACTCCTTACCCTAACTTTCACTCAGGCATCCAAGATACTGGAAGCTCCTTCATCAGCTGACCTCCCTCTCCCCACGCTGTAACATTACCTTCCACTCTCTTGTTCACAATAGAAAAAGCTAAGAAGTGAAGCAAGGCAACTGTAGTTATTTTCCAACTTTAAAGAATTTATTTTGGCATACAACACACCAGAAGGAAGAAAGTGAAAGTGTCAGCTGTAGCCCAGTGGGCAGCACTCTCGCCTCTGGGTCAGGAGGTTGTAGGCCCAAGTCCCACTCCCGAGACTTGAGCACAAAAGTCTAGGCTAACACTCCCAGTGCAGTGCTGAGGGAGTGCTGCACTGTCTTTCAGATGAGACGTTAAAACGAGGCCCCGTCTGCCCTCTCAGGTGGACATAAAAGATCCCATGGACACTAACTTGAAGAACAGCAGCAGTGTCCTGGCTGTAGTGTCTCTGCACCTTGTTACAAACTCACACGACGCATGTATATATCAGACACGGTCACTCTGTGACCTTCACTTTATTCCCAGGACCAAGGATTGCTGACCCTGAGTGGGACCTCCCCTTTTATACCTGGAACCCCAGGTGAGGAGTGCCTCCCGCAAGCTCACCCCCTGTGGTCAGGGTGTGCATTTCAAGGGTACAGATACAGTGTGCATGAGTTACAGTCACATAACTATTGTCATTGCAAGATGGTGAAATACATGACACTGGCCAATATTTATCCCTCAACCAACATCGGCAAAAATCATGGGAGGCGAAATTGGGTTATGTCCCGTTTGGGGGCGATAACCGAGTCAGGGCGGGACTTCCTATGCCCGGCCACTGAAGTCCCGCCCCAGCCGCGAAACTCAAGTTACCGTCTGTAATGTGTGCACCTGTGGGCATGCTCACGGGTTTGTAGAGTTGTTGCTTTGTGAGTGGCTGAACCAGTCACGTGATGTTCATAAGACTCAATAAAACCCCAGCCAGTTGGGTTCGCAGGATCCACGATGAGGTATGCAGTTGTGAGCCTAGTGGATGAACCAATAATGTGTTGTGTGATTGTTAAACCTTTGCTAATAAACCAACTAGTTCTTAATAGCAATGTGTTGCAATGAATTCTTAAGCAAAGAACCCATGAAGCAAATCCATTACAGCGCCTCTCACAGGAAGTGGAGTGCAGTGTCGCGCGCTCCACTTCCTGTTGGGGTGGGATCGGCAGCGCTACACTGATGCGTTTCAATGCCCCTCACCTTCCATTAAAGGGGAGGGCTGCTGTGAACACTGCACCCGCCTACCCCCTCCACCTCCCACGGGCGAAGTCGCTTTGCGCCCCGTCAGCGCCCTCCGGAGGCGCTAACGGGCGGCACAGGGCAGGGCAATGTCAGCCCCAGATTATCTGGTCCTTATATTGATGTCCGTGGGAGCTTGCTGTGCGCCAATAGGCTGCCGAGTCTCCCACATCACAACAGCGACTGCAAATCATTGGCCGTAAAGTGCTTTGGACTACCTGAGGCCGTGAAAAGCGCTTTATCAACGCAAACCTTTCTTTCTGTGCTTATAACGTCGACCAGTTGTGCGGACTGTGCATGAACAACCTATTGTGCCCCCAACCCGTTTCCAAGGCAACCCACCAAAGTGCCACGGGTCACTTGGTCCAGTGGCATGGAAAGTGTGCGTCATTCTGTCATATCGCAACCTGATTAAAAATTAAAGAGAGAAAATGATTAATATTTTAAAAACATATGAAAGTGACCAATAACTTAAATTAAATAAACTGATTTACAACACACGACTGTTTGTAAAAGAGAAACAGTCCTGTAAAAGTGTTAGAAAAACAGGGTTTGGAGCCACATTCAGTGAAAGAAAGCAGGCATTGTAAAACTGAAGGGGAATCAGGCTTGGAACGAGGTAAGTTAAGAGGTACCATAAACTTGTCAAGTGAATGCGTGCCAAGTGAAATAGAGGAACAGTAATATCCAATCCATCAATTGTATTTATTTTTGTAACGCCCTGCAGTTCTGTGCGCCGAGCTCAGTCTCGAGGCTTCACGCTTTGAAGCACGCTTTGCTGAGGCAGTTAAATTCAACATGTATCGATAGACAAACAATGGCGGACTTGAAGATAACCTCTGCTCCATCCAATCCGCCTCATGCAACTTCTGTGTGAAGGACAATATATACGCTCCCCGCCCTCGACCGTGGGCTGAAGGGCCTCCTTCTGTCCTGCAAGGTCAGTGGGCCAAAAAAATGGCGGTCTCCACGGGCGGCCATGAGGTGGTGGTTCCCCACGCGCAATGCGCACGCGCTGAAATCTGCCACATGCCAACAGTCAAAAGGTCTTTTGCCCATTCCAACACATCGCCAGGCAAAGGGGCTTCGCGGGCGGATACTTGTCCAACTCCTGCCCAGCCAACGTCCTTCAAACTCTTACACCTGGTAAAAGCAGCAACATACCAGCTTTTACCAGCGTAACAGTTTTAAAAGATAGAAAAACAAAATTGTTATCAATCATTTTTATATTAAAAACTCTGTCTATTAAAGTAAGTTTACTTTTACAACTATGAAAACCTATGAAAAAAAATAATTTTTTTTGTCAAAAACACTTAATTAAATTCAATTTCAATTAATTTTAAATATGTGACGTGTTCTTCTTATGTATTTGAGATGTGTGTGTGTTTTTTGGGGGGTATTGCCAGTCACACAAATGGTGATCTCCGCACAAGCGGAACTGAGCTGCTGTGAATGGGGAGACGCCATTTTCATTGGTCAGAAGCCCACGTAGTCCCAGACTGCACACACACTCCTGGGATACACGGGCCTTTGCACTGGACTGCGTACGGAGGGCCCGGAGCCCAAGTGTTGGTTCCCCCGGGACCAACAGGTACATTCCGAAATATTCCTGTGGCCGGAGACACACGCCCACGGGACACGCCCGCGGGAAGTCTCCGGCCACAGTTTTCGGGCCTGTTTGTGATTCCATTTCCATTTGCACCCCTCCCACCCTCTGCCTCCGATTCTCCGCCCTGCTCCTCCCCGAAAGATGTTGGGCTGGATTTCCCGGTCCTTTGCGCTCCGTGTTTTCGCCCCGGAGCGGCGTGAAAGGCAGCGGTGAGGCCTCCTGTGCCCCGCCGCGATCCTCCGGTCCGGTTTTGTGGCGGCACGGAGCAGGACCGCCGGGGAAGAGCTGCGCCGGGTGTTGAATGTATCTTGGTGTGGCACCGGCAGGAACTTGGTCTTTTCCCCGACCTGTCTGCCCCGGAGCGCACCCCACAATGCCCCCTGGGAAGTCAGGGCAGTCCAACATTCCCGTCGGCGGCGAGGAAGGTAATTGACTCTGTTCTGTATGCAATAACAGTGAGGGAGAAGGTTGAAATTGAACTGGACAGACTCCAGCGTGAAGGGATCATATCACCGGTCGAATTTAATGAATGGGCCAGCCCCATTGTTGCTGTGCTGAAAAGTGATGGCACAGTCAGAATCTGTGGAGACTACAAGGCTACGATCAACAGTGTTTCGAAACAGGATCAGTATCCGTCACCGAAGGCTGATGACTTGTTTGCGACGCTAGCCGGGGGGAAGTCGTTCACAAAACTGGACTTGACGTCGGCCTATATGACACAGGAGTTGGTCAAGACGTTGAAGAGACTTATGTGCATTAACATGCACAAAGGACTGTTTATTTACCGCAGGTGCCCACTTGGAATTCGCTCGGTTGCAGCAATATTCTATGTGCGTGCTGCTCAGTGCCTCCAACAATGACACCATCTGGTGGCTACAGACAGCATGTACATACATGACAGACGCCAAAAGTAAGTCTCAGCGTTTTTTCTTTTAATTATTTGTGCGATTTTGGAATCCCCCCCCCGCCCGCTCCCGGCCCGGCTCTTAAGCTCGGGAGTTTCCCATCCCAGCGCCCTGAGAGAGGGGTACAATGCCTCCCTCAGCACTGCGCCCCCTGACTCAGGGCCCAGGCACCCAAACTTAACAACCAAATCGCAACCTATTCGCGGCCACTAACTTTCGCGCCCACCGCCGTTGTTGCCCCGAAAACAGAAAAATCTAAAATCCAGCCGGTTGGCTCGGTACCGGTGGTCTAACTCTATGCTCACCAGTCGCCATTGCAGCTCGATTGCGATGCATCACACAGTCCAATAGCCTGCCTCCCCTGTCCAGGTTTATACATGAGGCTTGGGCACTTGGGGCCCATGCTATGAGATGGCCAGATCTGATACCCAGCACCAGTTTGCTGAGGAAGGGGAGACAACTGGTGCAAATACAAAATTGAAGCCCTACCCTTTCTTCCAAGGCTCTTTTGTCCTCGATTTCTTTTCTGGAGTAATTTTATTTTATTTTTATTAATAAGAGAGTCTTTAAGAAACATCAACAACAACTAGCATTTATATAACGCCTTTAATGTAGTAAAATGACCCAAGGTGCTTCACTGGGGCAATTCTCAAACAAAAGTTGACACTGCTCCACACAAGGAGATATCAGGTCAAAAGCTTAATCAAAGAGGGAGGTTTTAAGGAGCGTCTTAAAAGGTGAAAGAGAGGTAGAGAGGCGGAGAGGTTTAGGGAGGGAGTTCCAGAGCTTGGGGCCCAGGCAACAGAAGGCACGGCCGGCAATGGCTGGCCGATGGAAATCGGGGGATGCTCAGGAGGGCAGAATTGGAGGAGCGCAGAGATGGCTGAGTGTTGTCGGCCTGGAGGAGATTATTGAGATAGGGAGGGGCGAGGTCGTGGAAGGATTGGGAAACAGCTGAAGAGTGTAAATACAGGGTCAGAAAGATGCTCAGGAATTTGAGTTCTGAGGGAAGGTTAAAGGTTGGGTTTGATATCTTTGGCAAGGCGGAGCATTCCAAACCGAACTCACTAAAGTCTTTGAGTTTACAAAGGGAATTTTTTTGAAAAACTGATCCAGGCAAATTGGTCCCCTGGTAATTAATTCAGTGCCAGTACGTAATGAGAAAGTTGTGAGTGAGAGAAGCCAATTTGCATCGAGAGGGTAATGGAGCTGTGGAATAACTTATAACTGAGTTGTAATCCCCAGTGAGGGACTGAATCAATGGTTGGACGAACAATTGGTTGCAGTTCTGGAAGGGATTGAGGGATAAGCAAGGAGGAAGGTGCCCGTGGAGGTGAATCGGAAATGCTTGTTGAGATTTTAATCGCCTTTATCAGATCATAAAAAATCTTAATGTATTATTCTGTTTCACTAAATCTCGGCCTTGAGCAAAGTCCCCTGAAACTGATGGATCAAACCCTTTCCCACTGCTGGATCTTAGTGTTTGAAGCCAACATGCTCCTGCAGTATTAACCTAGTTTATAATGAATACTATGGTTTAAAACTGGCAATAAATTGGGACAGTGTAAAGGGAGCTTTACTCTGTATCTAACCCCCTGCACCTGCCCTGGGAGTGTTTGTTGGAACAGTGTAGAGAGAGCTTTACTCTGTATCTAACCCCGTGCTATACCTGCCCTGGGAGTGTTTGATGGGATAGTGCAGAGGGAGCTTTACTCTGTATCTAACCCCGTGCTATACCTGCCCTGGGAGTGTTTGATGGGACAGTGTAGAGGGAGCTTTACTCTGTATCTAACCCCGTGCTATACCTGCCCTGGGAGTGTTTGATGGGACAGTGCAGAGGGAGCTTTACTCTATATCTAACCCCGTGCTGTACCTGCCCTGGGAGTGTTTGATGGGACAGTGCAGAGGGAGCTTTACTCTGTATCTAACCCCGTGCTGTACCTGCCCTGGGAGTGTTTGATGGGACAGTGCAGAGGGAGCTTTACTCTGTATCTAACCCCGTGCTGTACCTGCCCTGGGAGTGTTTGATGGGACAGTGTAGAGGGAGCTTTACTCTGTATCTAACCCCGTGCTGTACCTGCCCTGGGAGTGTTTGATGGGACAGTGCAGAGGGAGCTTTACTCTGTATCTAACCCCGTGCTGTACCTGCCCTGGGAGTGTTTGATGGGATAGTGTAGAGGGAGCTTTACTCTGTATCTAACCCCGTGCTGTACCTGCCCTGGGAGTGTTTGATGGGACAGTGCAGCGGGAGCTTTACTCTGTATCTAACCCCCTGTACCTGCCCTGGGAGTGTTTGATGGGACAGTGTAGAGGGAGCTTTACTCTGTATCTAACCCCCTGTACCTGCCCTGGGAGTGTTTGATGGGACAGTGCAGCGGGAGCTTTACTCGTATCTAACCCCGTGCTGTATTGCCTTTTGAAAGTTACTATTGAATCTGCTCCCACCGCCCTTTCAGGCAGCATGTTCCCGATCACAACAACTCGCTGCATAAAAATAATTCTCCTCCTCTCTCCTCTGGCTCTTTTGGCAATCACCTTAAATCTGTGTCCTCTGGTTACCGACCCTCATAGAATCAGAGAAAATTGCAACACAGATGGAAGCAGTTTCTCCTTATTTACTCTATTAAAATCCTTTGTGATTTTGAACACCTCGATCAAATCTCCCCTTAACCTTCTCTGCTCGAAGGGGAACAACCCCGGCTTCTCCAGTCTCCCCACGTATCTCAAGTCCCACATCCCTGGTAAAATAAAGGGTGTTTATTAAATCCCTAAACTGCTGCAGTGCAGCGAGGGATTTAATTTTTCTCAATGTGGCAACCTGACTGAAGATCCGATCTCCTGTCACAAAGGACCAGGCCGAAAGTGTCAATATAAGGCTTCACCAAATATTAAAGAGGAGGAAGTGGGCTCCATACGTAAATCAATGATGCCTTCAGACTCCGCAAGCTCTGCTTGGAGCCACAAATCGACCTTGAACGTGGCTGTTTAAAATAGGGCACAACAGAAGGGATGGGAACGTTGACAATGCCGCAGTGTTTGCTGGACTCTGAATCAGCAGCTGCATCGAGGAGTTCATTTCTTTAGCAAGTTACATTAGTTTGGCACCGAATGCCGAAATATCTCACCAGATATTTCCCTCCGACCCCTCCATCCTCACTGTGTTGAAATCAAGAACTCAAAAAACTTGTATACTTAACGCAGTAAAATTCATCCCAAGGCACTGTGCAGGATCATCAGCAGACAGAATTGGACACCGAGCCACAGAAAAAGTAAAAAGTAAGACTTTAATTTATATAGCGCCTTTCACGACCACCGGACGTCTCAAAGCGCTTTACAGCCAATGAAGTACATAAGGCGCGATGAGGGCAGGTGACTGTAATACAGAGCTCCCCCTAGTGGACTACTGTGCTACTGCAACTACTGATGTCAATAAAAGGGTCATATGACAAGGACATGTGACAAGTTCCTGTCGAGCTGTGTGTGTGTGTGTACATGTTTGTGATGTTGTAAAGAAGATATCACCACGACGAGGTAGGTTTTAAGGAGCATCTTAACGTAGGAAGGAGAGGTAGAAAGGCAGAAAGGAGTTTCCGAGTTTAGGGCCCAGGCAGCTGTAGGCCTCAGGACGTTGCAAGGCACTTTACAACCAACAAAGTACTTTTTGAAGTGTAGTCACTATTTTAATGTAGGGAACGCTGAAGACGGATTTGCGCACAGCAAGCTCCCATGAACAGCAAAGTGATAATGCTCAGATAATCAGTTTGTCGTGATGTTGGTTGAGTGATAAATATTGGCCAGGACATCGGGGAGAACTCTGGGATCTTTTAATTCCACATGAGAGAGCAGACAGGGCCTCGGTTTAACGTCTGATCCGAAAGACGGCACCTCCGACAGTGCAGCACTCCCTCAGTACTGCACTGGGAGTGTCAGCCTAGATTTTGTGCTCAAGTCCCTGGAGTGGGACTTGAACCCACGACCTTCTGACTCAGAGGCGAGTGTGCTGCCCACTGAGCCACGGCTGACACCTAAGCCAGCTTCCCCCCACCCCGCCCCCAAACTCCCTAAACCTTCACACTGCGGACAGCAAGCCTCAACACTGGTCTTCCTTCCCACCAGGCTGAAGCAGAGCAGAGGAGGATCGGGACATGATGAGGCCCCAAAATGGGGAACAGGAGGAGCAGGTGGGCTGCCCCAGGCCTCGTAAGGAATGTTTGGGCCTCTCCGACCCTGCACCAACTCCCCCCCACCTCCCAGCCCCACAGCAAGACTCTCCTGGAGTTTGCCACGCCAGCGCACCATGGGGGTCCGTCACACACCACCTCCCCACCCCGCCCCCCACCCCTAACAACTTTCCACAGGCTGGCAGCCGCTTCCCATTCCATCCGGTCCCAGAGGGGGTGGCAGGAATCGCTGCCACAATCCGGGCCTGTTTCGGGGGGGAGGGGGAACTCCGCTTGTGGAGGGGCCGATTCCGACCCCGCAATCTGGCCCTGGTCGTGCGTTTTCACTTGGGATGGCCGTGAAATTCTCATCCCTTTTTTCAAATCCCTCCATGGCCTCGCCCCTCCCTAGCTTTGTAATCTCCTCCAATCCCTACAACCCTCTGAGATCTCTGCACTTCTCCAATTCCGCCCTCTTGTACATCCCTGATTATAATCACTCCACCATCGGAGGCCGTACCTTCTGTTACCTGGGCCCCAAGCTCTGGAACTCCCTCCCGAAACCTCTCCACCTCTCTATCTCTCTCTCCTGGTTATAGATGCTCCTTAAAACATACCTCTTTGACCAAGCCATTTGGTCACCTGTCCTGATATCTCCTTATGTGGCTCGGTGTCAAATTCTGTCTGATTATGCTCCTGTGATGCATCTTGGGATGGTTTTACTGCGTTAATAGGTGCTATTTAAATGCAACTTGTTGAGTCTTGATTTGAACCACAGTCAGGATGCGGGGGCAGGGTGGGGTGGGGGGGGGAATATTTGGTGAGATGTGTGGGATGTTTAAGGCACTATATAAATGCAAGTTTTTGTTATTATAAACAGACCTCTTGTGACAGAAGGTTGATTCTGGGGATGAGGGGATTGACTTATGAGGAAAGGTTGAGGAGGTTGGGCCTCTACTCATTGGAATTCAGAAGAATGAGAGGTGATCTTAAAACATATAAAATTATGAGGGGGCTTGACAAGGTGGATGCAGAGAGGATGTTTCCACTGATGGGGAAGACTAGAACTAGGGGGGCATGGTCTTAGAATAAGGAGCCGCCCATTTAAAACTGAGATGAGGAGAAATTTCTTCTCTCAGAGGGTTGTAAATCTGTGGAATTTGCTGCCTCAGAGAGCTGTGGAAGCTGGGACATTGAATAAATTTAAGACAGAAATAGACAGTTTCTTAACCAATAAGGGGATAAGGGGTTATGGGGAGCGGGCAGGGAAGTAGAGCTGAGTCCATGATCAGATCAGCCATCATCGTATTGAATGGCGGAGCAGGCTCGAGGGGCCGTATGGCCTACTCCTGCTCCTATTTGTTAAGTTCTTATGTTCTTATGACACTATACCCACTAACATTAAAATTGACATTAATGCAAATTGTTAATGGTTATCGTTTTTTGGGCCATGTAAGTGCCGGCCGGTTTTAAACGTGGATGCTTTAAGCGGTGGAAACTGTATTTGCATATTGACTGTGTGCCAGAGTCACTGAGTGGTGGAGTATGAGAACTTCAGTGGCAGTCGACGCAAAGCTCGGAGAGGTTTAATGCCCCATTAACAACTGTGTCCAGCGTCCTGTAGGCTGCAACTACAGTCAGCGAGTCAAGAAAGCTTTTAACGAAAGGAAGCACGGTCTCCGAGATTAAAAAGACAGTTTAGTGTGTGTCTGAGCTAGAGAGAGACAGAGCAAAACGGAGAGAAAATGAAAGAGAGAGAGAGAGAAACAGACCTAGGGACTGAGAGAGGCAGAGGACAGAGAGGCCGAGAGAAAGGGAGATAGTCAAAGAGACTGTGAGAGAGAGAGAGAGCGAGAGAGCGAGAGAGTGAGGATGAGAAAGGTTTTCCGCGATACAAAGCAGTGCTTCGAATTATATAGCCTCAAAGATGCTTTCTGATCACTTGTTTTTCCCTCTTTTACAGGCGTGACTAGCGATTCTCCACTGGTGCTGGGGATTTCAGGCCGTCTCTCCGGGTGATGTGGGTTTCTGCACATAATGCAATTCCACTGCTATCAGCAAGGAGGGAGAAACGGAAGTGATGGTGAATGTAAAGAAGGGCTGCTTTAGACATGTTATAAACACCAGCCCGAATCAGCACCGAAAACAATTCCTGACATTGAGCTGGAGATTCTCAGCCGGTCAGGCAACAGGTCAGATCTGAAGACCCTTCCCCAGGTCTCCCTCAGAACACAAGGCATCAAACACAGACTGCAGCAGGAACATTCCAAAGCTCTGCTGCCCCGTGTCCCAACTCGCACCGAGTCCCGCTCACCCATCACCCCCTGTGCCCCGTGTCCCAACTCACACCGAGTCCCGCTCACCCATCACCCCTGTGTTCACTGCCCCGTGTCCTAACTCGCACCGAGTCCCGCTCACCCATCACCCCATGTGCTCACTGCCCCATGTCCTAACTCGCACCAAGTCCCGCTCACCCATCACCCCCTGTGCTCACTGTCCCATATCCTAACTCGCACCGAGTCCCGCTCACTCATCATCCCCTGTGCCCTGTGTCCCAACTCGCACCAAGTCCCGCTCACCCATCACCCCCTGTGCTCGCTGCCCTGTGTCCCAACTCACAACGAGTCCCGCTCACCCATCACCCCCTGTGCTCGCTGCCCCGTGTCCTAATTCGCACCGAGTCCCGCTCACCCATCACCCCCTGTGCTCTCTGCCCCGTGTCCTAATTCGCACCAAGTCCCGCTCACCCATCACCCCCTGTGCTCACTGCCCCGTGTCCTAACTCGCACCAAGTCCCGCTCACCCATCACCCCCTGTGCTCGCTGCCCCGTGTCCTAACTCGCACCGAGTCCCGCTCACCCATCACCCCTTGTGCTCACTGACCCGTGTCCTAACTCACACCCAGTCCCACTCACCCATCACCCCCTGTGCTCACTGACCCGTGTCCTAACTGACACCCAGTCCCGCTTAACCATCACCCCCTGTGCTCACTGACCCGTGTCCTAACTCACACCCAGTCCCGCTCACCCATCAACCCCTGTGCTCACTGACCCGTGTCCTAACTCACACCCAGTCCCACTCATCCATCACCCCCTGTGCTCACTGACCCGTGTCCTAATTCGCACCAAGTCCCGCTCACCCATCACCCCCTGTGCTCACTGCCCCGTGTCCTAACTCGCACCAAGTCCCGCTCACCCATCACCCCCTGTGCTCGCTGCCCCGTGTCCTAACTCGCACCCAGTCCCGCCACCCATCACCCCTTGTGCTCACTGACCCGTGTCCTAACTCACACCCAGTCCCACTCACCCATCACCCCCTGTGCTCACTGACCCGTGTCCTAACTGACACCCAGTCCCGCTTACCCATCACCCCCTGTGCTCACTGACCCGTGTCCTAACTCACACCCAGTCCCGCTCACCCATCAACCCCTGTGCTCACTGACCCGTGTCCTAACTCACACCCAGTCCCGCTCACCCATCAACCCCTGTGCTCACTGACCCGTGTCCTAACTCACACCCAGTCCCGCTCACCCATCACTCCCTGTGCTCACTGACCCGTGTCCTAACTCACACCCAGTCCCGCTCACCCATCACCCCCTGTGCTCACTGCCCCGTGTCCTAACTCACACCCAGTCCCGCTCACCCATCAACCCCTGTGCTCACTGACCCGTGTCCTAACTCACACCCAGTCCCGCTCACCCATCACTCCCTGTGCTCACTGACCCGTGTACTAACTCACACCAAGTCCTGCTCACCCATCACCCCCTGTGCTCACTGACCCCGTGTCCTAACTCACACCAAGTCCCACTCACCCATCACCCCCTGTGCTCACCGACCCTTTTCCTAACTCACACCCAGTCCCACTCACCCATCACCCCCTGTGCTCACTGACCCGTGTCCTAACTCACACCAAGTCCCACTCACCCATCACCCCCTGTGCTCACTGACCCGTGTCCTAACTCGCACCAAGTCCTGCTCACCCATCACCCCCTGTGCCCGCTGCCCCGTGTCCTAACTCATACCCAGTCCCACTCACCCATCACCCCCTGTGCTCGCTGACCTACATTGGCTCCTTGTTAAGCAATGCCTCGATTTCAAAATTCTCATCCTTGTTTTCAAATTCCTCCATGACCTTGCCCCTCCCTATCTCTGTAATCTCCTCCAGCCCCATAACAGCCCGCTCCACCCCCCACCACCCACCCCCCCCCTAAAATGGCTGCACTCCTCTAATTCTGCCCCCTTGAGCATCCCTGATTATAATCACTAGACCACCGTGCCTTCTGTTGCCTGGGCCCCAAGCTCTGGAACTCCCTGCCTAACCCTCTCTACCCTCTCTACCTCTCCCTTTTCCTTTACGATGCTCCTTAAAACCTACCACTTTGTCCAAGCTTTTCGCCATCGGTCCTAATATGTGGCTTGCTGTAAGTTTTTGTCTAATTATATTCCTGTGAAATGCCCTGGGACATTTTACTCCATTAAGGCTCTTTGTGGTTGGAAGAAGACCAAGTGGGGGGGACTTCCGGAGTGCCGCATCAGGAGTGCTAACTTTGGAAATATTGAAATTTTAGCGCCAGGCGCAAATGGTTCTCAACTTCTACTAAATTGGGTGTTAGCGCCCCAGGAAGGACATGGGGCGCTACATCAGATGCTATCAACCTCAGTAAGGCTCTACAGGGCAGCTACCAGCAGAGCAATAATACATTTCAGGTGTAGTGCATTCAGCAGTTATCCTTCACACTGGCTCATAGAATCATAGAAATTTACAGCACGGAAGGAGGCCATTCGGCCCATTGTGTCCGCGCCGGCCGACCAAGAGCTACCCAGCCTAATCCCACTTTCCAGCTCTCGGTCCGTAGCCCTGCAGGTTACGGCACTTTAGGTGCACATCCAAGTACTGTTTAAATGTGGTGAGGGTTTCTGCCTCTACCACCCTTTCAGGCAGTGAGTTCCAGACCTCCACCATCCTCTGGGTGAAGAAATTTCCCCTCAAATCCCCTCTAAACCACCTACCAATTACTTTAAATCTATGCCCCCTGATTGTTGACCCCTCTGCCAAGGGAAACATGTCCTTCCTATCCACTCTATCCAGGCCCCTCATAATTTTATACACCTCAATCAGGTCTCCCCTCAGCCTCCTCTGTTCCAAAGAAAACAACCCCAGCCCATCCAATCTTTCCTCATAGCTAAAATTCTCCAGTCCTGGCAACATCCTCGTAAATCTCCTCTGTACCCTTCTCGTGAGATCACATCTTTCCTGTAATGTAGGTGACCAGAACTGCACGCAGTGCTCCAGCTGTGGCCTAACTAGTGTTTTATACAGTTTAAGCATAACCTCCCTGCTCTTGTATTCTATGCCTCAGCTAATAAAGACAAGTATTCCTTATGCCTTCTACCTTCAGAGATCTGTGGACCTGCACTCCAAGATCTCTTTGTTCCTCTACACTTCTCAGTGTCCTACCATTTAATGTGTATTCCCTTGCCTCGTTAGACCTCCCCAAATGCATTACCTCGCACTTCTCCGGATTGAATTCCATTTGCCACTGTTCTGCCCACCTGACCAGTACATTGATATCTTCCTGCAGTCCGCAGCTATCTTCTTCATTATCAACCACACAGCCTATTTTTGTATCATCTGCAAACTTCTTAATCATACCCAAGTCTAAATCATTGAAGTCTAAATCATTGATATGCACCACAAAGAGCAAGGGACCTAGTACTGAGCCCTGCGGAACCCCACTGGAAACATCCTTCCAGTCACAAAAACACCCATCAACCATTACCCTTTACTTCCAGCCTCTGAGCCAATTTTGGATCCAACTTGCCACTTTGCCCTGGATCCCATGGGCTTTTACTTTCGTGACCAGTCTGCCATGTGGGACCTTATCAAAAGCTTTGCTAAAATCCATATACACTACATCATAAATACTGCCCTCATCAACCCTCCTGGTTACCTCCTCGAAAAATTAAATCAAGTTAGTCAGACACGCCCTTCCCTTAATAAATCCATGCTGACTGTCCTTGATTAGTCCATGTCTTTCCAAATGAAGATTTATCCTGTCCCTCAGGATTTTTTCCAATAATTTTTCTCACCACTGAGGTTAGGCTGACTGGCCTGTAATTACTCGGTCTATCCCTTTCTCCCTTTTTAAACAAAGGTACCACATTAGCAGTCCTCCAGTCCTCTGGCACCACACCTGTAGCAGAGAGGATTGAAAAATGATGGTCAGAGCCTCTGCTATTTCCTCTTTTGCTTCGTTTAACAGCCTGGGATACATTTCATCCGGGCCTGGGATTTATCCACTTTCAAAGCTGCTAAGCCCCTTAATACTTCCTCTCTCACTATGTTTATTTCATCTAACATTTCACACTCCACCTCCCTGATTGCAATGTCTGCATCACCCCTCTCTTTTGTGAAAACAGATGTAAAGTATTCAATAAGAACCATACCCATGTCTTCTGCCTCCAAACACAGATAACTCTCATGGTCCCTCATAGGCCCTACCCTTTATTTAGTTATCCTCTTGCTCTTAATGTATTTATAAAACATCTTTGGGGTTTCCCTGATTTGACTTGCCAACACTCTTTCATGCTCTCTCTTTGCTTTCCTGATATATTTTTTAATTGCACCCCTGCACTTCTTATATCCCTCTAGAGTTTCTGCAGCGTTGAGTTCCCGGTACCTGTCATAAGCCTCCCTGTTTTTCTTTATCCTACCCTGTGTGTCGCTTGATATCCAGGGGGCTCTAGATTTGTTAGTCCCACCCTTTCTCTTTAAGGGAACATACTCGCTCTGAACCCTCCGGATCTCCTCCTTGAATGCCTCCCACTGCTCTGACACTGATTTACCTTACAGTAGCTGTTTCCAGTCCACAATGGCTAAATCACCTCTCAGCTGATCAAAACTGGCTTTTCCCCAATTGAGAACTTTTATTCCTGGTCTATCTTTGTCCTTTTCCATAACTAGCCTAAATCTAATTTAATTATGATCACTAGCACCTAAATGCTCTCCCACTGATACCCATTCCACCTGCCCAACTTCATTCCCTAAAACTAAGTCCAGAACTGCCCCCTCCCATGTTGGGCATGTTCTCCTGAATGCATTTTAGGAATTGCACACCCTCTGTACCTTTCACACTAATTTTACCCCAGTTAATGTTAGGGTAGTTGAAATCCCATGCTATTACTGTCCTATTGTTTTTGCACTTTTCAGGAATGTGCCTACATATTTATTTTTCTATCTCCCTCTGACTTGGGGGTCTATAGTACATGCCCAGCAGTGTGATCGCCCCTTTTTTGTTCTTCAATTCAACCCATATGGCCTCATTTGATGATCCTTCCAATATATCATCTCTCCTCACAGCTGCAATTGTTTCTTTAATCAATATGCGACCAGCCCCTCCTTTTTTATCCCCCTCACTATCCCGTCTGAAAACCCTGTAACCAGGAATGTTGAGCTGCCATAGCTGCCCTTCTTTCAGCCATGTTGTTGTAATAGCGATAATATCATACTCCCAAGTGTCTATCTGTGCTCTCAGCTCATCTGCTTTATTCCCGAAAGTCCTTGCATTCCAGCTCTTAAAGGGGAGGTTGTATCATTTGTGCAGTTCCTCAGTATCAGCATTGCTGGCTCTGAAAGCGACCTGTGATGACAATGGCTGATCCCTCTCCTAGGGAGAGAGCTCCACATTTCATGGACGTGGCATTGGAGGCAGTGGTGGCTGGAGTGGAGTGAAGGAGGGCAGTGCTGGTCCCCGCCATTGGAAGGAGGCCATTGCCCCAGATCTTCAGCACAATGTGGAGGGAAGTGTCCCAGGAGGTCTCGGCCAGTAGTGTCGTGGAACGCAGCCCGACACAGTGCCGGAAGAAGTTCAACGACCTCAGTCGGGTGGTCAAGGTGAGTACATGCTTCAACAGGTCTTGTATACCAGCATCTGAACCTCAGTCTGTGCACACTGTGCAAAGCAGCACACCCCTCCACCGCTTACCCACCAAGCATCTGCACCTACTCAAACTCACATCGCCTTGCCTACAACCACAGCTATTCAATGATGGCAGGCATATCTTGCTATTGAGGGAGTGCAGCGAAGGTTCACCAGACTGATTCCAGGGATGGCTAGACTGATATATGAGGAGAGACAGGATCAGTTGAGCCTTTATACATTGGAGCTTAGAAGGATGAGAGGGGATCTCATAGAAACATATAAGATTCTGACAGGACGGGACAGGTTAGATGCGAGTAGAATGTTCCCGATGTTGGGGAAGTCCAGAACCAGAGGACACAGTCTTAGGATAAGGGGTAGGCCATTAAGGACTAAGATGAGGAGAAACTTCTTCACTCAGAGAGTTGTTAAGCTGTGGAATTCCCTGCCGCAGAGAGTTGTTGATACCAGTTCACTGGATATATTCAAGAGGGAGTTAGGTATGGCCCTTACGGCTAAAGGGATCAAGGGGTATGGAGAGAAAGCAGGAAAGGGGTACTGAGGGAATGATCAGCCATGATCTTATTGAATGGTGGTGCAGGCTCGAAGGGCCGAATGGCCTACTCCTGCACCTATTTTCTATGTTTCTATGTTTCTATGTTTCCCAAACACATAGCTGGTCTCTGACTCACACACATTCGTTTCTCTAGCAGGCCGAGCTGGCCCATGATACGAGAGAGCAGCAGAGGTCAGGCGGGGGTGATGTGTGTCTCCAGCAGCTCTCAGACCTGGAGGAATGCGCGCTGCGTCTCATTGGTCCGCAGGTGGTGGGCGCCATGGCCGCTGGTGACATCGACCCGGCTGGGGAAAACAACGGTATCTTCATCACCTCTCCTTCTCTCATCCCACTTCCCCTTCACACCACAAGCCTTTCTCCTGATACTGTCTGCATTCCTTGCTCCATTCCTGCCCCCCAGCCCATTACCTTAACACGGGCCTTGGACCTTTACGCTTTCAGATAACCAGCCAGCATGTGAGCAGCCTGTCCCTGAGCCTCCCGCTGAGAGTGAGGAGGAGGAAGACCCAAGCTCCGTGTCATTGCATCTCCCACCCGCAAGCACAAGCAAAGAGACTGGCACTACGCGAGTGCTAGAGGCAAGTTTAGTAGCAGGGTCTGCACTGCGCGATGCACTGGGGACGGGCGGGCTGCAACAGCGTCAAGGGGAAAGGGAACCTCGGGAGCCAGCTCCCCGGAGGGAGAGTTCGTGTCAAGTCCTGCTGCACAGGACTCAGAAGAGGATCTCGATGGGGAAGCGTTCACAAGAAGTGTGATGTCCATGCACGTCAAGATGATAAGGTGCAATTGCAAGGGTGCCAGAGAGTCTCTCCGCTATGGTATGGAGCTTGGAGGAGTCCGCCTCCAACATTGCACACAGATCTGCTCACATCATTTGCAGTCTGCAGAGGATGGTGGACACCCAGAGAGACTGTGAGAACCCAGACCTCATGGCGTGTGTCATGGGCGATGTGGCAGCTTCCATTGCAGCACAGGCAGAAGCAACACACTGTCTTAGTGCTGTGATGCAGACAGTGGTTGGTGGCATCGAAGCTCAGACTGCTCGCAGTTGGATGCCATGCGAGCTCTGACTGCTGCCGTCGTCGCTGGGTCCACCACAGACCACCGGGGATCTCACGGTGTCGCAGCAGGCCAGCTATCTGTGCTCCAGCTGATTGCTAGGAATGCCTAGGTGCTGCCCCGGGGGAGTGGCAGTGGGTCAGCGGAGCAGGAACCTGCTGTCCTCTCTCAGGATGACAGCATTCCTGACCCCGCCACTCCGCCATTGCACATGTCGCTGCCTGTCACCCAGCCAGCCAAGACTGCTGCCACCCAGCCTGAGGTGGTGCAGTCTACAGCTGGGCCTTCCAGGCCAGAGCTGGTCGAGGGCATCCTGCAAGGCCATCTGTAGTCTCTGGCACCGACACCCAGCAGCCTTCCAGCAGCCTCGCTGCAGCCACAGGGGAGACACTGCGGAGGGGCAGTAGATTGGGAAAAGGGACTGTAAAGAGTGGAGGTTGGGGTTTGCACAAGGCTGATTGCTCACTATTGTTGTTGTATATATGTTAATGGTGTTTATTAGTGGAATGTTACAGATTTGGTTTCAGTTTTGCAGTGTGGTGTGGAATGAGAAATTCGTGGAATGGTGGGGACGTGCTGAGCAACCGGGAAGAGACCTCGAATTCACAGTAAACAAAGTCTGGTGAGGTGGCCATGGACTGACCTCCCCGAAGGCCAATTGAGTGGCTGCTTCCTCCATCGCTGCTATTCATCCTCCTCCACCTCGTCCTCCTCCTCCTCCTCATCCTCCTCTTCCTCCTGCTCCTCTTCCTCCTCGTCCTTGTCCTCATCCTCCTCCTGCTCCTGAGGTAGTGGAGCTATGCCCAGTGGCAATGGCTGCACCCTCAAGATGGCCAAGTTGTGCAGCATGCAGCAGACGACGACGAATTGGGACACCCGCTCAGCCGAGTACTGGAGGACTCCTCCTGAGCGGTCAAGGCAGCGGAACCATTCCTTCAGCCCCCCCCCCCCCGATGGTCTGCTCAGTGATGTTCCTGGTGGCAGCATGACTCTCATTGTATGAGTGCTGGGCAGGAGTGTTGGGGTTGTGGAGGGGAGTCATGAGCCAGGTGTAGAGCGGATAGACCTTGTCTCCCAGCAGCCAGCCGCGAGCTTGACGTGGTGGCTGGAAGAGAGCTGGCACAACGGTCTGGCACAGGATGAAGGCATCGTGGCTGCTGCCAGGATAGCGGACATTGACGGTCACTATTCGGCGTGTGTGGTCACACTCAGTGAGTCGGAGCCTTTGTGGTTACGGAATACCTCAGGATTGTGATGCGATACCCGCAGAGCGCCATGGGTGCAGTCAATGGCGCCCCGCGCCATGGGAAAGCCCGCTATCCTGGCAAAGTCGCATGCACGCTTGAGCTGCTTCTCTCTGCTCATGGGGAAGGAGAGGTAAACACTCCTCCTTCTGTACAGAGCATCTGTGACCTCGCAGATGGAGCAATGGTCGCCAAACTGGGAGATGTTGGAGATGTCTCCTGTTGCACACTGGAAGGATCTGCTGGTGTAGACATTGAGCACGATGGTGACCTTGCCTGTCATTGAGAGAGCAGTCCTCACCCGGGTCTGAGGCTCCAGGTCTGGTTACTGGAGGTGGCAGAGCTTGGTGACCATGTCCTTGCTGAAGCACAGCCTTCGTACACACTGCTCCTCAATGAAAGTGATGTAGGAGAACTGCTGCCAGAATACCCGGGGAGGGTAAGGTCTCCTGTTGAGAGCCCTGTTGGCCCGCATCCCTCTGCCCACATTTTGCAATATTTCTCTGTGTCTCAGTTGCCTCAGACGTTGATGCTGGAGGGTGAGGTCCAGTGTCAATACAGCCCCCATGAAAAGATCCAAATTACAATTTCAAATCTCCCTTCAATAAAACTCAAGAACCTTTATGAGACAGAACACTCGTTAAACTCCGAAACGCTCAAATCGGTCAGAAGGCCTGTTGGCCTATGTGAAAGTAACAAGGCAGCATTGTTGGCCGACTAAAGCTAAGCCGGATGTTGACGCCGTTAAACAGCGCGGTTCCAGCCGACACTGACTGATAGCTCCCTCCTCTCCCTGTCGTTAACATCCGGGGCGCTGAGCACGGCAATGACATCACAATCTCCGGGCGCAGGAGATCGGGGCTCATCGTCTTACCGTCACCACAAAACTCCCACCAAATGTGGCGGGACTCGCTGATCTCACCGCGCCCGGTCACAAAACCATCTGCACCCCATTATCGAACCCATTAACGGGAGGCACAAAGGAGCCCAATTTCTCCCTCTAAAATTAGAAGGGGGTTCGACAGGGTAGACATAGAGAAGATGTTTCCACTTGTGGAGGAGACCAAAACTAGGGGCCATCAATATAAGACAGTCACTGATAAACCCAATGGGGAATTCAGGAGAAACTTCTTTACCCAGAGAGCGGTGAGAATGTGGAACTTACTGCCACAGGGAGGGGTTGAGGTGAATGGTATCGATGTATTTCAGGGGAGGCTGGAGAGAGAAGGGAATAGAAGGATATGTTGATGGGGTGATATGAAGAGGAGTGGGAGGGGGCTGGTGTGGAGCATAAACCCCGAATGGCCTGTTTCTGTGCCGGACGTTCTGTATAACTCTACATTAAAGGCGCTAGATAAATGCAAGTTGTTTTATCTTGAAAAGAGAAGGCTGAGGGGTGACCTAATTGTGGAAGGTTTGATAGAATGGATACAGAGAGAATGTTTTCACTTGTGGGGAAGAGCATAACTAGAGGCCATCGAAATACGATAGTCACCAAGAAATGCAACAGGAATTCAGAAGAATTCTTTACCGTACATATTGGATATGTACTTAAAGTTTGCTGGGCTGTGGGGGAAGAGCAGGGGGAGTGAGACTAATTGGACAGCTCCATCAAAGAGCCGGTCAGACTCGATGGGCCGAATGGCCTCCCTCTGTGCTGTTGTATCGTTGTATGATTCTATGACAACCAAGGGGCCGAAATTGCCATCCCCTTTAAAGTCCATTCCCGCCTCTACTGGAGCGGAGAGGCCCCACCTAGCGGGGGCAGATGGATGGACCGACCTTTCCTGTATTGCTCCCCCCGGGCTGGGTACTGCGAGAACGGGACCTACTTACATTGGAGGCTGGTCAGAGAAGGTTCACTCGGTTGATTCCGGAGATGAGGGGGTTGAATTGTGAGAAAAGGTTGAGAAGGTTGGGCCTCTACTCATTGGAATTCAGAAGAATGAGAGGTGTTCTTATTGATATAAAATAATGAGGGGGCTTGACAAGGTGGATGCAGAGAAGATGTTTCCACTGATGGGGGAGACTAGAACTAGGGGACATAGTCTCAGAATAAGAGGCCGCCCATTTAAACTGAGATGAGGAGGAATTTCTTCTCTCAGAGGGTTGGAGATGTTATGTATTGTCCAGGTACATTAAATGTATAAGTACAATGGTGCGCCACAGAGGGCGCTGTGGTGGGAGGCCTGGAAGTACCTGCGAGACAGAGTATAAAAGGCTGCCCACCACACCTGGGAGGCACTCTGGAGTTACACAATAAAGGACTAAGCAGTTACTACAACACCAGACTGTGTGGAGTCAGTGATTTGTGTGCTACATATATCACATTGGCGACAAGGACACGGACGAACTTCACGCATCACGTCACTGTGGCTACTCTGGGCTCGTTAAAGGATTTTACCGTGGGCAATGATTGGGAGGCCTTTACGGAAAGGCTCGAGTACTACTCCACAGCAAACGACCTGACGGGGCACACGGACACACTGAGAGAGAAGCGTAAGGCGATATTGCTGTCCAGTTGTGGCGATGAGGTTTGCTGTCTCATCAGGGATTTGCTGGCACCCGCGAGCGCCAGGGACAAGTCATATGAGGAGCTGGTCGTACTCATTCGTGACCAACTTAAACCGAAGGAGAGCATCCTCACGGCCAGGCACAAATTGTACCATCAGTGCAGACCTGAGGGCCAGGATGTCACCAAATATGCTGCGGACCTCAGGAGACTCGCGGCGCCGTGTGATTTTCGCACACACCTTGAAGACGCGTGCCAGACGTTTTTGTTATGGGAATTGGCCATGAGGGTCTCCTTCACAGGCTGTTATCCACGGAACCTACAGTCACCCTGAAGCAAGCCATCACCATCAGCAGGGCGTTTATGGTATTGACTTGCAGCACCAAGCAGATGATCCACACAGTCTCGAACCCGGCAGGCACTGTCCACAGGATAGCGCCCACCATGGACAAAACTGCAGAACTTGGCTCTGCAGAGGGCAGAGAGCACGGACCTCGGGGTCCTGGAACACAGAGTCCGCTGAGGGGAGCTAATCGAGTAGCATCATGCTGGCACTGCGGAGGAAGCCATTGGGCTCACGGGTGCAGGTTTGCGGAGTATACCTGCCACACGAAAGGCCACCTTTAGCGTATGTGTAAAAGACACCTGACTCACTGTGTGGCTGAGGAGATGGCAGAGGGTCCAGAGGGTCCATTTTCCAGCGAGGAGCATGCAGAAGATGAGGCGTTGTTTGGACTGTATACATGTACCGACGGTTCGCCCCCGGTGATTATGGAGGTCAAGATTAACGGAGTCCCTGTGAGTATGGAAGTCGATATAGGATCGGGTCCGTCGTTGATGAGTCAGGAAACTTTTGAAAAACTGTGGGTTAACCCAGCTGCACGACCCAAGCTGGTCCCGGTCACGGCGAAGTTGCGAACCTACACCAGGGAACTGATACCTGTTCTCGGCAGAGCGGATGTGCAGGTATCTCACGGGGGCGAGATGCACGGTTTACCTTTGTGGGTCATTGCAGGCAATGGACCGACGCTCCTCGGCAGAAGATGGATGGGAAAGGTCCGTGGGAGCTGGGAAGACTTCACTCCTCCACAGACCGCTGTCCCCCGGGTCCCCAAAGAGCAGCGCCGACCGAGCTGGAGGAGAAATAAGCCATTCAGCAAGAGTCTCAATTCCACAGGCCACAGCAACCCTGCAGCCCCAACCCTGGAACAGCAGCTTTTCAACACGGCTGCAGGAGAGACGACACCAGCGGCAGGAACGGAGGCGGCGGCGGAGGCTACGGAGGTGGCAGGTACGACTCGAGAGAACGCGATTTCTCGGACAGATGCAGGAGCCAGAACAGAGGATACGGCCAGATTCAAGATCATATTTTGGCTGTTTTCTTTCCTTCTTTCTTCGTTATTTCTTCTTTTCCAGAGAGTAAAACGGCAGGCCAGCGAGTTCAAGATGGCGGCAGCAGAGCTCTGCAAAGAACAAAGGAAAGCAGTACAACTAAAATGGCGGCGCCCAGTGGAAGCCTCGTGGGAACCACAAGACGGTGTCTTAAAAGGGAAATGCACCCGGGAGTCTTAAAAGGGCCTTACACCACTGGTGGTCCCCACAAAGAGACTTTTGTAAGGCAAGAGCGAGTCTAAATGAGCAATGTGAATGTAGGATGACGGATTTATGATAAGAATTAATATTTTAATGCTGAATGGTTACTGTGTTTAAAATAATGGATATGAATTACGAATTATGATAAGAGTTAATATTTCAATGCTGAATGGTTACTGTGTTTAAAATTATGGATATTAATTACAAAAAGAGTTAATACCATGAGGTTCAAGTAAAAGGGATATGGACCCGTGGCTAACATGACCAATGGGCTCATGCGATTTTCGATTTAGGGGATTCATGCAATGGTTCAGCGGCTGCGAAGGCGACTACTTCATGAGAACAGAAGCAACGCACCAGTTGCGACACCCTGTCTCAGCGCAGCCCAATACCTCGGGCAATAAGGGGCTGTGTATCACCACCGTACCTCACCCAGAGGAGCTGGGATTAAATAACTGTTCAGTGTACCTGCAACCTTTTGACATAACATCTGTACCACATATTATATGTACCATACAAATGTACCGTCTATGTATACCTGCTTTCTGTTGGAGATTATGCTCGTGTACCTTATCCACCATGTAAGGCCTGCAAATACCACATGTGTGCACCGGGTCCTCCACATGGGGGGGGGGGGGAGGGAAGTGGATGGTCACGGACTCACACTCACAAACCAACCAGGGCGAACAAGGCCGAGGTCACCGGCAATGGCTTTTGGAACTGGGTGGGGGGAGTGAGATGTTATGTATTGTCCAGCTACATTAAATGTTTCAGTACAATGGTGCACCACAGGGGGCGCTGTGGTGGGAGACCTGAAAGTACCTGCGAGACAGAGTATGAGAGGCACTCTGGAGTTACACAATAAAGGACTAAGGTCACAGCAGTTACTACAACACCAGACCGTGTGGGGTCAGTGATTTGTGTGCTACATACAGCACAGTAAATCTGTGGAATTCTCTGCCCCAGAGAGCTGTGGAGGCTGGGTCATTGAATATATTTAAGGTGGAGATAGACAGATTTTTGAGCGATAAGGGAGTGAAGGGTTATGGGGAGCGGGCGGGGAAGTGGAACTGAGTCCATGATCAGATCAGCCATGATCTTATTGAATGGCGGAGCAGGCTCGAGGGGCCGTATGGCTGACTCCTGCTCCTATTTCTTATGTTCTTATTCATTAATATAAAATGGAGTCGCCGGCAATGTGCCCTCCCGTTCAACAGGCGGACGCACCGCCCTGCTACACACAGCTCCCCGCCAGGGAAACGCTGTCAAGGGCAGTGACCGATGGCTATGCCGCTCCCGTGGGGGTTGACGCCGGTCGGTGTGGGGGTCAGCAGTACGGGCAGCAGGGAATCCCATTCCCACAGTACTCGGCCGGGGGGAGCAATACAGGAATGGTCGGTCCATCCATCTTTTCCCGGTAGGTGGGGCCTCTCCGCTCCAGTCGAGGTGGGAATGGACCTTAAAGAGAACGGCCCGACATTGGGGGCCTCGGGTTTGGCTGGGCTGTCAACAGGCAGCTCCGCCACCCCCCTCTTGGGTACTGAGCCACCGGCCATGGCCAAAACCCTCCCTGGTGGCCCAGTAGGCCCAATGAAACTAACTGTCGAGCTCACAGCGGCCCTCCCCTGTATTTGAAGGGGCGGGACGTTGTGACGCGGTGCGTCGATGACCCGTAGTGTCGGCCCGCTCCAACGGCACTGCTGCCTCTCACTGTGGGTCGGGGCGGAGAAAATCCTAACCAATCGGTGACTGTGCCGACTTTTTGGTCGGGGCCCAATTTCGGCCCCCAAATCTCTTTCGAAAGTCACTGTTGAATCTACTCCCACCGCCCTTTCAGGCAGCGCGTTCCCGATCACAACTCGCTGCGTAATAAGCAAAATTCTCCTCATTCCCCCCCCCTCTCGTTACTTTGTCAATTATCTTAGAGATAAATGGTATGTTCCTCTCGGTATTGCCGGGGGGGGGTAAATATTGGCCAGTGGGGAACTCCCCTTGCTCTTCTTCCACTGGTGGCCATGGAATCTTTCACGTCCATACGGGGCCTCAGCTTAATGTCTCCTCCGAGGAACGGCGCCCTCCGACAACTCAATGCGCGCTCAGTACTGCACTGTGAGCATCGGCTTAGGCTGTGGTGTTGCTGCAGGCTCACAACCTCCTCACTCCAACGCAAGAGAGCGACCAGTTGAGTCGAGCTGACACTTGGTAATTTATTTTCGTAACTTTGAGGGAATATTGTCGCCTGCTTTGAAGAAAAGTCTTTAAAGAATCGTGTTACCATAACAACACTGGTCAATTAGACCTTGCAGAGTGAGTTTGAACAGTTCAGCATTTAAAAAGCATCCCAAGACTTGGGGAGATTATTTATAACCTCTATTAGCCACAGCAATGGGATAACTTTTTAATAATGGAATTTCGGGCGAGCTGAAAGGTTGCCCAGGTTCATAAATAAAAGAGTTCCCTAATTGGTAACAGTTACTGGGTAATGTGGCTCTTTAATAGCATTCCTCATTACAATGTGGAGTCAGGGGTTACAACCTTTGCTCCCTGACAAATTCCCCTAGGTCGTAATTCTTTCCCTTGCTCAAACACACAGACGCAAACACACAGCAAACACACACTCAGCAAACATACACAGACACACGCACATTCAGCAAACACACACTCAGCAAACACACAGCAAGCACACACTCAGCAAACACACACTCAGCAAACATACACACGCACACGTAAATCACAGACACACACATACACACGCAGACACATGCAAAGACAGACACACACACTGACACAGATGCAACTATGATTCGGCAATAAATGGTGAAATGCTAGTGATGCCCATATCAATGAATAAAAAAAGACACATGCATATACAGTCTATACATACATACAATCAGTCACACACGGACACACTCACAGACACACACTCACAGACACACACTCACACACAAATACATACACAAAGATGCACATTCACAGACACACACTCACAGACACACACACTCACAGACACACAATCACAGACACACACACTCACTCACACACACTCACACACAAATACACACACACAAAGATGCACATTCACAGACACACACTCACTGACACACGCACACACTGACACACACAGACACACACTCACAGGCACACACTCACTGACACACACAGACACACACTCACTGACACACACTCATAGACACACGCACACACTGACACACGCACACACTGACACACACTCACACACAAATACACACACACAAAGATGCATATTCACATACACACACACACTGACATACACACATACACATATACTCACACACACATACGCACAGAACCCATATACAAGCTGATACATTCACTCACAGACACACGCACACATGCTGACATACCGGAGTAAATCCATTGATGTAACGCTCCCTCACTGAAAGAGGATGGAGTTTGGAAATGGGGCTGCAGCAGACTGTAACACTGGCTCTCGGAGCTGTGCTACACGTGAGGGCAGGTCTGCTGGGAGCTGAAGGTCACCTCATTTACACAACAGAGCACAGGTACACAACTATTCATACACATGCATATACCAACACCATGCAGACACACGTAATACACACATTCATATACACATACAGATCTGCACCCACAGCCACAAACGCATAAATACATTTATTTATAGACATGGACACAAATGGCACACATGCATATATGTCTGTCAGACACACTCTGTGAAGCACTCTCGCCTCTGGGTCAGAAGGTTGTGGGTTCAAGTCCCACTCCAGGGACTTGAGCATGAAAAGCTCAGTTGACACAGACGTTAAACCGAGGCCCCGTCTGCTCTCTCAGATGGGTGTAAAAGATCCCTCGGCACTATTTCGAAGAAGAGCAGGGGAGTTATCCCTGATGTCCTCGACAATATTTATCCCTCAGACAACATCACTAAAACAGATTATCTGGTCATTATCACATTGCTGTTTGTGGGAGCTTGCTGTGCGCAAATTGGCTGCCACATTTCCCACATTACAACAGTGACTACACTTAAAATTGGCTGCAAAGCACTTTGGGACATCCTGAGGTCATGAAAGGCACTATACAAATGTAAGGGGGAGAAATTTGGGGGCGCCTGTTTGGGGTGTTAACTTTTAAAAGTTGGAAAAATTAGTGGCAGACGCTAATGTTTTTTAACTTGAAACAAATTTGGCATTAGCGCTACAGGAAGGAAGTGGAGCAACTAAATCAGGAGCTCCAGGTCCTTCCCGGAGCGGTAATGGCAGCAGGCGGGGCGGGGGCAGGGCAGGGGGGCGGGGGTGAGTGGGCATGGCGGAGGGGGCAGGGCGGGAGTGGGGCGGTGGGGCGAGTGGGCGGGAGTGGGATGGGGCAGGAGCGGGGGGCAGGGTGGGAGTGGGGCGGGGGGGCGAGTGGGCGGGGGTGGGGCGGGGCAGGGGCGGGGGTGGGGCGGCGGGGCAGGGGCGGGGGTGGGGCGGCGAGTGGGCGGGGTGGGGCGGGGCGGGGGCGGGGGTGGGGCGGGGCAGGGGCGGGGGGCGAGTGGGCGGGGGTGGGGCGGGGCAGGGGCGGGGGTGGGGCGGCGATTGGGCGGGGGTGGGGCGGCGAGTGGGCGGGGGTGGGGCGGCGGGGCAGGGGCTGGGGTGGGGCGGCGAGTGGGCGGGGGTGGGGCGGCGAGTGGGCGGGGGTGGGGCGGCGAGTGGGCGGGGTGGGGCGGGGCAGAGGCGGGGGGCGAGTGGGCGCGGGTGTGGCGGGGCAGGGGCGGGGGGCGAGTGGGCGGGGTGGGGCGGGGCAGGGGCGGGGGGCGAGTGGGCGGGGGTGGGGCGGGGCAGGGGCGGGGGTGGGGCGGCGATTGGGCGGGGGTGGGGCGGCGGGGCAGGGGCTGGGGTGGGGCGGCGGGGCAAGGGCGGGGGTGGGGCGGCGATTGGGCGGGGGTGGGGTGGGGTGGCGGGGCAGGGGCGGGGGTGGGGCGGCGAGTGGGCGGGGTGGGGCGGGGCAGGGGCGTGGGGCGAGTGGGCGGGGCGGGGGGCAGAGCGGGAGTGGGGGGGGCGGGGCTGGGGCGGGGGTGGGAGGCTGGGACATGGCGGGGCGTGGGGGTGGGTGGGGAGGAGCTCACTGGGCCGGGCAGCGCTGCCCCGTTGAAAGGCTCCTCCCCTCCCTTCAAGAGCAAGGGCCATCGTTGCAGGCTCCACAAAATAAACACAGCTTTCCCGGTCTCCAACGGCAGCCACAATCCCACGGGATCAGCCCCATGCGGTGCGGCAGAGTGCCGGCTCGATCGATGGCGGGGGGGCGAGGGGGGGGGAAGCATCTGAAAATTTCAGCATGAGTATTTGATGATTTTCTCACCTCCCTCGGCCCACCTCGCCTTGAACCATCGCCCCCCGAAGGGTCCATGGCTCCTGCACTGTTTCCGCTTGGCGATGCTGCAGGGGGGGGAACCCAGGCTCAGATCCGGGGCAATGCGCGCGGCAATGACATCGCGATCTCTGGGCGAAGGCGATCGGGGTGTAACGTCTTACCGCCGCCACAAACCTCCCGCCGAATATGGCGGGAGTCGCTCTTCTCGGTAAGTGCTTGGAGACGCGATATCGTCCCCCTCCTCTCCGGAGGCGGTAACAGGAGGTGCGAAGGAGCCCTATCTATCTTTTAGACACAGCGACACACTTGCATACACAAACACGCTCGCCCTAAAACTCACGGGCCCCAGAGCAAGCATCAGGCTCGAGGAAAACTAACAAACATCTTCTTAAATAATCCAACACCATCATAACTCTTATCAAAACATTAGTTTTATAATACTGCCAACATCTTGGGAAAACACATTCAATCATATTATGACTAAGAGATTAGATTGAAGTAGACTTAAGAAATAATGTATGAGGCCGGGTGTGGTGTGACAGGTTTGAGGGATCGGTAGCTAGACGGGCTGTGAGTCATTGCTAGGGCTTGAAGTAATCGCTTGTCCCATCCCAGGGGAAAGGGAAAACTGGAAAGTGAGGCCTCAAGGCATGAACCAACAGCCCTGGTGTAGGTCTGAGGGGATTAGACTCATTTTATTAAATAAATGACATTCGTTTCATTTTTTTTGTCCTATTGAGGCAGAGTTTGGGAGCTTTTGAGATGTGCGTAAGACAGTTAAATGCTTACAGTTGTGTGTTGGAATTGTCAATCCCTCTGCGATGGATCAGGGCTTAGGTCCTGCAAAGATATAAGTCCGAACTCCTGAGATTCGTTTCAACTGAAAGAAAGAATTTGCATTTATATAGCGCCTTTCACGACCACTGGCCATCCCAAAGCGCTTTACAGCCAGTGAAGTATTTCTTGAACTGTACTCACTGTTGTAATGTGGGAAACACGGCAACCAATTTGCGCACAGCAAGTTCCCACAAACTGCAATGGGATAATGACCAGATCATCTGCTTTTTTAGTTGTTGGTTGAGGGATAAATGTTGACCAAGACGCCTCTTTTGTCCTTCTTCGAGATAGTGGGATCTATGAAAGGGTAGATTGGGCCTCGTCTTATCTGAATGATAGCCCCTCCGACAGTGTCGCACTCCTTCAGTACACCACTGGGAGAGTCAGCCTGGATTATGTGCTTCATCCTCTGGAAGGGGGCTTGATCCCACAACCTTCTTGGCTGAGAGGCGAACGTGCTACTCACTGCACCAAGGCTGACATCTTTTATATTTAATCATTTCACTAGCACAAGAAAGTCTTTGAATTCTCTCCTCTTCATCTGTACTATATTCCTTTTTCCATTTCCTAGCTATGATAGCAGGTGTTGTGTACGTAAATGAACAGACCAACTGAAACAGGAGTAAGGCAACTTAGTGTGTCCTTTATAGCAACTCCCAAAATGGTGTCCTCAAACCAGCATCAACCAGCATGTTTACAGCAGTGTGTGAATAGCTCCCGCGGGGTCCTAATGCCAGTCTAGTGAGCTGTAACAAATGAATAGAGTATGAACACAACATATTTCCTCCCTTCTGAAAACACAGTCTATGTACAGACAAAGTCCTTGAGATAGCCAAGCCGTGTTCTGATACACTGAGACCGGTGTGGGGCTTGCGGTGTTTGATCAAGGTTTTCGGTTGGGAAACAGAACAGTGCCTCTGTTCCATCCTGTTGGCCTGTGAGTTGGGATCAGTCTACGAGCGTTCCATCGAGTTCCATCATTGCGCTCGTAGGTGTGAGGCTGAACTTTCGCCCGATCTGTTGTGGAGGTGAAAGTGAAGATGCGAGCTTATGACTCCGGTTTGGGAGCCTAACTCTGACCCAATCTCCGTTCTTCAGTTGGGGCTTTTGAGCGCGTTGTTTTGCGTCAGTGTACGACTTCACTTTTCGTTGGTGTTCTGAAATCTGGGATGCGAGTGTGGTTATCTTCGCGCCAGGTTTGGCTGGGGGTTTGAGAATGTCCAGTAGCCAGCGAAGATTCTGCCCAATCATGAGCTCAGCGGGTGTCTTCCCCGTTAGCGAGTGCTTTGTCGAATAGTATGTGCGGAGAATGGTCTGAACCACTTTGTCAAATGTTTGGCCTGCTGCAAGGTTGGCTTTCAAACACTCTTTGATGACGCGGTTAAATTGCTCAACACCTGTGTTGCTTTGAGGATTGTACCGAGCAGTAAGGCGATGCTCGATAGCCTGATGAGTGAGGAAATCCGAGAACTGGTCAGACACAAACTGTGGTCCATTGTCAGGGATTATCACCTCTGGGAGATGCCACTTCGTGAACATACGCTGCAGAACAGTGACGATCATTGATGATCAGGAGGCCAGCATCGCGAGAGATGCGGCATGGGAGGTTAAAGGTCGGCGGCAGCGAGAGGAGTGGCGGAAGATCAGGAAGCCAGCTGGTGCAGGGGCAGAGGCTGAAGGTAAAACAAAGAAGTAGAAAGAAATCGAAGGGTGACGTCACAGCCAAGTGGGTAAATGATTGCCTGGTGGATTGGTGACTATTTAATCTTTAATCTTTTTTTTCTTCTATTATTTTCTTATCAGTAGGTAACCTTTGACATTGTTGCCAAATTAAGTTAATTTAAGGGTTAAGTCATGGCAGGAGAGCCCAGATCCATGTCATGCTTCTCCTGTGCTATGTGGGAAGTCAGGGATGTTTCCGGTGTCCCTGGTAACTACATATGCGGGAAGTGTATCCAGCTGCAGCTCCTGACAGACCACATTGCGGCACTGGAGCTGCACATGGATCCATTCTGGAGCATCCGCGATGCTGAGGATGTCGTGAATAGCACATTTAGTGAGTTGGTCACACCACAGGTAAAGGTTAGTAAGGCAGCTAGGGAAAGGGTGACCATCAGGCAGAGCAGCGGAAGGAAGATAGTGCAGGGGTCCCCTGCGGTCATCCCCTCCAAAACAGATACTCTATTTCATGGCACCGTGGGTGGCTCTGCTGCACAGGAGGGTAGGAAAAAGAGTGGGAGAGCGATAGTGATAGGGGATTTAATTGTAAGGGGAATAGATAGACATTTCTGCAGCCGCAACCGAGACTCCAGGATGGTATGTTGCCTCCCTAGTGCAAGGGTCAAGGATGTCTCGGAGCAGCTGCAAGACATTTTGGAGGGGGAGGGTGAACTGCCAGTTGTCTTGGCGCATATAGGTATCAACAATATCGGTAAAAAATGGGATGAGGTCCTACAAGCTGAATTTATGGAGCTAAGAGTTAAATTAAAAAGCAGGACCTCAAAGGTAGTAATCTCAGCATTGCTATCAGTGCCATGTGTTAGTCAAAGTAGGAATTGCAGGATAGCTAAGATGAATACATGGCTTGAGGAGTGGTGCAGGAAGGAGGGATTCAAATTCCTGGGACATTGGAACCGGTTCTGGGGCAGGTGGGACGGTCTGCACCTGGGCAGAACCGGAACCAATGTCCTAGGGGGAGTGTTTGCTAGTGCTGTTGGGGAGGGGTTAAACTAATATGGCAGGGGGATGGGAACCTATGCAGGGAGACAGAGGGAAGTAAAATGGGGGCAGAGCAAAAGATAGAAAGAGGAAAAGTAAAAGTGGAGGGCAGTCAAGACAAAAATCAAAAAGGACCACATTACAGCAAAATTCAAAAGGGACAAAGTGTGTTAAAAAGACAAGCGTGTGCCTCAATGTGAGGAGTATTCGTAATAAAGTGGACAAATAAACTGCACAGGCAGCAATTAATGAATATGATATAATTGGTATCATAGAGACATGGCTCCAGGGTGACCAAAGCTGGGAACTCAACATCCAAGGGTATTCAACCTTCAGGAAGGATAGACAGAGAGGAAAAGGAGGTGGGGTAACATTGCTGGTTAAAGAGGAAATTAACGCAATAGTAAGGAAGGATATTCATGTGAATGAGGTGGAATCTGTATGAGTAGAGCTGCGGAACACCAAAGGGCAGAAATCGCTAGTGGGAGTTGTGTACAGACCACCAAACAGTAGTAGTGAGGTTGGGAACATCATCAAACAAGAAATTAGGGATGCGTGCAATAAAAGTACAGCAGTTATCATGGGCGATCTACATATTAATCTACATATTTGGGATAACCAAACTGGTAGCAATGTGGCAGAGGAGGATTTCCTGGGGTGTATTAGGGATGGTTTTCTAGACCAATATGTCGAGGAACCAACTAGAGGGCTGGCCATCCTAGATTAGGTGATGTGTAATGAGAAAGGGCTAATTAGCAATCTTGTTGTGCGAGGCCCCTTGAGGAAGAGTGACAATAATATGGTAGAATTCTTTATTACGATGGAGAGTGACACAGTTAATTCAGAGACTAGGGTCCTGAACTTAAGGAAGGGTAACTTCGATATGAGACGTGAATTGGCTAGAATAGACTGGCGAGTGATACTTAAAGGGTTGACGGTGGATAGGCAATGGCTAACATTTAAAGATCACATGGATGAACTTCAACAATTGTACATCCCTGTCAGGAATAAAAATAAAATGGGGAAGGTGGCTCAACCGTGGCTAACAAGAGAAATTAGGAATAGTGTTAAATCCAAGGAAGAGGCATATAAATTGACCAGAAAAAGCAGCAAACCTGAGGACTGGGAAAAATGTAAAATTCAGCAGAGGAGGACAAAGGGTTTAATTCGGAGGGGGAAAATAGAGTATGAGAGGAAGCTTGCAGGGAACATAAAAACTGACCGCAAAAGAACTATAGATATGTGAAGAGAAAAAGATTAGTTAAGACAAACGTAGGTCCCTTGCAGTCAGAATCAGGTGAATTTATAATGGGGAATAAAGAAAAGGCAGACCAATTGAACAAATACTTTGGGTCTGTCTTCTCGAAGAAAGACACAAATAACCTTCTGGAAATACTAGGGGACCGAGGGTCTAGTGAGAAGGAGGAACTGAAGGATATCCTTATTAGTCAGGAAATTGTGTTCAGGAAATTGATGGGATTTAAGGCCGATTAATCCCCAGGGCCTGATAGTCTGCATCCCAGAGTACATAAGGAAGTGGCCCTAGAAATAGTGCATGCATTGGTGATCATTTTCCAACAGTCTATCGACTCTGGATCAGTTCCTCTGGACTGGAGGGTAGCTAATGTAACACCACTTTTTTAAAAAAGTAGCGAGAGAGAAAATTGTAGGCCAGTTAGCCTGACATCAGTAGTGGGGAAAATGTTGGAATCAATTATTAAAGATGAAATAGCAGCGCATTTGGAAAGCAGTGACAGGATCGGTCCAAGTCAGCATGGATATATGAAAGGGAAATCATGCTTGACAAATCTTCGAGAATTTTTTGAGGATGTAATTAGTAGAATGGACAAGGGAGAACCAGTGGATGTGGTGTATTTGGACTTTCAAAAGGCTTTTGACAAGGTCCCACACAAGAGATTGGTGTGCAAAATTAAAGCACATGGTATTGGGGGTAATGTATTGACGTGGATAGAGAACTGGTTGGCAGACAGGAAGCAGTGAATCGGGATATACGGGTCCTTTTCAGAATGGCAGGCAGTGACTAGTGGGTGCCGCAGGGTTCAGTGCTGGGACCCCAGCTATTTACAATATACATCAAAGATTTAGATGAAGGAATTGAGTGTAATATATCCAAGTTTACAGATGACACTAAGCTGGGTGGCAGTGTGAGCTGTGAGGAGGATGCTAAGAGGCTGCAGGGTGACTTGGACAGGGCAAATGCATGGCAAATGCAGTATAATGTGGATAAATGTGAGGTTATCGACTTTGGCGGCAAAAACACGAAGGCAGAATATTATCTGAATGGCGGCAGATTAGGAAAAGGGGAGGTGCAACGAGACCTGGGTGTCATGGTACATCAGTCATTGAAAGTTGGCATACAGGTACAGCAGGCGGTGAAGAAGGCAAATGGCATGTTGCCCTTCATAGCGAGAGGATTTGAGTATAGGAGCAGGGAGGTCTTACTGCAGTTGTACAGGACCTTGGTGAGGCCTCACCTGGAATATTGTGTTCAGTTTTTGGTCTCCTAATCTGAGGAAGGACGTTCTTGCTATTGAGGGAGTGCAGCGAAGGTTCACCAGACTGATTCCCGGGATGGCAGGACTGACATATGGAGGAGAGACTGGATCGATTGGGGCTATATTCACTGGAGTTTAGAAGAATGAGAGGGGATCTCATAGAAACATATAAAATTCTGACGAGACTGGACAGGTTAGATGCAGGAAGAATGTTCTCAATGTTGGGGAAGTCCAGAAGCAGGGACACAGTCTAAGGATAAGGGGTAAGCCATTTAGGACTGAGATGAGGAGAAACATCTTCACTCAGAGAGTTGTTAACCTGTGGAATTCTCTACCGCAGAGAGTTGTTGATGCCAGTTCGTTGGATATATTCAAGAGGGAGTTAGATATGGCCCTTACGGCTAAAGGGATCAAGGGGTATGGAGAGAAAGTAGGAAAGGGGTACTGAGGGAATGATCAGCCATGATCATAGAAACATAGAAACATAGAAAATAGTTGCAAGAGTAGGTCATCCGACCCTTCGAGCCTGCACCACCATTCAATAAGATCATGGCTGATTATTCCTTCAGTACCCCTTTCCTGCTTTCTCTCCATATCTCTTGATCCCTTTAGCCGCAAGGGCCATATCTAACTTGCTCTTGCATATATTGAATGGTGGTGCAGGCTCGAAGGGCCGAATGGCCTACTCCTGCACCTATTTTCTATGTTTCTATGTTTCTATGAGGTCACTGAACTTGTAGCGATTTCTGGCCATTTGGAATGCAGGTCATGTACCTCCAACAAGGAAACGCTGGTGCTGTGGAGCTGCTTCAACTGGACCGAAGATATCCGACTGAAGTTGTTGCCATGGTCTTTGTGGCCATGGAATGGGTTTCATTGGCGCTGGTCAGATGTTTGTGGCCTTTTCACTCAGACTGCAGGCTTCACAGTGTGAGCCAAACTCCTCGATGCAAGTTTCAATCCCAGGCCACCTCGCGACATCTCTGCTTCATGCGGACAATGCCAGGGTGTCCATCGTGTGCCAATGAGAGAACGCGCTGTTGAAGCGACTTGGGAATTACTGCTCTATCACCACAATCTCGGCAGCCATCGTTCCAAACGGAAAATTCATCGCGAAGTCTGTGGAAGGTTTTCAGCTCTTCCGGAATTTGCTTAGGCCACTCAGTCTGGGGGAAGTGGCTCACGTGCTGGAGCATAGCATCACGCTGTGATTCAGTTTGAGTTTGTCGCAGGAGACAATGTTTCTGATGGACTGAGTGATGATCAACGTGACATATGTGTCGTCATCTGCGAACAAGTCAGCACCAGGGTCTGAAGCCGGTGTCCAGCGGCTGAGCATGTCGGCTACGTGGCTGCCACTGCCAGCGATCAGCAAAGTTATACTGATGAAGGCGATCTGACCATCGGCTGATTCGTAGTGGTCTGGGCCCAGATCCAGGTGTAGCAAGTAGCGTAGAGGTACATGTGCCAGTGTCCACATGCGTAGATGCAAGCGAGTGCTTCGAGTTTCCCTGTCGAGTGTTTGTGTTCTAACAGAATGAACACAATTCAGTAGGGATGTGAATAACAGCAGCAATAAAAGCAGAATCCAATCCCTGCAGTCACTTGTGAACTTGCTGGTGTGTTCGCAGGCTGGAAGAGTGAGTGAATCCCTTTCTACACACGGAGCAGGTGAACGGCCTCTCCCCGGTGTGACTACTTCGATGAATTTCCAGGTCAGACATTGTGGCTGCTGTTATTCACATCCCTACTGAATCGTGTTCATTCTGTTCGTTGCCGTTTGTTCTGCTGATGTTAATATCCCTTCAACTAGGCTGGAATTTAATATTTTGATATTTCAAATAACAGTGTATCGATTTTTGATGTCACCAAGATAAGAGGAGATTAACTGATATCCTGTTACTGACTGCTCCATTTTTGATCGGGGTGGAGGAGCAATAAGAGACCGGGGCCCAGGAGAGACGACAGTTCGGGGCCCAGGAGAGGCGAGGGCCCAGGGGCAGCACGGGCCCAGCCCACACTGCGATATGTGAGCGCACTAGGTCCGTGCAGCAAAGCTGGTCTCCAGTCGTCCTGGTTAACCCTTGCCACTGGACCAAGACCTCGCTCTGTCAAGCCCGTGTGGTGGCTGGTGTGCAACGGTCACCCCACGTTAAAAAAAATCCACCCACAGGCATCTTCCACCCTTCAGGATGTAGTTCTGGATCTGGATTATTAGGTCCTTCATTGAAACACCTGTGAACTCATCCCTTTTTCGTGTGGAAGCAAGTCATCCTCGATACGAGGGACTGCCGAATACTATACTATTTACGTTCTGCAGACGAGAGCGTGCGAGAGGCGAAGTCGACTGGGTGTTCCAGGCCGTCAATCCATTGCGAGAGCACAGCACCTAAGTTGGTGCCTGATGTATCCGTGCTGACGTACAGAGTGGCATTCGGATCAAAGTGCGCGAGGATAGGAGGGGATGTGATGTTCTCCTTAAGCGTGGTGAATGCCTGAGCCTGGGAATCGGTCCATTCCCAAGGGACGTCCTTCCGCAGCAAGTTGCGAAGTGGTTCAGCAATGTGCACTTAGTGCGGGAATAACTTCAGATAGAAGTTGTAAGTGCCGAGAAATGATAAAAGTTCTTTGACTTTGGTAGCCTCCTGCATTCGCTGGATTAACGTCAGTCGTGTCGACACCTTGTGCTGTAACTCTGTAGCCCAGAAAGTTTAGTACTCCAGCAGCGAATAGAAACATAGAAAATAGGTGCAGGAGTAGGCCATTCGGCCCTTCGAGCCTGCACCGCCATTCAATGAGTTCATGGCTGAACATGCAACTTCAGTACCCCATTCCTGCTTTCTCGCCATACCCCTTGATCCCCCTAGTAGTAAGGACTACATCTAACTCCTTTTTGAATATATTTAGTGAATTGGCCTCAACTACTTCCTGTGGTAGAGAATTCCACAGGTTCACCACTCTCTGAGTGAAGAAGTTCCTCCTCATCTCGGTCTTAAATGGCTTACCCCTTATCCTTAGACTGTGTCCCCTGGTTCTGGACTTCCCCAACATTGGGAACATTCTTCCTGCATCTAATCTGTCTAAACCCGTCAGAATTTTAAACGTTTCTATGAGGTCCCCTCTCATTCTTCTGAACTCCAGTGAATACAAGCCCAGTTGATCCAGTCTTTCTTGATAGGTCAGCCCCGCCATCCCGGGAATCAGTCTGGTGAATCTTCGCTGCACTCCCTCAATAGCAAGAATGTCCTTCCTCAGGTTAGGAGATCAAAACTGTACACAATACTCCAGGTGTGGCCTCACCAAGGCCCTGTACAACTGTAGCAACACCTCCCTGCCCCTGTACTCAAATCCCCTCGCTATGAAGGCCAACATGCCATTTGCTTTCTTAACCGCCTGCTGTACCTGCATGCCAACCTTCAATGACTGATGTACCATGACACCCAGGTCTCGTTGCACCTCCCCTTTTCCTAATCTGTCACCATTCAGATAATAGTCTGTCTCTCTGTTTTTACCACCAAAGTGGATAACCTCACATTTATCCACAATATACTTCATCTGCCATGCATTTGCCCACTCACCTAACCTATCCAAGTCACTCTGCAGCCTCATAGCATCCTGCTCGCAGCTCACATTGCCACCCAACTTAGTGTTATCCGCAAATTTGGAGATACTACATTTAATCCCCTCGTCTAAATCATTAATGTACAGTGTAAACAGCTGGGGCCCCAGCACAGAACCTTGCGGTACCCCACTAGTCACTGCCTGCCATTCTGAAAAGTACCCGTTTACTCCTACTCTTTGCTTCCTGTCTGACAACCAGTTCTCAATCCATGTCAGCACACTACCCCCAATCCCATGTGCTTTAACTTTGCACATTAATCTCTTGTGTGGAACCTTGTCGAAAGCCTTCTGAAAGTCCAAATATACCACATCAACTGGTTCTCCCTTGTCCACTCTACCGGAAACATCCTCAAAAAAGTCTAGAAGATTTGTCAAGCATGATTTCCCTTTCACAAATCCATGCTGACTTGGACCTATCATGTCACCTCTTTCCAAATGCACTGCTATGACATCCTTAATAATTGATTCCATCATTTTACCCACTACCGATGTCAGGCTGACCGGTCTATAATTCCCTGTTATCTCTCTCCCTCCTTTTTTAAAAAGTGGGGTTACATTGGCTACCCTCCACTCGATAGGAACTGATCCAGAGTCAATGGAATGTTGGAAAATGACTGTCAATGCATCCACTATTTCCAAGGCCACCTCCTTAAGTACTCTGGGATGCAGTCCATCAGGCCCTGGGGATTTATCGGCCTTCAATCCCATCAATTTCCCCAACACAATTTCCTGACTAATAAGGATTTCCCTCAGTTCCTCCTCCTTACTAGATCCTCCGACCTCTTTTATATCCGGAAGGTTGTTTGTGTCCTCCTCAGTGAATACCGAACCAAAGTACTTGTTCAATTGGTCTGCCATTTCTTTGTTCCCCGTTATGACTTCCCCTGATTCTGACTGCAGGGGACCTACGTTTGTCTTTACTAACCTTTTTCTCTTTACATATCTATAGAAACTTTTGCAATCCGTCTTAATGTTCCCTGCAAGCTTCTTCTCGTACTCCATTTTCCCTGCCCTAATCAAACCCTTTGTCCTCCTCTGCTGAGTTCTAAATTTCTCCCAGTCCCCAGGTTCATTGCTATTTCTGGCCAATTTGTATGCCACTTCCTTGGCTTTAATACTATCCCTGATTTCCCTAGATAGCCACGGTTGAGCCACCTTCCCTTTTTTATTTTTTACGCCAGACAGGAATGTACAATTGTTGTAGTTCCTCCATGCAGTCTCTAAATGTCTGCCATTTTCCATCCACAGTCAATCCCTTCAGTATCATTCGCCAATCTATCCTAGCCAATTCACGCCTCATACCTTCAAAGTTACCCTTCTTTAAGTTCTGGACCATGGTCTCTGAATTAACTGTTTCATTCTCCATCCTAATGCAGAATTCCACCATATTATGGTCACTCTTCCCCAAGGGGCCTCGCACAATGAGATTGCTAATTAATCCTCTCTCATTACACAACACCCAGTCTAAGATGGCCTCCCCCCTCGACATATTGGTCTAAAAAACCATCCCTTATGCACTCCAGGAAATCCTCCTCCACCATATTGCTTCCAGTTTGGCTAACCCAATCTATGTGCATATTAAAGTCACCCATTATAACTGCTGCACTTTTATTGCATGCACCCCTAATTTCTTGTTTGATGCCCTCCCCAACATCACTACTACTGTTAGGAGGTCTGTACACAACTCCCACTAACGTTTTTTGCCCTTTGGTGTTCTGCAGCTCTACCCATATAGATTCCACATCATCCAAGCTAATGTCCTTCCTAACTATTGCCTTAATCTCCTCCTTGACCAGCAATGCTACCCCACCTCCTTTTCCTTTTATTCTATCTTTCCTGAATGTTGAATACCCCTGGATGTTGAGTTCCCAGCCCTGATCATCCTGGAGCCACGTCTCCATAATCCCAATCACATCATATTTGTTAACATCTACTTGCACAGTTAATTCATCCACCTTATTGCGGATACTCCTTGCATTAAGACACAAAGCCTTCAGGCTTGTTTTTTTAACGCCCTTTGTCCTTTTAGAATTTTGCTGTACAATGGCCCTTTTTGTTCTTTGCCTTGGGTTTCTCTGCCCTCCCCTTTTCCTCATCTCCTTTCTGTCTTTTGCTTTTGCCTCCTTTTTGTTTCCCTCTGTCTCCCTGTATTGGTTCCCATCCACCTGCCATATTAGTTTAACTCCTCCCCAACAGCACTAGCAAACACTCCCCCTGGGACATTGGTTCCGGTCCTGCCCAGGTGCAGACCGTCCGGTTTGTACTGGTCCCACCTCCCCCAGAACTGGTTCCAATGCCCCAGGAATTTGAATCCCTCACTGCTGCACCACTGCTCAAGCCATGTATTCATCTGCGCTATCCTGCGATTCCTACTCTGACTATCACGTGGCACTGGTAGCAATCGCAAGATTACTACTTTTGAGGTCGTACTTTTTAATTTAGCTCCTAGCTCCTTAAATTCGTTTCATAGGACCTCATTCCTTTTTTTACCTATGTCGTTGGTACCAATGTGCACCACAACAACTGGCTGATCTCCCTCCCTTTTTAGAATGTCCTGCACCCGCTCCGAGACATCCTTGACCCTTGCAGCAGGGAGGCAACATACCATCCTGGAGTCTCGGTTGCGGCCGCAGAAACGCCTATCTATTCCCCTTACAATTGAATCCCCTATCACTATCACTCTCCCACTCTTTTTCCTGCCCTCCTGTGCAGCAGAGCCAGCCATGGTGCCATGAACTTGGCTGCTGCTGCCCTCCCCTGATGAGTCATCCTCCCCAACAGTACTCAAAGCAGTGTATCTGTTTTGCAGGGGGATGACCACAGGGGACCCCTGCACTACCTTCCTTGCACTGCTCTTCCTGTTGGTCTTCCATTCTCTATCTGGCTGTGGACCCTTTCCCTGCGGTACGACCAACTCGCTACACGTGCTACTCACGTCATTCTCAGCATCGTGGATGCTCCAGAGTGAATCCACCCTCAGCTCCAACTCCGCAACGCGGTCCGTCAGGAGCTGGAGGAGGATACACTTCCCGCACACGTAGTCGTCAGGGACACCGGAAGTGTCCCTGAGTTCCCACATGGTACAGGAGGAGCATATCACGTGACCGAGCTCTCCTGCCATGACTTAACCCTTAGATACACTTAAATTGGCAACAACAATGTTAAAGTTTACTCACTGTTATATAAGAGAAAAAAGAAAAACTACTCACCAATCACCAGCCAATCACTTACCCCCTTGGCTGTGACGTCACCTTTTGATTTCTTTCTACTTCTTTTTTGCCTTCTATCCCCGCTGCAGCTACACAGGTCACGCCTGTCGCTGCCGCTGGGCCTTTATAGGCCGCTCCGACACCACGCACTCCCGCCTCTCGGACTGCCGCCGCCTCTCGCTGCCGCTGGGCCTTTCTAGGCCTCACCAACGCCAGGAACTCCCGCCTCTCGGACTGCACTTATCGGCATTAAGTGTAATGTTATGTGGAGCAAGTCTAGCCATAACTGCGTGAAGTCGCTGGGCATGTTTTTCCATTGGCCGTCCATGGACGTCGATATCGTCAAGAAGATTGAGGGCTCCCTCTATGGCTGCTAGCATAGTAGTGACAATCTTCTGAAATGCACCTGGTGCAGAAGATAGTCCGTAGGGCATGCGTCAATACTGACACAGACCATCATGCGTCGTGAATGCCGCTGGAGGTATTTGCAGCTAACTGTGGCGCATGTCGAGTTTCATAAAAACTGTTGAGCCGTGGAATTCTGAAGCAAGTTTCTCGATGGTAGGAAGAGGGGACTTGTCAGGGATGATGGCCTTGTTGACCTCTTTCAGGTTGATGCATAGGCGGATCTCCCCATTTTTACACCAAGCAATGACTAAGTTCGAGATCCAGGGTGAGGAGTTGATGCTCTCAATGATTCCCTGAGATTCGAGTCGCGTTAATTCTGCGGATACTTGGTCGCGAACCGCGAATGGGAGACGGTGAGGTCGCTGCGTAACCGTCGCTGCGTGAAGGGTCAACGCGGGGCCGATGGCAGAATTTTGATGTCACTCCAAACCCTGTGAAGATTGAGGGATACTGCTTGTCAAAGTCCACCGTGCACACAGGTGTGCCCATTGGGTCGTAAACTTTGAACCCAAGCTTGTCAAAAAGGTCAACACCCATAAGGCTTCATCCCTTCGCAACATGAAAGGCAAAGTTCTCCAATGTTATGTCCATGTAGTATATCGGGACAAATATGATCCCAAGTACCTCAATTTTGGTCGGAGTACGCATGTAGAGTGGAAGTTGCGGGCTGCAGTTGACAGTGCGTGAAGTGGGTTTTGTACACAGCCTCGCTCAATATGGAGACTTTGGCTCCAAGGTCAGTGAGGAGGCAGCAGGGCGTGTTTACCTCATGGTCCTTGAATTTGCCCGAACCAATGTGTGAAATGTCACTAACGGTGCAAACCATACTGGGCTCATCACTATCGGGGTTGTCCATGTTATGCCTTTAATACTCTTATGAATGACTCCATGAGGTCTAGTATTGTACTTGAGCTGTTGTGACCTTAGTCCCATTTATTGTAACTCCAGAGTGAGGCACAAGCATGGTGGGCAGCCTTTTATACTGGGCCCGGCACACCTGTACAGGTGACCCTCAGGTCTCCTACCGCAGAGCCCTCTGGTGGCACACCTTATGTGACTATACAGTTAGTATACATGGTCTACATACATGACAGTCCACATCTCGAATATACTGCGATGAGCGACAGATACTAGCAAAATGGTTCATTTTACCACATACAGAGCATTTCTTCCCACATGCAGGGCAGTTAGGGCTCTTTGCTGAGTGTGTTTTGTCCCCACAGTTAAAGGAAGTTAAGCCCGCGATCAGTAGTGGTAGCATATTACTAGCTCTGGGTCTCTGCTGTGATTTCCGCTTTGGATGAACACCTTGCACATGGACTGTAGCTGCAGTCTGCTGCACATGGGGAATAGGGGATCTGATCGCTTTTGAATCAGAAAGCGCTAATTCGATTTGGATGGCCAAATTAGTTGCTTTGTCCAATGACAATTTATCATCCTCCATTAGCAAGCATTCCTGAATGCGGGGGTTCGTTGTTTTCTCAATAATTTGATCCCTGATTATTTCCTCTGTGAGTGCTCCAAAATTACACGTAGCGGCCAGTTCAGTTAATGAAACGATGTACTGTTTGATTGGTTCACCGTTCCCTTGCCCCCTTTGACAAAAGTTGTATCTCTCCATCATGATATTTTTCTTTGGCCCAAAATATTTCTCTTGGGCACTTACCGCTTTGTAGCAGGACACCACGTCTTCGATTTGGCCAAAGATAGAAACATAGAAAGATAGAAATTTACAGCGCAGAAGGAGGCCATCTCGGCCCATCGTGTCCGCGCCGGCCAACAAAGAGCCACACGGCCCTCGGTCAGCAGCCCTAAAGGTTACATATAAACCTATGAACCATAGAAACATAGAAACATAGAAACATAGAAACATAGAAAATAGGTGCAGGAGTAGGCCATTCGGCGCTTCTAGCCTGCACCGCCATTCAATGAGTTCATGGCTGAACATGCAACTTCAGTACCCCCTTCCTGCTTTCTCGCCATACCCCTTGATCCCCCTAGTAGTAAGGACTTCATCTAACTCCCTTCTGAATATATTTAGTAAACCATGTAATCTCCTGGGAGAAGCAAAAACCAGATAAAAACCCAGGCCAATTTAGGGAGAAAAATTCTGGGAAAATTCCTCTCCAACCCATCCAGGCGATCGACACTAGTCCAGGAGATCACCATGGCCGTATTCTATTCGCTGTAGTACTTACCATTATATCTGTGCCGTCCAACAAAAGATCATCCAGTCTAATCCCAATTACCAGCTCTAGGTCTGTAACCCTGCAGGTTACTGCACTTTAAGTGCCCATCCAACCATCTCTTAAAAGTGGTGAGGGTTTCTGCTCAGTACTGCCCCTCCGACAGTACAGCGCTCCCTCAGTACTGACCCTCCGACAGTGCAGCGCTCTCTCAGTACTGCCCCTCCGACAGTACAGCGCTCCCTCTGTACTGACCCTCTGACAGTGCGGCCCTCCCTCAGTACTGCACTGGAGTGTTGGCCTAGATTTTGTGTTTTAATCCCTGGAGTGGGACTTGAACCTACAACATTCTGACTCAGAGGTGAGAGTGCGATCCACTGAGCACTGGCAGACACGCCCTTCCACGTCAAAGGAGAAACTCAACAAATGAAAGTTGTTTTCAACTCAATCTTAATCGGTGCCTAAAGCCAACATGGAAGGGTTAATTGGGATTACAATCTAAGTGAAGGAGTTGGTTTTGAAGAGCGTTTCAGGAACCAAGAACTAGAGGAGAGGATTAGAAACCGGAATTTGCGCATTCGGAAGGAATAAATCAGTCATGACTGGACTTGTTAATTAATGGAAAGGACAAGCATTGAGGCTCGGGATTCCTCATGGGGAAAGCTCTCGGAATGAGTGGTAATCTGTTACAGTTGGGAAAGGTTTGAATGGGGCCAGAATTCTCTAAAGAAAGAAAGTTTAAAACCTTCCCGAAATATCCAATTTCCAGTTAGTCTTGCTGTGCCTGCATCCCATGTTGTCAGTTCCAACACCGTTTTTATTCTTTGTCAGTCAGCATTAAGTTTAAAAAAAAAGAACTGGTCCAACGTCTAGAAGGGAAGGCCTGAAAGGTTGCCTAACAGTCAGCGGTCTTCAGAAGAAGACATCATAATGACTGGTTTGGTGTTGCCCTGGGAGATATCACAGCTTTTGAATCTGCGGTGTCCTTACATCTGCTGGGACAACAATGTCAATGTGTTCCATTCCAATACGCTTTCAACAGAACTGAGAACAGGAATTCTTTAAGAAAATCTCAATTACTTGACAGTTCTATTCATGTAACATTCTCAAACTGTCCAGGGAGCAGAATGCAAGGCATTCATTTCTATTACCAGCCAAAGATGGTCAGGTTACATTGTCCTTACCAGGTCCAACTAAAACTGTCCAATGAGCATTGCTCCATTATGTTAAACTTGCTGCATTTTGCAACCATTCTTGCTGTGTGTGCACTCGGGTTCAGTGCCCATCATGCTGCAGTGTGGAGGGCATAGCAGTCAGCCCGACACAAAACCCTGTTACTTTACAACTTACATAAATGAAATAGGAGCAGGAGTCGGCCATTCGGCCCCTCGAGCCTGCTCCGCCATTCAATAAGATCATGGCTGATCTGATCTTGGCCTCAACTGCATTTTCCTGCCCACTCCCCATAACCCTTGATGGCCTGTAGTTCAAAAATCTGTCCACCTCTGCCTTGAATATATTCAATGACCCAGCCTCCACAGCTCTCTGGGGTACAGAATTCCAAAGATACACATGGAAAGGTAGAAACATAGAAATTTACAGCGTAGTAGGAGGCCATTTCCTCCCATCATGTCCGCGCCGGCCGACAAAGAGCCACACGGCCCTCAGTCAGCAGCCCTGAAGGTTACATATAAACCCATTGATATGTCCTTACGACACAGTATAAATGCACACGAGGCCCATGCTTGAGAGAAGGTCAGTCTGTGACCTGTCCTTTATTCCTTAGCACTCAAGTGATGAAGGTGGGTGGAGCTTCCCCTTTTATACCTGAAGGTTCAGGTTAGGAGTGTCTCCCACCTAGTGGTCAGTGTTCTCACGGTGTACAACTTAGGTCAGTTTATACATGGGTTACAATGCTGGTTGAATACATGACATCACCTCCCCCCACAAAGTCTTATTGGGATCACAGGTTGAGTCTCTCTGGTGGTTTACGCTCCCTTGTAGAGCGCCTGAGTTGGGGCTCCGGTTGTAGGACGCTGGCCTGAGTGTCTGCTGTTTGCGGTACCTCAGGCCTGTCCGGACTGCCCACAGTGACTGGGCTCTCCTCCCTTTGGTTCCGGTGTTTGGTCACCTGTGGAGGAGTGAACTCTATATCGTGTTCTTCCTCTGCTTCTTCTATGGGGTTGCTGAACCTCATTTTTGTTTGATCCACATGTTTGCGGCAGATTTGTCCATTGGTAAGTTTAACTACCAGAATCCTATTTCCCTCTTTGGCAACCACGAGCCATTTGGGCCCTGCAGCGTAGTTGAGGACAAAAACAGGATCATTTACATCAATACATCGCGCCCTCGCATTCCTGTCATGGTAGTGATATTGTGACTGGCGCCTGCTCTCGACAATTTCTTTCATGGTGGGGTGTATAAGGGATAATCGGGTTTTGAGCATCCTTTTCATTAGTAGCTCTACGGGTGGAACCCCTGTGAGCGAGTGTGGTCGGGATCTATAGGCCAACAGGAGGCGTGATAAGCGGCTTTGTAGGGAACCCCCTTGGATTCTGAGCATCCCCTGTTTGATTACCTGCACTGCTCGTTCTGCCTGGCCGTTTGAGGCCGGCTTGAACGGTGCCGTTCTGACATGGTTAATTCCATTGCCTGCCATGAAGTCCTGGAATTCAGTGCTTGTGAAGCACGGGCCATTGTCGCTGACCAAGATGTCCGGTAGACCGTGGGCGGCGAACATTGCCCGTAGACTTTCTACCATGGCAGAGGATGTGCTTGAATTTAAAATGTCACACTCGATCCATTTGGGGTAGGCATCTACTACAACCAAAAACATTTTCCCCATGAAAGGACCTGCATAGTCCACATGGATGCGTGACCAAGGCTTGGCGGGCCATGGCCAGGGGCTAAGGGGGGCTTCCCTGGGCGCATGGCCCAGCTGGGCACACGTGTTGCACGTGCAAACACAAAGTTCCAGATCTGCGTCTATCCCTGGCCACCAAACGTGTGACCTGGCAATTGCCTTCATGGTGACAATGCCCGGGTGCCCATTGTGGAGTTCTCTGATGAACACCTCTCTGCCCATCTGGGGCATGACTACGCAGTTTCCCCACAGTAGGCAATCGGCCTGAACCGAGAGTTCATCCTTGCGCCTGTGAAATGGTTTAAATTTCTCAGGACATGCCCTGTACGTGGCTGCCCAGTCCCCATTCAGGACACATTTCTTGACTAGAGACAATAGCGGGTCTCTATTTGTCCAGACTTTAATCTGACGGGCTGTCACGGGTGAGCCTTCGCTTCCGAAAGCTTCAACAGCCATGACCATCTCAGCACCATGCTCGGTAGCCTCCTCAGTGGTGGCTAGTGGGAGCCTGCTGAGTGCATCGGCGCAGTTTTCAGTGCCCAGTCTGTGCCGAATTGTGTAGTCATAGGCGGCTAACGTGAGTGCCCACCTCTGTATGCGGGCCGATGCGTTTGCATTTATGGCCTTGTTGTCGGCCAAAAGGGACGTTAGGGGTTTGTGATCTGTCTCCAGCTCAAATATCCTGCCAAACAGGTACTGGTGCATTTTCTTTACCGCATATACACATGCGAGCGCCTCCTTTTCTACCGTCCCATAGCCCCGTTCTGCCTGGGACAGACTCCTGGAGGCATAAGCTACCGGCTGTAACTGACCCTTGGCATTGACATGCTGCAACACACATCCAATACCATAGGACGACGCATCGCACGTTAACACAAGTTTCTTACATGGGTCATATAGCGTTAACAGATTGTTGGAATATAAATCAGTCTGTGACCTGTCCTTTATTCCTTAGCACTCAAGTGATGAAGGTGGGTGGAGCTTCCCCTTTTATACCTGAAGGTCCAGGTTAGGAGTGTCTCCCACCTAGTGGTCGGTGTACAACTTAGGTCAGTTTATACATGGGTTACAATGCTGGTTGAATACATGACACCCATGAACAATGGCGGAAAGGTAAAGAGCACCCAGCCCAACCAGTCCGCCTCACACAACTGCGACACCCCTTACACTGAAACATTCTACACTCCACCCCAACCGGAGCCATGTGATCTCCTGCGAGAGGTAGAAGCCAGATAAAAACCCAGGCCAATTGGGGAAAAAATGTGGGAAAGTTCCTCTCCGACCCATCCAGGTGATCAAACCTAGTCCAGGATAACACTCTGGCCGTATTCGATTCCCTGCAGTATTACAATCGTATCTCCACCAGCCAACAAGAAGTTATCCAGTCTAATCCCACTTACCAGCTCTAGGTCCGTAACCCTGCAGGTTACTGCACTTTAAGTGCCCATCCAAGCACCTTTTAAAAGTGGTGAGGGTTTCTGCATCCACCACTCTTCCAGGCAGCGAGTTCCAGATCCTCACAACCCTCTGCGTAAAGAAGCCCCCCTCAAATCCCCTCTAAACCTTCCATCAACCACCTTAATTGGACTTTGGTATATTTGGACTTTCAGAAGGCTTTCGACAAGGTCCCACACAAGAGATTAATATGCAAAGTTAAAGCACATGGGATTGGGGGTAGTGTACTGACATGGATTGAGAACTGGTTGTCAGACAGGAAGCAAAGAGTAGGAGTAAATGGGTACTTTTCAGAATGGCAGGCAGTGACTAGTGGGGTACCGCAAGGTTCTGTGCTGGGGCCCCAGCTGTTTACACAGTACATTAATGATTTCGACGAGGGGATTAAATGTAGTCTCTCCAAATTTGCAGATGACACTAAGTTGGGTGGCAGTGTGAGCTGCGAGGAGGATGCTATGAGGCTGCAGAGCGACTTGGATAGGTTAGGTGAGTGGGCAAATGCATGGCAGATGAAGTATAATGTGGATAAATGTGAGGTTATCCACTTTGGTGTTAAAACAGAGAGACAGATTAGGAAAAGGGGAGGTGCAACGAGACCTGGGTGTCATAGTACATCAGTCATTGAAGGTTGGCATACAGGTACAGCAGGCGGTGAAGAAGGCAAATGGCATGTTGGCCTTCATAGCTAGGGGATTTGAGTATAGGAGCAGGGAGGTCTTACCGCAGTTGTACAGTGCCTTGGTGAGGCCACATCTGGAATATTGTGTACAGTTTTGGTCTCTTAACTTGAGGAAGGACATTCTTGCTATTGAGGGAGTGCAGCGAAGGTTCACCAGACTGATTCCCGGGATGGCGGGACTGACCTATCAAGAAAGATTGGATCAACTGGGCTTGTATTCACTGGAGTTCAGAAGAATGTGAGGGGATCTCATAGAAATGTTTAAAATTCTGACGGGTTTAGACAGGTTAGATGCAGGAAGAATGTTCCCAATGTTGGGGAAATCCAGAACCAGGGGTCACAGTCTAAGGATAAGGGGTAAGCCATTTAGGACCGAGTTAGATGAGGTCCTTACTGCTAGGGGGATCAAGGGGTATGGCGAGAAAGCAGGAATGGGGTACTGAAGTTGAATGTTCAGCCATGAACTCATTGAATGGCGGTGCAGGCTAGAAGGGCCGAATGGCCTACTCCTGCACCTATTTTCTATGTTTCTATGTTTCTATGAGATGCGGAGGAACTTCTTCACCCAGAGAGTGGTGAACCTGTGGAATTCTCTACCACAGAAAGTTGTTGAGGCCAATTCACTAAATATATTCAAAAAGGAGTTAGATGAAGTCCTTACTACTAGGGGAATCAAGGGGTATGGCGAGAAAGCAGGAATGGGGTACTGAAGTTGCATGTTCAGCCATGAACTCATTGAATGGCAGTGCAGGCTCGAAGGGCCGAATGGCCTACTCCTGCACCTATTTTCTATGTTTCTATGTTAGGCTGACAGGCCTGTAATTACTCGGCCTATCCCTTTCTCCCTTCTTAAACAAGGGCACTACATTAGCAATCCTCCAATCCTCCGGCACGAGAGAATAAATTCCACCTCATCTTCATCTTAAATGGGCAACCCCTTATTCTGAAACTATGCACCTAGTTCTAGATTTTCCCACGAGGGGAAACACCCTCTCTGCATCTACCCTGTCAAGCCCTCTCAGAATCTTATACGTTTTAATAAGATCACTTGAATATAAGCCCAACCTGCTCAACCTTTCTTCATAAGTTAACCCCTTCATCTCAGGATTCAACCTCATGAACCTACTCTGAACTGCCTCCAATGCAAGTATATCCCTTCTTAAATACGGAGACCAAAACTGTACGCAGTACTCCAGGTGTGGCCTCACCAATACCCTGTACAGTTGTAGCAGGACTTCTCTGCTTTTATACTCCATCCCCCTTACAATAAAGGCCAACATTCCATTGGCCTTCCAGATTACTTGCTGTACCTGCAGACTCACTTTGTGCATTGCTAAAAGCTACCTCTTTGGCCAAGGTCAACCTTCCGAATGGCTTCTTCTTTGGCTAAGTGACTGTTTTCCTAATGCCTCTCTCTTTTTAAAAGAAAGACTTGCATTTATATAGTATCTTTCATGACCTCAGAACATCGCAAAGCGCTTTACAGCCAATGAAGCACTTTTTGTGGGGGTAGTCACTGTTGTAATGTAGGGAAATGAGGCAGCAACCAAAACTGTATGCAGTGCGCCAGGTGTGGTCTCACCAACAGTTGTAGCAAGACTTCCCTACTTTTATACATTTCTACTTGCTAGAATTCTTTGAGGATGTAACAAACAGGGTGGATAAAGGGGAAGCAGTGGATGTGGTGTATTTGGAATTCCAGAAGGCATTTGACAAGGTGCTACAGCCCGGGATTGACTTTCCCGACGTGAAGAATAATGTTATACACTTTCCACCTAAAAAAGTTTAGCTCAGCATAATTAGTAAATAGTGGGAAATTAGGAGCTAGTGGGCATGCCCAAAAAATAAGTTAATAAGCTACAATAACAACAACAACTTGTATTTATATGGCGTCTTTAACGTAGTAAAATGCCCCAAGGTGCTTCGCAGGAGCTTAATCAGACAAATTTGACACCAAGCCACATAAGGAGACATTAGGACAGGTGAGCAAATGCTTGATCAAAATGGTACGTTTCAAGGAGCGCCTTAAAGAGGAAGAGAGAGACAGAGAGGCAGAGAGGTTTAGGGAGGGAATTCCTGAGATAAGCTGAAGCAGCTGAAGGCATGGACGCCAATGCTGGAGTGATTAAAATTAGGGATGTTCAAGAGGCCAGAATTGGAGGAGCACAGATCTTGGAGGGTTGTAAGGTTGGAGAAGGGTCCAGAGATAAGGAGGGATGCAACCATGGAGGGATTTGAAAACAAGATCATTTTAAAATCATGGTGTTGCTGGACCAGGAGCCAATGTAGGTCAGCGAGCTCAGGGGGTGATGGGTGAGCGGGACTTGTTGCGAGTTAGGACATGGGGCAGCGAGCACAGGGGGTGATGGGTGAGCGGGACTTGGTGCGAGTTAGGACACAGGTCAGCGAGCACAGAGGGTGATGGGTGAGCGGGACTTGGTGCGAGTTAGGACATGGGGCAGTGAGCACAGGGGGTGATGGGTGAGCGGGACTCGGTGCGAGTTAGGACACAGGTCAGCGAGCACAGGGGGTGATGGGTGAGCGGGACTTGGTGTGAGTTAGGACACGGGTCAGCGAGCACAGGGGGTGATGGGCGAGCGGGACTTGGTGCGAGTTAGGACACGGGGCAGTGAGCACAGGGGGTGATGGGTGAGCGGGACTCGGTGCGAGTTAGGACACGGGGCAGTGAGCACAGGGGGTGATGGGTGAGCGGGACTGGGTGCGAGTTAGGACACAGGCTGCCGAGTTTTGGCTGAGCTCAAGTTTATGGAAGGTAGAAGATGGCCAGCCAGGAGAGTGTTGGAATGGTCGAGTTTAAAGGTGACAAAGGCGTGGATGAGGGCTTCAGCAGCAGTTGAGCTGAGGCAGGGGCGGAGTCAGCGACGTTACTGAGGTGGAAATAGGCGGTCTTGGTGAATCTAATGGAGTGTTGGCCTACATTTCAAGAGGGCTGGAATACAAATGGGTGGAAGTTATGCATTAGTTGTATAGAGCTGTGGTTAGACCCCACTTAGAACTTTGCCTTCAGTTCTGGGCACCTTCCCTAGGAAGGATTTCAACGAATCAGAGAAATTTACAGCATGGAAGGAGGCCCATCGTGTCCGTGCCGGCCGACCAAAAACCATCCAGACTAATCCCACTTTCAAGCTCTTGGTCCGTAGCCTTGTGGGTTACGGCACTTTAAGGTCGCAGTGGAAAGTCACAAGAACAATAACATCGGCTTAGAGGACAAGTTGCACAGACTAGGCTTGTATCCCCTCGAGAATAGAAGATTAAGGGATGATCGAATAAAGTGTTAAAGATGATCCAGCGGTAGATGGAGAAGTTATTTCCTCTGGTGGGGGGGAGTCCAGAACGAGGGGGCATCACCTTAAAATTAGAGCCCGGCCGTTCGGGAGTGATGTCAGGAAACGCTTCTTCATGCAAAGGGGGTGGGAATCTGGAACTCTCTCCCCCAAAAAGCTGTTGAGGCCGGGGGTTAGTTGAAAATGTCAAAATTGAGATCATAGAATCATAGAAACTTACAGCACAGAAAGAGGCCATTCGGCCCATCGTGTCTCTGCCGGCTCTGTGACAGAGAAGTCGTGCTCAGTCCCACAGCCCCGCTTTGTCTCCCTAACCCTGTCAGTTCCTCATCCTCCAGTACCTGTCCAACTCCCTTTCACACTGATTTGTGGATTCAGCTTCCACCATCTTTTCAGGCAGAGCGATCCTGATCCCGAAAACTCTCTGAGAAAAAAATGTTCTCCTCTAGATCTGTTAGCAATGATTTCCAATCTATGGCCTCTGGTTATTCACTCACTCACCAAAGGGAATCGTTTTTCTCTATCTAATCTATCAAAACCTCTCATCCTCTTGTAAAACTCTATTGGGTCACCTCTTCACCATCTCTGATCCACAGAGAACTGTCCTACCTTTTCCAACCTCTCCCTCATCCCCTAGTTAAGATCCTGGTAAACCTCCTCTGCACCCTTTGACTACAATACTCCAGCAGCGGACGAACCAGTGATTTATAAAGTTCCAGCACGATCCCTTTGCTTTCATATTCTATTCTTCTATTTATAAACCCAAAAACCCATCTGCTTTTTTAACCACCTCATCAAATTGCCCTGCCGGCCCTTCATGATTTGTGTACACGGACACCATGGTCTCTCTGCTCATCTGCACTTTTCAAAATGGTGCCATTTATAGTCTACTGTCTTCCCAAAGTGCATCACTTCACACGTCTCTGCATTAGACTCCGCCTGCCGAGCTCCTGGCCATTTTACCTTCCTGTCTATGTCATGCTGAAGCGTATAACTCTCCTCATCACCATCTACTACTTTTGCCAAGTTACGTATCATTTGCAAACTTTATAACGCTGCTCCTTACACTCGAGTCCAGGTCGTTTATAAAAAATTAAAAAGAGTAATAGATCCAAAACTGGCCCTTGGGGAACACCATTGCAAGTCAGCTCCCAGTCTGAAAAACACCCATGTTCCACCACTCTCTTCCTATCACTCAGCTAATTCCGTATCCACACCGTCACTCACTCCTTAATTCCATGGGCTTCCATCTTCTTAACAAGCCTTCCGTGCGGCACTTTGTCGAGTGCCTTCTGAACGTCCACATACATAACATCCACTGCGTTACCTTGATCAACCTTCTCTGTTACCTCAACAAAGAATTCAATCAAATTAGGCAGCTATGATTTGCCTTTAACAAATCCATGCTGGCTTGATTAACACATGCCTTTCCAAATGAAAGTTTATTTTGTCCCTGAGAATGGTTTCCAATAACTTCCCCCACTGGCCTGTAGTTTCCTCATTTATCCCTCTTCCTTTGCTTGAATAGTGGTATAACACTAGATGTTTGTTGGCCAAGGTTATTCAGGGGCACGGAAACAATGCATAAAGATGGAAATAAGATAAATATCAGCCATGATGTAACTGAATGGCGGTATAGGCTCGAGGGGCTGAATGGCCTCCTCCTCCTATGTTCTGAAGTTTATCAAGAGATATGAATCCAAGGTGGATAAATGGAGTTATGATACAGAGCAGCCATCATCCAATTAAATGAGTGAATGGGCTTGAGGGGCTGATGTCCTCCACCGGTTGCTGTAAATGTAACTAATTAGCATCATTGGTCGAAAACAGTTCCCTGTTCTCTGGGTCATAACCACGTGCAAAACTGGACTCGCATTCTAGCGCACCAAGTCATGATAACCACAATCAAGCCTAAGGACTTGCCAAACATTTTTTCCATTAAGATGAGGCACCTTTAACTGGACGGGCCAAAGTGAGACATCACAGGGCAAGGCTCACCCTCACACTGTGCCTCACAGTGAGATTGACATCACAACAGGTTTGTAAATTGGGTAAATTGGAGGCAACCAGTTTAAGTGAAGGAAAGGAAGCTGTACTGACTGTGACTAACTGGCTGACCTCTGACCTGTCCATGCGTGAATATGGTTGGCCGGAAGATCAGGACAGCTTAACTTTGTGAGGGGAGCGTGAACAATGAAAATATCATCAACTAGCAGTGAAGACAGAAGATTGTGGACATTGAAAGGTTTGCTTTGTATCATCATTTGTGAAAGTCACAACGGTCAAGATGAAAAGTTTAACAGAACCAGTAATATTGGTGCACAGTCGATGGATAGTTCAATTTAGTGACATTTGTAGATCACCCATGGTGTTGCTCCAAGGTAGTCTGGGCCCCTGGGGCCTGGTTACGCAAACTCCCTGCTCACTGGGCCCTGGGCCTGGGGCCTGGTTACCCAAACTCCCCACTCACTGGGGCCTAGGCCCTGGTTACCCAAACTCCCTGCTCACTGGGCCCTGGGGCCTGGGCCCTGGTTACCCAAACTCCCCACTCACTGGGCCCTGGGGCCTAGTCTCTGGTTACCCACTCTCAGCTCACTGGGCCCTGGGGCCTGGGGCCTGGTTATCCACTCTCAGCTCACTGGGCCCTGGGGCTTGGGGCCTGGTTACTGATGGTTACTGGGCCCCACTCTCAGCTCCCTGGGGCCTGGGCCCTGGTTACCCATTCTCAGCCTACTGGGCCTGGGCCCTGGGCCTGGTTACCCACTCTTGGTCACTGGGCCCTGGGGCCTGGGCCCTGGGGCCTAGTTAACCACTCTCATCCCACTGGGGCCTGAGGCCTGGTTACCCACTCTCAGCTCATTGGGCCCTGAGGCCTAGGGCCTGATTACCCACTCTCAGTCTACTGGGTCCTGGGCCCTGGGCCCTGGTTACTCATTCTCAGCTCACTGCAGCCTGGTTACTGATTGTTACTGGGCCCCACTCTCAGCTCCTTCATTGTTGTTCCTCACCAAGCCCTCGAATTTAGTGCTCACTCCCTGTTCTTAAACATATAACAATACATAACATCTTTGGTAGATCTACCATGAAATTGCTCATAGATAGTGAAAGAAATTTAACATAGGCTTGTGAAGGGTAAATCACATCTGACTAAACTGTTAAACTTTTGAGGTGGTCAAGCCTTCGTAGGTAGTGTCACAGAGTTGAGGATGACTTGCTTCCACATTAATATGAGTTCAAAGGTGACTGATGAGTCCAATGCGGGGTCTACAGACTCTGTCACAGGTGGGGCAGATCATGGTTGAAATATGGGTGCAGTGTTTGCTTGGTCATATGCTCCTTCCGCTGTTTGTACTTGGCTTCTGAATGCTCCGATGAAGAAACTCCAAGGGGCTGAAATTGCCCCTTTCCTAACACCTCTTGACACCGGAAATCAGCGGCCACGCTGTGGAGAACAATGGCATCCAATTTTTCCTGTAATGGCCACCATTAGTGCAAAAGTACAATTACTGCAAAGTGCAAAAACTGTCGAGCTGTAATAGTGGGGAATTTCAATGACCCTAATATTAACTGGGAAAAAGGCAGTGTGAATGGTACAGGGGGTGTGGAATTCCTCAAATGCATTCAGGAGAACTTCTTTAGCCAGTTCAACAAGGGAGGGGGCGGTTCTGGACTTGGTTTTGGGGAATGAAGAGGGGCAGGTGGAAGGGGTATCAGTGGGAGAGCATTTTGGTGCTAGTGATCATAATTCAGTCAGATTTAGGGTTGTTGTGGAAAAAAAGTTCTCAATTGGGGTAAAGCCAATTTTGCTGAGCTGAGATGGGATTTGGCCAAAGTGGACTGGAAACGGCTACTTGATGGTCAATCAGTGTCAGAGCAGTGGGAGGCCTTCAAGGAGGAGATCCTGAGGGTTCAGAGCAAGTATGTTCCTTTAAACAAAGGGTGGGGCTAACAAATCTAGAGCCCCCTGGATGTCAAGGGACACACAGGGTAGGATAAAGAAAAAAAGGGAAACTTATGACAGATACCGAGGGCTCAATACTGCAGAAACTCTAGAGGGGTATAAGAAGTGCAGGGTGCAATTAAAAAAATTATCAGGAAAGTATAGAGAGAGCATGAAAGAAAGTTGGCAAGTAAAATCACAGAAAACCCAAAGATGTTTTATGACTTCATTAAGAGCAAGAGGATAACTAGAGAAAGACTGGGGCCTATTAGAAACCGTAAAGGAAATCTGTGTATGGAGGCAGAAGACGTGGGTAGAATTCTTAATGAATACTTTGCATCTGTTTTCACAAAAGAGAGAGGCAATGCAGACTTTGCAATGAGGGAGGAGGAGTGTGAAATAATAACATAATAAATATAGTGAGAGAGCAAGTATTAAGGGGCTTAGCAGCTTTGAAAATGAATAAATCTCCAGGTCCAGAAGAAATGTATCCCAGGCTGTTAAGTGAAGCAAAAGAGGAAATAGCAGAGGCTCTCACCATTATTTTCCAATCCTCTCTGGCTACAGGTGTGGTGCCAGAGGACTGGAGGACTGCTAATGTGGTACCTGTCATGTATGTAGGCACCTTTAGTAATGACTCCACGAGGCAGGGTATGGTACTTAAACTGTGCAGACCTGCAGTCCTTTATTAGCAGCTCCTGAATGACGACAACAAGCTGTGTGTTCCTTTTTATACTGGGTTACCTGCCGTGTGCAGGCAACCCCTGGGCCTCCAGCAACAGCATCCTCTAGTGTACCGGTAAGGTGTGTACAGTATAAGGGTACATTCAATGTTGCATAACAGTGTTACAGACATCACACAGTGAACAGGCATGCCTACACAACAATACTCCCCCTTGAGCATTTTTCATATCCTAATTGTCATGACCAGGGGAGGTGATCAGTGGTGGTCTATGGGAGGTTGTGGTGAGGGTTGTGTGGTTGCCAGGTGTGACCCCTGACCCCTGTGCTTGAGGCTGGCCTTGTACGTTTCCCCTCCCTCACACACAGACCATGTGGGTGTCACTGTTGTGGGATCCCTCAGGGAGGTAGCCACGGCAGCAGTGGGTGGTGTGTATACACTGTGAGGTGGGTAGTTGTGGGGTGGTGGGCAGGGCCACAAGACTGGGTGAGCTCCTTGTCCACCAATGGGGATGAGGGTCAGGTCATGCCAGGGTTTGCCAGGGAAGCTGGAGGGTATTGGCCATGGTGGCCAGGGGCTGTAGGGCTGGTCTGGTGCCGGTTGCCATTGGTGGTGGCTAGGCTGCCCATTGACCACTGTCCCTGTAGTGGGTCTGCTCCCACTGCCTGTGAGTGTGTCCTGCAAGGGGCATCACATTTGTTCCAAAGGTCCAGGCTACATGGTCAGGTAGCCTGCTGGACCCGGGGGTATCCCACAGGGGGATTCCATTGGCATTAGTATGGTCCCTGTAGGACCCAATGTCCTTTGGCAGTGTCCAACCGGTATACATGACACCTTGGCTCTGATCACACATAGCCGAGCCTGCATTATACATTCTAGCATTTGCATCACTTTTTGGGTGTCCTGGTTTCAACAGACATGGTTACATTAGGCATTTCACAATCTCTATCATTATTGTTAAGCATAATAAACTTGTTCTTAACCTTACTGACACTTGCATTCATCTCATTAGTCACATTAGTTAAACCAGCATCACAATTAATGGTTACATTGCATGCATTTTCATACTTGCACCCTTTTATTGCATTTTTAGCTTTAAAGTCCGTGTACTCAAGTAGTTGGAACTTCCCCTTTAAAGTTTTTTGGTTACCGGTCTCCTTTAAGGGAGCCTTGAAATCCGATTGGCCGCTCGATGTCACATGATGGAGGAGGCCGTTTTGATTACAGGTCTGCTGCTTGTGGTCTTGCTGCAGGCAGGCTGTGGTGCTCTTTTCTTCCACAGCACCACTTCGCCTGATGTGGACCCGGTTCATCCAATTCCTGCCCAGCAGCGTGGGACCGTCGCCGGCTACACTCCACAGGGGGAGTTTGTGCAACACGCCGCCCTGGGAGACCTGGACCTCCATACTGCCAACGATTTGGATTTTACCTTTGGCACAGGTGAGCAGCCTCGCCTGGACAGGAGACAGCTTTGGTCGCGTGGCAGGATTCCTCCAAATTTTTTCAAAGATCTTTTGGCTCATCACAGGCTGGCTCGCCCCTGTGTCGATCTCCATGGAGACTGGGACCCCGTCGATGTCCACTTCCATCATCCACGGAGAACTTCCGGTAGAACAGGTAAAGATTCCATACTCCTCTCCCAGGGTTTGAGCAGCTTCATCTTCATCTGTGTCGGAGCCCCGGTGATCAGCCACTCATCAGAGACACAGTGAGTACAGCCTTTCCTGCACATTCTCTGAAGGTGCCCTTTTTTTTTGCAGCCCTTGCATGCATAGTCTTTGTAGCGGCACCGGTGGGCCCTGTGGTTTCCTCCACAGCACCAGCACGGGGCCATCCGGCTTGCCCCATGTGGTGGACTCAGGGTTGCGGGACTCGGGGCAGCATTTCTGCCTTTAGAAGTGTCCATGCGGTGCACTGCACTCGCTGGTTTAGAGTCCTGGGTCAGTATTTCGCCTGGAGTCGCTGGCCGAAAGCATGTAGGCCTGGCTCACTTGAATTGCTTTCTGCAGGGTGACCGTAATGTCAGCCGAGAGCAATTTGTGTAGGAGGCCTTCGTGGCCGATTCCGATGACAAATATGTCCCTCAGTACTTCATTAAGGTGGTCGCCAAAATCTCACAGTGCAGCTAGTCTTCTTAAGTGTGCAACATACTTGGCAATTTCTTGGCCCTCAGGTCGCCGGTAAGTGTAGAACCGGTGCCTGGCTGTGAGGATGCTTTCTTTCGGTTTTAATTGTTCCTGTATGATTGTTACAAGTTCCTCATAGCTCTTGGTGGTTGTCTTCTCCGGGGCTAGTAAGTCCCTGACGAGACCGTAGATGGTTAAGTAGGATGGCCCTGCGTTTGTTCGGTAGTGTGGCCGGTTTGTCCCCGTCCAGGTCGTTGGCTATAAAGAAGTGTTTCAATCTTTCCACAACAGTGTCCCAATCTTCCCCCTCCGTAAATTGCTGAAAGTTGCTGAGGTTAGACATGTTGAGCGTGTAGTTCGTGACCTCATATTCCCGTCACCAGTTGTAGCGTGTGTATACACCTTTAGTAATGACTCCACGAGGCAGGGTATGGTACTTAAACTGTGCAGAGCTGCAATCCTTTATTGGCAGCTCCTGAGTGACAACAACAAGCTGTGTGTTCCTTTTTATACTGGGTTACCTGCCGTGTGCAGGCAACCCCTGGGTCTCCAGCAACAGCATCCTCTAGTGTACCGGTAAGGTGTGTACAGTACAAGGGTACATTCAATGTTGCATAACAGTGTTACAGACATCACACAGTGAACAGGCATGCCTACACAACAATACCTTTGTTTAAAAAGGGAGCAAGGGATAAACTGAGTACATAAGAACGTAAGAAATAGGAGCAGGAGTCGGCCATACGGCCCCTCGAACCTGCTCCGCCATTTAATGCAATCATGGCTGATCCGATCATGGACTCAGGTCCACTTCCCTGCCCACTCCCCATAACCCCTTATTCCCTTATCGTTTCAGAAACAGTCTATTTCTGTCTTAAATTTATTCAATGTCCCAGCTTCCACAGCTCTCTGGGGCAGCGAATTCCACAGATTTACAACCCTCTGAGAGAATAAATTTCTACTCATCTCAGTTTTAAATGGGCGGCTCCTTATTCTAAGATTATGACCCCTAATTCTAGTCTCCCCCATCAGTGGAAACATCCTCTCTGCATCCACCTTGTCAAACCCCCTCATAATCTTATACGTTTCAATAAGATCACCTCTCATTCTTCTGAATTCCAATGAGTAGAGACCTAACCTACTCAACCTTTCCTCATAAGTCAACCCCCTCATCCCCGGAATCAACCTAGTGAACCTTCTCTGAACTGCCTCCAAAGCAAGTATATCCTTTCTTAAATATGGAAACCAAAACTGTACGCAGTATTCCAGGTGTAGCCTCACCAATACCCTGTATAACTGTACGCAGTACTCCAGGTGTGGCCTCACCAATACCCTGTATAACTGTACGCAGTACTCCAGGTGTAGCCTCATCAATACCCTGTATAACTGTACGCAGTACTCCAGGTGTGGCCTCATCAATACCCTGTATAACTGCACGCAGTACTCCAGGTGTGGCCTCATCAATACCCTTATAGATTGGAGGGTGGCAAATGTAACCCCACTATTTAAAAACGGAGGGAGAGAGAAAACAGGGAACTATAGACCGGTTAGCCTGACATCAGTAGTAGGGAAAATGCTAGAGTCTATTATAAAGGATGTGATAACGGCACACTTAGATAATATCAACGGGATTAGACAAAGGCAACATGGATTTATGAAAGGAAAATCCTGTTTGACAAAACTACTGGAATTTTTTGAGGATGTAACTGATAGAATAAATAAGGGAGAAGCAGTAGATGTGGTGTATTTGGATTTTCAGAAGGCCTTTGATAAAGTCCCATGTAAGAGGTTAGTGTGCAAAATTAAAGCACATAGGATTGGATTGAAAATTGGTTAACTGACAGGAAAGAGAGAGTAGGAATAAACGGGTCTTTTCGGGGTGGCGGACAGTGACTAGTGGGGTACCACAGGGATCAGTGCTTGGGCCCCAGCTATTCACAATATATATAAATGATTTGGATGAGGGAACTAAATGGAATATTTCCAAGTTTGCTGACGACACAAAACTAGATGAGTTGTGAGGAGGATGCAAATATGCTGCAAGACAATTTAGATAGGTCGAGTGAGTGGGCAAACACATGGCAGATGCAGTATAACGTGGATAAATGTGAACTTATCCACTTTGGTAGGAAAAACATAAGGACAAAGTATTATTTAAATGGTGATGGCTTGGGAAGTGTCGATGTACAGAGGGACCTGGGTGTCCTTGTACACCAGTCAGTGAAAGCAAACATGGTGCAGCAAGCAGTTAGGGGCAAATGGTATGTTGGCCTTCATTGCAAGAGGGTTTGAGTACAGGAGCAAGGATGTCTTACTACAGTTATACAGGGCCTTGGTGAGACCGCACCTGGAGTATTGTGTACAGTTTTGGTCTCCTTACCTAAGGAAGGATATACTTGCCATAGAGGGAATGCAACAAAGGTTCACCAGACTGATTCCTGGGATGGCAGGACTGTCGTATGAGGAGAGATTGGGTCGACTAGGCCAGTATTCACTCGAGTTTAGAAGAATGAGAGGGGGTCTCATTGAAACGTATAAAATTCTGACGGGGTTGGACAGACTGGATGCGGGGAGGCTGTTTCCCCGGGGCTGTGAAGTCTAGAACAAGGGCTCACAGTCTCAGGATACGGGGTAGGAAATTTAGGACCGAGATGAGGAGAAATGTTTTCACTCAGAGGGTGGTGAACCTTTGGAATTCTCTACCACAGAAGGCTGTGGAGGCCAAGTCATGGAATATAGTTAAGAGGAAGATAAATAGATTTCTAGACACAAAAGACATCAAGGGGTACGGGGAAAAAGTGGGAATATGGTGTTAAGATAGGGGATCAGTCATGATCATATTGAATGGTGGTGCAGGCTCGAAGGGCCGAATGGCCTACTACTGCTCCTAGTTTCTATGTTTCTATGTTTGTGTGCTGTACTATTCTATGATTCTATCTAAAAAACCTCCTGCACTGTTCTAATTAAGTTCAATGCAAGCTCAAGGAACAGCCACTCACTTCTCAATTCGGCACTTGACCACCTTCCGGCATCAACAATGGCCCAGAAATTGCCGTCGAAAGCTTCCTGCAGGCGGAAGCCTCCGACCTGAAACATTTCTACGAATCTACTTGGTGGTCCCGGAGGTTCGGAGGCTTGCGGACCTGGCCCTCTACGTGAAGACTTTCGCAGTCGCCCACGTATCCCGAGAGCGTAAGGGTTTCCTGTGCATCAATGGGATCACATGGGCCGGCCCAACCTATCAGCGTAGGGGTATCCCCATCCATCCTTATGTGAGCTCCATGTGTACGGAATCACCATTAGTACCCCCCCAGAAAGACAAACACTGAAAATAACTTTGTTAAAAAACCGTCACATATTTCAAATGAATAAAACTGGAATTTAATTAATTAATTTTTGAAAAATAAATTTACATATTTTAAAGGGTATAAAAATAAACTTGCCTTATTTAACAGGATTTTAAATGTTTAAATTATTTTTTTAATGTATTTTTCTGCAGACTTTTCACTCTTGATCGCCCATCTATCTACAGAAGCAGGCTATCGTTTTTGCTCAAAAGTGGAAAGTCGGGCCAAAACATCGTCCATTTAGCGTTGGCCCAACTTTCGGCACACATGAATGTGCTGCATCACTCGGCCGAAGGCTATCGCCCAGATAATCACCAATCGCAACTTTCGGCACATCGCCCACACATCGCCGAGCTGATCGCTGGAGAAAAGCTGCACTCACCTGACCTTAAGTTGGCGCTACTCAGCAAACACAACATGACCAACGCCATTCTGAACGTTGGAGGATCTGTACTGAAAGGCTGCTTCAAGTGCTTATGAGGAGAATCAATTTGTGAGTGATTTTAAGGGCCTTTTTGACTCTTGCCAATCATCTAATCACATTTGTATCTGTTGAGGACAAATTTAAGGCATTTATAGCGATTTATAGTGATGGGTTCTGTAATTTCTCTACCAGCATTGGTCATTAATCATATGCTGCAGACTGAAGATGGGAGAAGGTTTATTGAAGAGCATTATGTGCCCAATCAAAGAGATGGCAGACTGCAGAGGAGACCTTACACCCAACACATTACAGGGAAAAGCGACCATACCTGAACTTGTCTGATAATACGTGCCTTCAGAGGCTGCGCTTCCGAAAGGAGGTCATCGGTGAGATATGCCAGCTCATCAAGGGAGATCTGCAGCCTACCAGCATCTTGAGCACCGCACTGCCCATTGAGGTAAAGGTTACTGTGGCACTTTCCTTCTATGCATCGGGCTCTTTTCAGGCCCTGCGAGCAACTTTACAGGATGGGGAAGTGTTTCAGAACCGAAAGGGACTCCACTCCCTGAATGTGCAGCTCGTTGTCGACCACAAGCAAATAATCATGGCAGTAAATGCAAATTTTGCAGGCAGCATCCATGATGTACACATCTTGCGTGAGAGCACTGTCTCTGACCTGTTTAAGAGTCAGCCACAAGGTCACGGTTGGATGCTGGGGGATAAAGGATATGGCCTTGCCAGCTGGCTCATGACCCCAGCCCAGACGGAAGCTGAGAAGCGCTACAATGAAAGCCATATCGTTATACGCAATATCGTCGAAAAAACAATTGGAGTTCTTAAGCAGCGCTTCAGATGCCTGAACCATTCAGGAGGCAACTTATAATACCACCCTGAGCCGGTCGCTGAGTTCATTGTGGTGTGCTGCATGTTGGGTAATTATAGACCGGTTAGCCTGGCATCGGTAGTGGGGAAAATGTTGGAATCAATTATTAAAGATGAAATAAGCGCATTTGGAAAGCAGTGACAGGATCGGTCCAAATCAGCATGGATTCATGAAAGGGAAATCATGCTTGACGAATCTTCTGGATTTTTTTGAGGATGTAACTAGTAGAGTGGACAAGGGAGAACCAGTGGATGTGGTGTATTTGGACTTTCAAAAGGCTTTTGACAAGGTCCCACACAAGAGATTGGTGTGCAAAATTAAAGCACATGGTATTGGGGGTAATGTACTGACGTGGATAGAGAACTGGTTGGCAGACAGGAAGCAGAGAGTCGGGATAAACGGGTCCTTTTCCGAATCACAGGCAGTGACTAGTGGGGTACCACAGGGTTCAGTGCTGGGACCCCAGCCATTTACAATATACATTAATGATTTGGATGAAGGAATTGAGTGTAATATCTCCAAGTTTTCAGCTGACACTAAACTGGGTGGCAGTGTGAGCTGCGAGGAGGATGCTTAAGAGGCTGCAGGGTGACTTGGACAGGTTAGGTGAGTGGGAAAATGCATGGCAGATGCAGTATAATGTGGATAAATGTGAGGTTATCCACTTTGGTGGCAAAAACACGAAGGCAGAATATTATCTGAATGGCAGCAGATTAGGAAAAGGGGAGGTGCAATGAGACCTGGGTGTCATGGTACATCAGTCATTGAAAGTTGGCATGCAGGTACAGCAGGCGGTGAAGAAGGCCAATGGTATGTTGGTCTTCATAGCTAGGGGTTTTGAGTATAGGAGCAGGGAGGTCTTACTACAGTTGTACAGGGCCTTGGTGAGGGCTCACCTGGAATATTGTGTTCAGTTTTGGTCTCCTAATCTGAGGAAGGACGTTCTTGCTATTGAGGGAGTGCAGCGAAGGTTCACCAGACTGATTCCCGGGATGGCTGGACTGACATATGAGGAGAGACTGGGCCTGCATTCACTGGAGTTTAGAAGGATGAGATGGGATCTCATAGAAACATATAAAAATTCTGATGGGACTGGACACGTTAGATGCGGGAAGAATGTTCCTGATGTTGGGGAAGTCCAGAACCAGGGTACACGGTCTAAGGATAAGGTGTAAGCCATTTAGGACTGAGATGAAGAGAAACTTCTTCACTCAGAGAGTTGTTAACCTGTGGAATTCCTTACCGCAGAGAGTTGTTGAGGCCAGTTCATTGGATATATTCAAGAGGGAGTTAGATATGGCCCTTATGGCTAAAGGGATCAAGGGGTATGGAGAGAAAGCAGGAAAGGGGTACTGAGGTGAATGATCAGCCATGATCTTATTGAATGGTGGTGCAGGCTCGAAGGGCCGAATGACCTACTCCTACACCTATTTTCTATGTTTCTATGTTTCTATGCATAACCTAGCTATCAGGGGAGGACAACATGTGCCAGATGGGACCACTGGTCCACCTCAGAAGAGAGGGGAGGTGGAAGAGGAGGACGAGGAGGAGGATGATGACGAGGACCTCGGGGAGGACAATCAGCCTGACGATGAACCCATGACCCCATGCCCCCCACACAACACTAGAAAAGCCCCATGGTAGTTACGCAGCTGCAAAACTCTTGCGTCAGCAGCTCATAAATGAACGCTTTGCCTGAACTTACATTGGTCACAGTTACAGTTGTGTTAAGTTTCATCCTTGCCTGGCCTGTGCTGGCCTTGGCCATTGTTTCCAACCCTTGTATTGATTTTTTATCTTACGTTATTAGAAGACTCTTCAAGACAATTGTAAACTTAAATTAAATAATTTAATAATGACAGAGAAATTTGAACATTTTTAGAACAAACATATATAACACCAGCCCCCACCCCCCCCGAACTTTCAACAATATATTTAACACAACACAACAATAACATGAGTAACAACAAGTAACAACCACCCCTCATCCACCTGCGACTACGCTTCCCTCCTGACCCTTGAACCCCCCCTTGTCGTAACCCTCCGTTTTAATCCCTGAGTAATGGGACCAATATGTCTTGAAGGGGACCTCAAGGCCTGCTGCTGTAGGGTGGGGGTGGGGGGGGGGCGGGGTTAGTAACATTAGTAGCATCCCTTCAGTGGCTGGAGGCGAAGACTTTTCGGAAGAAACGTCTTCCGAGCCAGAAGGAAGTTCTTCCTCCTGACTCGCTTCTGTCCGGGTGGTTGGTGGGACAGCACCTTGGGGTGCAGTGCCGTCTCGCGACACTATCACATGCCGCGAGGCATGGACAGCCGTCGGGCGTTTGGCCCATTGCCACAACTATCCGCTCCATGCTTTCCGTTATTCGAGCGAACATTGCGGCAATGTTTCCGGTCAACCCACCAATCGCCTGGAGGAACTCGCGACCGATGTTGACTCTCTCCCTGGACAGTGCTGGGCAGGAGCTGCACAAACAGCCCAACCCTCCGCCCGCGGAGGGCCTTTACTTCCGCATGCAGTGGATCTGTCAAAACCGATGCTGACCCTGCCTTGCGACGTGTGATCGTGTCGTGAGACGGCGCTGCACCCCAAGAATTCTTGGCAGATCGCAAGTGCCGGGTGTTATGTAAGTAAACCTGTAATTACCATGTCTAACCACCAGAGGGCTTATCCCCTGGAGTCCCAACGGATCCCACAATCCTTTGGGAGCACCTGTATCTAAGGAGGCCTTACAGGCTGGAGAGGCACTCTGAGATCTGCAATAAAGGGCGACGGTCACACCTTACTGTGAGCTTGCAGAATCTGGTCTCACTCTTTATCCAAGATGTAACACCGGGTTTAGGCGCATGTGCTTCGAATACCTGAACCCGGAACTTGCGGGGACCCCACAGGAGTGTACATCACCACTGTTCCCATTTGCTTGGACAGCAGGCGTTGATAACGACTCTTCTATTTGACGCTCCTCCGGACCAATCATACTCGACCCACCTTGTGTCTCACACCATCAACCCTTTGGCCATTTAATCACTCCTGCCCACGACCCTATCACAGACCTTTCTCATTTGTTAATTCCTCCACTATTCCACTTTTCCCGAGCTCTGTACTTGCTGATGAACCTGTCACATCTCTAACTTCTCCCAGTTTCTAACGAAGGGTCATTGAGCTGCAACATTAACTCTGCTTCTCTCTCCACAAGCCCTGTCTGACCCGCTGAGTATTTCCAGCGTTTTCAGTTTTCATTAAAAAAATACCTTCAAGTTGACTGCAGCCGTGTTTAATTATTGTGAGGTTTCCCTCTGCGCCTGTCAAAGAACGTTGACGAGGTGAATCATGCACATCAAGTTGAATCCTTCCAACACTGGTAAATGCAACGCTCATTTTTAGTGTCGGCATCAATCCCTCGCAGGTCAGGTAGTAGACAGCTTAGGTACAGCGTAAAGATCTCTCTACACTGCCTCAGGTCTGTATGGCACGCGTTAAATGTCGAATAAATCTCCCTCTCTACATGACATCATCAAGCATCTCCAGATCATGCAATGCATGGGTAAGATGCAGAGTGAAGCTCACTCCATTGCTTCCCATCAAGCACTTCCAGATCAGGTAAAGTGCAAGCTAGATACAGAATAAAATCTCTAGCTCTGAACCTTTAGTCTAACTTCAGTTGTGACCTGTGTGCCTATTTTGTCAGTAAAGTATGGATTTAATGCTCAGAGACGTTCTGAGGTCGTGAAAGGTGATATGTAAATGCAAGTCTGTCTTTTCTCTATCAATGGTAGCCTTATAAAAGGCAGACAGAGTCATCTGAGAGCCTGGGGTGCAAGGCTAGCACATGGCTGTGGATTTCGGGGATTCCTGGACGGCATGGGTCATTGCACCTCATTGTCTCCTGAAATAACTGGATGGGTATTTGAAAAATAACTCGCACAACCTCAGGAAGTCCCAAAGCGCTGTATTTGACAACCAAATTGCGCACAGCAAGATCCCACAAACAAGCATGAGATAGTGACCAGATAATGAGCGTTGACACTCGCCTCTGTCATAGAAACATAGAAAATAGGTGCAGCAGTAGGCCATTCGGCCCTTCGAGCCTGCACCACCATTCAACAAGATCATGGCTGATCATCCACCTCAGTATCCCTTTCCTGCTTTCTCTCCATACCCCTTGATCCCTTTAGCCGTAAGGGCCATATCTAACTCCCTCTTGAATATATCCAATGAACTGGCATCAACAACTCTCTGCGGTAGGGAATTCCACAGGTTCACAACTCTCTGAGTGAAGAAGTTTCTCCTCATCTCGGTCCTAAATGGCTTACCCCTTATCCTTAGACTGTGTTCCCTGGTTCTGGACTTCCCCAACATTGGGAACATTCTTCCTGCATCTAACCTGTCCAGTCCCGTCAGAATTTTATATGTTTCTATGAGATCCCCTCTCATCCTTCTAAACTCCAGTGAATACAGGCCCAGTCAATCCAGTCTCTCCTCATATGACAGCCCAGCCATCCCGGGAATCAGTCTGGTGAACCTTCACTGCACTCCCTCAATAGCAAGAATGTCCTTCCTCAGATTAGGAGACCAAAACTGAACACAATATTCCAGGTGAGCCCTCACCAAGGCACTGTACAACTGCAGTAAGACCTCCCTGCTCCTATACTCAAAACCCCTAGCTATGAAGACCAACATACCATTGGCCTTCTTCACCGCCTGCTGTACCTGCTAACTTTCAATGACTGATGTACCATGACACCCAGGTCTCGTTGCACCTCCCTTTTTCCTAATCTGCCACCATTCAGATAATATTCTGCCTTCGTGTTTTTGCCACCAAAGTGGATAACCTCACATTTATCCACATTATCCTGCATCTGCCATGCATTTTCCCACTCACCTAACCTGTCCAAGTCACCCTTCAGCCTCTTAGCATCCTCCTCACAGCTCACACCGCCACCCAGCTTAGTGTCGTCTGCAAACTTGGAGATATTACACTCAATTCCTTCATCTAAATCATTAATGTATATTGTAAAGAGCTGGGGTCCCAGCACTGAGCCCTGCGGCACTCCAGTAGTCACTGCCTGCCATTCTGAAAAGGATCCGTTTATCCCGACTCTCTGCTTCCTGTCTGCCAACCAGTTCTCTATCCACGTCAGTACATTACCCCCAATACCATGTGCTTTGACTTTGCACACCAATCTCTTGTGTGGGACCTTGTCAAAAGCCTTTTGAAAGTCCAAATACACCACATCCACTGGTTCTCCCTTGTCCACTCTACTGGTTACATCCTCAAAAAATTCCAGAAGATTTGTCAAGCATGATTTCCCTTTCATAAATCCATGCTGACTCCAAGAAAGCTGCCCACAAAGATCTAGCGATCTCTGTGGCGTGGATTTCAGCGCTCCCGGCCTTTGTTTGAATCTGGTGCCAAATCAAGTGAATCTCCAGCATCCAGCAACAGTGTTGTCATCAAGTTGGCTAAGCAGCCAATCAGATTGAAGAATTCTCACAGGCAGCAAACCAGGAAATAAAATGCAGAGATTCCAATTTATTTTTTTATAAATTTTATAGGGGGCGAAATAAAGATTGGGGCATAAACAAAGGATTAAGGTATTAGCTGAAATATCATCAACAACCTTTAAAATATATACATTACAGGTTGAACCTCCCTTATCCGGAACCCTCGGGATCTGGCCTGTGCAGGATAAGGGATTTTTCCAGACGAGGAGGTTACAGGTACTGAGCAAGGGGGTATCGGGGCTGGCTGGCCCACTTTGTGTCTCACACCATCACCCCTTTGGCCATTTAATCACTCCTGCCCACGACCCTATCACAGACTTTTCTCATTTGTTAATTCCTCCACTCTTCCACTTTTCCCTCGCTCTGTACTTGCTGATGAACCTGTCACATCTCTGGGAGTGCGGCAGAGAGATCGTGGGAGGGGGCGGGGGGTCGGTGGATTGCGGGGTCAGGCCAGCGATTGCGGGAGCCGGCAGCGAGGAACGATTTCAATTTGATCATGTCGGAGTTCTGTGCATTCGCCACCCAGTGGCCGGGAATGGTTCTGGACGAGGGGTGGTTCCGGATAAGGGAATTCTGGATAAGGGAGGTTCAATCTGTAGTTTAAAAAAACATGTAATTCTTAATCATATTAATGGAAAAATCTGGCACTCCACAAATATAAAATTAGTTCTCCAGGGCCAGAACAATTGTTTAGCAGTCAGTACGCCGTTAAAAAACCCAGTTACACCTCTTTCAAAAAGGCTTTATTTTTTCAGCGAGTGAATGGGGCAGTGGGAGGTTTAACAGTGATATTCCATCATACCGGAGGAAGATTTCATCCTTCAGTGTGATTTGAATTGATTGCTGACTCGGGGGAGTTCCACAGCGCAAGTTGGCCTCAACTTCTGGATTTTCATGTTTATCTGCGCAAGCACTAAATCCTGAATTGTTGTCAGTTTCAGAGGGGTAATGGGGACGACCATCGCAAAATCTGGGCTGATCTGTTTAAGTGATACTGGTTAAGGGGTAAACATTGGCCCAGGACACCGGGGATAACTCCCCTGCTCTTCTGCAAAATAATGGCAGTGGAATCTTTTACGTCCACCTGAGAGAGCAGACGGTGCCTCGGTTTAATGTCGCATCAGAAAGACGGCACCTCCGACAGTGCAGCACTTCCTCAGTACTGGCTCTCATCCGACAGTGCAGCACTCCCTCAGTACTGCCCCTCCGACAGTGCAGCACTTCCTCAGTACTGTCCCTCCTCTGACAGTGCAGCACTCCCTCAGTACTGGCTCTCCTCCGACAGTGCAGCACTCCCTCAGTATTGTCCCTCCTCTGACAGTGCAGCACTCCCTCAGTACTGGCTCTCCTCCGACAGTGCAGCACTCCCTCAGTATTGTCCCTCCTCTGACAGTGCAGCACTCCCTCAGTACTGGCTCTCCTCTGACAGTGCAGCACTCCCTCAGTACTGGCTCTCCTCCGACAGTGCAGCACTCCCTCAGTACTGCCCCTCCTCTGACAGTGCAGCACTCCCTCAGTACTGCCCCTCCTCCGACAGTGCAGCACTCCCTCAGTATTGCCCCTCCGACAGTGCAGCACTCCCTCAGTATTGTCCCTCCTCCTCCGACAGTGCAGCACTCCCTCAGCACTGCACTGGGGGTATCAGCCTAGATTTTGTGCTCAAGTCCCTGGAGTAGGGATTTGACTCACGGCCTGCTGACTCCGAGGTGAGAGTGCAGCCCACTGAGCCACGGCTGACACCCAGTAAGTGTAATAACAGCAGCAAACCATATTCAAAAAGTCTAATAGCTTCCATTTCATTGTTTAACCAGTTTTCTGGATCATTTCTCATCGTGACAGATAATTAGAAAATAATTTCAGCCTGCTTCACTTTTCTAATATAATAACGAATTACGGAGAATATGTGCGAGCACCTACAAAATATGCGGCTAATAGCTGCGGAATTTTGTCATGCCACAAAGTTAATTCTTTGCAAAGGAATATGTATTCAGGAAAATAACCATCCTCATGGGCAGACCCTCGGAATCGAGGAAGACTTGCTTCCACTCTAAAAGTGAGTTCTCAGGTGACTGAACGTCCAATACGGGAATTACAGTCTCTGTCACAGGTGGGACAGACAGCGGTTGAGGGAAGGGTTGGGTGGGACTGGTTTGCCGCACTCTCCTTCCGCTGCCTGCGCTTGGTTTCTGCATGCTCTCGGCGACGAGACTCGAGGTGCTCAGCGCCCTCCCGGATGCACTTCCTCCACTGAGGGTGGTCTTTGGCCAGAGACTCCCAGGTGTCGGTGGGGATGTTGCTCTTTATCAGGGAGGCTTTGAGGGTGTCCCTGTAACGTTTCCTCTGCCCACCTGGAGCTCACTTGCCGTGTCGGAGTTCAGAGTAGAGCGCTTGCTTTGGGAGTCTCGTGTCGGGCATGCGAACAATGTGGCCTGCCCAGCGGAGCTGGTCGAGTGTGGTCAGTGCTTCGATGCTGGGGATGTTGGCCCTAACGAGAACAATGACGTTGGTGCATCTGTCCTCCCAGGGGATTTGTAGGATCTTGCAGAGGCAGCATTGGTGGTATTTCTCCAGCGCTTTGAGGTGTCTACTGTACATGGTCCATGTCTCTGAGCCATACAGGAGGGCGGGTATCACTACAGCCCTGTAGACCATGAGCTTGGTGCCAGATTTGAGGTCCTGGTCTTCGAACACTCTCTTCCTCAGGCGACCGAAGGCTGCACTGGCGCACTGGAGGCGGTGTTGGACCTCGTCGTCGATGTCTGCCCTTGCTGATAGTAGGCTCTCAAGGTATGGAGAGTGGTCCACATTGTCCAAGGCTGCGCCGTGGAATTTGATGACTGTGGGGTAGTGCTGTGTGGCGGAGTCAGGGAAATAAAATGTGCTGTTAGCTACAGCGGGGGGAGCAATTTTAACCCTCAGCAGAAACCTGGCGGGCGGGCAGTTAAAATCACTCCTGGCTCTTACTGTCTGAAAGCCGCCATGATCGCAACATCTGCGATTTTAACCCGCTCCCCTGAGCAGGCAGCAAGGACACCTGCCCGGAGCCAACAGGATCCTTGTTTACATAGGCGTGGTGCAGCCCGATGATATCACTGAGGCCCGACTAATTTTAACTCAAGTCTGAGCGGGTAATCCACCTGGAGTTAAGCTCGGGGCTGTTTCACATTCCCAAATAAAATAATAGACTGGATGATCTCCTTTGGCGTGTCTTGGCAGCAATCTCTGTGCAGGACATCGATTGGTGTCAACCAGGCTTGTGTTGTTAAGGCCACTGCGCTTAACCTGCAATTTTATTTAACCTTCAACACTCACTCCCTCCACCACCGGCGCCCCCTGGCTGCAGTGTGCACCATCTACAAGATGCACTGCAGCAACTCACCAAGGCTTCTTCAGCAGCACCTCCCAAACCCGCGACCTCTACCACCTAGAAGGACAAGGGCAGCAGGCGCATGGGAACACCACCACCTCCACGTTCCCATCCCAGTCACACACCATCCTGACTTGGAAATATATCGGCCATTCCTTCATCGTCGCTGGGTCACAATCCTGGAACTCCCTCCCGAACAGCACTGTGGGAGCACCTTCACCACACGGACTGCAGCGGTTCAAGAAGGCGGCTCACCACCACCTTCTCAAGGGGCAATTAGGGCTGGGCAATAAATGCCGGCCTTGCCAGCGATGCCCACATCCCGGAACTAAAAATGTTTTTGAACTGCCGGGACCAATCAGAAGGCATCGAGCGTGCTTAAAAATCTCAGGCTGCACCTCAACATCCATCGCCACTTCTGTTTGTTTTACGGTTTGTTTTGTGTCTGTAACCGTGTGATACCCGGCGTGCGGCTAGACACCATCGTTCAGAGGTTCCGCTTTTGGTGTAATCAAGAAATTGCGAGCGAAATGCGCGTGAAATTGCAGCGGTCAGGTTCGGCTTCAGGTTTTCGCTAAAATTCATTTGTACAATCACAAAAATAAAATCTTCCCCGAAGCAGCACGATCGTGCCGTGTGATAGAAGGCAATTATTTATTTTCCTTTTCATTAAAAACGTTCCTTGATGTACTTAGGAGGGGCAGCCCGGTGCAGTTTGATTAATTCCGCTGAAAATGGGTTTAATCGCAAAAAATAAGCATTTTTAATAAGAGTATCCAGTCGCCCGCCTGTGACTAACCTGATTTTAAATCACGAAAAATGGCTGTAATTATCTGTACTGAACCAGTTAATAGTTTCATTGGCGTCCATTGCTTAATTTCTCAGTAAATTAAATATTTTTTAATGTGAAACAACTTTTAAAAAGTGTTGACTTCTCCCCCTGTGTGCCTCGGAAGCTGAGGGTGATGTGACGAACTTTCCCGAACCAGCGCAATCGCCGGAATCGCGTCATTCCCACCACGCCCAGTGTTGTGGGCGACCACCTGCAAAGAGGCTACGAGTGAGTGGTGGGCTGTCACTCCGGGGTCGGAGTCACGGCGACAGGGCGGAATACACGGCGGTGCATTCTGCTTCTGGCCGCCCTGTCAGTGACCTGGCACTGCTGAACGGGACAGTCTGCAGGGAATACGCCAGAGCAGGGTGTGTGGCACACTGGATGCCCAAAGTGCTTCATTTCCCAGTGAGAATTACAGTCACCCGGTATAACATTAAAGTTAGAGCCCGGCCGCTCAGGGGCGATGTCAGGGAGCACTGCCTCACACAAAGGGCAGTGGGAATCTGGATCTCTCTCCCCCAAAAAAGCAGTGAGGCTGTGGGGGGGTCAATTGAAAATTCCAAAACGGAGGTGGAGAGATTTTTATCGGGGATATCGAGGGATGCGGAGCAAAGACGGGCAAATGGAGTTGAGATACAGATCAGCCACGATCTTATTGAATGGCGGGAGAGGCTCGAGGGGCTGAATGGCCGCCTCCAGTTCCTATGTTCCACCTTGATGAGGATAAAATTCACCAGGAACGATAACAGGTAATACGTACAGAAGTTGTGACGAGGTATTTTCAAGTGAATGGGGCAGAAATCCCGGCCTCCCCAGGTCCATATGGTGTGTGTACGGGGTGTGTATGGAGTGCGTACGGAGTGTGTACGGGGTGTGTGCGGAGTGTATATGGAGTGTGTACGGAGTATGTACGGAGTGTGTAAGGGGTGTGTACGGAGTGCATACGGGGTGTGTAAGGGGTGTGTAAGGGGTGTGTACGGAGTGCGTACGGGGTGCGTACGGAGTGTGTACGGGGTGTGTACGGAGTGTGTACGGGGTGCGTACGGGGTGTGTAAGGGGTGTGTACGGAGTGCGTACAGGGTGCGTACGGAGTGTGTACGGGGTGTGTACGGAATGTGTACGGGGTGTGTACGGGGTGTGTATGGGGTGTGTACGGGGTGTGTAAGGGGTGCGTACGGGGTGTGTACAGAGTGTGTACGGGTGTACAGAGTGCGCACGGGGTGTGTACAGAGTGTGTACGGGTGTACAGAGTGTGTACAGAGTGCGTATGGGGTGCGTACAGAGTGTGTACGGAGTGTGTAAGGGGTGTGTACGGGGTGTGTACGGAGTGCGTACGGGGTGCGTACGGAGTGTGTACGGGGTGTGTACAGAGTGTGTACGGGGTGTGTACAGAGTGTGTACGGAGTGCGTACGGGGTGTGTACGAACCCGGGAAGGCATCGCAAAAGCCAGTTTTCAGCGAACAATGTGCATGTGCTGAAAACCGGCTTTTCCGATCTGTCAAGCTGGAGCTGGAACGTGACAGATCCAATGTATTTCAGGAGCGAGAACATTTGCAAGGGCTAGATTGTGGGATTTACCCATATCCTGCCCAGCAAATGTCCTCAAAACACTTGCGCCTGATAAAAGCCGGCGCATGGCTTACTGTTACAGGCGTAAGAGTTTTAAAATGCACAAAAACATTTTAAAATAAAATTATAAAAACTCTTTTTATTGTTAAAACCCCTCCCCACTAAGCTCAGTTTATTTTAAACCGTAAATAAAAAAACTTTTTTAAAAATCAGAAAAATATTTTTTCTTATAATACATAAATAACTTTAATTTAAATTAATAAAAATATGTGGAGTATTTTTTTCTATGTTTTTTATTGGTTTTGTGTGTTTGGGGGTGTTTCTCATTCATAATAATGGGAAGTCCAACTTACTTTACCTGATTGGCTGCCCAGAGCCATGTGACTGCAGCTCCCGCCCTGCGCACGTGCCGATGTGCACGTGCTGCGATGCGCAGTCAGGGGAGGCCTCAGGACTGGGAACTCGCCTGGGGGCAGCAGGAACGGGTAGGTGCGCATCTTTTTTGAGTTTTTTACCTGATCGCCCGCGGGAAGCAGCCGGCCAAGATTTCTGGGCCATTTGCTGTTGAGTGCTGTTATAACGTTGTTAGGAAGCATTAAATGCAGCTCGAATGCTCTAAGTTGTTGGTTGACTGCCTGTTCCAGGCAAACGATAACATGCTTTATGAGCACTTTAGTCCGCAAGCTGAATTAAAACGATATTTATTACACCTCAGGGGCTGTGAGGAAGCTGTTGCTGCTAGGGGAAGCAGGTTGAGAGTGGGACTGATGCAGTGCCGCAGGAATGGAGTGCTCTCTGGTGGAACGTGAGCGAACCAGCCAGGCCCAACACATGGGCCCGAGAGCGAGGTCTGATTTATAACCCGGCGCGGCTCAAGGTTCGAGTGTTAGGGATAGATGGAGCAGTGTACTCACTCACAGAGCAATCGGGCACCATAATCTCTTCGAGCTGGATTGGACGCCGGTGTCTGAGCAGAGGGGCATCCATCGTGCTGACATCTTCCTTTAGCTCCACAGTGTCAGCCGTGGCTCAGTGGGCAGCACACTCGCCCTGTGAGTCAGAAGATTGTGGGTTCAAGTCCCACTCCAGGGACCTGAGCACAAAAATCTAGGCTGACACTCCCAGTGCAGTGCTGAGGGAGTGTTGTATTGTCGGAGGGGCTGTCTCTTGGATGAGATGTTAAACTGAGACCCCATCTGCCCTTTCAAGTGGACATAAAAGATCCCATGGCACTATTTCAAAGAAGAACATGGGAGTTATCTCTGGTGCCCTAACCAATATTTAACATTCAATCAACATAACAAAAAACGATTATCTGGTCATTATCACAGCGCTGTGTGTGGGAGCTTGCTTGTGTGTATAATTGAGCTGCCGTGTTTCCCACATTACAACAGTGACTACACTCCAAAAGTACTTCATTGACTGTAAAGTGCTTTGAGACCTCTGGTGGTCATGAAAGGTGCTATATGAATGCAAGTCTTCTTTCTTTCTCCAAGATAGAGGTTTGCGTGCAGCCTCACTCTGGTTGGACGTTGGAAGTTTACATGTTTTATGTTTTATGATCAGGGCACAGCAAGAGGCCACGGACTGAAACGGTTCAAAACAAAAACCTGTGGGACTGTTGAGCGGGAGAAAGAGTGCCCGCCTGGGGAAGCTGGTGACTCATAACTGATTAATGCAATTACTGCGGTCAGGAGTGAGACCCGATTAACCGCGAGACAAAGGGTTTTGATACAATCAGGCTGGGGAGCCCCTGAATTAATTTTCCCGGAGGGGAAAACCAGTTCCCTGTGGAGATTACAAGTCTGCGAAAAGCCAGGACAATAAAGGATCCCACAAGGCGTGCATTTTTAGATAGCGAGGCATCAAAGATAAGGAGTTATCTTTGGCCCTGCCGATTCTATGCACAGACGAGTGGGGGACGCAACAAGGTGCGAATTGTGGCCATCCAAACAGATCTAGACCCATCATCACAGCCATTGAGGCTTATCCAGACACATTCACTGGAAGCAGCCCAGCAGGAGACTTGTTTAATCCAATGGATATATATGAAGGAGCTCACCGAAGTAAAACACTTCAGAACAACAGGCCAAAGGAACAACGACCACGAAGGGGAACAACCGAAAGAAGACCAAGAAGAGAGAGATGATGGGAAGGAAACACAAGCTGGAGGAGAGACAAGCGGAGCAGCAAGCAGCGGGGACCCAACACCTTGCCTCGCTCCACGCGTCTACAATCCACAACAGCAGCATCTGGCTGGATGGGCGATTGTATGTCTTCGGTCAATTCTCTCTGAAGTCTAGTTCTGTAGTTTTTAGTTGTTTTTTGTGTAATAAAACTAACAGTTAGGTTTAAGCCTAAACTTTGCGTTACGTGGCTGTCCTTCCTGTAATTCCCGAGGTCTATGAATCAAAGTAGAGTGGGAAACCAACACCCGACATATCACATGACCTTCTCCCGCTCCGCCCCCCCCCCCCCTCCCGTCTCCTGCCATTGGTCACCCAACATGTCCATCGTAACAACATTCCGCCTTCACACGGCCAATCGGAAAGCAAACAGACTTCTTGTTACCCGATTGGATGATTCCTGACACTCGATCAAACAGCTTTTGTCCTCCCGCCAACCCCCCAACCCATTCGCCAATATTTTCATAACTATTCAGCAAAAGTGTTCACAGAAAACGTTTTAACACCCCCGATGATTTTGCTGCTGGGTTTTTTGATCGCAGTTCTCTCCTGGAGATTAATCTTCAAGCCCAGGAGACTCCGGGCCAACCCTGCACCTTCAGCAACACACAATGGGGCAGCAATTGGTCCCCGTGCAACTCTTTGTCCGGGGTGGGGGAGGGGGAAAGCAAATTCGGGGCGCATCCTCCGGCACTCAGTCGGTGCTTGTGTTACGGGCACCGCCATCTCGGAGCTGGTAGCTGTGCAGGCGACCCGAGCAGCCCCAAACTAAAAGGAGGGGCCTCACACCGGTTTTGGGCCACCCCCCCCGCCCTCACCCAATACCAGTACGTTTTGCCAGTGGGGAACAGGAGCCAGGCCGGATCCGCTCGGGATTCTTAAATGGCGACAGCAGTTAGTGCCATCAAAAGGGACGTGTGCTGTAAAAAGATTCTGGAGGGGAAAAAATCTTCATACGGCACCAGGCAGAGCAAGTGTGGCTCCCGCTAATAGGCCCCACACCCCTAACAACTACCCCCCACACCCCTAACCCCCCCACACCTCCCAAACACCGCCCCCCACACCCCTAACCCCCCCCACACCTCCCAAACACCTCCCCCCGACACCCCAAACACCGCCCCCCACACCCCTAACCCCCCCCACACCTCCCAAACACCTCCCCCCGACACCCCAAACACCTCCCCCCCACACCCCTAACAACTACCCCCCACACCCCTTACACCTCCACACCTCCCACACCCCTAACCCCCACACCTCCCAAACACCTCCCCCCCACACCCCTAACCCCTCCACACCTCCCACACCCCTAACCCCCCCATACCTCCCAAACACCACCCCCACACCCCTAACAACTACCCCCCACACCTCCCAAACACCACCCCCACACCCCTAACAACTACCCCCCACACCTCCCAAACACCACCACCACACCCCTAACAACTACCCCCCACACCTCCCAAACACCCCCCCACACCCCTAATAACTACCCCCCACACCTCCCAAACACCTCCCCCCAACACCCCTAACCCCCCCACACCTCCCACACCCCTAACCCCCCACACCTCCCAAACACCTCCCCCCCACACCCCTAACAACTACCCCCCACACCTCCCAAACACCCCCCCCACACCCCTAACAACTACCCTCACACCTCCCAAACACCACCCCCACACCTCTAACAACTACCCCCCACACCTCCCAAACACCCCCCCACACCCCTAACAACTACCCCCCACGCCTCCCAAACACCCCCCCCACACCTCTAACCCCCCCATACCTCCCAAACACCCCCCCACACCCCTAACCCCCCACACCTCCCAAACACCCCCCACACCTTAACACCTCCCCCCCACACCCCTAATCCCCCCATACCTCCCAAACACCACCCCCCACACCTCTAACCCCCCCATACCTCCCAACACCTCCCCCCCACACCCCTAACCCCCACATACCTCCCAAACACCCCCCCACACCCCTAACCCCCCCCACACCTCCCAAACACCTCCCCCACACCTCCCAAACACCCCCCCCACACCCCTAACAACTACCCCCACACCTCCCAAACACCACCCCCCACACCCCTAACCCCCCCATACCTCACAAACACCTCCCACCCACACCCCTAACACCTCCCCCCCACACCCCTAACCCCCCCCCCACACCCCTAACCCCCCCATACCTCCCAAACACCTCCCCCCAACACCCCTAATCCCCCCATACCTCCCAAACACCTCCCCCCACACCCCTAACCCCCCCATACCTCCCAAACACCTCCCCCCCCACACCCCTAACCCCCCCCACACCCCTAACAACCCCCAGATCACTAACTCCCCCCCACACCCCTAACCCCCCCACACCTCCCAAACACCTCCCCCCACACCCCTAACCCCCTCCACACCTCCCAAACACCCCCCACACCCTAACACCGCCCCCCACACCCCTAACAACCCCCAGATCACTAACACCCCCACACCCCTAACACCTCCCCCACATCTCCCACACCTCCCAAACACCTCAGCTAATATGCCCCACACCCCTAACCCCCCCACACCTCCCAAACACCCCCCCCACACCCCTAACCCCCCCACACCCCTAACCCCCCCATATCTCCCAAACACCTCCCCCCACACCCCTAACCCCCCTCCACACCTCCCAAACACCCCCCACACCCTAACACCGCCCCCCCACACCCCTAACACCTCCCCCACACCTCCCACACTCCCAAACACCTCAGCTAATATGCCCCACACAGCTGACACCCCCCCACCTCCCAAACACCCACCCACCCCCCACAACCCCCCAACTCTTCCTTAACACACCCCCCACACCTCCTACTAACAACCCCCCCCGCAACACCCCACCCACCCCCTACAACCCCTCAATCCCCCATAACACCCCCCACACCACCACAACCCCCAAAACACCCACTCCTCCCAATCCTATTCTCCTTGTGGTGGGACCCTCTCCCCCCACCCCCACATGCCACCGGGCAGGCCTCACACGTGGGTCCCCACTGAGGTTACGGTGGTTGGGGGGGCAGTGGGGCGTCATGGTCAAGAGGGTCTGACATCAATGACCACGGCCTCGTGTTGTCGTAAAGAAACTTCTGTTCGCTTGAGCAGTAATGAATTCAGTCTTCTGGTTACAATCATTTTATTCTTTAACTTCAGCATAAAAAGCAATTTACAAGCAGAGTATGGTCACAGCTAGAGAGGGCGAACCTAGACATGGAACCTTTCGAGCTGCTTGATCAAAGGAAAAAGCTTACACTCTGTTCTTATCAAACTGGAATTGGCATTGCCTAATATGGCAGTCTCTGGCTACTGCAGAGTCCAGAGACACATGTCTACATTTTCTTCAACATACATCAACAATGTTAGAAGCATGTAAAATCACTGTGGCCTTGCTGTGGTAAGCATAAACCTTCTAGTCTCTAGACTTTCTTATCATAACATGACATTTCTAATCTAAACTGTTGTTTAAATATTAAAGTATCTGAGACAAAAGCAAAATACCGTGGCTGCTGGACTCTGGAATAAAACCAGGGAATGTTGGAAATCTCAGCGGGTCGGGCAGCATCTGTGGAAAGGAAGCAGAGTTAATGGTTCGGGTCTGTGACCTTTCGTCAGAACTGGAGAGTGTTCGGAAAGAACGGATTCTTAACCAGCACTGAGAGGGGGAGGGGAGAGAAGAGCAAAAGGGAAGGTCTGTGATAGGGCGGGGGGGAAGGCAGGAGAGATTAGAGAGACAAAGGATGATGGGACAAATTGAAATGGTAATGGCAGAAGTTAAAAAAACATTAGTCAAGATAGGGAGTGAATGACGGGATAATGGCCAGCGGCCATTGGAGACAAGGAGAGAAAAAGAGGTGGGGGGCAAAGATTGGCAGAGGTTCTGGTCTGAAATTGTTGAGCTCGATGTCGAGTCCAGAATGCTGTAAAGTTCCTAAACAGAAGGTGAGGTGCTGTTCCTCGAGCTTATCCTAGGCCTAGTTAACAAGCACCAGCTAAGTGAAATCTGTGCCTCACGCTCTCCCTCTCTGTCTCCAATGACACCAACCACGTTTCCCCCCTGTGTCGAATAAACTAAACATGAACACCTTTCAGTAGCTACGTTAACCGAGCTCCATGTGTCAACACCTCCGCAAAGAATGTGGCCATCTTCAAAGTCCGCTTCCAATGGACCCACAGCTCTCCTCAAGAAAAGCAAACTTCAGGTTTCAAGACCAAGTTCCCAAATGCATGGCAAGCACTCAGGATCCTGTTAACCTTCTTGTGCCATTGTGTCGCAGTTGAGGCCACTGTGTTCCTGGCGGAGACATGCTGGGCCACCTCCCTACATCGCCTCCTGAAGACTCCAGGAACGGGCCTTATTCCACGGGAAGGTTGCAGCAGAATCCTCTGCCTCTCCACTCCCTCCACTAATGCCTCGACGGCCATGGGCGAGAAGCAGTGTGCACAAATGTGACCTCCATCCTCCTCCATTTTCCCACTCTGAGCAGACTGAAGTTGGAGCTGAGCACGTGCACACTTACATTACCATGTCTTTACGAATGGGCTGTCCATGGGATGTATAGCAGCCTTCACAGCAAGCGCATTCCTTCTGGAAATTTATTGCTGAGATTTCTGGTTTCACCACCCTAAGAGAATTGGAGAATGACTGATTTAGCGCTCCCTTTCCCTCTTGGAGCGCAGAAACCTAACTTCGCGGTAGGCGGCGCAAACTTTCAGGGGGGCTACAGTTACCGCCCCGACAGGATTAACTCCTCAAAATGAGCAACACCGAAGTTCTAGCCCTTAGGACTGATTTTTGTCTTTGCTCATTTCAGGGCGGTAATAGCGGCAAGGGGTAAAGTTTGTGACCGGAAACAGTTTGCGCCTCAGTCAGCAGCATTCCCCAGCTGGGACCTGAGTGTGGGGCGGGGCCTGAGTGTGGGGCGGGGCCTGAGTGTGGGGCAGGGCCCCTGAATATGGGGCGGGGCGGGGCTTGAGTGTGGGGTGGGGCCTGAGTATGGGGCGGGGCTTGAGTGTGGGGTGGGGCCTGAGTATGGGGCGGGGCCTGAGTGTGGAGCGGGGCTTGAGTGTGGGGTGGGGCCTGAGTATGGGGTGGGGCCTTAGTGTGGGGCGGGGCTTGAGTGTGGGGCTGGGCCCTGAGTGTGGGGCGGGGCTTGAGTTTGGGGCGGGGCCCTGAGTGTGAGGCTGGGCCCTGAGTGGTGGGGCTTGAATGTGGGGCTGGGCCCTGAGTGTGGGGCGGGGCCCTGGCGGGGCCTGAGTGTGGGCGGGCCCTGAGTGTGGGGCGGGGCCTGAGTATGGGGCTGGGCCCTGAGTGTGGGGCGGGGCCTGAGTGTGGGCCGGCCCTGAGAGTGGGCGGGGCTTGAGTGTGGGGCTGGGCCCTGAGTGGCGGGGCTTGAGTGTGGGGCTGGGCCCTGAGTGTGGGGCGGGGCCCTGAGTGACAGGGCTTGAGTGTGGGGCGGGGCTTGAGTGTGGGGCGGGGCCTGAGTATGGGGCGGGGCTTGAATGTGGGGCTGGGCCCTGAGTATGGGGCGGGGCCTGAGTGTGGGGCTGGGCCTGAGTGTGGAGCGGGGCCTGAGTATGGGGCTGGGCCCTGAGTGTGGAGCGGGGCCTGAGTGTGGGGCTGAGCCCTGAGTTTGGGGCGGGGCCTGAGTGTGGGCGGGCCCTGAGTGTGGGCGGGGCCCTGAGTGTGGGCGGGTCCTGAGTGTGGGCGGACACTAGGGGAGGCGTTACACACCTCTCTCAGGGCGCTAGGCCGGCTGGGCAAGGGACAATCCCCCCGAGCTAAACAGCCGGCCTCGGAGCACTGTGCGAGAGCCCTGGGAAGAAAAAGAACCTGAGAATAAAGCACCAACAACATTCACAGTACAAAGCCCACGCCACCACAACATAAATCGTAAAAAAAAACAACCACACTGACCTGAGGTGGACATTACTGACCTCCCAGCAGGGGGCGCTGCGGGGCGTACGGATCGGGCGGGAGCCAAACATCGAGCCGGTGTCGCACCCCGGGGTGTTACACACCGGCTCGCCTCTCTCCGCGCTCCGTCGATACCAGCACCGAGTGTCCATACACGGCGCTGGGAGCTGGCCGCCCGCCCGGAAGAGCTCCCTGCTGCCATTGCCATCCCTTCGCGGTGAAAATAGAGGCGGACATCACCGGAAGTATACTCAAGGAAAGGTCAGCACGATACAATTTGGCCAGGGCGCCGTTTTCCCGAAGGCCGGCCTTGCCTGGGACCTATCCTCAGGACACTGCCGGAACTGCAAGGCCAGGGGACCCGGTCTTCAGGCAGACAGAAAAGCTGGGGAATTGTTGGTGGACCAGGCACCCACCACAGATGCACCCACGTTGGGCCCTGGTGAGGTTTCAATGCTGCTCCGCTGTTGGATTGAGATTCGCTGCCCCATTGTTCACTGCAGCCGTGCAAATGAAGGGATGGGGATGGAAGACCGTCTCGACCCTGCCTGTGCAGACTATTCCATGATTTAGGAAACTAGAAGCCAGGAGAGGCCCCTCGAGCCTGTTGTGCCATCAATGACACCGTGGCTGATCTGCATCTCAATCCCATTGACCCGCCTTGGCTCCATATCCCTCGATACCCTTACCCAACAAAACTCTATCCATCGCAGTCTCACCGCCACCATCCTCAGCCATTTGGGGGAGAGTTCCTGTTTCACCCTTTGTGTGAAGACGTGCTTCCTGCCATCACCCTTGAACGGCCTGGCTCGAATTTTATCCTTCTGGTTTTAGATTCCCCCGCCAGAGGAAGGAGCTTCTCCCCATCGAACTTATCGAATCCTTTCAACATTTTACACACAAATTCTTCATGGGCTGAATGTATTCTTTCTCAAGTTGTAAAGGTCACTGAAATCCCTTCATCATTTTTAACATCTCCATCAAACCAGCCCTCATCCTTCTGAACCCCGAGGGAATCTCGATGAGCCAAGTCCATACGACCAGCACTCGTCAACATTCCCTTTAAGCAGCAAGGCCGCGCACAGCACTCTGCACTTCCGCGATCCGATGGGCCGCCTTAACATAATAACAACAACAATTTGTGTTTATATAGCGCCATTAACGTACTGATACGACCCAAGGCGCTTCACAGGAGTATTATGGGAACAAATCTGACACCGAGCCGCACAAGTAGAAATTAGCGCAGGTGACCAAAGAGGTGGGTTTTAAGGAGCGTCTTGAAGGAGGAGAGAGAGTTAGCGAGGCGGAGAGGTTTAGGGAGGGAGTTCCAGAGCTTGGGGCCCAGGCAGCTGAAGGCACGGCCACCAATGGTGGAGCGATTATAATCCCGGATGCTCAAGGGGGCAGAATTAGAGGAGCGCAGACATCTCGGGGGGTTGTGGGGCTCGAGGAGATTACAGGGATAGGGAGGGGCGAGGGTCATGGAGGAATTTGAAAACAAGGATGAGAATTTTGAAATCGAGGCATTGCTTAACCGGAAGCCAATGTAAGTCAGCGAGCACAGTGGGTGATGGGTGAGCGGGACTTGGTGTGAGTTAGGACACGGGGCAGCGAGCACAGGGGGTGATGGGTGAGCGGGACACGGTGCGAGTTAGGACACTGGGCAGCGAGCACAGGGGGTGATGGGTGAGCGGGACTCGGTGCAAGTTAAGACATGGGTCAGTGAGCACAGGGGGTGATGGGTGAGCGGGACTCGGTGCGAGTTAGGACACGGGGCAGCGAGCACAGGGGGTGATGGGTGAGCGGGACTCGGTGCAAGTTAAGACATGGGTCAGTGAGCACAGGGGGTGATGGGTGAGCGGGACTCGGTGCGAGTTAGGACACAGGGCAGCGAGCACAGGGGGTGATGGGTGAGCGGGACTCGGTGCGAGTTAGGACATGGGTCAGTGAGCACAGGGGGTGATGGGTGAGCGGGACTCGGTGCGAGTTAGGACATGGGGCAGCGAGCACAGGGGGTGATGGGTGAGTGGGACTCGGTGCGAGTTAGGACATGGGTCAGTGAGCACAGGGGGTGATGGGTGAGCGGGACTCGGTGCGAGTTAGGACATGGGTCAGCGAGCACAGGGGGTGATGGGTGAGTGGGACTCGGTGCGAGTTAGGACACGGGGCAGCGAGCACAGGGGGTGATGGGTGAGTGGGACTCGGTGCGAGTTAGGACATGGGGCAGCGAGCACAGGGGGTGATGGGTGAACTGGACACGGTGTGAGTTAGGACACGGGGCAGCGAGCACAGGGGGTGATGGGTGAGTGGGACTCGGTGTGAGTTAGGACACGGGGCAGCGAGCACAGGGTGTGATGGGTGAGTGGGACTCGGTGTGAGTTAGGACACGGGGCAGCGAGCACAGGGTGTGATGGGTGAGTAGGACTCGGTGTGAGTTAGGACACGGGGCAGCGAGCACAGTGGGTGATGGGTGAGTGGGACTGGGTGCGAGTTAGGACACGGGGCAGTGAGCACAGGGGGTGATGGGTGAGTGGGACTCGGTGCGAGTTAGGACACGGGGCAGTGAGCACAGGGGGCGATGGGTGAGTGGGACTGGGTGTGAGTTAGGACATGGGCAGCCAAATTTTGGATCACCTCTGGTTTAAACAGGGTAGAATGTGGGAGGCCAGCCAGGAGTGCGTTGCAATAGTCAAGTCTGGAGCTAAGAAAGGCATGGAGGAGGGTTTCAGCTGTGGATGTATCCACGGAATTTTGACTGGTTCACACAGCCTGTTAAAGGGGCCATGTGGGACAAAACATTCAGTGTGAGCATTGGCCCAGTAATTTAACCTTCTCAGTGGCGTTTCTGTGTGGAACTTGGTTTCGAAGCTACCACCACAAAGCCATGGCTGACACCAACTTGTGTCGAATTATGGGCTGCTGTCCCGTCTGAAACTTCAGCATTGGGACAGAGAGACAGGGGGCGCAGGGTCATTGCATCCCCTCTCAGCTAGGCTGAACCCAGACCCCAAGTGAAGATAAAGTGTACTAATTCACTCGTTCCTGTAGTACCTTATAACATTTCTACCAGCCAAGCTGTCCAGATAATGACAAATGTATAGCAACTGATGGCCAACTTCAGAAATGGAGACATGAAATTCGATAACTTGCTCTTGGTCATGATATACCCCATTTGCATTATGTCTTTTTGAAATATAAGTTCTATTTTTTAGCATATCAGAAGTGTGCAGACAGCAAGAATATCTCCCAATTCCCTAGTCAATGTGTGCGGTGAAAGTAATCCCAATGGTATGTACACATAACTTTACCATTTCTTTTTTTTTAAACTAGAGAATTAAGCCCAAGGGTGAACCATTTCTCAAAGCAAAACCTGCCACAAATCTGATACCCCAAGGCATTAAGATTTTTTCACACAACACGGCAAGGGATGTATTGAGCGCGACGCTAGACACTGAAGTGCAAAGGAATCTACAACACTTTGCTAAGTAGATAAGAAATAGAAGCAGGAGTCGGCCATACGGCCCCTCGAGCCTGCTCCGCCATTTAATACCATCATGGCTGATCTGATCATGGACTCAACTCCACTTCCCCGCCCACTCCCCATAACCCCTTATTCCCCTATTGGTTAAGAAACTGTCTATTTCTGTCTTAAATTTATTCAATGTCCCGGCTTCCACAACTCTCTGAGGCAGTGAATTCCACAGAGTTACAACCCTCTGAGAGAAGAAATTCCTCCTCATCTCAGTTTTAAATGGGCGGCCCCTTACTCTAAGACCATGTCCCCTAGTTCTAGTCTCCCCATCAGTGGAAACATCCTCTCTGCATTCACCTTGTCAAGCCCCCTCATAATCTTATACGTTTCGATAAGATCACCTCTCATTCTTCTGAATTCCAATGAGTAGAGGCCCAACCTTCTCAAACTTTCCCCATAAATCAACTCCCTCATCTCCAGAATCAACCTAGTGAACCTTCTCTGAACTGCCTCCAAAGTAAGTATATCCTTTCTTAAATATGGAAACCAAAACTGCACGCAGCATTCCAGGTGTGGCCTCACCAATACTCTGTATAACTGTAGCAAGACTTCCCTGCTTTTATACTCCATCCCCTTTGCAATAAAGGCCAAGATTCCATTGGCCTTCCTGATCACTTGCTGTAACTGCATACTAACCTTATGTGTTTCATGCACAAGTACCCCCAGGTCCCGCTGTACTGCGGCACTTTGCAATTTTTATCCATTTAAATAATAACTTGCTCTTTGATTTTTTTTCTGCCAAAGTGCATGACCTCACACTTTCCAACATTATACTCCGTCTGCCAAATTTTTGCCCACTCACTTAGCCTGTCTATGTCCTTTTACAGGTTTTTTGTGTCCTCCTCACACATTGCTTTTCCTCCCATCTTTGTATTGTCAGCAAACTTGGCTACGTTACACTCAGTTCCTTCTTCCAAGTCGTTAATATAGATTGTAAATAGCTGGGGTCCCAGCACTGATCCCTGCAGCACCCCACTGGTTACTGATTGCCAACCAGACAATGAACCATTTATCCCGACTCTCTGTTTTCTGTTAGTTAGCCAATCCTCTATCCATGCTAAAATATTACCCCCAACCCCGTAAACATTTATCTTGTGCAGTAATCTTTTATGTGGCACTTTGTCAAATGCCTTCTGGAAGTCCAAATACACCACATCCACTGGTTCCCCTTTATCCACCCTGTTCATTACATCCTCAAAGATTTCCAGCAAATTTGTCAAACATGACTTCCACTTCATAAATCCATGCTGACTCTGCCTGACCGAATTTTGCTTTTCCAAATGTCCTGCTACTGCTTCTGCCTCAAAGCCTCCCTGATAAAGTGCAACATTGCCACCGACACCTGGGAATCCCTGGCCAAAGATCCAGGAGGGCTCTGAGCACCTCGAGTCTCATCGCCGAGAGCATGCAGAAATCAAGAGCAGGCAGCGGAAGGAACGTGCGGCAAACCAGTCCCACCCTCCCTTTCCCTCAGCGACTATCTGTCCCACCTGTGACAGGGACTGTGGTTCCCATATTGGACTGTTCAGCCACCTAAGGACTCATGTTAAGAATGGAAGCAAGTCTTCCTCGATTCCGAGGGACTGCTTCTTTAATAATAGACTCCAACATTTTCCCAAACACAGATGTTAGGCTAACTGGTCTATAGTTTCCTGCTTTTTGTCTGCCTCCTTTTTTAAATCAGGGTGTTACATTTGCAGTTTTCCAATCCACTGGGACCTCCCAAGAATCCAGGGAATTTTGGTAAATTACAACCAATGCACCAAAATCCCTGCCGTTACTTCTCTTCAGACCCTAGGAAGCAAGCCATCAGGTCCAGGGGATTTATCTGCCTTTAGTCCCATTATCTTACTGAGTACCACCTCCTCAGTGATGGTAATTGTGTTAAGTTCCTCCCCCCCTATAGCCCCTTGACTATCCGCTGTTGGAATATTGTTAGTGTCCTCTACTGTAAAGACATACAAAATATTTGTTCAGAGTTTCTGTCATCTCCATGTTCCCCATTACTAATTCCCTCTAAGGGACCAACATTTACTTTAGCCACTCTTTTCCTTTTTATATACCTATAGAAACTCTTGCTATCTGTTTTTATATTTTTGCTAGTTTACTTTCATAGTCTATCTTCCCTTTCTTAATCATTTGTAAGTCATTCTTTGCTGGCTTTTAAAAGTTTCTCAATCTTTTGTCCTCCCACTAGTTTAGGCCACTTTGTATGTCCTTGTTTTTAATTGGATATCGTCCTTTATTTCTTTAGTTAGCCACAGATGGCTATCTTTTCTCTTACACCCTTTCCTCCTCACTGGAATATATTTTTCTTGAGAGTTGAGAAATATCTCCTTCAATGTACACCACTGTAATCTACACTTTAATCTATTTTCCCAGTCCACTTTACCCAACTCTGCCCTCATACCTTCATAGTCTCCTTTATTTAAGCTTAGTACGCTGGTTAGAGATCCAACTTTCTCACCCTCCATCTGAATTTGAAATTCAATCATGCTATGATCACTCATTCCACGGGATCCTTTACTGGGAGATTGTTTATTCAACCTGTCTCATTACACAGGACCAGATCTAAGATAGCCTGACCCCTGGTTGGTTCCGTTACATACAGCTCAAGGAACCCGTCTCTTGCGCACTCTGTGAACTCTTCCTCAATGCTACCCTGACCAATTTGATTTGTCCAATCAATATGAAGGTTAAAATCACCCATGATTATCGCTGTTCCCTTTTTACAAGCCCCCACTATTTCCTGGTTTATGCTCCGACCAACAGAGTTGCTACTGTTAGGGGACCTATAGACTACGCCCACCAGTGACTTTTTCCCCTTATTGTTCCTTATCTCCACCCAAATTGTTCCAACATCCTGATCACTTGAGCCAATATCGTTTCTCACTATTGCAGTGATTCCATCCTTTATCAATAGAGCTACCCCACCTCCTGTTCCTTTCCGTCTGTCCTTCCGGATTGTCAAGTACCCCTGAATATTTAATTCCCGGTCCTGGTCACCTTGCAACCACGTCTCTGTAATGGCTGTCAGATCATACCCATTTGTATCTATTTGTGCCGTCAACTCATCTATTTTGTTATGAATGCTACGTTCATTTAGACAAAGTGCCTTTCAGTTTGTTTTTTTACCCTTTTTTCCTGGATGCCCTGGATGATCAACTTTCGCAACCTCAGAACATCCCAAAGCGCTTTACAGCCAATGAAGTACTTTTTGGAGTGTAGTCACTGTTGTAATGTAGGAAATACGGCAACCAATTTGCGCATAGCAAGCTCCCACAAACAGCAATGAGATAATGACCAGATCAAATGCAAAATACTGCGGATGCTGGAATCTAAATAAAAACAGCAAATGCTGGAAATACTCAGCAGTTGTTGCCCTCCAAGTTCTTGAACCGCTGCAGTCCGTGTGGTGAAGGTGCTCCCACAGTGCTGTTAGGGAGGGAGTTCCAGGATTGTGACCCAGCGACGATGAAGGAACGGCCGATATATTTCCCAGTCAGGATGGTGTGTGACTGGGAGGGGAACGTGGAGGTGGTGGTGTTCCCATGCGCCTGCTGCCCTTGTCCTTCTAGGTGGTAGAGGTCGCGGGTTTGGGAGGTGCTGCCGAAGAAGCCTTGGCGAGTTGCTGCAGTGCATCTTGTAGATGGTACACACTGCAGCCACGGTGCGCCGGTGGTGGAGGGAGTGAATGTTGAAGGTGGTGGAGGGGGTGACGATCAAGTGGACAGGATGGTGTTGAGCTTTTCGAGTCCCGTTGCCGCTGGAACTGTCTGGGCGTGTGGTCTGATTCAGAAACAGAGAGAAATGCAAGAAAGCAAGTCCCTTGGTGGTCCCACCACCGGCTTGATCTGAAGCTCAGTGACAGAGCAACAGAGCTTGTTAAACAAAGTACCTGTGCCTGATGAAGTGTGACTGGGCTTCAATCGAGGAGGTGCATCTGTTGGCAGCTCATCCCTCATCAGCCTTTTTGTGCAGTGGGCTGGGGGAACGCAAGCCGAGATAGTAATTAGGTTTGTGTCAGGCACTGGGGCGAGTGATAGCTTCATAAATAAAAGTACGTGGAGCAGAATCCATTCATAGACAAAGGGAAAAGCCACAACCCGATTTGATGTGGCTATGCACACGGCTAAACAAACCAGTCTGTGAGATGGTCAGTGCGAACACTGCATGTCATTGCTGTCACCACCCAAGTCTATCCACATCAAATTATTTATCAGTCACTTACATTCTGCTCTCCATATTATAAAAAGGGATACAGAGGCTCTGGAGAAGGTGCACAATGGATTTACAACAACAACAACTTGTATTTATATAGCGCCTTTAATGCAGTAAAACGTCCCAACGTGCTTCACAAGAGTGTTACAAGGCAAAACAGATAAATTTGACACTGAGCCAGATAAGAAGAAATTAGGACAGGTGACCAAAAGCTTGGTTAAAGAGGTAGATTTTAAGGAGCGACTTAAAGGAGGAAAGAGAGGTAGAGAGGCAAAGAGGTTCAGGGAGGGAATTCCAGGGCTTGGGACCCAGGCAACAGAAGACACGGCCACCGATGGTGGAGCGATTATAATCAGGGATGGTCAAGAGGGCAGAATTAGAGGAGGGCAGAGATCTCGGGGGGTTGTGAGGCTGGAGGGGATTACAGAGATAGGGAGAGAATGGAAAGCGGTTATAACTATCAAGAAGGACTGAACAGGCTGGGGTTCTTTTCTCTAGAAAAGTGAAGCTGAGGGGGGACCTGATAGAGGTCTTCTGGGGGAGACCAGAACTAGAGATCTTAAATTTAGAATAAATACAATCGAAAATTCAGGAGAAACTTCTTTACCTTATTCCTCGGGAGCCTACTATCAGCAAGGGCAGGCATCGACGATGAGGTCCAACACCGCCTCCAGTGCGCCAGCGCAGCCTTCGGTCGGCTGAGGAAGAGAGTGTTTGAAGACCAGGCCCTCAAATCTGGCACCAAGCTCATGGTCTACAGGGCTGCACTGATACTCACCTCCTGTATGGCTCAGAGATGTGGACCATATACAGTGGACACATCAAAGCGCTGGAGAAGTACCACCAACGCTGCCTCCGCAAGATTCTGCAAATCCCCTGGGAGGACAGACGCACCAACATCAGCGTTCTCGATCAGGCCAACATCCCCAGCATCGAAGCACTGACCACACTCGACCAGCTCCGTTGGGCGGGCCACATCACCCGCCTTCCCGACACGAGACTCACAAAGCAAGCGCTCTACTCGGAACTCCTTCATGGCAAGCCAGCCCCAGGTGGGCAGAGGAAATGTTACAGGGACACCCTCAAAGCCTCCTTGATAAAATGCAACATCCCCACCAACACCTGAGAGTCCCTGGCCAAAGACCGCCCAAAGTGAAGGAAGAGCATCCGGGAGGGCGCTGAGCACCTCGAGTCTCGTCACCGAGAGCATGAAGAGATCAAGCGCAGGCAGCGGAAGGAGCGTGCGGCAAACCAGTCCCACCCACCCCTTCCCTCAACCACTGTCTGTCCCACCTGTGACAGAGACTGTAATTCCCGTATTGGACTGTTCAGTCACCTGAGAACTCACTTTTAGAGTGGAAGCAAGTCTTCCTCGATTCCGAGGGACTGCCTGTGATGATGAGATGTATTTAAGGGGAAACTGGATAAACACATGAGGGAGAAGAGAATAGAAGGATGTGTTGATGGGGTGAGATGAAGAGGGGTGGGAGGAATACAGTTTTGGTTTCCATATTTACGAAAGGATATACTTGCTTTGGAGGCAGTTCAGAGAAGGTTCACTCGGTTGATTCCAGAGATGAGGGGGTTGACTTATGAGGAAAGGTTGAATAGGTTGGGTCTCTACTCATTGGAATTCAGAAGAATGAGAGGTGATCTTATCGAAACGTATAAGATTATGAGGGGGCTTGACAAGGTGGATGCAGAGAGGATGTTCCCACTGATGGGGGAGACTAGAACTAGGGGGCATGATCTTAGAATAAGGGGCCGCCCCATTTAAAACTGAGATGAGGAGAAATTTCTTCTCTCAGAGGGTTGTAAATCTGTGGAATTTACTGCCTCAGAGAGCTGTGGAAGCCGGGCCATTGAATAAATTTAAGACAGAAATAGACAGTTTCTTAGCCGATAAGGGGATAAGGGGTTATGGGGAGCGGGCGGGGATGGAGCTGAGTCCATGATCGGATCAGCCATGATGGTATTAAATGGCGGAGCAGGCTCGAGGGGCCGTATGGCCGACTCCTGCTCCTATTTATTATGTTTTTATAAACACCGGCACAGACGTGTTGGGCTGAATGGCCTGTTTCTGTGCTGTAGACTCGATGTATTATTTATGCTGAAATCCTGCAATACTCGCTTGAAAATCATCAACTTGGCGAGTGAGCGTGGAGTTTTCTTTGTTGTGAAAATGTATTTACTGTTGCAAATTTTGCCCAGGTCTACTTGTTCCTTTAAGAATGTAACAAGTTCATGTTTCAGTCTATATTAGTTGACTTAACCAGCCTCCAAAGTGATTTATATTCGTAAATTAAATGTCAAGATTGAGAAGTTACACGCACTGGAGCGACACTAAAGGAGTTCATGCCTTGCATTGTAAAGCAACTTTCCACACCTCCCTTTGAACAGTGCGATTGGGCTCACTGGCTGTACTCTGCTCATAGCCTGCATGGGCCGTTTCCCCTCTCTGAGCAGGAGGAGGCCATTCAGCCCCTCACTCCTGCTCCGCTTTTCAATTCGATCAGAGCTGATCATTGCCTCGTCTCCATTTACCCGCCTGACCTCCTGGAGCAGACCGTACCCAACAAAAATATGCCACTCGCAGTCTTGAAAATGGCCCCCCAGTGCTAGCCCTGTGAAATCTGAGGACGCTGGCGGAAATCAACCAGGGCCCTTGCTTCTGGCCGCTGTCCAATGACTCCGATTGCGGTTTGCACAAGCGTGGACAAGGCTGGGGGGGGGTGCTTCAGTCAGCACTCCTCCTTTGACCAAATAGCCGACTGACCATCATTGTCTGGGCTTGCACATGAAGACTGACTCTCCCACCCCACCCCCCAAACATCCACAACTCAAACCCAAAACAGATGATCTGGTCATTGATTATGTTGGTGTTTGTGGAATCTTGCTGTGCACACAATTGCTGCCGCGTTTCCAACAGTGATGACACGCCAAAAGTACTTGGTTGGCTGTGAAGCTGTTTGGGACGTCTGGTGGTGGTGAAAGGTGCTACAGAAATGCAAGTCCTTTCTTTGCGCTCGCTGCTTTTACTACCCCGACTGTGTTGCAGTCAATGGTTTACCAATGTTCGAGGCAGGTCCATGCGGGCTAGCCAAGTGAGATCTGCATTGACGCTACGCACAGGTAGGCTGACCTCTCAGACTGAATGGGAGAGCCAGAGCTTTAGGGCCACACACCAAGCCAGAGCAAATCTGGCTGAAGCATTGCTTGCCCCTTTACCTTCACGCCATTGACAGTCTCGGCAAAAGTACTCAGGAGCAGGAGGAGGCCATTCAGCCCCTCGAGCCTGTTCCGTCATTCAATTAGATCATGGCTGATCTAAATATTAACTCCATCCACCCACCGTGGTCATGGAACCTTTAATACACTTGACTAACTAAACTCGACCAATCTCAGTTCTGAAATGATCAATTGATCCTCTCAGCCTCAACATTCTTTGTGGAGAGAGAATTCCAGATTCCCGAGAGCATGCAGAAACCAAGCGCAGGCAGCGGAAGGAGCGTGCGGCAAACCAGACTCCCCATCCACCCTTTCCCTCAACCACTGTCTGTCCCACCTGTGACAGAGACTGTAATTCCCGTATTGGACTGTTCAGCCACCCGGGAACTCACTTTTAGAGTGGAAGCAAGTCTTCCTCGATTTCGAGGGATTGCCTATAATGATGATGTCCCTTTGTGCGAAGAAGTGCTTCCTGCCATCACCCCTGAACGAATCTAATTTCAAGGTTATGCCCCCTTGAACTGGGCCGCCACCAGGGGAAAGCATTTCTCTCTATCTACCTAAATACCCAATTAGTACAGCTCTTAATCTTCTGAACACAAGGGAATGTGAGCCTAGTCTGTACAAACTGTCCTCATAACAGGGAAGTGAGATTCTGGGAGAAACAACTTTAGCGGTGAAGGAGAACATGGGGGTCCCCTTTGAGATGTGCTAGATTAGTGGGGAGACTGTTTAGAAAAGCATTTTTTCAATCGAAATATCCAACGAGTCAGAAGGTTCAAATCCCACTCCAGAGACTTGAGCACATAAATCCTGTTATGTATGTAACCCTTGCCATCCTGTATCACACCACCACCAGAGGGCCTACCTTTTCGAGTCCCAAGGGATCTCAGCATCCCTTGGGAGCACTGTATATAAGCAGGCCACCCACGGTACCTGAACTCTGGCGTCTAATTAAAGGAGCTAAGATCACACTTACTCATTGTACACAGTACTCAGTTTCATCCTTTACTATGAGCATAATAATTGGCGACGAGGTAACGAACAACTGCGCGAAAATGCAAAGAACTGTTGGTATCCTGGAGAAGTTCTCAGAAGGGGATGATTGGGAGGCCTTCGTGGAGAGACTCGACCAATACTTTGTGGCCAACGAGCTGGAAGGGGACGAGAACGCTGCCAGACGAAGGGCGATCCTCCTCACCGTCTGTGGGGCAACAACCTATGGACTCATGAAGAATCTCCTAGCTTCAGTAAAACTAACAACCAAATCCTATGAAGAATTGTGTACGCTGGTCCGGGAGCGCCTAAATTCGAATGAAAGTGTTTTGATGGCGAGATATCGGTTCTATACGTGTCAACGGTCGGAGCCAGGAAGTGGCGAGCTGCATCGCCGAACTAAGGCGCCTTGCAGGACATTGCAAATTTGATGGATTCCTTGAACAACTACTAAGAGACTTTTGACTGTTGAAACACCGAATCTGAGCAAGACCATAACAATGTCCACCAGCGATAAGACCAAACAAATTTCGCAGCATAAAGAGGTTTCGGCTAATACTGTGCGCAAAGTAACGTTGTTTTCGAGCAGGAATATACAGGGCAGAATGTACACGCCGGGTGCTGCCCGACCTCAGATGACCCAGAGTCCGTCATCAATCGTTAATGCCAGGCAGTTAACACCCTGTTGGCGTTGTGGAGATAATCACCGGGCCCATCAAATGCCGCTTCAAGCACTATGCGTGCAACGGCTGCAGAATAATGGGACACCTCCAACGAATGTACAGGCGAGCTGCAAACCCTGCAAACCACCAAGTTGCAGAGGGAGATCAATCCACAGTGGATCAGGCTGAACTAGAGACTCGAACCGAGGAGGCAGAAGTGTACGGGGTCCACACCTACACCATGAAATGTCCACCGATTGTGTTAAAAGTTGAACTGAATGGAATTCCAGTATCCATGGAACTGGACACGGGTGCGAGTCAGTCCATAATGAGCAAAAAGGCCTTCGACAGGCTGTAGTGCAACAAGGCACACAGGCCCAAGCTCAGCCCCATTCACACCAAGCTAAGAACTTCCACCAAAGAGCTGATCCCTGTAGTTGACAGCACAGAAGTCAAAGTCTCCTCTGATGGAGCAGTGCACAAACTCCCACTATGGATCGTGCCAGGGGATGGCCTCACGCTGTTCGGCAGAAGCTGGCTGGGAAAACTCCGCTGGAACTGGACGACATCCGAGTACTTTTATCCGTCGACGACGCCTCATGTGCCCAGGTTCTGAGCAGATTCCCATCGTTGTTCGAGCCAGGCATTGGAAGTTTCTCGGGAGCGAAAGTGCAGATCCACTTGGTTCCCGGTACACGACCCATCCACCACAAGGCACGGGCGGTACCATACATGATGCGAGAGAAAGTGGAAATTGAGCTGGACAGCCTGCAACAAGAAGGCATCATCGTGCCGGTGGAATTCAACAAGTGGACCAGTCCGATTGTCCCAGTACTCAAAGGTGACGGCACGGTCAGAATTTGTGGGGACTATAAAGTAACGATTAACCATTTTTCACTACAGGACCACTACCCGCTACGACCTATTTGCGACCCTGGCTGGAGGAAAGACGTTCACCAAGTTGGACCTGACCTCAGCAGGAGCTGGAGGAATCTTTCAAAGGCCTCACCTGCATCAACACGCACAAAGGTCTGTTCATCGATAACAGTTCAGGATTCGTTCGGTCACAGCAATTTTCCAACAGACAATGGAGAGCCTGCTAAAGTCGATTCCACGCGCCATGGTTTTTCAGGACGACATACTGGTCACAGGTCGGGACACCATCAAACACTTGCAGAACCTGGAAGAGGTTCTAAGTCGGCTAGATCGCGTGGGACTCAGGTTGAAACGCTCGAAGTGTGTTTTCCTGGCGCCAGAGGTCGAGTTCTTGGGAAGAAGAATTGCAGCAGACGGCATCAGACCCACCGACGCCAAGACGGAGGCCATCAAGAACGTGCCGAGACCACAGAACGTGATGGAGCTGCGGTTGTTCCTGGGACTCCTCAACTATTTTGGTAATTTCCTCCCTGGGTTAAGCACCTTGCTAGAACCCCGACATGCGCTACTGTGCAAGGGAGATGACTGGGTATGGGGGAATTCACAAGAGGCTGCCTTTGAGAAAGCCAGAAATCTGTTGTCTTCAAACAAACTGCTTGTTCTATATAACCAATGTAAATGATTAGTGCTGGCTTGCGATGCGTCGTCATATGGGGTCGGGTGTGTGTTACAACAGGCTAACGAATCGGGGATTTTGCAACCGGTCGACTATGCATCCAAGAGTCTGTCCAAGGCTGAAAGGGACTACAGCATGATTGAAAAAGAAGCTCTGGCATGCGTTTACGGGGTGAAAAAATGCACCAGTATTTGTTTGGTCTCAAGTTTGAGCTAGAAACTGACCATAAGCCGTTCATATCAATGGGATCAAGGACGTCACATCTGCCCCGTTCAAACCCGCATCCAATGGTCAGGCAGAATGGGCAGTTCAAACCGTCAAGCAAAGCTTGAAACGTGTGTCGGAAGGCTCCCTGCAGACCCGCCTGTCCCGAGTCCTGCTCAGCTACCGCAATAGACCCCACTCGCTCACCAGGGTTCCCCCAGCCGAGCTGCTCATGAAAAGGGTGCTCAAAACAAGGGTCTCTATTGTCCACCCTGACTTCCATGATCACGTCGAGGGCAGGCGGCATCAACAAAGCATGTACCATGATTGTGCAAACTTGTCACGCGATATTGAGGTCAATGACCCTGTATTTGTACTCAACTATGGACATGGTCCCAAATGGCTTGCTGGCACTGTCATAGCCAAAGAAGGGAGTAGGGTGTTTCAGGTCAAATTGGCCAATGGACTAACGTGCAGAAAGCATTTGGACCAAACCAAATTGCGGTTCACTAACAACTACGAACAACTTGAAGAGGACACCACCAACTTCGACCCTCCACAAGTGACAACCGACATCATGGTTGACCACGAAGCTGAACTCACCATCCCCAGCAGCCCGGCAAGGCCAGCTGCCCTGCAGCCCAGCGAAGAACTAGCCAACTCACCCACACCGCATTTGTACCGAGACGATCGACAAGGGAGCGAAAAGCCCCAGATCGTCTCACCCTGTAAATAAGTGTACTATTGACTTTACGGGGGAGTGATGTTATGTATATAACACTTGGCAACCAGTATCACACCACCACCAGAGCGCCTACCTGTTGGAGTCCCAGGGGATCCCAGCACTCAGTTTCATCCTTTATTATGAGCATAATAAATCCAGGCTGACACTCCAGTGCAATGCTGAGGGAGTGCTGCACTGTCGGAGGTGCCGTCTTTCAGATGAGACGTTAACCCGAGGCCCCATCTGCCCTCTCAGGTGGATGTAAAAGATCCCGCGGCACTATTTCGAAGAAGAGCAGGGGAGTTATCCCTGGTGTCCTGGGGCCAATATTTATCCTTCAATCAACATCACTAAAACAGATTATCTGGTCATTATCACATTGCTGTTTGTGGGAGCTTGCTGTGCGCAATTGGTTGCTGCGTTTTCCATATTACATCAGTGACTGCACTCCAAAAAGTACTTAATTGGCTGCAAAGCGCTTTGGGATGTCTGTTGGTCATGAAAGGCGCTATATAAATGCAAGTATTTCTTTTTAAATTCCCTCGCTGTGAGAGGCTTCACGATATTATGCAGATGGTGTCGCATTTAACGAGGGAGCGCATGACATCACTCACCGAGCGCATTTCCTGTGATCCCGACAATTCAAAATCTTCCGACAAGGGAGAAATTTTTCTGCGCAAAGATGAGACAAATCCTTCAACATCAATCCGTCACAGAGAGTGAAGGCTTTTTCTTTCTCTCTTTGCTCCGAGCACGTTACACATACATATATAGCCTCGTGAGAGGTGGGTTGTATTCCGTGATATTGCATGTTCAAATCAAAGCTGGGCACCGTGTAACCTCCTGAGTGATGGAGTCCATTCACATCTGATGGTTTTCATCTTCCTACTCATAAATCTCCACTAAGTAGGAAAAAATTGATTTTGTGAATCTCAGAGAAGGCGCAACTGGCTTGGAAAAGGATAGATAATAGTCCCTACGTGTCTGCTGTAAGGTGACTCCATTTGCATGACCCCTTTCCACATGTTACGGATCCTCAACGGTTTGGAATAAAACGTGGCGCCGCATTGTACATTTCAATGACAAAATGATAATTACCGGAATACATTGATCTGACATACTGACCTTGAATTAAAAGGGGTTTTTCAAAATATATTTCATCGTATTTACAGCGCAGAAACAGGCCATTGGGCCCAACGGGTCCGTGCCGGGGTTTATGTTCCACACCAGCTGCCTCCCACCCCTCTTCATCTCACCCTATCTGCACATCTTTCCAAAGGTGCGTCACTGGCTGCGAAGCGTTTTGGGACATTGTGCAAGGCGCTATATAAATGCAAGTCAGGCTTGCTTTCTAAATCACAATCCAGTGAGCAGCAATGCTGCAGCTTGGTGAAGTGAGAGTAGTGTATGTGAGGTCACAGGATTAAACCAATAAGACAAGATGAAATGAAGCAGCTTTTCCGTTCGACCCTGCGAGCGCTATACACGTACTTAGACATCTGAGTGAAACAAATCACTCTCTGACAAACTGCAATGCAAAAAGAAATATTTATGGTTCAAAAAATGTTTTTTTTTAAAACATCTAAACACAAAACAGTTCTTTGCTTCGGAAGAGACATTAGCATTCTGCTCGGTGAGTGATGTCATGCGCTCCCTCGTTAAATGTGACAACATCTGCAGAATATCGTGAAGCCTCTCACAGTGAGGGAATTTAAAAAGAAGGACTTGCATTTATATAGCGCCTTTCACAACCACCGGACATCCCAAAGCGCTTTGCAGCCAATTAAGTACTTTTTGGAGTGTAGTCACTGATGTAATGTGGGAAACACAGCAACCAATTGGGCACAGCAAGCTCCCACATTAAGCATTCTTCATTGTGGGCCTTACGCTTAACATCCGTAAGACAAAGGTCCTTCACCATCCTGTCACCACTGCACAGCACTGCCCCCCCAGTTATCAAGATCCCCGGCGTGGCCCTGGACAACGTGGACCATTTCCCATACCTCGGGAGCCTCTCATCAACAAAGGCAGACATTGATCCGGAGATTCAGCATCGCCTCCAGTGCACCAGTGCAGCCTTCAGCCGCCTGAGGAAAAGAGTGTTTGAAGCCCTCAAATCTACCACCAAGCTCATGGTCTACAGGGCTGTAGTGATACCCGCCCTCCTGTATGGATCTGAGGCATGGACAATGTACAGAAGGCACCTCAAGTCGCTGGAGACATATCACCAACAATGTCTCCGCAAGATCCTGCAAATCCCCTGGGCGGACAGACGCACCAAGGTCAATGTTCTCGACCAGGCCAACATCCCCAACATCGAAGCACTGACCACACTCGATCAGCTTTGCTGGGCAGGCCACATAGTTCGCATGCCGGATGTGAGACTCCCTAAGCAAATGCTTTATGTGGAGCTCCTTCATGGTAAACGAGCCAAAGGTGGACAGTGGAAACGTTACAAGGACACCCTCAAATCCTCCCTGGTAAAGTGTGACATCACCACTGACACCTGGGAGACCCTGGCCGCAGACCGCCCGAGGTGGAGAAAGTCCATCCGGGAGGGCATTGAGTTCTTTGAGTCTCAACGCAAGGAGCATGAAGAGGTCAGGCGCATGCAGCGGAAGGAATGCACAGCAAACCAGCCATACCGACCCCTTCCCCCGACGAATGTCTGTCCCACCTGTAACAGGGTCTGTGGTTCTCATATCGGTCTGTTCAGTGAAGAAGGTGCAGAATTCACAAGAACCACCCCCCCGCCCCCCACCCCTCCCGCCCCCCCGCCCACCCCCCAGTGCTTGGGCTCATTCAAAAAGAAATTTAATTTGGGACTATCTACCAAAAGGTTTGGAACTCTAAAGTGCTTATGAAAGAAATTACGAACTTTAATAGAATTTTGGATTTTAAAAGACAAATTCAAGGCTGTGGGTGGGCCGAAGGAACTAGCAGGAGACAGTCTGATTAAGTGAGGCCACCTGCGTGTGAGGACTAAGGTAAACTGTCTGGAGGAATGAGTATTTGAAAATCGTTCCCCCACAAGCAACAGTTACATTACAAAATCACCCAGAGATAGCTACCCATCAACATGGGTCTGGAAAACCATTTCAGCATATACATCACAAAGAAGCCCAATCCAGCCTGTATGCAAAAGGCTAAGCACAAAAGGACATTGCAATTATCAAACTAATATTTCCATCAGGAAACAGTTTTCAAACATCAACTCACCCAAAACATATCAACTTTTAACGAGCCTGCCAAAATATTACAAAGAAGAGCCAAGCCCGCCAAAAGTATACAAAGGATTTTGAACAGATTTGGCGCCAAGATTAGAAACACTGAAATCGTATAACTGGCCCCTGTTTCCAACAGAGAGTATGACATACTTGGGTATACAACCGAGACCACGCTTGTGTCATCAAGAGAAGGAGAGAAACCAACGCAACAGTTGTAAACTAACTTCTCCAGCCTCGAAGTCCTGAAGTCCGGAAGGAAGGAAGAACATCACCATCGCGGCAGCAACCGACCACAGTCAACGTGGTATCAACGGAAAAACCACCGCGATCGACTAAACTCGAACAAAACTCCAACGGGAAAAAGCTGAAGAATCAAAAAGTTTCCACTCTCCAATCTAATCCTGACCTACCAACAGGTAAAACATTACCTAACAGACTGTAGAAACCTATTTCTTACTAAAGAAAACGACTACTTACCCCACAGATCCAAAACGCACCTTACCGCATCAACGGACTCAACCCAACTGAAGATTGCGCAGCTAGAAGTCTTCTCCGACGTTCGGGGTATGGCAAGAAGACCTTACCGCATCCAGCGAACCCCGAAACTGCGATCTACTGTTAACTGTCAAAAGGATTGGTAAGCATAGTCCCTGCCTGCCCTGGAGTCCAACCTAGATAGAATTAGGTATTGGGAGATGGGGGGTATAATTTTAACCCCCCCTTGAATATGTAGTGTATGGTTCTTTATTAGAGTGATTATAAGCTTGACCTTGTACCTTTCCTTGTATTGTCTTTTATTAGAGTGATTGTAAGTTTGACCTTGTATTTTCATATTAGAGTAATAAGCATGTATTTCCTTGACTGTAATAAAAACAAAGTTCTTTTGCATCAAACCAGTGTCCTTTGCACTTTTGTCACACCCCCCCAGTTAAATCCAGAGTCTAGCACCCAAGGGAGTGGGAGCGATTCGAACCGCTCAAGTTGGTCAGAAGGGAACCTGACCCCCTCATAGCGACCAGCCCCTTACATCAGCCATCAAAGAACTCACTTTGGGAGTGGACGCAAGTCCGCCTCGATTCCGAGGGACTGCCTATGATGATGTTTGGGACACAGGACACAAGAGAATCCATAGCACTGCTCAGCCAGAGGATCAGAACTCTCTCGCTGCCCCGACTGACAGATCTCACTCACAAAAGCCCCGAAGACAGATCATTCACTCAGTTACCTCTTGGGTGTTCCTTGGATCTTGCTGTGCATAAATAAAGGGCTGCACCATTGGCAGGGAATTGTAGGAAGCGCAAGGCATTGTTCGAGCCATGGTGGGTGTCAGCTTAGTGGGCTCAGTTGGTAACACTCTCGTCTCTGAGTCAGAAGGTTGTGGGTTCAAATCCCATTCCAGAGACTTGAGCACAAAAATCTACGCTGACACTCCCAGTGCAATACTGAGGAAGCGCCACACTTTCGGAGGGTCAGTACTGAGGGAGCGCCACACTGTTGGAGGGTCAGTACTGAGGGAGCGCCACACTGTTGGAGGGTCAGTACTGAGGGAGTGCCGCACTGTTGGAGGGCCAGTACTGTAGGAGTACCGCACTGTCGGAGGGGCAGTACTGAGGGAGCGCCGCACTGTCAGAGAGGCAGTACTGAGGGAGCGCCGCACTGTCAGAGGGGCAGTACTGAGGGAGCACCGCACTGTCAGAGGGGCAGTACTGAGGGAGCGCCTCACTGTCGGTGGGGTGGTACTGAGGGAGTGCTGCACTGTCAGAGGTGCTGTCTTTTGGAATAAATGTTAAACTGAGGATCTTCCTTCCCTCTGGTTGTAAAAGGTTCCCCGGCCACTGATTTTAACAAGAGTCAGGGAATTCTCCCAATGTTGCCTTTAAGCTGCGTGACCCCACATTGCTTCTTATCCCAGCACAACTGGGCCGGTGAGCTGGCTTTTAAACGCATATTGACGTAATGTTGAATGGGTCACACAGACCGTCAAAACATTACAGAGCATATCGCTGGTGTCCTGGGGCCAATATTTATCCCTCAGTCAACGTCACAAAACCAGATTATCTGGTCATTATCATGTTGCTGTTTGTGGGAGCTTGCTGTGCACAAATTGGCTGCCGCATTTCCCACATTACAACAGTGACTGCACTTCATTGGCTGTAAAGCGCTTTGGGATGTCCTGAGGTCATGAAAGGCGCTATAACAATGCAAGTTCTTTGTTTCTCTCTGGTGGCTTCTAGTGTGAAAGGCCGTACCACGCGGAGATGTTGCATCGCTTTTACCAGGAGTTCTCGCTCCTTTTGCATCCTGGGACAGGAGTGTTTGATGTTTGAGCTGGGTCATGTTTGACGGATGCTGTCTGCTCACAGATGTGTCATACACACCTCGCTGCTGGATCTGTCCACCACTTCACTTCAGTGATGAACCGGGAACAGGGGTTTGATGTCTGCTGTCACCGTGTAAGTGTCTCAAACACAACAGGATTCTTTAAAGAGCTGCGATAGTTGTGGCAGGCAGGGCGTTTAACTCAGCGAGGCAAGAGGATCCAGGGAAAGGACTGTAAGAAGCAAATTTCGAAACACTAATTGCCGCCACCCCGATGGCTAATTATTGAGCGTAGAACTGAGTGACACAGACCAGGAGTACGTAACCCAGTGTAGAACGGAGTGACACAGACCAGGAGTACGTAACCCAGTGTAGAACTGAGTAACACAGACCAGGAGTACGTAACCCAGTGTAGAACTGAGTAACACAGACCAGGAGTACGTAACCCAGTGTAGAACTGAGTAACACAGACCAGGAGTACGTAACCCAGTGTAGAACTGAGTAACACAGACCAGGAGTACGTAACCCAGTGTAGAACTGAGTAACACAGACCAGGAGTACGTAACCCAGTGTAGAACTGAGTAACACAGACCAGGAGTACGTAACCCAGTGTAGAACTGAGTAACACAGACCAGGAGTACGTAACCCAGTGTAGAACTGAGTAACACAGACCAGGAGTACGTAACCCAGTGTAGAACTGAGTAACACAGACCAGGAGTACGTAACCCAGTGTAGAACTGAGTAACACAGACCAGGAGTACGTAACCCAGTGTAGAACTGAGTAACACAGACCAGGAGTACGTAACCCAGTGTAGAACTGAGTAACACAGACCAGGAGTACGTAACCCAGTGTAGAACTGAGTAACACAGACCAGGAGTACGTAACCCAGTGTAGAACTGAGTAACACAGACCAGGAGTACGTAACCCAGTGTAGAACTGAGTAACACAGACCAGGAGTACGTAACCCAGTGTAGAACTGAGTAACACAGACCAGGAGTACGTAACCCAGTGTAGAACTGAGTAACACAGACCAGGAGTACGTAACCCAGTGTAGAACTGAGTAACACAGACCAGGAGTACGTAACCCAGTGTAGAACTGAGTAACACAGACCAGGAGTACGTAACCCAGTGTAGAACTGAGTAACACAGACCAGGAGTACGTAACCCAGTGTAGAACTGAGTAACACAGACCAGGAGTACGTAACCCAGTGTAGAACTGAGTAACACAGACCAGGAGTACGTAACCCAGTGTAGAACTGAGTAACACAGACCAGGAGTACGTAACCCAGTGTAGAACTGAGTAACACAGACCAGGAGTACGTAACCCAGTGTAGAACTGAGTAACACAGACCAGGAGTACGTAACCCAGTGTAGAACTGAGTAACACAGACCAGGCAACTACCTTGCTCAATCGCCCAGATTAACACTACGGGATCCCAGTCAGATTAACAATTGCTATGCAAGATAAGAGTTCATGGGGTTGGGGGCAATATACCAGCATAGATAGAGGATCAGTTGATGGACAGAAAACAGAGAGTAGGGATAAACAGGTCATTTTCGGATTGGTAGACTTTAACCATTGGGGAGCTGCAAGGATCGATGATGGGCGTCAGCTATTCACAATCTGTATTAACTATGAACGCTTTGGGACATCCCAAGGAAGTGAGAGGCACTTTATAGATGCAAGGTCCTTCTTCCCGTCAATCAGTGAATCTCTCTCAGCACTGAGAGAGTAGCAATAAACAGGTCATTTTTGGGATGGCAGGATCTAACTAGTGGGTTAGGTTGGCTCCCTCCATAGCCTCACCCCTCCCGATCTCTGTAATCTCCTCCAGCTCCACAATCCCCCGAGATCTCTGCCTTCCTCCAATTCTGCCCTCTTGAGCATCCCTGATTATAATCACTCCACCATCGGTGGCCGTGCCTTCAGCTGCCTGGGCCCCAAGCTCTGGAACTCCCTCCCTAAATCTCCCTGCCTTGCTACCTCTCTCTCCTCCTGGATCAACTGGGCTTGTATTCACTGGAGTTCAGAAGCATGAGAGGGGACCTCATAGAAACATTTAAAATTCTGATGGATTTAGACAGGTTAGATGCAGGAAGAATGTTCCCAATGTTGGGGAAGTCCAGAACCAGGGGTCACAGTCTAAGGATAAGGGGTAAGCCATTGAGGATCGAGATGAGGAGAAACTTCTTCACCCAGAGAGTGGTGAACCTGTGGAATTCTCTACCACAGAAAGTAGTTGAGGCCAATTCACTAAATATATTCAAAAAGGAGTTAGATGTAGTCCTTACTACTAGGGGGATCAAGGGGTATGGCGAGAAAGCAGGAATGGGGTACTGAAGTTTCATGTTCAGCCATGAACTCATTGAATGGCGGTGCAGGCTCGAAGGGCTGAATGGCCTACTCCTGCACCTATTTTCTATGTTTCTATGTTTCTATGTTTAACACAATCCTTGAAACCTACCTCATTAAACAAGCTTTTGTCACCTGCCCTAATATCTCCTTGTGTGGCTCGCTGTCAGATTTATCTGTTTTGTTTTAAAAAGCTCCTGTGAAGCACCTTGGGACAATTTAGTACGTTAAAGGCGCTAGATGAATACAAATGGGGTGCTTGGGTCTCAGCTATTCACAATTTATATTAATGACTTCAAGGGACCGAGTGCAATGTATCTAAGTTTTCCGATAATACAAAGCTAGGTGGGACAGTAAGTATCGGGCACGGTAGCATAGTGATTAAATTACGGGACCAGTAATCCAGAATCTGGGCTAATGATCCTGAGACATGAGTTCAAATCCCATCGTTGCAGCTGTGGAATTAAAATTTAGTAATTAAATAAATGTGGAATAAAAAGCTAGTATCAGTAACGGTGACCATGAAACTACCGGAGTGTTGTAAAAACCCATCGGGTTCACTGATGCCCTTTAGGGAAGGAAATCTGCCGCCCTTCCCCGGTCTTGTCGATATGTGACTCCAGACCCACAGCGATGTGGTTGACTCTTAACTGCCCCCTGAAATGGCCGAACAAGTTTTACCAAACTGCTACAATAGACAATAATCAGAATAAAACTGGATGGACCACCTGGCACTAGCTTCGGCCTCGAGAACGACACACACAGCCCAGTCGACCCTGCAAAGTCCTCCTCACCAACATCTGGTGATTTGTGCCAAAATTGGGAGAACTATCCCGCAGAACCATAACTTTCAGCCAATGTCCCAGACTCCTCCATCTACAAGGCACAAGTCAGGAGTGTGAGGGAACACTCTCCACTTGCCTGGATGAGTGCAACTCCAACAACACTCAAGAAGCTCGACACCATCCAGGACAAAGCAGCCGTTTGATCGGCCCCCCATCCCCCACCTTCAACACTCACTCCCTCCACCACCGGCGCCCCCTGGCTGCAGTGTGTACCATCTACAAGATGCACTGCAGCAACTCGCCAAGGCTTCTTCGGCAGCACCTCCCAAACCCACGACCTCTACCACCTAGAAGGACAAGAGCAGCAGGCGCATGGGAACACCACCACCTCCACGTTCCCCTCCCAGTCACACACCATCCTGACTTGGAAATATATCGGCCGTTCCTTCATCGTCGCTGGGTCACAATCCTGGAACTCCCTCCCTAACAGCACTGTGGGAGCACCTTCACCACACGGACTGCAGCGGTTCAAGAAGGCGGCTCACCACTACCTACTCAAGGGCCAATTAGGGACGGGCAATAAATGCCGGCCTTGCCAGCAACGCCCACATCCCGGAATGAATAAAATAAAAGCTGTGAGGACAACAAGAGTCTGCAAGGCGATATAGACAGGTTAAGTGAATGGCAGATGGAGTATAATGTGGGGATGTGAGATTATTCAATTGAGTAAGAAGAATCAAAAACAGAATAGTTTCTAAATGGTGAGAAACTATTAAATGTTGGTGTTCAGAGAGATTTAGGTGTCCTCGTACAGGCAACAGAGAAATAGCATGCGGGTCCAGCAAGCAATTAGGCAGGCTAATGGCCTGTTGACGTTTATTGCTAGGAGGTTGGAGTACAAGAGAAATTAAGTGTTACTACTCTTGTACAGGGCTTTGGTGAGGCCACACCTGGAGTACTGTGCACAGTTTTGCTCTTCTTATCTGAGGAAAGATACAATTGCCTCGAGACGATGCAACAGATTGATCCCTGGGATGAGAGGGTTGTATGTGAGAAGAGATTGAGTAGATTGTGCCAATAATCTCTGGAGTTTAAAAGAATGAGAGATGATCTCATTGAAACATACCAGATTCTGAGGGGGATTGACAGGGTAGATGCAGGGAGGATGTTTCCCCCGGGCTGGAGAGTCTAGAACCAGGGGTCACAGTCTCAGGATAAGGAGTCGGCCATTTAGGACTGAGATGAGGAGGAATTTCTTCTCTCAGAGGGTGGTGAATCTTTGGAATTCTCTGCCCCAGAGGGCTGGGTCGTTGAGCATATTCAAGGCTGAGATAAATAGAGTTTTGGAGTCTAGGGGAATCAAGGGATATGGGTTTCGGGCGGGAAGGTGGAGTTGAGATCGAAGATCAGCCGTGACCTTATTGAATGGCGGAGCAGACGCAAGGGGCTGAATGGTCAGCTCCTGCTGCTAGTTCTGATGTACTTATGCTTGTACCACAGTACACAGAGGGTAAAAGATCCCATGACACTTTTCAAAGACGAGCAAGGTAACATTTATCCCTCAAACAGCATCGACGAAAGAACAAAAACAGATTATCTGGTCATTATCACATTACTGTTTGTGGGAGCTTGCTGTGCACAGATTGGCTGCTGCGTTTCCTACATTACAACAGTGACCACACTCCAAAAGTGCTTCATTGGCTGTGAGGTGCCTTGGGACACCCTGAGGTCAGGAAAGGTGCTATAGAAATGCAAGTTCTTTCTTTTTTTTTGTCTCTGTTTATTTTCTATGTTTCTCTCACTCATTCCAAGGAGCTAAATTTAGCCCACTAAACGGCAGGCCGAGGGGATCAATTACACGGAAGCAGGGAGCAATTAGCAAATTCCGGTTCCTCTAATTATCAGAGAGGCTGTTGTACAAATTAGATAGAGGGGAGAGTCAGCATGAGCATGGGAAAGTACATAAGAACATAAGAATTAGGAACAGGAGTAGGCCATCTAGCCCCTCGAGCCTGCTCCGCCATTCAACAAGATCATGGTTGATCTGGCCGTGGACTCAGCTCCACTTACCCACCCGCTCCCCGTAACCCTTAATTCCCTTATTGGTTAAAAATCTATCTATCCGTGACTTGAATACATTCAATGAGCTAGCCTCAACTGCTTCCTTGGGCAGAGAATTGCACAGATTCACAACCCTCTGGGAGAAGAAATTCCTTCTCAACTCGGTTTTAAATTGGCTCCCCCGTATTTTGAGGCTGTGCCCCCTAGTTCTAGTCTCCCCGACCAGTGGAAACAACCTCTCTGTCTCTATCTTGTCTATCCCTTTCATTATTTTAAATGTTTCTATAAGATCACCCCTCATCCTTCTGAACTCCAACGAGTAAAGACCCAGTCTACTCAATCTATCATCATAAGGTAACCCCCTCATCTCCGGAATCAGCCGAGTGAATCGTTTCTGTACCCCCTCCAAAGCCAGTATATCCTTCCTTAAGTAAGGTGACCAAAACTGCACGCAGTACTCCAGGTGCGGCCTTACCAATACCCTGTACAGTTGCAGCAAGACCTCCCTGCTTTTGTACTCCATCCCTCTCGCAATGAAGGCCAACATTCCATTCACCTTCCTGATTACCTGCTGCATCTGCAAACTAATTTTTTGGGATTCATGCACAAGGACCCCCAGATCACTCTGCACCACAGCATGTTGTAATTTCTCCCCATTCAAATAATATTCCCTTTTACTGTTTTTTTTCCCAAGGTGGATGACCTCACACTTTCCGACATTGTATTCCATCTGCCAAACCTTAGCCCATTCGCTTAACCTATCTAAATCTCTTTGCAGCCTCTCTGTGTCCTCTACACAACCCGCTTTCCCACTAATCTTTGTGTCATCTGCAAACTTTGTTACACTACACTCTGTCCCCTCTTCCAGGTCATCTATATATATTGTAAACAGTTGTGGTCCCAGCACCGATCCCTGTGGCACACCACTAACCACCGATTTCCAACCCGAAAAGGACCCATTTATCCCGACTCTCTGCTTTCTGTTAGCCAGCCAATTCTCTATCCATGCTAATACATTTCCTCTGACTCTGCGAACCTTTATCTTCTGCAGTAACCTTTTGTGTGGCACCTTATCGAATGCCTTTTGGAAATCTAAATACACCACATCCATCGGTACACCTCTATCCACCATGCTCGTTATATCCTCAAAGAATTCCAGTAAATTAGTTAAACATGATTTCCCCTTCATGAATCCATGCTGTGTCTGCTTGATTGCACTATTCCTATCTAGATGTCCCGCTATTTCTTCCTTAATGATAGCTTCAAGCATTTTCCCCACTACAGATGTTAAACTAACCGGCCTATAGTTACCTGCCTTTTATCTGCCCCCTTTTTTAAACAGAGGCGTTACATTAGCTGCTTTCCAATCCGCTGGTACCTCCCCAGAGTCCAGAGAATTTTGGTAGATTATAACGAATGCATCTGCTATAACTTCCACCATCTCTTTTAATACCCTGGGATGCATTTCATCAGGACCAGGGGACTTGTCTACCTTGAGTCCCATTAGCCTGTCCACCCCCTAGTGATAGTGATTGTCTCAAGGCCCTCCCTTCCCACGTTCCCGTGACCAGCAATTTTTGGCATGGTTTTTGTGTCTTCCACTCTGAAGACCGAAGCAAAATAATTGTTTAAGGTCTCAGCCATTTCCACATTTCCCATTATTAAATCCCCCTTCTCATCTTCTCAGGGACCAACATTTACTTTAGTCACTCTTTTCCATTTTATATATCTGTAAAAGCTTTTAATATTTGTTTTTATGTTTTGCGCAAGTTTACCCTCGTAATCTATCTTTCCTTTCTTTATTGCTTTCTTAGTCATTCTTTGCTGTCGTTTAAAATTTTCCCAATCTTCTAGTTTCCCACTAACCTTGGCCACCTTATACGCATTGGTTTTTAATTTGATACTCTCCTTTATTTCCTTGGTTATCCACGGCTGGTTATCCCTTCTCTTACCACTCTTCTTTTTCACTGGAATATATTTTTGCTGAGCACTATGAAATAGCTCCTTAAAAGTCCTCCACTGTTCCTCAATTGTGCCACCGTTTAGTCTGTGTTCCCAGTCTACTTTAGCCAATTCTGCCCTCATCCCACTGTAGTCCCCTTTGTTTAAGCATAGTACGCTCGTTTCTGACACAACTTCCTCATCCTCAATCTGTATTACAAATTCAACCATACTGTGATCACTCATTCCGAGAGGATCTTTTATTAGGAGATCATTTATTATTCCTGTCTCATTACACAGGACCAGATCTAAGATAACTTGCTCCCTTGTAGGTTCTGTAACACACTGTTCTAAGAAACAATCCCGTATGCATTCTATGAATTCCTCCTCCAGGCTACCCCGTGTGATTTGATTTGACCAATCGATATGTAGGTTAAAATCCCCTATGATTACTGCCGTTCCTTTTTCACATGCCTCCATTATTCCCTTGATTATTGCCTGCCCCACGGTGAAGTTATTATTTGGGGGCCTATAAACTACGCCCACCAGTGACTTTTTCCCCTTACTATCTCTAATCTCCACCCACAATGATTCAACATTTTGTTCATTACAGCCAATATCATCTCTCGCAACTGCCCTGATATCATCCTTTATTAACAGAGCTACCCCACCTCCTTTCCCTTCTTGTCTATCTTTCCAAATCGTCAGATACCCCTGTATGTTTAATTCCCAATCTTGGCCTGCAACCACGTTTCTGTAATGGCCACCAAATCATACCCATTTGTAATGATTTGTGCCGTCAACTCATTTACTTTATTTCAAATGCTGCGTGCGTCGAGGTAGAGTGTTTTAATACTAGTTTTTAATCCATGATTTTTAGTTTTAACCCCTCCTGCAGCCCCTATATATTCAGTGGCCCTTTTTGTTTTTTGCCTTGGGTTTCTCTGCCCTCCACTTTTACTCATCTCCTTTCTGTCTTTTGCTTTTGTTTCCTTTTTTTTTCCCTCTGTCTCCCTGCATTGGTTCCCATCCCCCTGCCATATTAGTTTAACTCCTCCCCAACAGCACTAGCAAACACTCCCCCTAGGACGTTGGTTCCGGACATGCCCAGGTGCAGACCGTCCGGTTTGTACTGGTCCCACCTCCCCCAGAACCGGTTCCAATGCCCCAGGAATTTGAATCCCTCCCTGCTGCACCACTGCTCAAGCCACGTATTCATCTGAGCTATCCTGTGATTCCTACTCTGACTAGCACGTGGCACTGATAGCAATCCCAAGATTACTACTTTTGAGGTCCTACATTTTAATTTAGCTCCGAGCTCCTTAAATTCGTCTCGTAGGACCTCATCCCGTTTTTTACCAATATCGTTGGTACCAATGTGCACCACGACAACTGGCTGTTCACCCTCCCTTTTCAGAATGTCCTGCACCCGCTCCGAGACATCCTTGACCCTTGCACCAGGGAGGCAACATACCATCCTGGAGTCTCGGTTGCGGCCGCAGAAACGCCTATCTATTCCCCTTACAATCGAATCCCCTATCACTATCGCTCTCCCACTCTTTTTCCTGCCCTCCTGTGCAGCAGAGTCAGCCACGGTGCCATGAACTTGGCTGCTGCTGCCCTCCCCTGATGAGTCATGCCCCCCAACAGTACTCAAAGCGGTGTATCTGTTTTGCAGGGGGATGACCGCAGGGGACCCCTGCCCTACCTTCCTTGCACTACTCTTCCAGCTGGTCTTCCATTCCCTAGCTGGCTGTGGACCCTTCACCTGCAGTAAGACCAATGGGGAGAACAGCAGAAAGTAAGAGGGCAATCAATATGTTTTATTTGGGGTTGTTTTGTTCTTGTTTCTGTGATATATTCTCTATGAGATCACAAATGCATACTTACAAAATGGCTCCATACACAGGACCTTGTCAGGTGACCTAGTCACATGATACTTTTATTGTATTGTATTTTCAGCAATGGCTGCATTACTACAGTAGTCCACTAGGCGGAGCTATATTATTTTTTTAATTGTAAATATCAGTGATCAATCAATCCCTGATGTTTAAATGATTTATTACAGCAATATTAGTTTCTCCTTTTGCCTTGCACCTCCCAGGTTAATTCCTGAGATGAGGGGGTTGACTTATGAAGAAAGATTGAGCAAGTTGGGCCTATACGCTCACATTTGACAAGGTGCCACATAAGAGGTTACTGCACAAGATAAAAGTTCACGGGGTTTGGGGGTAATATATTAGCATGGATAGAGGATTGGCTAACTAACTGAAAACAGAGAGTCGGGATAAATGGTTCATTCTCGGGTTGGCAACCATAGAAACATAGAAACATAGAAAATAGGTGCAGGAGTAGGCCATTCGGCCCTTCTAGCCTGCACCGCCATTCAATGAGTTCATGGCTGAACATTCAACTTCAGTACCCCATTCCTGCTTTCTCGCCATACCCCTTGATCCCCCTAGCAGTAAGGACCTCATCTAACTCCTTTTTGAATATATTTAGTGAATTGGCCTCAACAACTTTCTGTGGTAGAGAATTCCACAGGTTCACCACTCTCTGGGTGAAGAAGTTCCTCCGCATCTCGGTCCTAAATGGCTTCCCCCTTATCCTTAGACTGTGACCCCTGGTTCTGGACTTCCCCAACATTGGGAACATTCTTCCTGCATCTAACCTGTCTAACCCCGTCAGAATTTTATATGTTTCTATGAGGTCCCCTCTCATTCTTCTGAACTCCAGTGAATACAAGCCCAGTTGATCCAGTCTTTCTTGATAGGTCAGTCCCGCCATCCCGGGAATCAGTCTGGTGAACCTTCGCTGCACTCCCTCAATAGCAAGAATGTCCTTCCTCAGGTTAGGAGACCAAAACTGTACACAATACTCCAGGTGTGGCCTCACCAATGCCCTGTACAACTGTAGCAACACCTCCCTGCCCCTGTACTCAAATCCCCTTGCTATGAAGGCCAACATGCCATTTGCTTTCTTAACCGCCTGCTGCACCTGCATGCCAACCTTCAATGACTGATGTACCATGACACCCAGGTCTCTTTGCACCTCCCCTTTTCCTAATCTGTCACCATTCAGATAATAGTCTGTCTCTCTGTTTTTACCACCAAAGTGGATAACCTCACATTTATCCACATTATACTTCATCTGCCATGCATTTGCCCACTCACCTAACCTATCCAAGTCGCTCTGCAGCCTCACAGCATCCTCCTCGCAGCTCACACTGCCACCCAACTTAGTGTCATCCGCAAATTTGGAGATACTACATTTAATCCCCTCATCTAAATCATTAATGTACAGTGTAAACAGCTGGGGCCCCAGCACAGAACCTTGCGGTACCCCACTAGTCACTGCCTGCCATTCTGAAAAGTACCCATTTACTCCTACTCTTTGCTTCCTGTCTGACAACCAGTTCTCAATCCATGTCAGTACACTACCCCCAATCCCATGTGCTCTAACTTTGCACATCAATCTCTTGTGTGGGACCTTGTCGAACGCCTTCTGAAAGTCCAAATATACCACATCAACTGGTTCTCCCTTATCCACTCTACTGGAAACATCCTCAAAAAATTCCAGAAGATTTGTCAAGCATGATTTCCCTTTCACAAATCCATGCTGACTTGGACCTATCATGTCACCTCTTTCCAAATGCACTGCTATGACATCCTTAATAATTGATTCCATCATTTTACCCACTACCGATGTCAGGCTGACCGGTCTATAATTCCCTGTTTTCTCTCTCCCTCCTTTTTTAAAAAGTGGGGTTACATTGGCTACCCTCCACTCCATAGGAACTGATCCAGAGTCAATGGAATGTTGGAAAATGACTGTCAACGCATCCACTATTTCCAAGGCCACCTCCTTAAGTACTCTGGGATGCAGTCCATCAGGCCCTGGGGATTTATCGGCCTTCAATCCCATCAATTTCCCCAACACAATTTCCCGGCTAATAAGGATTTCCCTCAGTTCCTCCTCCTTACTAGACCCCCCGACCCCTTTTATAACCGGAAGGTTGTTCGTGTCCTCCTTCGTGAATACCGAACCAAAGTACTTGTTCAATTGGTCCGCCATTTCTTTGTTCCCCGTTATGACTTCCCCTGATTCTGACTGCAGGGGACCAGTAACTAGTGGGGTGCCACAGGGATCAGTGCTGGGACACCAACTATTTACAATCTATATTAACGACTTGGAGGAAGGGACCGAGTGTAATGTAGCCAAGTTTGCTGATGATACAAAGATGGGAGAAAAAGCAATGTGTGAGGAGGACACAAAAAATCTGCAAAAGGACATAGACAGGCTAAGTAAGTGGGCAAAAATTTGATAGATGGAGTATAATGTTGGAAAGTGTGAGGTCATGCACTTTGGCAGAAAAAAAATCAAAGAGCAAGTTATTATTTAAATGGAGAAAGATTGCAAAGTGCTGCAGTACTGCGGGACCTGGGGATACTTGTGCATGAAACACAAAAGATTAGTATGCAGATACAGCAAGTGACCAGAAAGGCCAATGGAATCTTGGCCTGTATTATAAAAGTAGGGAAGTCTTGCTATAGTTGTACAGGGTATTGGTGAGGCCACACCTGGAATACTGCGTGCAGTTTTGGTTTCCATATTTACAAAAGGATATACTTGCTTTGGAGGCAGTTCAGAGAAGGTTCATAAGGTTGATTCCAGAGATGAGGGGGTTGACTTATGAGGAAAGGTTGAGTCGGTTGGGCGTCTACTCATTAGAATTCGAAGAATGAAAGGTGATCTTATCGAAATGTATAAGTTTATGAGGGGGCTTAATAAGGTGGATGCAGAGAGGATGTTTCCACTGATGGGGGAGACTAGAACTAGAGGGCATGATCTTAGAATAAGGGGCCGCCCATTTAAAACTGAGATGAGAAGGAATTTCTTCTCTCAGAGGGTCATGAATCTTTGGAATTCTCTGCCCCAGAGAGCTGTGGAGGCTGGGTCATTAAATGTATTTAAGGTTGAGACAGACTGATTTTTCAACGATAAGGGAGTGAAGGGTTATGGGGAGCGGGCGGGGAAGTGGAGCCGAGTCCATGATCAGATCAGCCATGATCTTATTGAATGGTGGAGCAGGCTCGAGGGGCTAATGGCCAACTCCTGCTTCTATTTCTTATGTTTCTTATGGTCTTGTGTTGATCACATCAGCCATGTAATCACTCCTGCACACGCTCACCAACCTCTCCTTTTATGCTCTTTCCCTGCCCCCCTTCTCCCTGTCTCTGCACTTTTTAAAAAGCTGTTAAAGCTCCAACATCTTCCCCATCTGATGAAAGGTCACTGACGTGCAACGTTTACTCTGTTTCTCTCTCCACAGGTGCTGCCCAACCACTGAGTGCTTTCGGCATTTCCTGTTTTTATCACTGCAATATCAATGCTTGTTTACACGTCACAGCAAGTGACTCGAAAACTAACTCCCTCGACAGCCCCAGGGAGACTTTGGTTCCAAAGAACCTGCTGGCAATCTAAGGGTTAATAAGATTCTGCTCAAACTGAGCACAGATTGGCTGCTGCGTTTCCCAAATTACATCAGTGACTACACTCCAAAAAAGTACTTCATTAGCTGTGAGGTGCCTTGGGACACCCCGAGGTCGAGAAAGTTGCTATAGAAATGCAAGTTCTTTCTTTTTTCTTGTCTCTGTTTATTTTCTATGTTTCTCTCACTCATTCCAAGGAGCTAAATTTAGCCCACTAAACGGCAGGCCTAGGGGATCAATTACACGGAAGCAGGGAGCAATTAGCAAATTCCGGTTCCTCTAATTATCAGAGAGGCTGTTGTACAAATGAAATAGAGGGGAGATGAGAAAAGTTCAGGAGAGTCAGAGTGAGCATGGGAAAGTAGAGAATGGGGAGAGCAACAGAAAGTAAGAGGGCGATCAATATGTTTTATTTGGGGTGGTTTTGTTCTTGTTTCTGTGATATATTCTCTACGAGGTCACAAATGCATACTTACAAAATGGCTCCATACACAGGACCTTGTCAGGTGACCTAGTCACATGATACTTTTATTGTATTTTCAGCAATGGCTGCATTACCACAATAGTCCACTAGGCGGAGTACTTCATCGGCTGTAAAACACTTTGGGACACCCCATGGTCATGAAAGGCGCTATAGAAATGCAAGTCTGTCTGTCTGACTTTCTTTCTATTTTTCTTTCTGGAGATTGTAGTGGATGCGATATGTTTCTGGAGATTGTCGTGGATATGATATGTTTTAAAGAACAAGCTAGCTGTTCTACATCGCCTTGGGTGACCTCGGGAGCTCTCAAGTGATTTATAGCCAATGAAGTATTTTTTGATGAGTAGCCACTGTTGTATTGCAGGAAACGCGGTGGTTAAATTGTGCACAGCAAGCAAACACAAACAGCAATGCGATAATGACCAGATAATCTGTTTTTTAGTGATGTTGGTTGAGGGATAAATATTGACCAGTTCTCCCTGGTGTCCTGGGCAATATTTACCCCTTAACCAACATCACCAAATTATCTGCTCATTATCACGTTGCTGTGTGTGGGAGCTTGCTGTGCGCAAATTGGCTGCCGCGTTTCCTACATTACAACAGTGACTGCACTTCAAAAGTACTTCATTAGGGTGAGCTGAGGTCATTAAAGGTATTATATAATTGCACGATGATTCTTTTACTAACTGGGAGCCAGTGTCAGAGAATCAGCTCAGTGATGTTCGAGAATGTCTGCTGTGGTTCCACATGGCTGTGGACCAGTCTCACACCATTGTCCCTGACATCACCTCCACCATTTGCTTTCTACTTTTCAACTCCCTGGGTCTGGTGGATTGGAAAAAGATGTGAACCAAAGTGTTATGTTTTAATGCTTGGGGGTCACCAGACAGAGGGCGCCGCGGTCGGAGGTCATCGGGCTGTATGCATGTGGCATGTGTGCTTGGTCACCTGTATATAAGTCTTTGTCACACTAGCACTCTCGGGCTGGAATAAAGATGGATCAGGTTGCACCTGAGTGAGTTTACAGTAACCAGACTCTTGAGTCACTATAATTGGCGACGAGGTAATTTAAGAACCTTCACATGCACAATGGGCATAGTTGGAATCCTGGAGAGATTCGTGGAGGGCGAGGATTGGTTGGATTTTATCGACCGCCTGGATCAGTATTTTGTGGCCAACGGCATGGAGGCAGAGGCTTACGCAGTTAAGTGCAGGGCAGTTCCCCTCACCGTTTGTGGTCCGAACATTTACGGCCTCATGAAGAATCTTCTCTCGCCTGTACGTCCGGCAGAAAAAGGGTCCGAGGAATTGTGTACGTTGGTGAGTCACCATCTGAAGCCACAAGAAGGGATCATCATATCACGCTACTGTTTCTACACGCATGTTCGTGCTGAGGGCCAGGACGTGTCGGGATTTGTCGCTGAGCCGTGTAAGTTCGGGAACATGCTGGAAGCCATGTTGCGTGATGTCTTTGTGATAGGCATCAGCCATGATGCGATCCTCAGGAAGCTGTTGGCTGCAGAGATGCTGGATTTGAAAAAGGCCACCGCGACTGCCCAGACATGCATGATGATGGATGATAATTTGAGGCAGATATCATCGACAAGTCGGAGTTCCACGGCAAGTACTGTAAACAAGATGGCGTCGTCTTCGGGCAGAGCTGCTTACACGAAACATGCCGCTGTTCAGAGCCCGCCAACTGGTTCGATCCAGATTTCACCCTCTTGGCATTGTGGGGGCAATCATCAGCCTCATCAGTGTTGGTTTAGACAATACTCATGCAATGGATGCTCAAAAGTGGGGCATCTTCACAGAATGTGTCTACAATGGAGCAAGCGTGGTGCGGCTCACCACGTGGTTGATGAGGACCAGTTCAGTGATGGCCCGGATACACAACCCGAGGAGGAAGTGAATGGACTGTATTCGTTCCTGAGCAAGAGCCAGCCGATAGTCGTTAATGTGAAGCTGAAAGGCGTGCCTGTATCAATGGAGCTGGACACGGGTGCGAGCCAATTGATATTGAGCCAAAGGACATTCGACAAGCTGTGGGACACTAAGGCTGCGAAACTGAAGCTGAGCCCAGTCAATGCCAGGTTGCGTACTTACACAAAGGAACTCGGCAGTGCAGCAATCGAGGTGTCATATGACGGTGTGGTTCACGAGCTACCATTATGGATCATCCCAGGTAATGGTCCAACACTGTTCGGCAGGAATTGGCTCGAGAAAATCAAGCTGAACTGGAATGATGTCAAGATGTTGTTCTCGGTGGATGATACTTCGTGTGCTCAAGTATTGAAAAAGTTTTCTTCTTTGTTTCCATAAGAACATAAGAATTAGGAACAGGAGTAGGCCATCTAGCCCCTTGAGCCTGCTCCGCCATTCAACAAGATCATGGCTGATCTGGCCGTGGACCCAGCTCCCCATAACCCTTAATTCCCTTATTGGTTAAAAATCTATCTGTGATTTGAATACATTCAATGAGCTAGCCTCAACTGCTTCCTTGGGCAGAGAATTCCACAGATTCACAATCCTCTGGGAGAAGAAATTCCTTCGCAACTCGGTTTTAAATTGGCTCCCTCATATTTTGAGGCTGTGCCCCCTAGTTCTCGTCTCCCTGACCAGTGGAAACAACCTCCCTGCCTCTATCTTGTCTATCCCTTTCATTATTTAAAATGTTTCTATAAGATCACCCCTCATCCTTCTGAACTCCAACGAGTAAAGACCCAGTTTACTCAATCTATCATCATAAGGTAACCCCCTCATCTCCGGAATCAGCCGAGTGAATCGTCTCTGTACCCCCTCCAAAGCTAGTATATCCTTCCTTAAGTAAAGTGACCAAAACTGCACGCAGTACTCCAGGTGCGGCCTCACCAATACTTTGTACAGTTGCAGCAGGACCTCCCTACTTTTGTACTCCATCCCTCTCGCAATGAAGGCCAACATTCCATTCGCCTTCCTGATTACCTGCTGCACCTGCAAACTGAACCGCAGCATGTTGTAATTTCTCCCCATTTAAATAATATTCCCTTTTACTGTTTTTTTTTCCCAAGGTGGATGACCTCACACTTTCCGACATTGTATTCCATCTGCCAAACCTTAGCCCATTTGCTTAACCTATCTAAATCTCTTTGCAGCCTCTCTGTGTCCTCTACACAACCCGCTTTCCCACTAATCTTTGTGTCATCTGCAAATTTTGTTACACTACATTCTGTCCCCTCTTCCAGGTCATCTATGTATATTGTAAACAGTTGTGGTCCCAGCACCGATCCCTGTGGCACACCACTAACCATCGATTTCTAGTCCGAAAAGGACCCATTTATCCCGACTCTCTGCTTTCTGTTAGCCAGCCAATTCTCGATCCATGCTAATACATTTCCTCTGACTCCGTGTACCTTTATCTTCTGCAGTAACCTTTTGTGTGGCACCTTATCGAATGCCTTTTGGAAATCTAAATACACCACATCCATCGGTACACCTCTATCCACCATGCTCGTTATATCCTCAAAGAATTCCAGTAAGTTAGTTAAACATGATTTCCCCTTCATGAATCCATGCTGTGTCTGCTTGATTGCAATATTCCTATCTAGATGTCCCGCTATTTCTTCCTTAATGATAGCTTCAAGCATTTTCCCCACTACAGATGTTAAACTGTTGAACCGGGCATTGGTAATTTTACAGGAGCCAAGTGCAGATTCACCTGGACTCCAATGCAAGGCCTGTCTATCACAAAGCTTGGTCTGTTCTGTATATGATTGGTTGAAATTGAGCTTGACAGACCCAACGTGAAGGGATCATATCACTGGTCGAGTTTAATGAGTGAGCCAGTCCCATTGTTTCTGTGTTGAAGAATGATGGCACTGTCAGGATTTGTGGAGACTACAAGGTTACGATTAACCGATTTTCGAAACAGGATAAGTATCCATTACCGAGGGCTGATAACCTGTTCGCCATGCTAGCTAGTGAAAAGTCATTCACGAAACTGGATCTGATGTCGGCCTATATGACCCAGGAGCTTGTCGACACCCATAAAGGACTGTTCTTCTACAACAGGTGTCCTTTTGGGATTTGTTCGGCTGCAGCCATATTTCTGAGGAATATGGAGAGTTTACTGAAGTCCGTTCCTAGAACTGTCGTGTTTCAAGATGACATTCTGGTCACAGGTTGCAACACTGTTGAACATCTGAACAATCTTGACGAAGTCCTGCAGCGTCTGGACAGAGTGGGACTTAGGCTGAAACGCTTGAAGTGTGTATTCATGGCACCTGAAGTCGAATTTCTTGGGAGAAAGATTGCTGCTGATGGCATCAGACCCACTGATTCGAAAGCCGAGGCCATCAAAAATGTACCCAGGCCTCAGAATGTGATGGAGCTGCGTTCGTTCCTTGGGCTACTTTGGTAATTTCTTACCCAGATTGAGCACTTTACTCGAGCCACTGCATGTGTTACTAAGAAAAGGCAACAACTGGGTCTGGGGTATGTCTCAAGATAGAGCCTTTGAGAAAGCCAAGAATCTGCTCTGTTCAAACAAGTTGCTTGTTCATTATGATCCGTGTAAGTGTCTTGTATTGGCCTGTGATGCTTCATCATATGGGGTTGGCTGTGTACTCCAACAAGCAAATGAATCGGGCAAGCTACAACCTGTTGCGTATGCTTCGAGAAGTCTGTCTAAAGTGGAAAGAGCTTACAGTATGGTAGAGAAAGAAGCTTTGGCCTCTATGTTTGGGGTAAAAAAAGAATGCACCAGTACCTGTTTGGTCTTCGTTTTGAACTAGAAATGGATCACAAGCCATTCATTTCATTGTTTGCGGAAAACAAAGGTATTAATACCAATGCATCATCCCGCATTCAAAGGTGGGCGCTGACATTGTCTGTCTATGATTACGTCATCCGTCATAGACCTGGTACTGAGAATTGTGCCGATGCACTGAGCCGTCTGCCCTTACCCACAACTGAGATGGAGATACCTCAACCTGCAGATCTACTGTTAGTAATGGATGCTTTTGAGAGTGAAGGACCCCCTGTCACTGCTCAACAAGTTAGGATCTGGACCAGCCATGACCCTATTTTGTCGGTTGCGAAACAGTGTGTACTCAGTGGTGATTGGTCTGTCATACCTATGGAGAAGCGTGAAGAGACCAAACCTTACAACCGTCGCAAGGATGAGCTGTCCATTCAGTCAGACTGTTTTCTGTGGGGTAATCGTATAATCATGCCGAAGAAAGGTTGAGAAAAATTTGAACGTGAACTTCATAGCACTCATCCTGGTATTGTCATGATGAAGTCCATTGTTGGGTCTCATGTATGGTGGCCTGGAATTGACTCTGATCTGGAATCATGCATGCATCAGTGCAATACTTGCATGCAGCTAAGTAAAGTACCAGCGGAATCTCCGCTGAGTCTTTGGTCGTGGCCATCTAAACCATGGTCGAGGATCTACATTAATTTTGCAGGCCCATTCCTCGGAAAGATGTTTTTTGTTGTAGTAGATACATATTCTAAAGTGGATAGAATGTGTTATTATATCATTCAGCACATCTACAGCTACCATTGAGAGCCTTCATATCATGTTTGCTACTCATGGTTTGCCTGATATTGTTGTGAGTGACGACGGATCTTGCTTCACAAGACTTGAGTTCCAGGAGTTCATGAAACTCAATGGCATCAGACATGTGAGATCAGCTCCATTCAAGCCTGCTTCTAATCGTCAAACAGAGCATGCCGTTCAAACGTTCAAGCAAAGTGTAACTCAGGGCTCACTGCAGCGACGTTTATCATCTATATTGCTCAGTTGTAGTTCAAGACCTCATACTCTTACTGGGGTTCCTGCTGAACTATTGATGAAGAGAAATTTCAAGACCAGGCTTTCTCTTGTTCATCCTGATTTGAATGATCGTGTTGAAAACAGACATCAAAGTCAGCAATGGTGTCATGATCGTGCTGCTGTGTCATGTGACATCTCGGTCAACGATCCGGTTTATGTACTGAACTATGGTCAAGGTCCAAAGTGGATCGCCGGTACTGTTACAGGCAAGGAGGGTAACAGAATGTTTATTGTCGTGCTCAAGAATGGACAAAACATGCAGGAAACACCTTGACCAGGTTAAACTGCGGCGCACGGATGAACTGGAACCGAGTGAGGAAGATGTAATCAGTGACCAACCAACCATTGTTCACTCATCAGACGACTCTGCTGACATTACTGACTCTGAACCTTCAGTCTCTGATGTGGTCATGACCTCCCATCAGATTGGCCACTCAGCCCTCAGTCTCAACAGATTTAGAACACTCACCCAGAGCCAAAGTTGAACTGAGACGATCAACTCATGAGAGAAAAGTCCCAGACCATCTTAATTTGTAAAAGGACTGTTGTTAAGATTTTAAATGGGGGATGTTGTTATGTATTAATGCTTGGGGTCACCAGACACCAGAGGGCGCCGCGGTCGGAGGTCATCGGGCTGTACGCATGTGGCATGTGTGCTTGGTCACCTGTATATAAGCTGGGTGTCTTTGTCACGCTGGCTCTCTCGGGCTGGAATAAAGATGGATCAGGTTGCACCTGAGTGAGTTTACAGTAACCAGACTCTTGAGTCATTACAGAAAGGGATTATTTTTGTTCATTCACGGAATGTGGGCATTGCTGACGTGGCCGGCATTTATTGCCCATCCCTAATTGCCCCTTGAGAAGGTGGTGGTGAGCCGCCTTCTTCAACCGCTGCAGTCCGTGTGGTGAAGGTGCTCCCACAGTGCTGTTCGGCTATAATTGGTGGAGTTTCTCCCTGGCACCAAGATTATGGTCCTCAGGGCTGTAGTGATACCCGCCCTCCTGTATGGTTCAGAGACGTGGACCATGTACAGCAAACACCTCAAATCGCTGGAGAAATACCACCAACGATGCCTCCTCAAGCTCCTGCAAATCCACTGGGAGGACAGACGCACCAACGTCAGTGTTCTCGATCAGGCCAACATCCTCAGCATCGAAGCACTGACCACACTCGACCAGCTCCGCTGGGCAGGCCACATTGTCCGCCTGCCCGACACTCAACTCCCAAAGTAAGCGCTCTACTCGGAACTCCTACACGGCAAGTGAGTCCCAGGTGGGCAGAGGAAACGTTACAAGGACACCCTCAAAGCCTCCCTGATAAAGTACAACATCCCCACTGACACCTGGGAGTCCCTGGCCAAAGACCACCCTAAGTGGAGGAAGAGCATCCGGGAGGGCGCTGAGCACCTCGAGTCTCATCGCCGAGAGCATGCAGAAAACAAGCGCAGGCAGCGGAAGGAGCGTGCGGCAAACCAGTCCCACCCTCCCCTTCACTCAACCACTGTCTGTCCCACCTGTGACAGAGTCTGTGGCTCTCGTATTGGACTGTTCAGCCACCTAAGGACTCATGTTAAGAGTGGAAGCAAGTCTTCCTCGATTCCGAGGGACTGCCTATGATGATGCTGGTGGATTTTCCCATTCCATGATATTTGGAACACACCAAGTACACCGAGTGAGGTCAGGATCAGCTCAGCTGTAATGTCAAGCCAAGATTATCCAACTGCAAGTAATAATGTAGCTGAGATAAGCAGAGAACACCAGCAACAATTATAGCAACAGCTTGTATTTATATAGCGCCTTTAACGTAGTGAAATGTCCCAAGGCGCTTCACAGGAGTGTTATGAGACAACATCACAAATTTGACATAAGGAGAAATTAGCACAGCTTGGTCAAAGAGGTGGGTTTTAAGGAGCGTCTTGAAGGAGGAAAGAGAGGTAGAGAGGCGGAGAGGTTTAGGGAGGGAGTTCCAGAGCTTGGGGCCCAGGCAACAGAAGGCACGGCCACCGATGATTGAGCGATTATCATCAGGGATGGTCAGGAGGGCAGAATTAGAGGAGCACAGAGATCTCAGGCGATTGTGGGGCTGGAGGAGATGACAGAGATCGGGAGACGTGAGGCCAGGGAGAAATTTGAACACAGGGATGAGAATTTTGAAAGAAGAGGACGAAATGGCACAAGAAATAAATTTCCATATCAAGCAGAGTTCCGTGCACCAGGAGTGGGTATTGGGAATACAGGACCAGGTATTGGGAATTCAGGGACATGTCCATGCTCCTGATATGCTCTCCCAGCATTCAGACCCTTACCCAAGATGTCTGCGCCCCTCTAATTCTTCTCCCTTGAGCATCGCTGATTGTACTCGCTCCACCATCGGAGGCCGTGCCTTCTGTTGCCAGCTAGAAATGAGAATTTGCCCCTCACTGGCCTTCTCCTTGCTCGCTTGCTTTTTCATGAGGCCAGTGTATTTTTTTCCTCGCGCTGTTAAAGCTTTAAGTATTAGGCAGTTACGCATAAGCAGATTACTCCAAATCATCAATTAATTTGTACGCCCGTTATCGGAAAACCATTCTTTATCAACTTGGCTTAATCAGTCATAATACCTTTTGTGAGTGAGAATGACAATTTAAAGATTTTAGCAGGAATGTAATTACAGTGCAGAGTGGAGAATTATTGAAATGTCATCTGGGAATTCAGTGAGACTGCATCCTTGTTCATTGGCATCTGGATACTGTGCTTTTGGGGTCTTAAGTATGTCTAAAGCATTTAAACGCATCCAAGCAATGATTGATTTAGACCTCAATTGGAGTTCAACTTTTATACAGCTTCCCTCCTCCAGCCTGACAACCCTCCGAGATCTCTGCGCTCCTCTAATTCTGGCCTCTTGTGCGTCCCCGATTTCCTTCGTTCCGCCATCGGTGGCAGTGCCTCCAGCTGCCTGGGCCCCGGGCTCTGGAACTCCCTCCCGAAACCTCTCCGCCTCACTTCCGCTTTCCTCCTTACGACGCTCGTTAAAACCTTTCTCTTCAATCACAGTTTTGGTCACCTGACCTAATATCTCCTTATGTGGCTTGGTGTCCAAGTTTGTTTGATAATCGCTGCTGTGAAAGGAAGGAAGACCTGCTTTTTCCAGGTGTAAGAGTTTGTAGGACATTCATTGGACAAGAGTTGGGCAAAAGCCCCAATCTCCGCCCGTAGATATCCTTCCTGTGGGGATGTGTGCGATAAAATCTGATTCTCGGCCATGCGCATTGCGCGGCAAGAACCAGCATTTGCGGGGCCTCTTCGGGTACATGCGCACATAGTACTCATCCAGCGAGGCCGCAATTTACAGCCCACTAAAACTCCAGCCACGATGAGGTATGCAGTTGTGAACCTGGTGGATGAACTGGTAATGTGTAGTGTGATTGTTAAACCTTTGTTAATAAACCAACTGGTTCTTAATAGCAATGTGTTGCTGTGAATTCTTAAGCAAAGAACCCATGAAGCGAATCCATGACAGCGGGGTTGTGTCTGTGTGTGGGCAAGCCTCAACATCCGAGCCAGCAAAAGATAACATTTATTTCGAGTGCTGCAGGACTTTACCCGTGGATTGAGAGTTGCTCTATAAACATGGACAGTGTGTGTGCCTGTAATTCATTCTGAGGAAACTGGAGACTAATGTAAACACTTCAAGGCACTGGTGTGCTTGAATGTCTTTTATGATCATCAGGGAACAGAAACAGAGCTAGTCTTTGGTGGGCAATCTACCCTCATAAAACAAGGACAGAAACACGTGGAGAGACTGGAGAAGCCGGGGTTATTCTCCTTGGAGCAGAGAAGGTTAGGAGGAGATTTGATCGAGGTGTTCAAAATCATGAGGGGGTTTGATAGAGTAAATCAGGAGAAACTTTCCAGGGACAGGAGGGTCGGTAACCAAAGGGACACGGATTTAAGGTAATTGGCAAAAGACCCAGAGGGAGAGATGAGGAGAATGTTTTTACGCAGCGAGTTGTTGTGATCGGGAACGCGCTGCCTGAAAGGGCAGTGGGAGCAGATTCAATAGTAACTTTCAAACGGGGATTGGATGACTATTTGAAGGGGAATGATTTGCCGGGCCGTGGGGAAAGAATAATTGTACTGTTGGCTCCTCAATAAGGAATGCATTCCGTATATCACAGTTCCGAGCATTTCGCCATCGGTCATCCAGGCTGAGGGGAGATCACTGAAGGGCTTCGACGACGGTCCAAAATGGCCTTCTAAATTTGAGAGGGGTTGCTGGTAGGTTGTTCATGTCGGCCTGGATCGGCCTGTCTTTGCTGGTATAGCGGTTGTATTCTCTGGAGACTGAATATTCACGGTGTAGGTATGGTGGGGCGATGTTTCCCAGCACGGGCAGCCAAGGTGTTGCTGTTAATTAAAGCGCACCAGTGATAATTCTCAGAGTAGGATATAGCCGGACATCAACAGATTGGACATACGGGACTGGATAACCATGGCGGAGAGCAGTACTCCGCTGTAGAGTACAACAGGGCGAGGAAAATATTAACAAATCAAAATACATCGCACCATCTCTTACTCTAATGGATTCAGGACGTCAACATTGTACAACTCCTCATATCCATCCCTTCCATAATCTACAAGCTTTTCCAACACAAGTATAGATTTGTCTAAGCACCACCTCTGGGTGCATTTAACCTTCTCTCCCCTTTTCAACTTGGTGGCTTCCCTCACTATTGTTACTTGGCCCTTCACCTAAGGAAAGAAAGACTTAGAAGACTTGCAATTCTATAGCACCTTTCGTGACTTCAGAAAGTCCCAAAGTGCTTTACTGCCAATAAAGTACCTTTTGGAATGTAGTCCCTGTTGTAATGTGGGAAACGCGGCAGCCAACTTGTGCACAGCAAGCTCCCACACACTGCAATATGATAATGACCAGATAATTTATGTTTAGTTATGTTGGTTGAGGGATAAAAATTGGCCCCAGGACATCGAGGAGAACTCCCCTGTTCTTCTTCGAAATATTGCCGTGGAATCTTTTATGTCCACCTGAGAGAGCAGACAGGGCCTCGATTTAACGTCTCAGTGAAGGTTAATGATGGACGAACGATCATGTGTCACCTGTCTGAAGGAAGCCTCGGGGGATGGGCAATGCACACTACAAGCGGCTTGGAATTGAAACAGGAAGAAGCATGTTGAAGGACATTCGAGTTGGCCAATCAGCAAAAGGATCAATCTACCTCTGGCCAAACACCTGGACACCTGGTTATCATGCAGGCACAGTTTGTTGGGAACTATAAAAGACGAGGAGAAAGGAACCTTCCCTCTCTTTCAAGCGGACTGCGTGAGGGAACTTTTGATAAGCCGGCAAGAAGAACCATTGAGTGGTATAAGCTAGGTCGAATTGATCACTCGACGGACTACACAAGCCAATAGGCATTAACCTTGTGAAGAGGCAAACATGACCAAGTAACTGGAGGGGAGGCTGCACAGTTATAGTAAGGAGTAGGATTCTGTATAACTGCAGTTAAACTGTCGAACTTAGAGCATAGAAGTTGCTTGTATTTATAGATGTATCTGAAATCGGTTAGCTAGAGAATTTGTAGTTTAGTTTGATAATTTTAAACCTGTACCCGGTAGTTTTGAATTAGGAACTTATCGTCAATTTTTATCTTTTTCATCAAGTCCATTGTACTGGAAAATCTCAGTGATCCTATATGTTTCGATGCTTGAAACCCGTAGGAAAAAGTCTTCCATCATCTGAAAGACTGCCCCTCCGACGATTCAACGCTCCCTCAGTATTACCCCTCGGACAGTGCAGCGCTCCCTCAGTACTGCCCCTCGGACAGTGCAGCGCTCCCTCAGTACTGCCCCTCAGACAGTATGGCACTCCGTAAGTATTGCCCCTCCACAATGCAGTGCTCCCTCAGAACTGCCCCTCCGACAGTGCAGCGCTCCCTCAGTACTGCCCCTCCGACAGTGCAGCACTCCCTCAGTACTGCCCCTCCAACAATGCAGCACTTCCTCAGTACTGCCCCTCCAACCATGTAGCACTCCCTCAGTACTGCCCCTCCGACAATGCAGCACTCCCTCAGTACTGCACCTCCGACAGTGCAGCGTTCCCTCAGTACTGCCCCTCCGACAGTGCAGCGCTCCCTCAGTACTTCCCCTCCGACAGTGCAGCGCTCCTCAGTACTGACCCTCCGACACTGTAGCACTCCCTCAGTACTGCCCCTCTGACAGTGCGGCACTCCCTCAGTACTGCCCCTCTGACAGTGCGGCACTCCCTCAGTGCTGCCCCTCTGACAGTGCGGCACTCCCTCAGCACTACCCCTCCAACAATGCAGCGCTCCCTCAGTACTGTCTCTCCGACAGTGCTGCACTCCCTCAGTACTGTGCCTTGGACAGTGCAGCACTCTCTCAGTACTGCCCCTCCGATAGTGCAGCGCTCCCTCAGTACTGCCCCTCCGACAGTGCAACACTCCCTCAGCACTGCCCCTCCGATAGTGCAGCACTCCCTCAGTACTGCCCCTCCGACAGTGCAGCACTCCCTCAGTACTGCCCCTCCGACAGTGCAGCACTCCCTCAGTACTGCCCCTCCGACAGTGCAGCACTCCCTCAGTACTACCCCTCCGACAGTGCGGCACTCCCTCAGTACTGCACTGGGAGTATCAGTCTCAATTCTGTGCTCAAGTCTCTGGGGTTGGGCTCAAAACCACAAACGTCCTGACTCAGAGACAAGCGTGAGCCACAGCCATTGCTGCTCGGTTACACAGTTACACTATATAATTGCAGTGCACAATTTCACAAGTTGCTTCATTATCTGTACAGCGCTTTGGGACATCCCAAGGATGAGGAGATCCTTGCCTTCCCTTTCCTTGCATTTCGAGCTGCTTGTTGACAAGGACCTCCTGTGGTGGTTCTAATGGGGCTCATTACAGCTTCACTACACACTCTTGTAGCGTGTCTGAAACCATCTGCTCAATCAAGGTGCAGCTACCAATAAATGCACAGAACACAAAAATATACATGGGCAGCGCCAGTGTTAGCAATCCGGTACTACTCAAAAGTCTGGTGTAAACACTGTGGCCCATCAGAAAGTAAGACTTGCATTTTTATAGCACCTTTCATGACCACCAGTCAACCCAATACACTTTTGGAGTGTAGTCACTGTTGTAATGTGGGAAACGTGGCAGCCAATTTGCGCACAGCAAGCTCCCACACACAGCAATGTGATAATGAGCAGATAATCTGTTTTAGTGATGTTGATTGAGGGATAAATATTGGCCCCGGGACACCGGGGAGAACTCCTCTGCTCTTCTTCAAAACAGTGCCATGGGATCTTTTGCATCCACCTGAGAGAGCAGACAGGGCCTCAGTTTAATATCTCATCCCAAAGATGGCACCTCCGACAGTGCAGCACTCCTTCAGATTTTTTGTGCTCAAGCCTCTGGAGTGGGATTTGGCTCCTGGCTTGGCAGCGAGAGTGCTGCCCACTGAGCCACAGCTGACACGGTTAACCAAGGCGGCAGGGTGAGCCTTTGGTCAGTGGTAGCATTCTTGCCTCAGTGTCATGAAGCTTGAGGTTTCAGATCCCACTCCGGACAATCCTGGAGATTAATCGGAATTCCATGGTTGACTTCCAGGCAGGGTACTTGTGTCTAGTGTGTGTAGGTGACCCCTGTCCTCATGGTACAGGAGCTGATAAAACCCTCGGAAGGAGCGTCCGTGTCACTGCCTGCCAGACTGTTGATCCATCCACACTATCAAATAATCCATTTTTGGTGAAGTTGCTTGAGGGATGAGAGGTAAATATTGTCCAGGATACTGGGAGAACTCTTCTGCTTTTCTTCAAATTCTCCAAGGGAAAATCAAACGAGAACAAAGCTGGTTGTTTTAGGTGCAGAGTTGCTCCTGGCAAAGGGCCCCCTTTCATTTGCCGCGTCTCAATGTTTGCGTCTGGGCTGGTGGGCAGAGCGAGATTGTGGCTGGTGGGAGGATAGACATGCAGTCAGTCTTCAATGATAGCTGTGTGGGAGCTCGCGGGTCGACGGAAATAGATAAACAGCAGGGGGTTGGAGGGAGATACAGTGGCTTTACAGAATGCCCTGTGCTTCAATTGCAAGTCCCATTAAAATCCCTGGCAGTCATTTTGAACACCTTCCCTACTGGGACGGCAGCCAGGTGTGACAACTTTTAAATGAGTACGCCTCGATTGCAGCAACTCTCTCGCCGAGTCTCGCAAACCATCTGCTTGATCAGATGTTGTGCACTGCTGCCACAGCTGCCCACTGCTAGGTTCAGCAATCAATAAACACATTCCATTTCCTACTCAGGGCTCGCTCGTTGTCAACCTTCATCAACTGAAACCTGGCTGGAATGCCTTTTAAAAAAAATATATATATATACAGGATGTCTCAGAGAGGACACGGAGGAGATTTACTGGAATGGCATCAGGAATGCGGGACTTCAGCTCCCACGTTCTACCTGACCGGAGCTGATACAAAACTCAGCTGCCCCGTGTCCGAACTCGCACCCAGTCCCGCTCACCCATCACCCCCTGTGCTCACTGCCCCGTGTCCTAACTCGCACCCAGTCCCGCTCACCCATCACCCCCTGTGCTCACTGCCCCGTGTCCTAACTCGCACCAAGTCCCGCTCACCCATCACCCCCTGTGCTCACTGCCCCATGTCCTAACTCGCACCGAGTCCCACTCACCCATCACCCGCTGTGCTCGCTGACCCGTGTCTTAACTCACACCGGGTCCCTCTCACCCATCATCCTCTGTGCTCGCTGCCCCGTGTCCTAACTCGCACCAAGTCCCGCTCACCCAACACCCTCTGTGCCCCGTGTCCTAACTCGCACCGAGTCCCGCTCACCCTTCACCCCCTGTGCTGCGTGTCCTAACTCGCACCAAGTCTCACTCACCCATCACCCGCTGTGCTCGCTGCCCCGTGTCCTAACTCACACCGGGTCCCTCTCACCCATCATCCTCTGTGCTCGCTGCCCCGTGTCCTAACTCGCACCAAGTCCCGCTCACCCATCATCCCCTGTGCCGCGTGTCCTAACTCGCACCAAGTCTCACTCACCCATCACCCCCTGTACTCACTGCCCCGTGTCCTAACTCGCACCAAGTCTCACTCACCCATCACCCCCTGTGCTCACTGCCCCGTGTCCTAACTTACACCGAGTCCCGCTCACATCACCCCCTGTGCTCGCTGCCCCGTGTCCTAACTCGCACCGAGTTCTGCTCACCCATCATCCCTTGTGCTCGCTGACCCGTGTCCTAACTCGCACCAAGTCCTGCTCACCCATCACCCGCTGTGCTCACTGTCCCGTGTCCTAACTCACACCGAGTCCCGCTCACACATCATCCCCTGTGCTCGCTGACCCGTGTCCTAACTCGCACCGAGTCCCGCTCACCCATCACCCCCTGTGCTCGCTGCCCCGTGTCCTAACTCGCACCAAGTCTCACTCACCCATCACCCCCTGTGCTCACTGACCTATGTTGGCTTCGGGTTAAGCAAGGTCTCAAGTTCCAAATTCTCATCCTTGTTTACAAATCCCTCTATGGCCTCGCCCCTCCCTATCTCTGTAATCTCCTCCAGTCCCACAACCCCCCGAGATCTCTGTGCTCCTCTAATTCTGCCCTCTTGCGCATCCCCAATTTTAATCATTCCACCATCGGTGGCCGTACCTTCTGTTGCCTGGGCCCCAAGCTCTGCAACTCCCTCTCTAAACGTCTCCGCCTCTCTACCTCTCTTTCCTCCTTCAAGGCGCTCCTTAAATCCTACCTCTTTGACCGAGCTTTTGGTCATCTGTCATAAATTCTTCTTATGTGGCTCGGTGTCAAATTTATTTTTTGTCTTATAACACTCCTGTCAAGCGCCTTGGGATGTTTTACTTTGTTAAAGGTGCTATATAAATACACGTTGTTGTTGTTACGTGGAGAGACTGGAGAAGCTGGGGTTGTTCTCCTTGGAGCAGAGAAGGTTAAGGAGAGATTTGATCGAGGTGTTCAGAATCATAAAGGGGTTTGATAGAGTGAATCAGGAGAACCTGTTCCCAGGGGCAGGAGGGTGGGTAACCGGAGGGACACGGATTGAAGGTAATTGGCAAAAGAACCCGAGGGGGAGATGGGGAGAATGTTTTTACGCAGCGAGTTGTGATCGGGAACGCGCTGCCTGAAAGGAGCAGATTCAATAGTGACTTTCAATTTGGATAAATACTTAAAAGGGAAAATGTGCAGGACTATGGGGGAAAGAGCGGGGGGGAGTGGGACTGATTGGATCGCTTTTTCGGAGAGCCAGCACAGGCTCGATGGGCCGAATGGCCTCCTCCTGTGCTCTAAGATTCTATATATATGTACACAGTACATCACTGGACCATTTCTTTGATGCATGTCTGTGAGGTCCGAACTTGGAGCATACTTTCAAATATATGCGTGCACAGGAAATGAAACAAGTGATCTGCTAACCATGTCAACGCCTCTCCACCTCACACTCCTCCTTTCAGTCGCTTTTTAAAACCATCCTCTTTGCCAAGTTTTGGTCACCTGTTCAAATATCCCCTTATGTGGCTCGGTGTCAAATTTTTGTCTGATAACGCTCCTGTGAAGCGCCTCCTGTGTCGTTTTATAATGTTAAAGGCGCTATATAAATACAGGTTGTTGATGTTGCTGTTGTTGTTGTTTCGACCAGGCCAACATCCCCAGCATCGAAGCACTGACCACACTCGACCAGCTCCGCTGGGCAGGCCACATTGTTCGCATGCCCGACACGAGACTCCCAAAGCAAGCGCTCTACTCGGAACTCCGACACGGCAAGTGAGCTCCAGGTGGGCAGAGGAAACATTATAAGGACACCCTCAAAGCCTCCCTGATAAACTGCAACATCCCCACTGACACCTGGGAGTCCCTGGCCAAAGACCGCCCTAAGTGGAGGAAGTGCATCTGGGAGGGCACTGGCTACCTCGAGTCTCGTCGCCGAGAGCATGCAGAAACCAAGCGCAGGCAGCGGAAGGAGCGTGCGGCAAACCAGTCCCACCCTCCCCTTCCCTCAACCACTGTCTGTCCCACCTGTGACAGAGACTGTAATTCCCGTATCAGACTGTTCAGTCACCTGAGAACTCACTTTTAGAGTGGAAGCAAGTCTTCCTCGACTCCGAGGGACTGCCTATGATGATGACGATGATGTTTGATTAATACTACTGTTGTCTTTGTGCCCCCACCCCCCGCCCCTCCTCACCCCTTCGGAAGACGATAGCTGGTTTAGCTCTCATGTATTAACAGTATCTCACCTGCAGCATCCCACACATTGAAGGGAACAATGTTGGAATGTGTTTTTGTAAATGAGATTCTTTGTGTGCCTGTAAAAGTGCTGAGAATAGATCGCGTGGAATTGCTGGATTGGGAGCGGAGAGATGACGCACATCCCAATTCCATTCTATTCTATAGGTTGTACAGTTAGCGTTATTTAAGAAAGACTCACATTTCTACAGCGCTTTCACGATCACCGGACTTCCCAAAGCGCTTCACAGCCAATGAAGTATTTTTGGAGTAAATTGTTAAATTGAATTTATCAAATCTGGTCATTTACAGACTAATAATATAAGAACATAAGAAATAGGAGCAGGATTAGGCCATTTGGCCCCTTGAGCCTGCTCTGCCATTCAATGAGATCATGGCTGATCTGATCATGGACTCAGCTCCACTTCCCCGCCCGCTCCCCATAACCCCTTATCGCTTAAGAAACTGTCTATTTCTGTCTTAAATATATTCAATGTCCCGGCTTCCTCAGCTCTCTGAGGCAGCGAATTCTACAGATTTGCGACCCTCTGAGAGAAGAAATTTCTCCTCATCTCAGTTTTAAATGGGTGGCCCCTTATTCTAAGATCATGCCCCCTAGTTCTAGTCTCCCCCATCAGTGGAAACATCCTCTCTGCATCCACCTTATCAAGTTCCCTCATAATCTTATACGTTTCAATAGATCACCTCTCATTCTTCTGAATTCCAATGAGTAGAGGCCCAACCTACTCAACCTTTCCTCATAAGTCAACCCCCTCATCCTCGGAATCAACCGAGTGAACCTTCTCTGAACTGCCTCCAAAGCAAGTATATCCTTTCGTAAATATGGAAACCAAAAACTGCACGCAGTATTCTAGGTGTGGCCTCACCAATACCCTGTATAACTGTAGCAAGACTTCCCTGCTTTTATACTCCATCCCCTTTGCAATAAAGGCCAAGATACCATTTGCCTTCCTGATCACTTGCTGAACCTGTATACTATCCTTTTGTGGACAGGGAAAAACGCTGCATAAACTGGTTTATTTATTTACAAAGGACCCGTGTCTGAAGATAATTTGATAACAATGCACTTATGCATTTATAAAGAATACATTAATACAGAATGGATTTAGCAAGAAACAAAGAAAAGACTTGCATTTATATAGCACCTTTCACGATCATCAGACATGCAAAGTGCTTTACAGCCAATGAAATGTTTTTTGAGGTGTGGACACTGTTGTAATGTGGGAAACGCGGCAGCCGATTTGCGCACAGCAAGCTCCCACACACAGCAATATGATAATGACCAGATAATCTGTTTTTATTATGTTGATTGAGGGACACCGGGGAGAACTCCCCCGCTCTTCTTCGAAACGGTGCCCATGGGATAATTTACGTCTACCTGAGAGAGCACACAGGACCTCGTTTTAACATCTCATCCGAAAGACAGCACCTCCGACAGTGCCACAGTGCCACAGTGCGTCCCTGCCTCTCCCTCAGCACTGCACTGGGAGTGTCAGCCTAGATTTCTGTGCTTAAGTCTCTGAGAGTGGAACTTGAACCCACAACCTTCCGATTCAAAGGCGAGAGTGCTGCCAACTGAGCCACAGCTGACATCTTTAATCATAGTATAATATTTGACACACCTCAGGATCAGCTAGGATATATCTTAAATTGCGTAGCCCATCGCTAGCAAATAACCGCACCTCAGGAAGGATATATCGACCTTGGAGAGACAACAGCGCAGAGTCACCAGAATGGTACCGGGGCAGAAGGGTTAAATTAGGAGGACAGGTTGTGTAGACTAGGCTGGTATTCCCTCGAGTATAGATGCTTAAGTGGTGATCTATTTGAGGTGTTTAAGATGAATGAAGGATTAATAGGGTAGATATAGAGAAACTATTCCCTCTGGTGGAGGAGTCCTTAAAATCAGAGCCAGGCCGTTCAGGGTGATGTCAGGAAGCATTTCTTCACATAAAGGGCAGTGGGAATCGGGAACTCTCTCCCCCAAAAAACTGTTGAGGCTGTATGGAGTGGGGGTCAATTGGAAAATTCTAGATCTTTTTTGGGTAAGGGTATTAAGGGTCACATAACCAAGACGGGTAGATGGAGTTAAGATACAGATCAGCCATGATCTAATTGAATGGCGGAATAGGCTCAAGGGGCTTTCAGTTCAGCAGGACCTACTATCTGACAGTTGCATTCTCATGCCAATGGAGGTGCTAATTACCCATAGTGCAGAGCACCAGTGAATAAGGTCTACCTGTACCTCTGCTCTGCTCAGAGCAATGGGGAATATTGATGGAGGGGACACCCAAGATGCTGCTTGGCCTCATTTGGGCTGAAATTCCTGTGCTATTTTTAGCGCACTGGCTAACATGGTCCTTGCAAAACACCTGCGTGTGTTATTGTGAAAGAAAGAAAGACTTGCATTTATATAGCGCCTTTCTCGATCACTGGTTGTCTCAAAGCGCTTTACAACCAATTAAGCACTTTAGGACTGTAGTCATTGTTGTAATGTGGGAAACATGACAGCCAATTTGTGCACAGCCAGCTCTCACACACAACATACTGGTAATGACCAGATAATCTCATGCGAAAGACAACACTTCCAACAGTGCAGCACTCCCTCAGCACTGCACTGGGAGTGTCAGACTAGATTTATGTGCTCAAGTCCCTGGAGTGGACCTTGAACCCACAACCTTCTGACTCAGAGACGAGTGTGCTGCCCACTGAGCCACAGCGGACCGTGTCAAGCCATGTATTTTGAAAAGAGACTGCACAGGAATTGGATGACAATTGTACGGAAGCGAGACAGGTGGATGAAGTTAAGATACAGATCAGCCACGATCTGATTGAATGGCGACACAGGCTCGAGGGGCTGAATGGCCTGCTCCCGTTCCTGTGCCCCCGTTAAGCAGTAACTCTGCACACGTGGAATCCAGGCTCCAGCCTCCTCACAACAGCTCCTCTCGGTGCAGCAGGCGGAGAACAGCAGGGAGTGAAATCTGTCTTGAGCAACACTACGAATCAACAACCTGTTTACTGCCCTCGGACCCTCACCCAAGATACATTTCACCTTCAGAAAAATACACCAGTTCTCCAGGCTAGAATAACAAATCTATTTATTGAAATTTAAACCAATGCCATAAACTAAAATACTAAATATCGTGCAGCCCAGTAAAAATCTATAACTATTATTCTCCGGGTATGGTAAGTGCAATTACTGCAGTGCTGGAGCAGAATCCCAGGGGGCCTGTCAGGCTAACTCCCAGCATTGCAAATTGTCAAATTGAATTCAACAAATCTGGTCATTTACAGACAGAAAAACGCTGAACCAACTGGTTTATTTATTTACAAAGGACCCGTGTATGAAGATAATTTGAGAACAATGCACATGCATTTATAAAGAATACGTTAATAGAGAATGGATTTAGCAAGAAACAAAGAAAAGACTTGTATTTCTACAGCACCTTCACGCGACCACCAGACATGCCAAAGCGTTTTACAGCAAACAAAATGCTTTTGGAGTATAGTCACTGTTGGGGGCAATGACTCATCAGGGGAGGGCAGCAGCAGCCAAGTTCATGGCACCGTGGCTGGCTCTGCTGCACAGGAGGGCAGGAAAAAGAGTGGGAGAGCGATAGTGATAGGGGATTCGATTGTAAGGGGAATAGATAGGCGTTTCTGCGGCCGCAACCGAGACTCCAGGATGGAATGTTGCCTCCCTGGTGCAAGGGTCAAGGATGTCTCAGAGCGGGTGCAGGACATTCAAAAAAGGGAGGGTGAACAGCCAGTTGTCATGGTGCATATAGCTACCAACGATATAGGTAAAAAACAGGATGAGGACCCCTACGAGACGAATTAGAGAGCTAGGATTTAAATTAAAAAGTAGACCTCAAAAGTAGTAATCTCAGGATTGCTACCAGTGCCACGTGCTAGTCAGAGTAGGAATCGCAGGATAGCTCAGATGAATACGTGGCTTGAGCAGTGGTGCAGCAGGGAGGGATTCAAATTCCTGGGGCATTGGAACCGGTTCTGGGGGAGGTGGGACCAGTACAAACCGGATGGTCTGCACCTGGGCAGGACTGGAACCAATGTCATCGGGGGAGTGTTTGCTAGTGCTGTTTGGGAGTAGTTAAACTAATATGGCAGGGGAATGGGAACCTATGCAGGGAGACAGAGGGAAATAAAATGGAGTCAGAAGCAAAACATAGAAAGGAGAATAGTAAAAGTGGAGGGCAGAGAAACCCAAGGCAAAAATCAAAAAGGGCCGCTTTACAGCAAAATTCTAAAGGAACAAAGTGTGTTAAAAAGACAAGCCTGAAGGTTCTGTGCTTCAATGCGAGGAGTATTCGGAGTAAGGTGGACGAATTAACTGCGCAGATAGCAGTTAACGGATACGATGTGATTGGCATCACGGAGACATGGCTCCAGGGTGACCAAGGCTGGGAACTCAACATCCAGGGGTATTCAGCATTTAGGAAGGATAGACAGAGAGGAAAAGGAGGCGGTGTGTCGTTGCTGGTTAAAGAGGAAATTAATGCAATTGTAAGGAAGTACATTAGCTTGGATGATGTGGAATCGGTATGGGTGGAGCTACGGAATATCAAAGGGAAGAAAACGCTAGTGGGAGTTGTGTACAGACCACCAAACAGTAGTAGTGATGTTGGGGACAGCATCAAACAAGAAATAAGGGATGTATGCAATAAAGGTACAGCAGTAATCATGGGCGAGTTTAGTCTACATATTGATTGGGCTAACCTAACTGGTAGCAATGCGGTGGAGGAGGATTTCCTGGGGTGTATTAGGGATGGCTTTCGAGACCAATATGTCAAGGAACCAACCAGGGAGCTAGCCATCCTAGACTGGGTGATGTGTAATGAGAAGGGACTAATTAGCAATCTTGTTGTGCGAGGACCCTTGGGGAAGAGTGACCATAATATGGTAGAATTCTTTGTTAAGATGGAGAGTAACACAGTTAATTAAGAAACTAGGGTCCTGATCTTAAGGAAAGATAACTTTGATGGTTTGAGGCGTGGATTGGCTAGAATAGACTGGCAAATGATACTTAAAGGGTTGACAGTGGATAGGCAATGGCAAACATTTAAAGATCATATGGATGAACTTCAACAATTGTACATCCCTGTCTGGAGTAAAAATAAAACAGGGAAGGTGGCTCAACCGTGGCTAACAAGGGAAATTAAGGAAGAGGCATATAAATTGGCCAGAAAAAGCAGCAAACCGGAGGACTGGGAGAAATTTAGAATTCAGCAGAGGAGGACAAAGGGTTTAATTAAGAAGGGGAAAATAGAGTACGAGAGGAACCTTGCCGGAAACGTAAAAACTGACTGCAAAAGATTCTATAGATATGTGAAGAGAAAAAGATTAGTGAAGACAAACGTAGGTCGCCTGCAGTCGGATTTGGGTGAATTTATAATGGGGAACAAAGAAATGGCAGACCAATTGAACAAGTACTTCGGTTCTGTCTTCACAAAGGAGGACACAAATAACCTTCCGAAAGTACTAGGGGGCAGAGGGTCGAGTGAGAAGGAGGAACTGAAGGATATCCTTATTAGACGCGAAATAGTGACAGGGAAATTGACGGGATTGAAGGCCGCTAAATCCCCAGGGCCAGATAGTCTACATCCCAGAGTACTTAAGAAAGTGGCCCTAGAAATAGTGGATGCATTAGAACATAAGAACATAAGAATTAGGAACAGGAGTAGGCCATCCAGCCCCTCGAGCCTGCTCCGCCATTCAATAAGATCATGACTGATCTTGCCGTGGACTCAGCTCCGCTTACCCCCCCGCTCCCCGTAACCCTTAATTCCCTTATTGGTTAAAAATCTATCTATCTGACTTGAATACATTCAATGAGCTAGCCTCAACTGCTTCCTTGGGCAGAGAATTCCACAGATTCACAACCCTCTGGGAGAAGAAATTTCCTCTCATCTCGGTTTTAAATTGGCTCCCCCGTATTTTGAGGCTGTGCCCCCTAGTTCTAGTCTCCCCGACCAGTGGAAACAACCTCCCTGCCTCTATCTTGTCTATCCCTTTCATTATTTTAAATGTTTCTATAAGATCACCCCTCATTCTTCTGAACTCCAACGAGTAAAGACCCAGTCTACTCAATCTATCATCATAAGGTAACCCCTCATCTCCGGAATCAGCCTAGTGAATCATCTCTGTACCCCCTCCAAAGCTAGTATATCCTTCCTTAAGTAAGGTGACCAAAACTGCACGCAGTACTCCAGGTGCGGCCTCACCAATACCCTATACAGTTGCAGCAAGACCTCCCTGCTTTTGTACTCCATCCCTCTCGCAATGAAGGCCAACATTCAATTCGCCTTCCTGATTACCTGCTGCACCTGGAAACTAACTTTTTGGGATTCATGCACAAGGACCCCCAGGTCCCTCTGCACCGCAGCATGTTGTAATTTCTCCCCATTCAAATAATATTCCCTTTTGCTGTTTCTTTTTCCAAGGTGCATTGGTGATCATTTTCCAACAGTCTATCAACTCTGGATCAGTTCCTATGGACTGGAGGGTAGCTAAGGTAACACCACTTTTTAAAAAAGGAGGGAGAGAGAAAATGGGTAATTATAGACCGGTTATCCTGACATCAGTAGTGGGGAAAATGTTGGAATCAATCATTAAGGATGAAATAGCAGTGCATTTGGAAAGCAGTGACAGGATCGGTCCAAGTCAGCATGGATTTATGAAAGGGAAATCATGCTTGACGAATCTTCTGGAATTTTTTGAGGATGTGACTCGCAGAGAGGACAAGGGAGAACCAGTGGATGTGGTGTATTTGGACTTTCAAAAGTCTTTGACATGGTCCCACACAAGAGATTGTTGTGCAAAATCAAAGCACATGGCATTGGGGGTAATGTACTGACGTGGACAGAGAACTGGTTGGCAGACAGGAAGCAGAGAGTCGGGATAAACGGGTCCTTTTCAGAATGGCAGGCAGTGACTATTGGAGTGCCGCAGGGCTCAGTGCTGGGACCCCAGCTCTTTACAATATACATTAACGATTTAGATGAAGGAATTGAGTGTAATATCTCCAAGTTTGCTGATGACACTAAACTGGGTGGCGGTGTGAGCTGTGAGGAGGATGCTAAGAGGCTGCAGGGTGACTTGGACAGGTTAGGCGAGTGGGCAAATACATGGCAGATGCAGTATAATGTGGATAAATGTGAGGTTATCCATTTTGGGGGCAAAAACACAAAGGCAGAATATTATCTGAATGGCAGCAGATTAGGAAAAGGGGAGGTGCAACGAGACCTGGGTGTCATGGTTCATCAGGTACAGCAGGCGGTGTAGAAGGCAAATGGTATGTTGGCTTTCATAGCTAGGGGATTTGAGTATAGGAGCAGGGAGGTCTTACTGCAGTTGTACAGGGCCTTGGTGAAGCCTCACCTGGAATATTGTGTTCAGTTTTGGTCTCCTAATCTAAGGAAGGACGTTCTTGCTATTGAGGGAGTGCAGCGAAGGTTCCCCAGACTGATTCCAGGGATGGCTGGACTGACATATGAGGAGAGACTGGATCAACTGGGCCTTTATTCACTGGAGTTTAGAAGGATGAGAAGGGATCTCATAGAAACGTATAAGATTCTGACCGGACTGGACAGGTTAGATGCGGGAAGAATGTTCCTGATGTTGGGGAAGTCCAGAACCAGGGGACATAGTCTTAGGATAAGGGGTAGGCCATTTCAGACTGAGATGAGGAGAAACTTCTTCACTCGGAGAGTTGTTAACCTGTGGAATTCCCTGCCGCAGAGAGTTGTTGATGCCAGTTCATTGGATATATTCAAGAGGGTGTTAGATGTGGCCCTTACGGCTAAAGGGATCAAGGGGTATGGAGAGAAAGCAGGAAAGGGGTACTGAGGGAATGATCAGCCATGATCTTATTGAATGGTGGTGCAGGCTCGAAGGGCCGAATGGCATACTCCTGCACCTATTTTCTATGTTTCTATGTAACATAGGAAACGCGGCAGCCAATTTGCGCACAGCAAGCTCCCACAAACAGCAATGTGATAATGACCAGATAATGTTTTTTTCAGTGCTGCTGTTTGAGGGATAAATATTGGCCCAGAACACCGGGGATAACTCCCCTGCTCTTCTTTGAAATAGTGCCATGGGATCTTTTACACCCACCTGAAAGAGCTGACGGGGCCTCGGTTTAACATTTCATCCAAAGGATCACAAACAGTGATCAATTTATGGAAACCTCCAGGTTGTACAGTAAAGAGGAAAACACTGGAATTATTTACAAAGCAACTGATGCTACAATGGGGGCGGGGGCGGAGGGGTGGAGAAAGGTCAGGGGGCTGAATTTTCCGGTGATGTCTGCCTCTGTTTTTGCCCCTGTAGGGCAGCAATGGTGGCGGTGAGGTCTTCTGGGCGGGAGGTGAACTTCCAGGGGTTTTCGGAGCTGGTTTTGCGGGGGGCACGGAGCAGTACTGACCGGTGGTTGTGACACCGGCTCGCTGTTGGACTCCTGCCCGACCTGTATGTCCCGTAACGGCAGTCCGACCTATGCCGACTGCAGTGGGATAAGTAATGTCCACCTCAGGTAAGTGCGATTGTTGTTTATTTATTGTTTGCCATTTATGTTGTGGTGGCGTGGGCTATGGATTGGGAATGTGTTTGGTGGTTTTTTTCAATTTATTGTCCCTTGCCCAGCCGGCCTAGCGCCCTGAGAGAGGTGTGTAACGCCTCCCCTAGTGCCCCACCCATACTCAGGGCCCCGCCCCACACTCAGGCCCCGCCCACACTCAGGGCCCGCCCCACACTCAGGACCCCGCCCACACTCAGGGCCCCACCCCACACAGGGCTCCGCCCACACTCAGGGCCCCACCCCACACTGGGCCCCGCACACACTCAGGCCCCGCCCACACTCAGGGCCCCGCCCCACACTCAGGGCCCCGCCCCCGCTTCACACTCAGACCCCGTCCCTGACCCACACTCAGGCCCCGCCCCACACTCAGGGCCCCGCCCCCGCTTCACACTCAGACCCCGTCCCTGACCCACACTCAGGCCCCGCCCCACACACAGGGCCCCGCCCCACACACAGGCCCCGCCCCACACTCAGGGCCCCCCACACTCAGGGACCCGCCCCTGCCCCACACAAAGTGCCACGCCCCTGCGCCACACTGAGGCCCCGCTCCTGCCCCACAATCAGGCCCCGCCCTACACTCAGGGCCCCACTCCTGCCCCGCAATCAGGGCCCCGCCCCTGCCCCACAATCAGGCCCCACCCCACACTCAGGGCTCCACCCCTGCCCCGCAATCAGGGCCCCGCCCCTGCCCCACAATCAGGCCCTGCCCCACACTGAGGCCCCGCCCCTGCCCCACACTCAGGCCCCGCCCTACACTCAGGGCCCCACCCCACACTCAAGGCCCTGCCCCCGCCCCAAACTCAGGGCCCTGCCCCTGCCCCACACTCAGGCCCCGCCCCTGCCCCACACTCAGGCCCCGCCCCTGCCCCACACTCAGGCCCCGCCCCACACCCAGGGCCCCACCCCACACTCAGAGCCCAGCTGCCCCATGTTACTGACTGAGACGTAAACTGTTCCCGGGCACAAACCTTACCGCCCCGCCGCCATTACTGCCCCGAAATGAGCAGAACCGAAAATCCAGGCCAAAGTCTCTCTGTAATGATCTTGCGATCTTGTGAAACCAACCCAGACTGCAATCTGATCAACGAGCTCAGCAGCGCGTGGTGATGGGAACCCCCTGTGTTTCCGAGTTTCCTGCTCAGTTGTAAGTTGGGTATGGACGGGGAAGTGGAGTTGAGGCCAAGATGTAGAAAGATGATGCACTCACTTCATTCAGACAGGCCGCTGGCGGTATCTGGAAGCAATGGATGGTCCTACCAGCCCCATCCGCTGGAGCAAGGTGCCAGCAATTGAAAGTGTTCATGTTTGCCAAATGCAGTCATTTGTAACATTCGCCAATCTGATGTTAACGGGCGCTGACACTGAAACAAAATATTTATTTAACACCAACTGACAAGATTTTTCTGACGCTTTTCTCGGACTCGATATTATTACCTCCAGACTCGACCCGTCGAAGGCTCAACTGTGGCTCAGTGGGCAGCACACTCACCTCTGAGCGCAAAGGTTGTGGGTTCAAGTCCCACTCCAGAGACTTGAGCACAATAAATCTAGACTGACACTCCCAGTGCAGTATTGAGGGAGCACCGCACTGTCAGAGGGGCGGTACTGAGGGAGCCCCGCACTGTCAGAGGGGCGGTACTGAGGGAGTCCCGCACTGGCAGAGGGGCAGTACTGAGGGAGCCCCGCACTGGCAGAGGGGCAGTACTGAGGGAGCCCCGCACTGTCAGAGGGGCGGTACTGAGGGAGCCCCGCACTGTCAGAGGGGCGGTACTGAGGGAGCCCCGCACTGGCAGAGGGGCGGTACTGAGGGAGCCCCGCACTGGCAGAGGGGCGGTACTGAGGGAGCCCCGCACTGGCAGAGGGGCAGTACTGAGGGAGCCCCGCACTGGCAGAGGGGCAGTACTGAGGGAGCCCCGCACTGGCAGAGGGGCAGTACTGAGGGAGCCCCGCACTGGCAGAGGGGCAGTACTGAGGGAGCCCCGCACTGGCAGAGGGGCAGTACTGAGGAAGGGCCGCACTGTCGGAGATGCTATCTTTTGGATGAGACATTAAACCGAGGCTCCATCTGCTCTCTCAGGTCGATGTAAAAGATCCCATGACCACTATTTTGAAGAAAAACAGGTGAGTTCTCCCCGTAAATATTTATCCATCAATCAACAGAACAAAAACAGATGATCTGGTCATTATCACATTGCTGTGTGTGGGAGCTTGCTGTGCGCAAATTGGCTGCTGCGTTTCCCACATTACAACAGTGACTACACTTCAAAAGTACTTCATTGGTTGTAAAGCGCTTTAGGACGTCCTGAGGTTGTGAAAGGCGCTATAGAAATGCAAGTCTTTCTTTCTCTTTCTCTCCAGATCGGCCTCCCACCTTGCATCCTCCATAAACTTGCGCTCATCCCAAATTCTGCTGCCCGTATCCTGACTTTTGTAGCAAGCACCCATCACCCACTGTGCTCAGTGATCCACATCGAATCCAAATCCAGCAACATCATAGAAACATAGAAACATAGAAAATAGGTGCAGGAGCAGGCCATTCGGCCCTTCGAGCCTGCACCGCCATTCAATAAAATCATGGCTGATCATTCCCTCAGTACCCCTTTCCTGCTTTCTCTCCATACCCCTTGATCCCTTTAGCCGTAAGGGCCATATCTAACTCCCTCTTGAATATATCCAATGAACTGGCATCAACAACTCTCTGTGGCAGGGAATTCCACAGGTTAACAACTCTCTGAGTGAAGAAGTTTCTCCTCATCTCAGTCCTAAATGGCTTACCCCTTATCCTTACACTGTGTCCCCTGGTTCTGGACTTCCCCAACATCGGGAACATTCTTCCCGCATCCAACCTGTCCAGAATCTTATGCGTTTCTATGAGATCTCCTCTCATCCTTCTAAACTCCAGTGAATACAGGCCCAGTTGATCCAGTCTCTCCTCAGATGACAGTCCAGCCATCCCAGGAATCAGTCTGGTGAACCTTCGCTGCACTCCCTCAATAGCAAGAACGTCCTTCCTCAGATTAGGAGACCAAAACTGAACACAATATTCACTAAGGCCCTGGACAACTGCAGTAAGACCCCCCTGCTCCTATACTCAAATCCCCTAGCAATGAAGGCCAACATACCATTTGCCTTCTTCACCGCCTGCTGTACCTGTATGCCAACTTTCAGTGACTGATGAACCATGACACCCAGGTCTCATTGCACCTCCCCTTTTCCTAATCTGTTCAGATAATATTCTGCCTTTGTGTTTTTGCCCCCAAAGTGGATAACCTCACATTTATCCACATTATACTGCATCTGCCATGCATTTGCCCACTCACCTAACCTATCCAAGTCACCCTGCAGCCTCTTAGCGTCCTCCTCAAAGCTCATACCGCCACCCAGTTTAGTGTCATCAGCAAACTTGGAGATATTACACTAATTTCCTTCATCTAAATTGTTAATGTATATTGTAAAGAGCTGGGGTCCCAGCACTGAGCCCTGCGGCACTCCACTAGTCACTGCCTGCCATTCTGAAAAGGACCCGTTTATCCCGACTCTCTGCTTCCTGTCTGCCAACCAGTTCTCTATCCACGTCAGTACATTACCCCCAATACCATGTGCTTTAATTTTGCACACCAATCTCTTGTGCGGGCCCTTGTCAAAATACACCACATCCACTGGTTCTCCCTTGTCCACTCTGCTAGTCACATCCTCAAAAAATTCCAGAAGATTCATCAAGCATGATTTCCCTTTCATAAATCCATGCTGACTTGGACCGATCCTGTCACTATTTTCCAAATGCGCTGCTATTTCATCCTTAATGATTGATTCCAACATTTTACCCACTACTGATGTCAGGCTAACCGGTCTATAATTACCCATTTTCTCTCTCCTTCCTTTTTTAAAAAGTGGTGTTACATTAGCTACCCTCCAGTCCATAGGAACTGATCCAGAGTCGATAGACTATTGGAAAATGATCACCAATGCATCCACTATTTCTAGGGCCACTTCCTTAAGTACTCTGGAATGCAGACTATCAGGCCCCGGGGATTTATCGGCCTTCAATCCCATCAATTTCCCTAACACAATTTCCCGCCTAATAAGGATATCCTTCAGTTCCTCCTTCTCACTAGACCCACTGTCCCCTAGTACAATCGGAAGGTTATTTGTGTCTTCCTTTGTGAAGACAAAACAGAAGTATTTGTTCAATTGGTCTGCCATTTTTTTGTTCCCCATTATAAATTCACCTGAATCCGCCTGCAAGGGACCTACGTTCGTCTTTACTAATCTTTTTCTCTTCACATATTTATAGAAGCATTTGCAATCAGTTTTTATGTTCCCTGCAAGCTTCCTCTCGTACTCTATTTTCCCCCTCTTAATTCAACCCTTAGTCTTCATCTGTTGAATTCTAAATTTCTCCCAGTCCTCAGGTTTGTTGCTTTGTCTAGCCAAATTATATGCCTCTTCCTTGGCTTTAACACTGTCCTTAATTTCCCTTGATAGCCATTGTTGAGTTTTTTTAACTCCAGACAGGGATGTACAATTGCTGAAGTTCATCCATATGATCTTTAAATGTTTGCCATTGCTTATCCACCAACAACCCTTTAAGTATCCTTTGCCAGTCTATTTTAGCCAATTCACACCTCATACTGTCGAAGTCACCTTTCCTTAAGTTCAGGACCCTAGTTTCTGAACTAACTGTGTCACTCTCCATCTTAATAAAGAATTCTATCATATTATGGTCACTCTTCCCCAAGGGGCCTCGCACAACAAGATTGCTAATTAGCCCTTTCTCATTACACATCACCCAGTCTAGGATGGCCAGCTCTCTAGTTGGTTCCTCAACATATTGGTCCAGAAAACCATCCCTAATACATTCCAGGAAATCTTCCTCCACCGCATTGCTACCAGTTTGGTTAGCCCAATCAATATGTAAATTAAAGTCGCCCATGATAACTGCTGTACCTTTATTGCACACATCCCTTATTTCTTGTTTGATGCTGTTCCCAACCTCACTACTACTGTTTGGTGGTCTGTACACAACTCCCACCAGCGTTTTCTGCCCTTTGGAATTCCACCCAAGCTAATGTCCTTCCTTACTATTGCATAAATTTCCTCCTTAACCAGCAATGCCACCCCGCCTCCTTTTCCTTTCTGTCTATCCTTCCTAAATGCTGAGTACCCCTGGATGTTGAGTTCCCAGCCTTGGTCACCCTGGAGCCATGTCTCCGTGATGCCAATTACATCATATCCGTTAACTGCTATCTGCGCAGTTAATTCATCCACCTTATTCCGAATACTCCTCGCATTGAGGCACAGAGCCTTCAGGCTTGTCTTTTAACACGCTTTGCCGCTTTAGAATTTTGCTGTAATGTGGCCCTTTTTGTTTTTTGCCTTGGGTTTCTCTGCCCTCCACTTTTACTATTCTATTTTCTGTCTTTTGCTTCTGACTCCATTTTATTTCCCTCTGTCTCCCTGCATTGGTTCCCATTTCCCTGCAATATTAGTTTAACTCCTTCCCAACAGCACTAGCAAACACTCCCCCTAGGACATTGGTTCTGGTCCTGCCCAGGTGCAGACCGTCCGGTTTGTACTGGTCCCACCTCCCCCAGAACCGGTTCCAATGCCTCAGGAATTTGAATCCCTCCCTGCTGCATCACTGCTCAAACCACGTATTCATCTGCGGTATCTTGCGATTCCTACTCTGACTAGCACGTGACACTGGTAGCAATCCTGAGATTACTATTTTTGAGGTCCTACTTTTTAATTTAACCCCTAGCTCATTAAATTCGTCTCGTAGGACTTCATCCCATTTTTTACCTATATCGTTGGTAGCTATATGCACCACAACAACTGGCTGTTCTCCCTCCCTTTTCAGAATGTCCTGCACCGCTCCGAGACATCCTTGACGCTTTCACCAGGGAGGCAACATACCATCCTGGAGTCTCGGTTGTGGCCGCAGAAACGCCTATCTATTCTCCTTACAATTGAATCGACTAACACTATTGCTCTCCCATTCTTTTTCCTGCCCTCCTGTGCAGTTGAGCCAGCCATGGTGCCATGAACTTGGCTGCTGCTGCCCTCCCCTGATGAGTCATCCCCCCCAACAGTACTCAAAGCGGTGTATCTGTTTTGCAGGGGGTGACCGCAGGGGACCCCTGCACTACCTTCCTTGCACTGCTCTTTCTGTTGGTCACCCATTCCCTATCTGGCTGTGGACCCTTTACCTGCGGTAAGACCAACTCACTAAATGTGCTATTCACATCATTATCAGCATCGTGGATGCTCCAGAGTGAATCCACCCTCAGCTCCAGTTCCACAACGTGGTCCATCAGGAGCTGGAGGCGGATACACTTCCCGCACACATAGTCGTCAGGGACACCGCAAGTGTCCCTGAGTTCCCACATAGTACAGGAGGAGCATAACACGTGTCCGAGCTCTCCTGCCATGACTTAACCCTTGGATTAACTTAATTGGGCAACAACAATGTTAAAAGGTTACTTACTGATCAAGAAAAGAAAAAGAAAAACTACTCACCAATCTCCAGCCAATCACTTACCCCCTTGGCTGTGACGTCACCTTTCTATTTCTTTCTACTTCTTTTTTGCCTCCCTGCTGCAGCTGCACCGGCTCACCTCTCGCCGACAACGAGCTCCCGAGCCTCTCCTCGATGCTGGGCCTTAAGTAGGTTTCATTCTGGTTTTCAAATTCCTCCATGGCCTCAATCCTCCCCTATCTCTGTAATCTCCTCCAGTCCGCCAACCCCCGGAGATCTCTTCGCTCCTCTAATTCTGGCCTCTTGAGCATCCCTGATTATAATCGCTCCACCATCGATGGCTGTGCCTTCAGCTGCCTGGGCCTCAAGCTCTGGAACTCCCTCCCTAAACCTCTCCACCTCTCTCTCCTCCTTTAAGTTACTCCTTAAGGCTGAACTCTGATCAGAATTAAGGGTTAAGTTACTCGGAGAGATAACACAAATTAGGGTTGTACTCCCTATAATTTCGAAGGTTAAGGGGTGATCTGATTGAAGATTTCAGGATATTAAGGGGAACAGAGAGGGTCGATAGAGAGACACTATTCCCGCTGGTTGGGGAGTCTGGGACTAGGGGCAGAGTCTGAAATTAGGGAAATTAGGCGTGAAATTAGGGAACACTTCTACACACACAGGGTGGGAGAGGTTTGGAACTCTCTTCCGCAAAATGCAATTGATGCTAGGGGTCAATTGTTAATTTTAATTGTGAGATTAATAACTTTTTGTTAGCAAAGATATTAAGGGTTATGGACCAAAGGCGGGTGGATGGAGTGAGGTCGCAGATCAGGCATTGAGTAGCGGAACAGGCTCGAGGGGCTGAATGGCCTCCTCCTGTTCCTATGTTCCTAGGACCAAGCTTAGAAACATAGAAACATAGAAAATAGTTGCAGGAGTAGGCCATTCGGCATTCAATGAGTTCATGGCTGAACATGCAACTTCAGTACCCCATTCCTGCTTTCTCACCATACGCCTTGATCCCCCTAGGAGAAAGGACTACATCTAACTCCATGGGAAGCTTATGGTCACCTGTCTTAATATCTCCTTATGTGATGCCAAATTCAGTCTGAAAGCATTCCTGAGAAGCACCTTGGGATGGTTTAACTACATTAATGGCACTATATAAATGCAGGTTAATAGAATGTCCTTTAGGGAAGAAAACCTGCCGCCCTTACCCCGGTCTGGGCCTATAGGTGACTCCAGACCCACAGCAATGTGGCTGACCTTTAACTGCCCCCCGAAGTGGCCGGGCTCAGTTGTATGAACCCACAACACGGAATCAGTACACGGACTGCAGCTGCTCAGGAAGTAGACCCCATCATCCCCACCTTTTTAATCAGCAACTACAGATGGACAGTAAATAGCTGCCTTGCCAGCAGCGCCCACAGCCCCAGAATGAATTACAATAAAATCTGCCACTTACTCCCACCTCCCACTAACATTATGGCGTGTTCCATACAGTCCCAGCACGTCATTGACAACTGTTCTTTCACTCGCGTTCCGACATGCCTCCCACCTTTTCGATTTAGCTCCCGCTTCCGTCTGTGACCCGACTGGCTGAGCAGTGAAATCGACCCAGTTAACAACAACAATAACTTGCGTGTGTATACAGCGCCTCTAACGTAGTAAAACGTCCCAAAGCAGGTGACCAAAAGCTTGGTCAAAGAGGTAGGTTTTAAGGAGGATCTTAAAGGAGGAGAGAGGTGGAGAGGTTTAGGCAGGGAGTTCCAGAGCTTAGGGCCCAGGCAAAAGAAAGAGTTGGATTTATATAGCGCCTTTCACAACCACCAGACGTCTCAAAGCGCTTTACAGCCAATGAAGTACTTTTGGAGTGTAGTCACTGTTGTAATGTGGGAAACACGGCAGCCAATGTGCGCACAGCAAGCTCCCACAAACTGCAATGTGATAATGACCTGATAATCTGTTTTTTTGTTATGTTGATTGAGGAATAAATATTGACCAGGACTCCGGGAATAACTCCCCTGCTCTTGTTCAAAATAGTGCCACGGGATCTTTTACATCATAGAAACATAGAAACATAGAAAATAGGAGCAGTAGTAGGCCATTCGGCCCTTCGAGTCTACACCGCCATTCAATATGATCATGGCTGATCCTCTATCTCAACACCATATTCCCGATTTATCCCCATACCTCTTGATGCCTTTTGTGTCTAGAAATCTATCTATCTCCCTCTTAAATATATTCAGTGACTTGGCCTCCACAGCCTTCTGTGGTAGAGAATTCCACAGGTTCACCACCCTCTGAGTGAAAACATTTCTCCTCATCTCGATCCTAAATTTCCCACCCCGTATCCTGAGACTGTGAGCCCTTGTTCTTGACTTCCCAGCCCCGGGGAAACATCCTCCCTACATCCAGTCTGTCCAACCCCATCAGAATTTTATACGTTTCAATGAGATCTCCTCTCATTCTTCTAAACATAGAAACATAGAAACATAGAAAATAGGTGCAGGAGTAGGCCATTCGGCCCTTCTAGCCTGCACCGCCATTCAATGAGTTCATGGCTGAACATGCAACTTCAGTACCCCATTCCTGCTTTCTCGCCATACCCCTTGATCCCCCGAGTAGTAAGGACTTCATCTAACTCCTTTTTGAATATATTTAGTGAATTGGCCTCAACAACTTTAGTCAATACAGGTCTAGTCGACCCAATCTCTCCTCATACGGCAGTCCTGACATCCCAGGAATTCAATCTGGTGAACCTTCGCTGCACTCCCTCTATGGCACCTGAGGCCTCGGTTTAACGTCTCATCTGAAAGACGGCACCTCCGACAGTGCGGTGCTCCCTCGGCACTGCACTGGGAGCATCAGCCTAGATTTATGTGATCAAGTCCCTGGAGTGGGACTTGAACCCACGCCCGGCTGACTCAGAGGCAAGGCTGCTGCCCACTGAGGGGCAGCTGAAGGTATGGCCACCAATGGTGGACCGATTAACATTGGGAATGCGTAAGAGGCCAGTATTAGAGAAGCGCAGATAACTCTAGCATTGTCAGGCTGGAGGAGATTACAGAGATAGGGGAGGGGGTGAGGCCGTGGAAGGATTTGAAAACATGGATTAGAATTTTAAAATGTACGGGGAAGCTAGACAAAGACACGCGGGAGAAAAGAATGGGTTATGCTGAAAGGCTCCGATGAAGAGAAACGGCAAGAGGTTCCTGTGGATCCAAACAGCCTCATTCTGGGCTGTAAACTCTCTGTAATTTTATGAATGCAAAATGGATTTAAATGCGTGGTATCAGAACTGTGAGGCTCTAACTGAACAGGCTGGGTCTCTTTTCTCTAAAAAAAGAGAAGGCTCAGAGGGTGATCCGACAGAGGTCTTTACAATGATGAAAGGGTTCGATAGGGTAGACGCAGAGAAGATGTATCCACTTGTGAGGGAGACCAGAACTAGTGGGTATAAATATAAGTGTCACTAATAAACCCAACGGGGAATTCAGGAGAAACTTCTTTACCCAGAGAGCGGTGAGAATGTGGAACTCGCTGCCACAGGGAGGGGTTGAGGTGAATAGTATCGATGTATTTAAGGGGAGGCTGGATAAACACGAGGGGGAAGGGAATAGAAGGATATGGTGATGGGGTGAGATGAAGAGGGTTGGGAGGGGGCTGGTGTGGAACATAAAACCCGACATAGACTTATTGGGTGGAATGGCCCGATTCTGTGCTGTACATTCTAAGTCGTCCCAGTGCGAGAGGAATGAATTGAGCCATCCTTTGTGAACTGTACATTTGGACCTCGGAGGCCCTGCTACCCAGTCACCTCACTGACCAGCTGCCCGTCCCCGGACAGCTGGTCAGTGAAGTGACTGGGCCACAGGAGCAGCATCGATATGCCGCAGGGACATGCGGAACAAAGTGGAGCGAATATGGTGACCAGCAGCGGTACGTATTAGGGGCAGAACCCTCACAATCTGTCCCAGTCACTTGTTCCGTCAGCTGCTAATTGCCGTCACTTTGTATCGCACCGTCTGGTCCAGCAGTCTGTTCTCGAGTGACATCAGAGAGGTGAGCCTGATAACACGCAGCAACTTCAAGAACATAAACTTCCATTCATACAGCAAATGGAACGGGAAAATGCTGGAAACACTCAACAGGTCAGGTGGCATCTGTGGAGAGAGAAACAGAGTTAACGTCTTATAGGATGTACGGCACAGAAACAGCCCATTCAGCCCAACTAGGCCAGGCCGGCGTTTATGCCCCACTCCCGTCTTTCCCCATCTAACTCTATCAGCGTAACCCTCGATTCCCTTCTCCCCCATATACTTGTCCAGCCTTCCCTTAAATGCATCGATACTATTCGCCTCAACCCCTCCCTGTGGCAGCGTGTTCCACATTCTCACCGCTCTCTGGGTAAAGAAGTTTCTCCTGAATTCCCCGTTGGATTGATCAGTGACTGTCTGATATTGATGGCCCCGAGTTCTGGTCTCCCCCACACGTGGAAACATTCTCTACATTTACCCCATCAAACCCCACCATCATTTTAAACATCCCTATCTATAAAGTCCTGTCCCCTCAGTACAGATTCACACGAGGCATGTAGTGAAGTCACGGTCACTCTGGACCTGCACCTTTATTTCACAGCTCTGGAATGCTGCACTTGCCTGAGACCTGTCCTTATATACCTGTCTCTTGCAAGTGCACCCCTGGTGGTAAGGTATGCTGGTGGTTACAGCTCATATCTTATTACAGTCATGTATAGCATGTTGAGATACAGTTATATATAATAATGTAAGATACATGACACTATCAAATCATCCCTTTGCCTTCGCCTTTCTACAACAAAGAGCGTTTAACGGTGCAGAACGTATTCTTCTGAATTCCCGATTGTATTTCTTGGTGACTATGTTATATTGATGGCCCCTAGTTTTGCTCTTCCCACAAGTTTCAAGTCGATGACCTTCCATCAGAGCTGGAAGAAATTAAGAGATGTAACAGCGTTTAAGGAAGTGCGGAGCCAGGGATCAGAGGGCAGGGAAAGAGCTAAACGGGGAAACACTGTGAGAAGGTGGAGAGTCGGAGTGATTAAATGACAAAAGTGATAATGGTGCGGGGCAGAAATGAGAAACTGATATTACAGTAATAATCTTTTTGCTTTTTTGCAGTATTTTGCTTTTGCATTTCTATAGCGCCTTTCACAACCTCAGGACGTCCCAAAGCGCTTTCCAGCCAATGAAGTACTTCTGAAGGGCAGTCACCATTATAATGTAGGAAATGCAGCAGGCAATATTTGCACAGCAAGCTCCCAGAAACAGTGATAATGACGCGATAATTTGCTTTTAATAATGCTGATTGAGGAATAAATATTGTAAAGGACACCGGAGTGAACCTCCTCTGCTCTTCTTCGAAATAGTGTCTGTGGCAGAGAGAATTAGTGATAAAATTCCAGAGCATAGGGCCCAGGCAGCTGAAGGTACGGCCACCAATGGTGGAATGAAAGAAGTGTGGGATGGACAAGAGGCCAGAATTGGAGGAGCGCAGAGATCTCGGAGGGTTGTTGGATTGGAGGAGGTTACAGAGGTAGGGAGGGGCGAGGCCATGGAGTGATTTAAACATTTGGACGAGAATTCTAAAACCAAGGTGTTGCTGGACTAGGAGCCAATGTGGATCAGCGAGCACAGGGGTGAAGAGGACTTGACGCGAGTCAGAATACAGGCAGCAGAGTTTTACATGAGCTCAAATTTCTGTTTTATTAATTCATTCAGATCCAGGCGTCGCTGGCAAGGCCAAGTTTTATTGCCCCATCCCTAATTGCCCTCGAGAAGATGGTAGTGAGCTTCCATTTCAGGGGGCAGTTAAGAGTCAGCCACATCGCTGTGGGTCTGGAGTCACATATCGGCCAGACCGGGTAAGGGCGGCAGATTTCCTTCTCTAAAGGGCATCAGTGAACCAGATGGGTTTTTAACAACAATCTGGTTGTTTCATGAGACTCTGCCTTTGACCCATATTTCTCAATCTTCATCAAGACTCTGCCTTTGACTCGAGTGTTCTCGACTCCATCTAGCAGCATGTGACCCGCCACCACCTCAGTGAGACCCCAACGTTGCACGAGGTTGGAAAAGCCATAAGACAGCTCAAGAATAACAAGGCTACGCGTGCGGATGGAATCCCCGCTGAGGCGCTAAAGTATGGCGGAGAGGCGCTGTTGGCGCGGATACATGACCTCATCTCTCTCATCTGGAGGGAGGAGAGCATGCCGGGAGATCTCAGAGATGCAGTGATCGTGACCATCTTTAAAAAAGGGGACAAGTCCGACTGCGGCAACTACAGGGGAATCTCCCGGCTATCAGCCACTGGGAAAGTTGTCGCTAGAGTCCTCCTCAACCGCCTTCTCCCTGTGGCCGAGGAGCTCCTCCCGGAGTCACAGTGCGGATTTTGTCCCACACGGGGCACAACGGGCATGATCTTTGCAGCGCGACAGCTGCAGGAAAAATGCAGGGAGCAGCACTAGTCCTTACACATAGACTTCTTCGACCTTACAAAGGCCTTTGACACTGTCAACCGCGAGGGTCTATGGAGCATCCTCCTCTGTTTCGGATGCCCCCAAAAGTTCATCACCATCCTCCGCCTGCTCCACGACGACATGCAGGCCGTGATCCTGACCAACGGATCCACCACAGACCCAGTCCACATCCGGACCGGGGCCAAACAGGGCTGTGGATTCGCTCCAACCCTCAATTTTCCTCGCTGCCACGCTCCACCTCACAGTCGACAAGCTCCCTGCTGGAATGGAACTAAACTACAGAACCAATGGGAACCTGTTCAACCTTCGCCGTCTCCAGGCCAGGTCCAAGACCACCCCAACCTCTGTCGTCGAGTTACAGTACCTGGACAATGCCTGCATCTGCGCACGTACATCGGCTGAACTCCAGGACATAGTCTGAGGCGTACGAAAGCATGAGCCTTATGCTAAACATCAGTAAGACAAAGGTCCTCCATCAGCCTGTCCTCGCTGCACGGCACTGCCCCCAAGTCATCAAGATCCACGGCGCGGCTCTGGACAATGTGGACCACTTCCCATACCTCGGGAGCCTCCTCTCAACAAGAGCAGGCATCGACGACGAGATCCAATACTGCCTCCAGTGCACCAGTGCAGCCTTCGGCCGCCTGAGGAAAAGAGTGTTTGAAGATCAGGCCTTCAAAACTGTCACCAAGCTCATGGTCTACAGGGCCATAGTAATATCCGCCCTCCTGTATGGTTCAGTGACGTGGACCATGTACAGGAGACTCCTCAAATCGCTGGAGAAATACCACCAACACTGTCTCCGCAAGATCCTACAAATCACCTGGGAGGACAGATGCACCAACGTTAGTGTCCTCGTCTAGGCCAACATCCCCAGCATTGAAGCACTGACCACACTTGATCAGTTCCGCTGGGCAGGCCACATAGTTTGCATGCCAGACTCCCAAAGCAAGCGCTCTACTCGGAACTCCTACACGGCAAATAAGCCAAAGGAGGGCAGCGGAAACGTTACAAGGACACCCTCAAAGCCTCTCTGATAAAGTGCAACAACCCCACTGACACCTGGGAGTCCCTGGCCAAAGACCGCCCTAAGTGGAGGAAGTGCATCCGGGAGGGCGCTGAGCACCTCGCGTCTCGTTGCCGAGAGCATGCAGAAAACCAGCGCAGGCAGCGGAAGGAGCGTGCGGCAAACCAGTCCCACCCTCCCCTTCCCTCAACCACTGTCTGTCCCACCTGTGACAGGGACTGTGGTTCTCGTATTGGACTGTTCAGTCACCTGAGAACTCATGCTAAGAGTGGAAGCAAGTCTTCCTCGATTCCGAGGGACTGCCTATGATGATGATGAATATTATTATGATGATTGTTCCATGGTCACCATTACTAACACTTGATTTTGTTATTCCAGATTTATTTAATTAACGGAATTTAAATTCCCCAGCTGCCATGGTGGGATTTGAACTTGGGTCTCTAGATCATTAGTCCAGGCCTCGGGATTACTCGACCAGTAATATAACCATTATGCTCCCGTTCCCGGAATGACTCAGTAAAGTTTCATAAAGACTCAGTATAATGTACTTTGAAAAGAACTTGGAGTCTTGGAATAATTTGATAGGTGATCTTTGAGATATTTACTGTAAAACTTAAGTAATATATTCACTGTCAGCAGGTGCTGAAAATTTTTTGCTTCTGTATAATTTTACTTCGTACAATGAATTCGATTCAGTAATTTAGCCTGAACCAATAGCTTGCCAACATGGTGTTTTACTGCAAGAAATCACAAGTACATGGTGGTGCATTCTATTATCTCCAGTGCACAGCCTAAGGGTATATTTCTAACTTGTGGCCTGCTATCCCAGAGTGAGTAAACAAGGAGAAACTGTTTCCATTGGCAGGGGGGTCCTGAAAGGGCGGTGGGAGCAGATTCAATAGTAAGTTTCAAAAGGGAATTGGATAAATACTTGAAAAGGAAAACTATTGCAGGGCAAAGGAGAAAGAGCGAGGGGAGTGGGACTATAATAAAAACAGAGAATGCTGGAAATCTCAGCGGATCAGGCAGCGTTTGTGGAGAGAAACAGAGTTAACGTTTCAGGCCGATGACCCTTCGTCAGAGTTGGAGAGTGTTCGAAATGAACAGATTCTTAACAAGCACTGAAAGGGGGAGGGAAGGGAAGAACAAAAGGGAAGGTCTATGATAGGGTGGAAGACAGGAGAGATTAGAGAGACAAAAGGGATGATGGGCCAAATTGAGACAGAAGTTAGAAAAAGGTTAATCTAGAGAAGGTGTGAATGGTGGGATAATGACCAGCTGCCATGGGAAAGAGAAAGATTTTTTTTTACATAAGATCAGGGGGCGGGTGGGGGGGGTTGAAAAAAGGAGGATAGAGAGCCAAAGATGGGCAGGGGTTACACTCTGAAATTGTTGAACTCGATGTTGAGTCCGGAGGCTGTAAGTGCCTAAGCGAAAGATGAGGTGCTGTTCCTCAAGCTTGCGTTGAGCTTCATTAGAACAGTGCAGGAGGCCGAGGACGGAGAGGTCAGAGTGCGAGTGGAGCGGGGAATTAAAGTGACAGGCGACCGGAAGCTCAGGGTCACACTTACGGACTGAACAGAGGTGTTCAGCAAAGCGGTCACCCAATCTACGCTTGGTCTCCCCAGTGTAGAGGAGACCACATTGTGATCAGCGAATACAGTAAACTACATTGCAAGCAGTACAAGTAAATCGCTGTTTCACCTGGACGGAGTGTTTGGGGCCCTGGACAGTGGGAAGGGAGGGGGTAAAAGGGCAGGTGTTGCATCTCCTGCGCTTGCACAGGAAGGTGCCGTGGGAAGGGGAGGGGGTGCTGGGGGTGACTGTGGAATGGACCAGGGGGTCGCGGAGGGAGCGGTCCCTTCGGAACACTAAGAGGGGAGGGGAGGGGAAGATGTGATTGGTGCTGGGAGTGGGACTAATCGGATCGCTCTTTCAAAGAGCCGGCACAGGCACGATGGGCTGAACGCCCTCCTTCTGCGCTGTATTATTCTATGAATCTATATTCACAGCAAGTTCCGGTTGATTAAAAACTGATTCCTGTAAAAGAGCAGAAACGTAGTATTGGGAATTTCAACACAAAGTCCATCCCACATTTCTACTGTTTTCTCCATTGGATTATTAACCCGTTGTTTGTCATTTCAGTGGTCCTGTAATCCCTCTAGCCACAGTGTCAACTGTGGCTCAGTGGGCAGCACTCTCGCCTCTGAGTTAGATGAGTTGTGGGTTCAAGTCCCATTCCAGGGACTTGAACGCATTAATCTCAGCTGACACTCCAGTACAATACTGAGGGAGTGCCGCACTGTCGGAGGGGCAGTACTGAGGGAACGCCGCACTGTCGGAGGGGCAGTACTGAGGGAACGCCGCACTGTCGGAGGGGCAGTACTGAGGGAGCGCCGCACTGTCGGAGGGGCAGTACTGAGGGAGCGCCGCACTGTCTGAGGGGCAGTACTGAGGGAGCGCCGCACTGTCGGAGGGGCAGTACTGAGGGAGTGCCGCACTGTCGGAGGTGCCGCCTTTCAAATCAGGCATTAAACCGAGGCCCCCATCTGCTCTTTCAGATGGTTGTAAAATATTTGTTGACATTATTTCGAAGAAGAGCAGGGACATTCTCCCCGGTGTCCTGGGGCCAATATTTATCCCTCAATCAACATCACTAAAACAGATTGTCTGGTCATTATCACATTGCTGTGTGTGGGATCTTGCTGTGCACAAGTTGCTGCTGCGTTTCCCACATTACAACAGTGACTACACTCCAAAAGTACTTCATTGGCTGTAAAGAGCTTTGAGACGTCCGGTGGTTGTGAAAGGCGCTATAGAAATGCAAGTCTTTCTTTTATTCTCTGCTCTTCCTCTTGCCAATGTCTACACAGTCAAATCCACGGACCAGTGACGCCACCTTCAACCCTTAACCCTTTCACAGAACTTGGACCACCATCAAACCCGTGACCTTCCCCAAACCTCCCTCCCTCCGACAATCAGCGTTGTCGACATCCAACCAACACTCTTGCCCAATCTTCTCGTGTCAACTGTGGAGCTAGTCCTACAGAATTGGCCTGTTGGGCCCTTCACCCAGCTTCCACGATAGTGAGGGAGCCTAACGGGCTGAGATTGGGTAACGGCCACGAGACGGGAGTTCCTGTGTCGGCCGCGGGCGTCCCACCCTGTGAGCTATAGTGGGCTTACCGCCCCGCTCCCCACCCCTGCCCCCGAGAGGAACTGCCGCGCAAAATCTCGCTACCAGTACGGGGGCGCGAAGGGATGCGAATGTACCCATGCTCCCCATTAAAGGGGAGGGCCAAGCTGCCAACTCTGAGGGCGGGACACGGAACCATCGCTGGACGGACCACCAGGTCGTTGGAGAAATACCACCAACGAAGTCTCCACAAGATCCTGCAAATCCCATAGGAGGACAGACACACCAACATTAGCGTCCTCATCCAGGTCAACATCCTCAGCATCGAAGCACTGACCACACTTGATCAGCTCCGCTGGGCGGGGCCACATTATTCACATGCCAGACACAAGACTCTCAAAGCAAGCGCTCTACTCGGAACTCCTACACGGCAAGCAAACCCCAGATTGGCAGAGGAAACGTTACAACGACACCCTCAAAGCCTCCCTGATAAAATGCAACATCCCCACCGACACCTGGGAGTCCCTGGCCAAAGACCGCCCTAAGTGGAGGAAGTGCATCTCGGAGGGCACTGAGCACCTCAAGTCTCGTCGCCGAGAGCATGCAGAAACCAAGCGCAGGCAGCGGAAGGAGCGTGCGCCAAACCAGTCCCACCCTCCCTTTCCCTCAACCACTGTCTGTCCCACCTGTGACAGGGACTGTAATTCCCGTATTGCACTGTTCAGTCACCTGGGAACTCACTTTTGGAGTGGAAGCAAGTCTTCCTCGATTTCGAGGGACTGCCTGTGATGATATGATGATGGACCACTGGGGAGCGGGGACCCTTGGCAGCAGCCCATACAGAAGCAGAGTGCCACTGGGCTGCACAATCGAGGCATGGACCCCCGGCCTACAATCAAGTGGGATCGGTCTGTGCTGTATTGCTGACCTTGACATGGGGTGCCAAGGTTGTATCGGATCCAGAGGCCGCAGGACAAAGTCAGCCCAGCGTGCTAAAACTGGAACTGCTGGCTAAGGTCCAAGTACTTGTATTAGTAAAACTGGACTTTGAATACTCAGTTGAATATTGTATGTAAATGTATTTTAGATAATATAATATAAACGGACTTGTGTTAATACTGTATCAACGAGAATTACTGCCGGCCTCCCATTTAATTTTCACCCCGCGCGGCCTACAGCAAACGACCCGGATTGTCCCCCCGATATGAATTCATTTGCCGTGATGATTCCTATTGTTTTGCCGTCCGTAAATAGCAAAGTTGGGAATGGGCCAAAAGAAACTGGCTCCATCTGAAATGCCAGACGGCTGGCACCAGCCAGTCAGACAATGCAAGCGGCACAGCCAGCCCTAAACCCTGTGTCAGCATTCAGCCATCTCCAAGTGACACACACGTGCTGACAAGTGGCGGGAAGCTTCTACAAGCTTCATTATTCATCAGTTGACTCCAAGATTGTTCAGACCGATAGACAACCACGTTCCATCGAAGCTACCCAACTTGTTCCCTGCTCCCTTAGCTGTCAGCCGTGGCTCAGTGAGCAGCACACTCGCCTCTGAATCGACGATCGTGGGTTCAAGTCCCCACTCCAGGAACTGAGCACCAAAAATCCAGGCTGACACTCCCAGCGCAGTGCTGATGGAGAGCTGCACTGTCAGAGGTGCTGCCTTTCAGATGAGAATTTAAACCTGCTCTCTCAGGTGGATATAAAAGATCCCACGGCACTATTTCGAAGAAGAGCAGGGGAGTTATCCCTAGTGTCCTGGGCCAATATTTATCCCTCAATCAACAACACAAAAACAGATTATCCGGTCATTATCACATTGCTGTTTGTGGGAGCTTGCTGTGCACACATTGGCTGTTGCGTTTCCCACATCATCATCATAGACAGTCCCTCGAAACGAGGATGACATTCTGGATCCCGAACTACATCCTGAAGGGTGGAAGATGCCTGTGCGTGGATTTTTTTAACGTGGGGTGACCGTTGCACACCAGCCACCACACGGGCTTGACAGAGCGAGGTCTTGGTCCAGTGGCAAGGGTTAACCAGGACAACTGGAGACCTGCTCTGCTGCACGGACCTAGTGTGCACACATATCGCAGTGTGGGCTGGCCCTGGGCCCTCGCCTCTTCTGGGACCCGAACTCTTGCCTCTCCTGGGCCCCGATTACGTCCCTCTACAATCTCTCGCCACTCCTTCGCCTCCTGAGTGACTACACGCCAAAAAGTACTTCATTGGCTGTAAAGTGCTTCGGGACCTGTACAAAAGGGACGGTCTGCACTTGGGCAGGACTGGAACTGTTGTCCTGGGGGTAACATTTGCTAATGCAGTTCAGGAGTGTTTAAACTAATATGGCAGGGGGATGGAAACCTATGCAGCGAGACAGGGCGAAGTAATATGGAGTCAGAAACAGATGGTAGAAAGGTAAAAAGCAATAGTGGAAGGCCGAGTAAACAAAGGCAAGAAACAAAAAGGGCCACACTACATCATAATTCTAAAAGGACAAAGGGTGTTAAAAAAACAAGCCTGAGGCTTTGTGTCTTAATGCAAGGAGTATCCGCAATAAGGTGGATGAATTAACTGTGCAAATAGATGTTAACAGATATGATGTGATTGGGATTACAGAGACGTGGCTCCAGGATGATCAGGGCTGGGAACTCAACATCCAGGGGTATTCAACATTCAGGAAAGATAGAACAAAAGGAAAAGGAGGTGGGAGAGCATTGCTGGTTAAAGAGGAGATTAATGCAATAGTTAGGAAGGACATTAGCTTGGATGATGTGGAATCTATATGGGTAGAGCTGCTGAACACCAAAGGGCAAAAAACGTTAGTGGGAGTTCTGTACAGACCTCCAAACAGTAGTAGTGATGTTGGGGAGGGCATCAAATAGGAAATTAGGGGTGCATGCAATAAAGGTGCAGCAGTTATCATGGGTGACTTTAATATGCATATAGATTGGGCTAACCACATTGGAAGCAATACGGTGGAGGAGGATTTCCTGGAGTGCATAAGGGATGGTTTTCTAGACCAATATGTCGAGGAACCAACTCGGGGGGAGGCCATCTTAGACTAGGTGTTGTGTAATGAGAGAGGATTAATTAGCAATCTCGTTGTGCGAGGCCCCTTGGGGAAGAGTGACCATAAAATGGTGGAATTCTACATTAGGATGGAGAATGAAACAGTTAATTCAGAGACCATGGTCCAGAACTTAAAGAAGGGTAACTTTGAAGCTATGAGGCATGAATTGGCTAGGATAGATTGGCGAATGATACTTAAGGGGTTGACAGTGGATTTAGATGGCAGACATTTAGAGACCACATGGATGAACTACAACAAATGTACATCCCTGTCAGGCGTAAAAATAAAAAAAGGAAGGTGGCTCAACCGTGGCTATCAAGGGAAATCAGGGATAATATTAATGCCAAGGAAGTGGCATACAAATTGGCCAGAAATAGCAGTGAACCCGGGGACTGGGAGAAATTTAGAACTCAGCAGAGGAGAACAAAGGGTTTGATTAGGGCAGGGAAAATGGAGTACGAGAGGAAGCTTGCAGGGAACATTAAAAGGAACTGCAAAAGCTTCTATAGATATGTAAAGACAAAAAGGTTAGTAAAGACAAACATAAGTCCCCTGCAGTCAGAATCAGGGGAAGTCATAACGGGGAACAAAGAAATGCAGACCAATTGAACAAGTACTTTGGTTCGGTATTCACTAAGGAGGACACAAACAACCTTCCGGATATAAAAGGGGTCAGAGGGTCTTGTAAGAAGGAGGAACTGAGGGAAATCCTTATTAGTCAGGAAATTGTGTTGGGGAATTTGATAGGATTGAAGGCCGATAAATCCCCAAGGCCTGATGGTCTGCATTCCAGAGTACTTAAGGAGATGGCCTTGGAAATAGCGGATGCACTGACAGTCATTTTCCAACATTCCACAGACTCTGAATCAGTTCCTATGGAGTGGAGGATAGCCAATGTAACCCCACTTTTTAAAAAAAGAGGGAAAGAAAAAACAGGGAATTATAGACCGGTCAGCCTGACATCGGTAGTGGGTAAAATGATGGAATCAATTATTAAGGATGTCACAGCAGCGCATTTGGAAAGAGGTGACATGATAGGTCCAAGTCAGCATTGATTTGTGAAAGGGAAATCATGCTTGACAAATCTTCTGGAATTTTTTGAGGATGTTTCCAGTAGAGTGGACGAGGGAGAACCAGTTGATGTGGTGTATTTGGACTTTCAGAAGGCTTTCGACAAGGTCCCACACAAGAGATTAATGTGCAAAGTTAAAGCACATGGGATTGGGGGTAGTGTGCTGACGTGGATTGAGAACTGGTTGTCAGACAGGAAACAAAGAGTAGGAGTAAATGGGTACTTTTCAGAATGGCAGGCAGTGACTAGTGGGGTACTGCAAGGTTCTGTGCTGGGGCCCCAGCTGTTTACATTGTACATTAATGATTTAGACGAGGGGATTAAATGTAGTATCTCCAAATTTGCGGATGACACTAAGTTGGGTGGCAGTGTGAGCTGTGAGGAGGATGCTATGAGGCTGCAGAGTGACTTGGATAGGTTAGGTGAGTGGGCAAATGCATAGCAGATGAAGTATAATGTGGATAAATGTGAGGTTATCCACTTTGGTGGTAAAAACAGAGAGACAGACTATTATCTGAATGGTGACAGATTAGGAAAAGGGGAGGTGCAACGAGACCTGGGTGTCATTGAAGGTTGGCATGCAGGTACAGCAGGCGTTGAAGAAAGCAAATGGCATGTTGGTCTTCATAGTGAGGGGATTTGAGTACAGGGGCAGGGAGGTGTTACTGCAGTTGTACAGGGCTTTGGTGAGGCCACACCTGGAGTATTGTGTACAGTTTTGGTCTCCTAACTTGAGGAAGGACATTCTTGCTATTGAGGGAGTGCAGCGAAGGTTCACCAGACTGATTCCCGGGATGGCGGGACTGACATATCAAGAAAGACTGGTACAACTGTGCTTGTATTCACTGGAGTTCAGAAGAATGAGAGGGGATCTCATAGAAACGTTTAAAATTCTGACGGGTTTAGACATGTTCCCAATGTTGGGGAAGTCCAGAACCAGAGGTCACAGTCTAAGGATAAGGGGTAAGCCATTTAGGACCGAGATGAGGAGAAACTTCTTCACCCAGAGAGTGGTGAACCTGTGGAATTCTCTACCACAGAAAGTTGTTGAGGCCAATTCACTAAATATATTCAAAAAGGAGTTAGATGTAGTCCTTACTACTAGGGGGATCAAGGGGTATGGCAAGAAAGCAGGAATGGGGTACTGAAGTTGCATGTTCAGCCATGAACTCATTGAATGGCGGTGCAGGCTCGAAGGGCCGAATGGCCTACTCCTGCACCTATTTTCTATGTTTCTATGTTTCTATGACATCCGGTGGTCATGAAAGGCGCTATATAAATGGAAATCTTTCCCTTTCCTTTATATAGCATCTTTGACGGCCTCAGTACGCTACGCACTGAGCCAACATTGAGGGATACTACGCACTGAGCCTGGGCCTCAGTACACTCCAAGCATAGGGTGGGGTCAGCATATTTAGGAGAGAAACAAGGAGAATCATACCAAAAAACCATTGCAACTCCTCCCAACACCGGAGGAGTGGAGCAGTTCAAAATGGCGCACTGTCCGTGCGTCAAGGAGCCTCTTTCAGGGTCATAAAATCACACAGCACAAGAGGGGGCCGCTCGGCCCATCGAGCCTGTGCCGGCTCTGTGACAGAGCGATCCATTTAGTCCCACTCCTCTTTCCCCACAGTCCTGTGATTTTTTTTCCCCCATCAAGTATTTATCCATTTCCCTTTTGAAAGTTACTATTGAATCTGCTCCCACCGCCCTTTCAGGCAGCGCGTTCCCGATCACAACTCACTGCGTGAAATCACATATTTTCTCATGTCACTGCTGGTTCTGTTGACAATCGGTGTGGAGGAGTTTTCATGTTGCTGCTTTCAATCTCCCGCTGTCGAAGCCACCGACCGCGAGAAAGGAATTAGCGGGGTAGCGGGAAAAGTCAAGGATAGAGAGTCGCCTCTCACTGGAAGCAGCAGAGGGTTACAGACAGCCAATCTAATGCGCTCACACGTAAGGCAAATGCAAGGACTAGTGGTCAGTTAAGGTTATAATGGCGAAAGCAAGGGATCGGAATTATGGAGGGGTTTTCGAGAAGGTTCATTGTGAAAGATTGCTGTCTCAGCGGCCAGGAGGCACAAGCTATAGATGATAAAACTGAAGGCAGGTGTTGGACGATCTATTTACACACAGTGGAGGTAATTTTGACTTTGGGCGATAGTGGATCAGCCGCTCGCTACACATCTCCCGGAAATTGGGAGCGATGCACGATCCGAGATCGTCCGAGGGGCTTCTGCCGGCCTTCCCCACCCCAGCCCAGTGTGGACCCTGGTCAGGGCTGAACGTTGTACCCTGTAAGTCCACTCTGCGGAGGGAAAGAAAAGAAAGAAAGACTTGCATTTATATAGCGCCTTTCACGACCACCGAACGTCGCAAAGTGCTTTACAGCCAATGAAGTACTTTTGAAGTGCAGTCACTGTTGTAATGTTGGAAACACGGCAGCCAATTTGCGCACAGTAAGCTCCCACAAACAGCAATGTGATAATGACCAGATCATCTGGAGCCTGCAAATACACGGAAGGGAATTAAGGGGGCGCTGCATCACCCACAGGAGGAGGAGCTAAAGACAAAGGGGGCACAAGCCGTTGGCCTCTAGGGAGACGGAAATCTGGAGATATGTATAACGGCGGGCGGGGGGGGAGGAAGGTGGGGGTACAGTCCGATATCACCCTTTAAAGAAAGAACTTGCATTTATAGAGCGTCTTTCACAACCTCAGGACATCCCAAAGCGCTTTACAGCCAATGAAGTATTTTTGGAGTGCAGTTACTGTTGTAATGTGGGAAACGCGGCAGGCAATTTACACACAGCAAGCTCCCACACACAGCAATGTGATAATGAGCAGATAATCTGTGTTAGTGATGTTGATTGAGGGATAAATATTGGCCCCAGGACACCGGGGATAACTCCCCTGCTCTTCTTCAAAATAGTGCCATAGATCTTTTACATCCACCCGAGAGAACAGACAGTGCCTCGGTTTAACGTCTCATCCGAAAGATGGCACCTCCGACAGTGCAGCACTCCCTCAGTACTGCCCCTCCGACAGTGCAGCACTCCCTCAGTACTGCCCCTCCGACAGTGCAGCACTCCCTCAGTACTGCCCCTCCGACAGTGCAGCACTCCCTCAGTACTGCCCCTCCGACAGTGCAGCACTCCCTCAGTACTGCCCCTCCGACAGTGCAGCGATCCCTCAGTACTGCCCCTCCGACAGTGCAGCGATCCCTCAGTACTGCCCCTCCCACAGTACAGCGCTCCCTCAGTACTGCCCCTCCCACAGTACAGCGCTCCCTCAGTACTGCCCCTCCGACAGTGCAGCACTCCCTCAGTACTGCCCCTCCGACAGTGCAGCACTCCCTCAGTACTGCCCCTACGACAGTGCAGCACTCCCTCAGTACTGCCCCTACGACAGTGCAGCACTCCCTCAGTACTGCCCCTCCGACAGTGCAGCACTCCCTCAGCACTGCTCCGGAGTGTAAGCCTGGATTTTTGTGCTCAGTTCCTGGAGTGTGATTTGAACCCACAACCTCCTGACTCAGAGGCGAGAGTGCTGCCCACTTTAAAAAATATATTAATATTTATTGAACGTTAAGAACATTTACAACATCGTGACCATTCCCTTGTATCAGACAAATCCATTCTGCCCCTCTGCACAGCCGTTCCTCCAACACATTTAACATCAAAACCTGAAGTTTAATTTGTCTCCTATAACAAAAATTAATCTATTGTACTTTAAAAATGGATCATAAAATACTATCTTTAAATTATTTTCTAAATACAACATCCACAGAGCCTGATAATAATCTTTTAGTTTATTTAGGTTTATTCTCCTCCCTTTAAAAAACAGAGAATTCCTTCTTTGCACAATCACAAATCTAGCCAAACTGAACATTAAATTAATTGCCGCTCGCTAGACTCGGGCAGACTCTCCTGCAATCCCATCTCAAAATTGGGTCGTACGGATTCCCATTCTTGCTCTTTGATCCTCACCCAGCAAGAAAACCTCCGACAGCAATCGAACATCATACTTCAAATCCTTTAACTGGGGCCATAACACCAGCAAATGGGACAGAGACCCATCCCGTGTCCCACACACTGGGCAAGTTGCCACCTCTACTGGCCCAGTCTTACATAAGACTGTCACGGTAAAAAATCTGCTTATGAGCCAATTTGAAATCCAGTTCCATCCACTCTGAACATTTAAAATTCGCCCACACTCCTTTCCAAATCGTGTTGAAGTCCAGCTGCGAGTATATATTCTGCCAAAACTCCTGACCAGCACGTGTCTTAAATCTCCATACTCTAAATACCCCGTAGAAATCTCGAATATTACAGTTGTCAACTTAGACCAGCTCCTCCCCCTCCTCCAGCAGAGAGCTTGGAAAAGTGGGATGCATTTTACCTCCTTTGGTGATTTGCGCATTTATTTCTTCCATCCAATCCTGTGGCATTGCCCTCACAACAAGAAGACATGAGACATAAGGGGGCCCAAATTCAGGGTCTCACAGAGACACGTTAATGTCTGTTTGCGGCAACCGTACCTAAAAATCGAATGGCCGCCGCTCTGGGGTGAACAGACCGACCCGATCTAAATTCAGCTCAGGGATCCCGCCCAAGTAGATGCACTGCCAAATTAAAATGAAATAAATACCCAGTCATTTCCAGCTCCATCCCTCGATCTCTCGCCGTGCAGTGTCCTGGCAGGTATCTCTGCCGGTGTACTGTCTCCGCACTGAGTGCGGTCCGGGAGCGTGGCCACCCTTAACCACAACATTTTTGTCAATCGGCCGGCGAAATACTGCCCCCGGGTTCAACCGGGCTGCCAATGGGCAGCCTGGCACCCCGTCTTGGGCCCGGCCGAAACCCTCCCTGCTGGCCCAGTTGCAAAAGTTAACAAACGATCGAATCTCTCCCCTTTAACGGAGGCGAGAGAGCGTGGTGTAAGTCGACAAAGTCGACTCTGGCCTGTTGTGTTTGCATTCCTGGACTTTTGAAATACTGTGACACTATCGCATCCGACGTGAAGGCACGTTTGCCCCACTCCCGAGAGCGAAGCCTCGCTTCTCCAACCTGACGGACTTTAACTTCAACCTGGATCTCGCAGGCTTCAGTCAAGCACGGGGCCATGGAGTCGAGCAAGGACCAGCGAGCAAGGAAGGGCGGATTGGGTGAGAACTCAATCGCTGCACGCTCACCAACCGATCCACGAAAGTGTGTGAGGGGGTGTCAGTGTGCCCTAACCAAACCAGAGGGAGGGGGGGAGGTTAGAGTTAGGTGGTCCCGGGAGGGGTTAGCCCACAGGAAGGGTTGGTCTGTTGTAAGGCCAACAAGGGGAAGTGCACTGTGTTACTCGGGATTACTGCACCGTGTGGTTCTACTTCACAAACATCTGGCAAGTGGCGTGGAGGTGTTGATCTGTTATAATAAACTTTGTGTGATTTTGAACTTGAAACGTTGGTCCGTGTCTCACTATAAGACAATCCGTTGTAACTCTTTTCGCCCGAACATAAGGACCAGGTTAGTGTGCTTGCTATAAGTGGGTGTTAGATTGGATAACTGTGAGAGATCTATTGGCACCGGTCTCTGCGGAAAATCAACCCGTAGCGCAGCAAGCAAGTCAGGGCCGATTTGTAACCAGTCACTGCCAAGTAAAAACCTCGGGAAATAACACACGCGCTGTGACATCACCACGGTGACTGACAGCGGCGGGCGTCCCCACCGGCCCATTTTCAACCAGTCAGCCTGGCCTTTGAGGCTAAGGCCCGCCCCCATTATGATCCATTTCCTGTAAGACTTTGAAAAAAATTCAAAGTCTTGAAAATGGATCTGCTCACCACACCAAGAGTTCCAGCAGTGAAAACCAGTTAAAAACCCACAGGTGCCCCAGCTTTCTGGGGGACCTGAATTTCAGCCCCAAGTAATAGGAGCAGGAGTAGGCCATTGGCCCCTCAAGCCTGCTCCCCGGTTCAATAAGATCAAGGCCGATTCTCATACATGATCATAATTGCTTTTTCCTCTAGCCCCTCCTCCCAAACCATGTCCCTCACTACCGTTTCCGGCAACCAACCTGGAATTACCTCATATAATATATCTTTCACATATGTGACATTGGCTTTTATAAAAGCTTGATTAAATAATACTTCTCCTTCAATGTTGACCCACCGGATCAAAAATAAGGGCCGTTCGAAAAATTCCTCAGCACCTTTGGGCATAAACTGCACACTTTAAAAAAAATTGGGCCCAAGTCTCTACAACCGCTTTATAAAACCGAGGGAGAGGTTTAATCGATTTTAAAAACATATTATTGTATTCTATATAAAATATTCCCTCTTCTCTCTGAGGGTGGTGAATCTGTGGAATTCTCTGCCCCAGAGAGCTGTGGAGGCTGGGTCATTGAATTTTTTTAAGGCGGAGATAGACAGATTTTTGAGCGATAGTTGGAGTTCAGAAGGATGAGGGGTGATATTATAGAAACATTTAAAATAATGAAAGGGATAGACAAGATAGAGGCAGAGAGGTTGTTTCCACTGGTTTCGGGGAGACTAGAACTAGGGGGCACAGCCTCAAAATACGGGGGAGACAATTTAAAACCAAGTTGAGAAGGAATTTCTTCTCCCAGAGGGTTGTGAATCTGTGAAATTCTCTGCCCAAGGAAGCAGTTGAGGCTAGCTCATTGAATGTATTCAAGTCACAGATAGATAGATTTTTAACCAATAAGGGAATTAAGGGTTATGGGGAGAGGGCGGGTAAGTGGAGCTGAGTCCACGGCCAGATCAGCCATGATCTTGTTGAATGGCGGAGCAGGCTCGAGGGGCTAGATGGCCTACTCCTGTTCCTAATTCTTATGTTCTTATGTTCTTATAAGGCAGTCAAGGGTTATGGGGAGCGGGCAGGGAAGTGGACCTGAGTCCATGATCGGATCAGCCATGATCGTATTAAATGGCGGAGCAGGCTCAAGGGGCCGTATGGCTGACTCCTGCTCCTATTTCTTATGTTCTTATGTTTTTATGTTCTCCCATCCCACTTAATTAAAAACAATGCTGAAAATAAGTCTTGCAAAAACTTGTATTTAACTTCTGAAGAAATCTCTTCACCCATTTAATTTTAAAGGATTTTTTCTTCAAATCACTTTTCCCCAAAGCTGTTTTTTGAGTGTACTTGAAGAGTTACGCCCGATTTTTGGGGCCCAAGCATGGCAAAAAAAAATCATCCCGGTTTCCCCGATGGATTTCTTCATTTTTGCGTTGCCGAGCCTTGGGGGCGGAGCCCAAGATCTGCGCCAAAAAGGTGGGGTTGCCTGGGTAACCAGGGACACAACGCAGGCTGAGGCTGGAAAGTGAAACTTACAGCCAGCTCCCAACAACCTGCACACACACCTTACACATTGCAGCAACTTACCGCCATTACATTGTTGAAATGCAGTGACAAAAGTCTATCTCTTCCCCTCCCACTCCCTCCCGATCCCAGTTGCGATCGGCGCTCCTATCCCAGGCCGAATGGCCACCCCCTCCCAGTCCCTGCTCCTATCCCAGGCCGAATGGCTTCCCCCTCCCAGTCCCCGCTCCTATCCCAAGCCGAATGGCCTCCTGGTCCCGGACCCTACTCCTATCCCAGGCCAAATGGCCTCCTGATCCCGGACCCCACTCCTATCCCAGGCCGAATGGCCTCCCCCCTACCGGTCCCTGCACCAACTATACCGAAAGGCTTCCCCCCTCTCTCCCCCTCTCTCCCCTCTCCTGCTGCTGCTGTCTGAGCATCTGCTGAGCCAATTTCCTTACCTACGCTGACTTTTTTAACTCACCAGAAGGTTTTTCCACAGAGACCACATATGCCGGCCTAAGAAGAATTGGAGTAAATCGGAGCTGGCCAAACTTGCCCAAATGGCCAGAATTGGTGCAGGTGGCAGGTTATGCCCCCATGACACAAAAAAAAACCTAAACTAAAAAAATCGTAACTAACTGAGATAAGCTGATGCACATTGATTGAGGAAACTTGCATTTTTTAAACTTAGTCCAAAAAAGCGCCGCGTGCCCAAAAATCGGTGCTAATTACTGGGAAAATTGAGCCCAATATCTGGGAAATTGAGTCCTCCCTGATTTCTCTGTGGTATTGTAAGCAACCAAGGCTGGTTTCCCTTCCCATAAAAACCTCACACAAGCCTCTCAGATGGACTTTCCTGCCCACTCAGGAGTATCCTCCCCCGTCAATAAGTACCAGAGTTTGGAGAGCAGGAGAGCTGCCACCACTGTTGCTCATCCTTGCACTTTCAAACACCTTCTTTCCCATCTTCCCAAAATCTTTTTAATTTTCATAATCTTTGGTTCCCAATTTAATCGATCCATTTCATCCCTATCCTTCTTACACCCCATGTGCACCCCCAGAACTTCTAAACCTCCACCACCTACTCCTTCCCACAACCAGGCATTGGGACTTAGTGTCATTTACTCTGGCTCCTGAAGCTCTACAATACTTCTCCACTACTCCCATAGCTTTCCTCACTGACTCCCCATCTCTCAACATTAAGGTCGTGTCATCTGTATATTGGTATATCACCGAGACCTGACTGGAACTGGGAACCACAATCCCGACTATACCTTGTTCCTTTCGCATCATGTAACCGAATGGTTCTGCTACCAATGTGTACAACAATGGGGAACAGGGGACAGCCCTGTCTCACTGATCTCTGTCTTGCAAAATATTTGGATAAAAAAACATTACATTTAACACAGCTAAATATGTTTGAATAAAGAATCCTTACCCACTTAATGAAATTTTTCCCGAAACCAAATGCTTTCAAAACCACCAATAAAAACTCATGACAGACTCTATCAAAAGCTTTCTCTTGATCTATCTTTAGCACATAAGCTTCCCTCCTGCTCTTTTCCATGAGTTCCATGGCATCTCGGATTGAGACCAGAGTCAGCGATGTCCCGGCTAACGACTCCACAGGACTGAGAGGGTGTAGGAGGTGATGGGTCTGTCAGCTCACCTTCCTGACCAGAGCTCCCACTCCCTGGTTCTCGAGCCTGGATTTATTAATCAGGGTGTGATAAAGTGCAGCAGGCAACTGTTTTGTACAAAGAAGGTTTGGGTTTTATGCAAGAAAGCAAATAACACAAATGCACTCCAATAAAACTGTAAAATCTTACAAAACGGTTCTAAACAATGGGGAATACTTTATTACAGGTAATAAACACAACAGAAATACCTCCCACCTCCCACTCACTCTTTAACTAGGTCACACTCTAGGGCTCCAGTGATTTATGCTCACCAGATCCTTCCTTTGACAGCTAGGGCTGTTTGGCGGTTTCGGGGTTCTTTGGTTATAGCCGGTTTGCCTTGCCATACCCCGGACATAGCAGAAGACCTAAGCTGCGTATTGAAGCCAGTTGGGGTGAGTCCACTGATGCGGTTAGACGCATTTTGGATTTATCTCTGGTGAGTACCCAATTTCCTTCGTTAGCAATAGGGTTTTAAGTTCTTTAGGTAATTTTTACCCGCTGGATAGTCTAGGCACAAAGTGTAGAGTGGAAAACTTGCGTGGACCCTGCTTTTCTTGGTGGTCGATTTTCCCGGTTGGTTTCGTCGGTCGCGGTGGTCCGGTTAATGGCTGTTACCAAGTCAGTTGGTATTGATGTTCCACTGATTGGTTTTTGATGTTTTTTTTTCCGATGCCGCGATGTTTCTTCCTGTGTTTTCTCGCCGTGTGCTCTCGATCTTGATCTTGTTGTTCCGAAGTGGTGGTCAGAAATAGTTTTCCTGTGATGGTCAGGATTAGTTCTGAAGTGGTGGTCAGAATAGTTCTCCTTTTGGTACGATAGGCCCCCAGTTATACTCTGAGAGGCTGCTTAATCTTCGCGCCAAATCTAACGTTTCTCTTGTTTAAGTTTTGCTGCCCATTGATTTTAAGTGGTTTTCTTTGTTTAAGCTTTGGCAGGCTAGCTAACTGAGACTTGATTAAATGTGTTAATCTGGCGTTGATAGAATTTGGGATGGCGATACTCCTTAGTTATGAGCTGATGAGCTCTTGTCCATTGCAACTGTACTGCTTTGGCTTCGGGAAGTCTGGGCTGAGCCAGATATTTCTATGCATGTTGAAAAGGTGTTGGAATATGCCTGTGACATTTGGGCCCTGTGGTTGGGGTGGATAATGTTTCTTCCGTGGTTGATTGTTTAAATGCTAATGTTCTCTGGGAGCCTGAGTATGATTAAACAGCTCCCCCATTCAAACTGCTTAGCTGCAATGCCCAAATTCTAAAGGTAAAGGTTGATCCCACCCTCTGTCTCTGCAGCTTTTTCCCCACAGGCCTTTTAAACATGCCTTTTAAAATCCCAAACTTGGTTAAAACTCGCAGATTTCTTCCATATGCATCATAGGATCCCGAACTTTCTGTTTAAAAGGCCCAAATCAAATTTCCTTTTCAGTAAGTCCAAACACCGAGGGGTTTCCACAAATTTTGGAATCTTACAAAGGCGAAACTATCTGCGGCATCACCTCCTTCATACCATTTGTTATAACCCTCGCCAAGATCTTATAATCCACATTTAATAATGTGATGGGCCTCCAATTCTTCAGATCCCTTCTATCCCCTTTATTTTTATACGCTGAGCTTATGATACGTCTCCTCACAAATGGGGCCAGGCTTTCCTCAGTTTTAATCTCCTTACATATTGATTAGAGAGAGTACCAGCCACCGAGAGAGTGCTACCCACTGAGCCACAGCTGACACAACTTTAAGCTATCGGCAAAAGCTAAAATAGAGTGAGAGAAGGCTCCCCAATTAATCAAAGCACCCTCAACCACAATCACAGACAATTGCGGGGGTTTAAATGTAACACGTTATGTGCAGAGCGGGGCAATTCATCGTCGGGTACATAACTTGCAATTCCACAAATAAAACAACAGCCCACTCTGCGACTTCACACATATGTTTATCTCACGCCAATGAGATTTAGATCGGTGATTAATCGATGCATAGAATAGTTCGATAATTTGATAGATTAAGACACCGATTGTTCACACTCTCACTGTGTGTGAATGCATGAGTGAGTGTGTGAGTGTTAGTGAGTATGTGTGTGTGAGTGTGAGTGTGAGTGAGTGTGTGTGTGAGTGTGAGTGAGTGTGTGTGAGTAAGTGTGTGTGTGAGTGTGTGTGTGAGTGTGTGTGTGAGTCTGTGAGAGTGTGTGTGCCTGTGTGTGTGTGCGTGTGCAAGTGAGTGCCTGTGTGTGTGTGAGTGAGTGTATGTGTGTGAGTGTGTGTGTGAGTGTGTGTGTGTCTGTGAGCGTGTGTGTGCTTGTGTGTGTGTGAGATTGTGTGTGTGCGTGTGTGAGAGTGTGTGTGCCTGTGTGCGCGTGTGAGTGAGTGTCTGTGTGTGAGTGAGAGTGTGTGCGTGTGAGTGAGTGTATGTGTGTGTGTGAGTGTGTGTGTGTGTGTGAGTGTGTGTGTCAGTGTGTGAGTGTGTGTGTGTGTGTCAGTGTGTGTGTGTGTGTGTGTGTGAGTGTGTGAGTGTGTGAGTGTGAGTGAGTATGTGTGAGTGTGAGTGAGTGTGTGTGTGAGTGTCTGTGTGTAAGTGTGTGTGTGTGTGAGAGAGTGTGTGTGAGTGTGTGTGTGTGTGTGAGTGTGAGTGTGAGTGTGAGTGTGTGTGTGTGAGTGTGAGTGTGTGTGTGTATGTGAGTGTGAGTGTGAGTGTGTGAGTGTATGTGAGTGTGTGTGAGTGTGTGTGTGTGTGTGTGAGTGTGAGTGTGTGTCTGTGTGTGAGTGTGTATGTATGTGAGTGTGTGTGTGAGTAAGTGTGTGTATGAGTGTCTGTGTGTAAGTGTGTGTGTGTGAGAGAGTGTGTGTGAGTGTGTGTGTGAGTGTGAGTGTGTGTGTGTGTATGTGAGTGTAAGTGTGTGTGTGTGTGAGAGAGTGTGTGTGAGTGTGTGTGTGTGTGTATGTGAGTGTGAGTGTGAGTGTGAGTGTGAGTGTGTGTGTGTATGTGAGTGTGAGTGTGTGCCTGTGTGTGAGTGTGTGTATGTGAGCGTGTGTGTCTGAGTGAGTGTGAGTGTGTGTGTGTGTGAGTGAGTGTGTGTGTGTATGTGAGTGTGAGTGTGAGTGTGAGTGTGTGTGTGTATGTGAGTTTGTGAGTGTATGTGAGTGTGTGTGTGTGAGTGAGTGTGTGTGTGTATGTGAGTATGAGTGTGTGTCTGTGTGTCTGTGTGTGAGTGTGTGTATGTGAGCGTGTGTGTGTGAGTGAGTGTGAGTGTGTGTGTGTGTGTTCTGTGGTGCTTCATCCCAGAACCCCCCTTGTGAAACAAAGCGGATCTGTGCCTTGACTGGAGAAAGTTTATTAAATATGTGCGCGAGATAGCAAGGAATTTATGGGGAGGTTTTGGAAAAACTTCTCTTCGCTGAGGGACCGTTGGAAATCTCGGCAAACAAACTGTTGTTTGAAGGCAAAATTGTTTAATAAGGGAATTAGGTAATTGCTCGGGAAAGGGGGATATTAAAGGCTTCTCGGGAACGAGCAGGAGGTTGGGAATAGATGAGATGGCCTAGTGGGCCAATACAAAGAGAGAAGTGGCATTTTATACACTGCCTTTCCAAAGCAATTCACCGCCAATAAAGTACTTTTGGAGTGTAGTCACTGTTGTAATGTGGGAAACGGGGCAGCCAATTTGCGCACAGCAAGCTCCCACACACAGCAATTAATTCTGACCAGATGACCTGTTGTTAGTGATGTTGCTTGAGAAATAAATATTGGCCCATGACATCGGAGAGAACTCCCCTGCTCTTTTTTGAAATAGTGCCATGGGAGCTTTTACATCCACCTGAGAGAGCAGACGGGGCCTCAGTTTAACGTCTCATCCAAAAGATGGCACCTCCGACAGTGCAGCACTCCCTCAGTACTGCCCCTCCGACAGTGCAGTGTATTGTGGCTCTGCCTGTCGCACACAAGGAGATATTGGAACAGATGACCAAACACTTGGTCGAAGAGGTAGGTTTAAAGGAGCGTCTTAAAGGAGGGGAGCAAGGTAGAGAGGCGGAGAGGTTTAGGGAGGGAGTTCCAGAATTTGGGGCCCAGGCAACAGAAGGCACGGCCGCCAATGGTGGAGCGATTATAATCAAGGATGGTCAAGAGGCCGGAATTAGAGGAGCGCAGAGATCTTGGGGGGTTGTGGGGCTGGAGGAGATTACAGAGATAGGGAGGGGCGAGGCCACAGAGGGATTTGAAAACAAGGATGAGAATTTTAGAATCGAGGTGTTGACAGACTGGGAGCTTATGTGGGTCAGCGAGCACAGGGGGTGATGGGTGAGCGGGACTCGGTGTGAGTTAGGACATGGGGCAGTGAGCACAGGGGGTGATGGGTGAGCGGGACTCGGTGTGAGTTAGGACACGGGGCAGTGAGCACAGGGGGTGATGGGTGAGCGGGACTCGGTGCGAGTTAGGACACGGGGCAGTGAGCACATGGGGTGATGGGTGAGCGGGACTCGGTGCGAGTTAGGACATGGGGCAGTGAGCACAGGGGGTGATGGGTGAGTGGGACTCGGTGTGAGTTAGGACACGGGGCAGTGAGCACAGGGGGTGATGGGTGAGCGGGACTCGGTGTGAGTTAGGACATGGGGCAGTGAGCACAGGGGGTGATGGGTGAGTGGGACTTGGTGCGAGTTAGGACACAGGGCAGTGAGCACAGGGGGTGATGGGTGAGCGGGACTTGGTGCGAGGGAGGAATCTAATCCCATTTCCGTTTCTCCAAATTGTTTTGTGTTCTTTTCTTCCCTGAAACCAGAGTTGCACATTCAGCCCCTCGGGCCGTTCAATTGGATCAACCCTGCTCCTCAACTCAGCATTTTCCTGCCTTTGCTCCATGCTCCTTGATAGCCAACTAAAACCTAGAGATCTCAGCCTTGAAAGCTCCAATTGGCCCCCTGCGTCCACAGTCTTTTAGTGGGGGGGGGCGGGGAAGACAGTTCAACATTTCTAACACCCTCTTTGTGAAGAAGTGCTTCTTGATGTCACTCCTGAACGGCCGAGCTCTAATTATAAGATTTGGTCCCCGATCCAATTCTCTTTTGAGTTGTGTAATGGTGTGTGCCTCAGTCGCCCCCTTGTGGTGGCACAGTCTATGTTCCAATAACCCTCTGTGTGAGAACATGGAACATAAGAACTAGGAACAGGAGTCGGCCATTCGGCCCCTCGAGCCTGGTTGATCATCGACCTCAACTCTACTTTCCCGCCTGATCCCCATATCCCTCGATTCCCCTGGAGTCCAAAAATCGATGTCAGCCTTGAATATACTTAACGACTGAGCCTCCACAGTCCTCTGGGGCAGAGAATTCCAAAGATTCACCCCCCTCTGAGTGAAGAAATTCCTCCTCATCTCAGTCCTAAATGGCCGACCCCTTACCCTGAGACTGTGACCCCTGGTTCTCGACTCTCCAGCCCGGGGGGAAACACCCTCTCAGCATCTACCCTGTCAATCCCCCTCAGAATCTTCGCACTTCCCCATTCAGTTCTCCGATGATGATTCTCATTCTATGCCCCCCTTGTTATTGATCCCAGCAGGCGCATGGGAACACCACCACCTCCACGTTCCCCTCCCAGTCACACACCATCCCGACTGGGAAATATATCGGCCGTTCCTTCATCGTCGCTGGGTCACAATCCTGGAACTCCCTCCCTAACAGCACTGTGGGAGCACCTTCACCACACGCACTGCAGCGGTTCAAGAAGGCAGCTCACCACCACCTTCTCAAGGGGCAATTAGGGATGGGCAATAAATGCCGGCCTTGCCAGCGACGCCCGCATCCCGAGAATGAATTTTTAAAAAATCAGTGGGAATCTTTCACTGCTTAAAAAAAATCAGAATATGGAACGACCCTATTACATTTCCTTAATTGTCAATGTTGCCGTCTAGCAATTTATTTAATGGAATTAATATTCTAAAGGATATTATTCCTGAGAATAGAACCTGACATTGCAGGTTTCATTGCGCAGACTTGCAAAGGTAAATCCCCAGTTAAACTGTCATCTTTAAACTTGTCTCAAGTTGATGCAATTAACAGATTTTAGACCACACGTGGAGCACTGCGTACAATTCTGGTCGCCATATTATAGAAAGATATAGAGGCACTGGAGAGTGTGCAGAGAAGATTTACAAGGATGATACCAGAAATGCGAGGGTGTACATATCAGGATAGGATGAACAGGCTGGGTCTCTTTTCTGTTGAAAAAAAGGCTGAGGGGTGACCTAATAGAGGTCTTTAAAATAATGAAAGATTTTGATAGAGTGGATACAGAGAGAATGTTTCCACTTGTGGGGAAGAGCATAACTAGAGGCCATCGATATAAGATCGTCACCAAAAAATCCAATGGGGAATTCAGAAGAAACTACTTTACCCAACAGTGCAGCGCTCCCTCAGTACTGACCCTCCGACAATGCAGTGCTCCCACAGTACTGTCCCTCCAACAGTGCGGCACTCCCTCAGTACTGACCCTCTGACAGTGCAGCGCTCCCTCATTACTGCCCCTCCGACAGTGCAGCACTCCCTCAGTACTGCCCCTCCGACAGTGCGGCGCTCCCTCAGTACTGTCCCTCCGACAGTGCAGTGCTCCCTCAGTACTGCCCCTCCGACAGTGCGGCACTCCCTCAGTACTGCCGTACTGCCCCTCCGACAGTGCGGCACTCCCTCAGTACTGCCCCTCCGACAGTGCGGCACTCCCTCAGTACTGCCCTCCGACAGTGCGGCACTCCCTCAGTACTGCCCCTCCGACAGTGCGGCACTCCCTCAGTACTGCCCCTCCGACAGTGCGGCACTCCCTCAGTACTGCCCCTCCGACAGTGCGGCACTCCCTCAGTACTGCCCCTCCGACAGTGCGGCACTCCCTCAGTACTGCCCCTCCGACAGTGCAGCACTCCCTCAGTACTGCCCCTCCGACAGTGCGGCACTCCCTCAGTACTCCCTCAGTACTGGTACCTGGAGTGTCTCTCTGGATTATGGGTCCTAGTTTCTGGAGTACATCAGACTCAGAGGTGAGGTGCTGACACCTTGATGAGCGAAACCACTGCTCTCTAGGGTTTGTAGATGGTTGATCACATGTGCGGAGTTCTCTGACATTAAGTGCCAATCATCTGCAACAGAGGAATCCTGGAATCATAGAATCTCACAGCACAGGAGAACATTCGGCCCATCGTGCCTGTGCCAGCTCTTTGAAAGAGCGATCCAATCAGTCCCACTCCCCCCGCTCTTTCCCCACAGCCCGGCAGTTTTTCCCCTTCAATTATTCATCCAACTCCATTTTGAAAGTTCATCATTATAGGCAGGCCCTCGAAATCGAGGAAGACTTGCTTCCACTCTAAAAGTGAGTTCTCAGGTGACTGAACAGTCCAATACGGGAATTACAGTCTCTGTCACAGGTGGGACAGACAGTGGTTGAAGGAAAGGGTGGGTGGGGCTGGTTTGCCGCACGCTCCTTCCGCTGTCTGCGCTTGGTTTCTGCATGCTCTCGGCGACGAGACTCGAGGTGCTCAGGGGTCTCCCGGATGCACTTCCTCCACTTAGGACGGACTGGTCTCTGGCCAGGGACTCCCAGGTGTCGGTGGGGATGTTGCACTTTATCAGGGAGGCTTTGAGGGTGTCCTTGTAACGTTTCCTCTGCCCACCTCGGGCTCGCTGGCTGTGAAGGAGTTCCGGGTAGAGCATTTGCTTTGGGAATCTCGTGTTGGGCATGCGAACAATGTGGCCTGCCCAGCGGAGCTGATCAAGTGTGGTCAGTGCTGCGATGTTGGGGTTGTTGGCCTGATCAAGGGCAATGATGTTGGTGCGTCTGTCCTCCCAGGGGATTTGCAGGATCTTGCGGAGACATCGTTGGTGGTATTTGTCCAGCGACTTGAGGTGTCTACTGTACACTGTCCATTTCTGTGAGCCATACAGGAGGGCGGGTATCACTACAGCCCTGTAGACCATAATTGAATCACCATTGAATCAGCTTTCAGGCAGCACATTCCATTTACTCACTGTGTAAATAAAATTCTCCTCATCTCCTCTCTGGTTCTTTTGTCAATTTGCAGTTACGTCATAGAACCAGACAGCTGCCCTGCCTGCACTGAGTACTCGGGCAATATTCATTTATGTTTAAAATAGCAACTTCCAACAGTAGTCTTCGACTGATTCCAGATCAATACTGGGACTCGAACCAAAATCAATAACGATCACCCAATTCCCTTCCCATTCTCTCCAAGCCTTCCCCCTTCCCCAACACCACCCAGTACACCCCCCACACAATACCCCCCCAACCCACCCACCCCCACCTAATTCCACCCCATCCAATCACCCAACTCCCCCTTCCCCAACACCACCCAGCAGCCCCCGACACACAATTACACCCCACCCACCCAATCCACCCCACACACCTAACTCCCCCACCCCGACCACAGCGCACCTCCATCCAGAGTTTGATACATGGAGTTTATGTCGACAGTGAATGGGTCACTTCAAAAATGTAGTTACCAGGGAGGTAGAGTTCCATATATAAACAATCAAGACTCAGTGGAATTCCTGTGTGCTAGCAGTAAAACTGTCATCCAATTCCTGTGCGGTCTCTTTCAAAATATATGGCTTGACGCTCTCCTCACAAGAACACACGCAGGAGTTTGGCAGGGACCATGTTAGCCAGCGCGCTAAAAATAGCACAGGAATGTCAGCCCAAATGAGGCCAAGCAACATCTTGGGTGTCCATCAATGTTACCCATTGCTGGGAGCAGAGCTGAGGTACAGATTGACCTTATTCACTGGCGCTCTGCACTATGGGTAATTAGCACCTCCATTGGCATGAGAATGCTGCTGGCAGATAGTGGGGACGATGGTAGGCCTCCTGAACTGAAAGTGGAGGAGGCCATTCAGCCCCTCGAATCTGTTTTTCATCCTTGTTTATAAATACCTCCATGGCCTCACCCCTCCCTATCTCTGTAATCACCTTCAACCTCACAACCCCCCCGAGATGTCTGCGCTCCTCAAATTCTACCCTCTTGAGCATCCCTGATTACAATCGTTCACCCATTTGTGGCCGTGCCTTCAGCTGTCTGACACTCCCTCCCGAAACCGCTCCGCCTCTCTACCTCTCTTTGCTCCTTCAAGATGCTCCTTAAAACCTCCCTCTTTGACCAAGCTTTTAGTCACCTGTCCTAATTTTTTCTTATTTGGCTCAGTGTCAAATGTATTTGTTTTGTCTTAAAAGACTCTTGTGATGCACCTTGGGACATTTTAATGCATTAAAGGTGCTATCTAAATATAAGTTATTGTTATTTCACCATTCAATTGGATTGTAACTGACCTGTACCTTAACTCCATCTTCCAGTCTTGGTTACGTGACCTTTAATACCCTTGCCAAACAAAAATCTTTCAATCTCAGTTTTTAATTTTTCAATTGAGGGAGCGCCGCACTGTTGGAGGGGTAGTACTGAGGGAGCGCCGCACTGTCGGAGGGGCAGTACTGAGGGAGCGCCACACTGTTGGAGGGGCAGTACTGAGGGAGCGCCGCACTGTCGGAGGGGCAGTACTGAGGGAGTGCTGCACTGTCGGAGGGGCAGTACTGAGGGAGCGCCGCACTGTCGGAGGGGCAGTACTGAAGGAGAGCTGCACTGTCAGAGGGGCAGTACTGAGGGAGAGCTGCACTGTCGGAGAGGCAGTACTGAGGGAGTGCCGCACTGTCGGAGGGTCAGTACTGAGGGAGCGCCGCACTGTCGGAGGGGCAGTAATGAGGGAGCGCCGCACTGTCGGAGGGGCAGTACTGAGCGAGTGCCGCACTGTCGGAGGAGCAGTAATGAGGGAGTGCCACACTGTCGGAGGGGCAGTACTGAGGGAGCGCCACACTGTCAGAGGGGCAGCACTGAGGGAGCGCTGCACTGTCGGAGGGACAGTACTGAGGGAGTGCTGCACTGTCGGAGTGGCAGTACTGAGGGAGTGCTGCACTGTCGGAGGGGCAGTACTGAGGGAGTGCTGCACTGTCGGAGGGGCAGTACTGAGGGAGTGCTGCACTGTCGGAGGGGCAGTACTGAGGGAGCGCTGCACTGTCAGAGGGGCAGTACTGAGGGAGTGCTGCACTGTCGGAGGGGCAGTACTGAGGGAGCGCTGCACTGTCGGAGGGGCAGTACTGAGGGAGTGCTGCACTGTCGGAGGTGCAGTCTTTCAGATGATGTCGGACTTTTTCCTATGGGTTTCAAACACCAAGACTTATAAGAACACTGAAATGTTCCAATACAATGGACTTTATTAAAAAGATTAAAATTGACTATAAGTTCCTAGTTCAATGCTACCGAGTACAGGTTTAAAATTATCAAACCAAACTACAAATTTTCTAGCTGACCGATTTCAGATTCATCTGTAAATACAAGCAACTTCTATGCTCTAAGTTCGACAGTTTAAGTACAATTAAACAGAATCCTACTTCTTACAATAACTGTGCAGCCCCCCTCTAGTTATTTGGTCATGTACACCTCCTCACAAGGTTAATGCCTATTGGCTTATGTATAGCCCATTGAGTGATCAATTCAACCTAACTCTACCTCCCAACTGGTTCTTCTGCCAGCTTACCGAAAGCTCCCTCATGCAGTCCGCTTCTTCGAGAGAGAAAATTCCTTTGTCTTGAAGTTTTTATACTTTGGCTCCTCCCAGCCATCTGATGTCCAGGTGTGTTTGGCCAGATACAACTTGACCCTTTTGCTGATTGGCCAACTCGAATGTCGCTCAACGTCCCTTCCTGTTTCAATTCAAACTTTACTCAGTTCTGTTCCTGCCTGAATTCAGACTTCCTGTCCCAGCCCCCAAAGTTCTCCTCAGACAGATTACAGGTGGTTCTTTGTCTCTGATAAGCCGTCATCTGTTGTTCTCTTCTTCAAAGTGGATTCCCTGAAATAAAGAATCAACACCGGCCTTTATAACCTCCACTGAATCGATCAGACGAAACCTTGGATTCACTTTACGATCTTTATTCAAGCATATGCAGGGGAAGCATCACAGTCTTAGCCTAAGACAGGACCTTCCCCGAATGATGGTTTCACACAGTTATACAGTTTCCGAGGCGTGAGGTCCTCGTGTACAATCATCTACGACCACCAGTTGGCCTACCATTAGCGGAGCTACATTGATTCGTTAACCCTTATCAGACTGGCTGCTGAGTGGTTTCGCAGCCTCTCCATCTCCCCATTGCATGTGGAGCCGACCTCAGTCTATTGGAATGTGCTCAACAGTTTTAACCTTGCTCTGGCTTTTCCAGCTTGGTCTGCAGTTTTTAAAGATAAGCACCCAAGCACGAGCTGCGCCCATTAAACTGATTTCCTGCCATACCCTTATTTCGGTTTTAAGTATACTTTTTGCCCCCTTACACCTGTCAAATCCTTCAATCATCTTAAACACCTCGATTGCATCACAACATGATATGCAGCATTCGTCTTTACACAGTAAGCATCCATGGCCACTGTGGCCAGTTCCAAGCCCCTTGCAGCAGGCTGACTCAGTCTCACAGAGTCACATCCTCTTGTGTGCCTCCTTTTATCCAGAGATTCCACTGTGTCTCTTCACTGCCTCCTCACACCTTCTGCACTTGGTTTTCCTATTCGGTGCCCAGCTGGTGGGCAGCGGGGGAGGGGGGGTGAGGAGTGGTGGGTGGGGGGGAGCAGGGGAGGGGCGCGGAGCGGTGGGGGTGGGGAGGCGGGGGAGCGGCGGGCGGGGGGAGGGGGGAACGGGGGAAGGGGATGGGGATCAGTGGGGAGCGGGGGAGCGGGAGAGTGGGGAGGGGGTGAAGGGAGCGGGGAGGGGGGAGCAGGAGAGCGTGGAACGGGGGAGTGGTGGGGGGGGGCTGTGGGGGTGGGGAGTGGGGGAGGGGGGTGGGGAGGCGTGGGGGGCACGGGGGGTGTGGGGGGGGACTGGAGTAACTCTGTCTAAAACCCAGAGCTGTTTCTGCCCAGTTCCCACCCCTGCCAAGTATTTACTCCCCAGAGCTGTGGACAAAATTCTACCCCACAAACCCCATGGGGTCTATGGGTGGGGGGTGAGGGGAGGAGGGGGGAGTGGTGGGGGTGGGCTGTGGGGGTGAGGGGAGGAGGGGGGAGTGGTGGAGGGGGAGGAGTGGGGGTGGGGAGTGGTGGAGGGGGAGCAGTGGGGGTGGGTGAAATTCAACCAGCGAGGGAGCGGATTGCCCTCCCGCCCGAATGTTGACAAGATATTTTGGGATATACGAGTAATTTGAGACGTGACATGTGGTAAGTGTAGTGTGCTTGGGCGCAACAACAGCTTGCATTTATATAGCGCCTTTAATGTAGTAAAACATCCCAAGGCGCTTCACAGGAGTGTAATTAAACAATGTTTGACACCGAGCCACATAATGAGATATTAGGACAGAGTCAAAGAGGTAGATTTTAAGGAGCATCTTAAAGGAGGAGGGAGAGGTAGAGAGGCAGAGAGGTTTAGGGAGGGAGTTCCAGAGCTTGGGGCCCAGGCAACAGAAGGCACGGCCACCGATGGTGGAGCGATTATAATCAGGGAGGCTTAAGAGGCCAGAATTACAGGAGCGCTGAGAACACGGAGGGTTGTAGGGTTGAGGAGGTTACAGAGATAGAGAGGGCACGAGGGCCATGGAGGAATTTGAGAACAAGAATGAGAATTATAAAATTGAGAAGTTGTCGGACTGGGAGCCAATGTGGGTCAGTGAGCACAGGAGGTGATGGGTGAGCGTGACTTGCTGTGAGTTAGGACACAGAGCACAGGGGGTGATGGGTGAGCGGGACTTGGTGTGAGTTAGGACACAGGGCACAGGGGGTGATGGGTGAGCGGGACTTGGTGCGAGTTAGGACACAGGGCACAGGGGGTGATGGGTGAGCGGGACTTGGTGTGAGTTAGGACACAGGGCACAGGGGGTGATGGGTGAGCGGGACTTGGTGTGAGTTAGGACACAGGGCACAGGGGGTGATGGGTGAGCGGGACTTGGTGCGAGTTAGGACACGGGCAGCAAGCACAGAGGGTGATGGGTGACGGGACTCGATGCGAGTTAGGACATGGGGCAGCGAGCACAGGCGGTGATGGGTGAGTGGGACTCGATGCGAGTTAGGACACGGGGCACAGGGGGTGATGGATGAGCGGGACTTGGTGCGCGTTAGGACACGGGGCACAGGGGGTGATGGGTGAGCGGGACTCGATGCGAGTTAGGACACGGGCAGTGAGCACAGGGGGTGATGGGTGAGCGGGACTCGATGCGAGTTAGGACACGGGCAGCGAGCACAGGGGATGATGGGTGAGCGGGACTCAGTGCGAGTTAGAACACAGGGCAGCCGAGTTTTGGATGAGCTCAACTTTATGGAGTTAACTTTGGACCTGTGTCTCCCAAAGCTCTCCAGCACTGTGGGCTTTCCCTCGCCTCGTGTCTGGGTCTGTTGTAGATTCATTGATAGAGATTGATCGCTGTGATTGGTCAACAACTCCATTATCAGGTGATTTACTTGTACTTCTTTCAATTTACTGTATTCGCTGCTCACGATGTGGTCTCCTCTACATTGGAGAGACCAAGCGTAGATTGGGTGACCGCTTTACGGAACACCTCCGTTCAGTCTGTGAGTGTGACCCTGAGCTTCCGGTCGTCTGTGTCACTTTAATTCCCCGCTCCACTCGCACTCTGACCTCTCCATCCTCGGCCTCCTGCACTGTTCCAACGAAGCTCAACGTAAGCTCGAGGAACAGCACCTTATCTTTCGTTTAGGCCCTTTACAGCCTTCTGGACTCAACATCCAGTTCAACAATTTCAATCTGTAACCTCTGCCCTTAATTCTTTTCCCTTTCCTCCTTTTATTTACAAACCCCTCCTTTTTGTTTCTCAGTTTCCCGTGGCAGCTGGTGATGATTCCGCCATTCACACCCTCTCTAGACTCGTCTTTTGTTCCTTAATTTGTCCCATTACCATCTCAAGTCGGCCCATCATCCCGTTTGTTCTCTCTAATCTCTCCTGCCTTCCACCCTATCACAGACCTTCCCTTTGTTCTCTCCTCCCCTCCTCCTTTCCCCGCCCCTGCACTTCCTGAAGAACCTGTGACATCTCGAGCACTCTCCAGTTCTGAAGCAGAGTCACAGACCCGAAACGTTAACTCTGTTTCTCTCCACAGATGCTGCCTGACCCACTGAGATTTCTAGCATTTGCTGTTTTTAACTCCATTGTCGTTGGATGAGTCAGGAGGACCTTGGTCTGGCAATCCTGACGTTCCAAGTGTAAGGGAACATGGAGCGGGGTGTATACTGCGCAGACAATCCGCTACCATCTGATCTGTGTCTTCACAACAGTGGAATTACATCCCCGATATACACAGCCACCCTTTTCCATCGATTCATTAATTAAACACAGCAACTTTTCATTATATTGCATCTTTCACTCGACAAAACTTCCTTTGGGACTTTGCTGAGTAGGAGATTGCAGAACTTGCCAAAGAGAGGTGAGGGAGGATGTGTTTGTTTTACTTATTCTCGGGGTTGTGGGTGTCGCTGGCAGGGCCGGCATTCATTGCCCGTCCTTCGATGCCCTGACAAGGTCTGGGTGTCTTCATCTTGAACCATTGGTCGCGATTTGATACAATTTGCTGGGCCATTTCAGGGGGCAGTGAAGAATCAGCCACATCGCTGTGGGTCTGGAGTCACATATCGGCCAGACCGGGTAAGGGCGGCAGATTTCCTTCCCTAAAGGAGCCAGATGGGTTTTTAATGGCAATCCGGTCGTTTCACGGTCACTGTTACTGACACCAGATTTTTATTTTCAGATTTTTTTTAAACTGAATTCAAATTTTCAAAATGCCCTGCTGGGATTTTTTTCACAAAAATCAAAGATACTGTTCAAAGACACAGACGCGACAGGGAGAATGGCCTCCTTCTCAGCTGTATCATTTGATGTTTCGATGATTATCTCATTGCTGTGTGTGGGAGCTTGCTGTGCGCAAATCGGCTGCCGCGTTTCCCACATTACAACAGTGACTACATTTCAAAAGTACTTCATTGGCTGTAAAGCGCTTTGGCGGGGGAGGGTGGGGGTGTTGGGCGAGGGGTAGCATTTGTGCTTCTGTGGCTTTGAGCATTGAAATCCTGACACCATAGAATCATAGAACGGTCACAGGACGGGAGAGGGCCATTCAGCCCATCGAGCCCGTGGTGACTCTCAGTCAATCCCACTCCCCGCCCTTTCCCTGGAGCCCTGCTTCAGGAACTTATCCAACTCCCTTTTGAAAGCCACGATTGAGTCTGCCTCCCCCACCCTCTCAGGCAGCGCATTCCAGATCCTAACCACTCGCTGCGTAAAAACATTTTCCTCATGGTGCATTGTGTTTTGTAATTCACCCAGTGACCTTTGAGCAAATTAAAGTCCATAAAACCCATTCGGGCAGCAGTGCCAGTAACTGGACTCATTGTATTTTCAGCTGCTGAGAGATTGTCCATGCCTTGCCCTGAGTGGGTGTGTAAGGGATGTGTATGAAATGTCAATGATCCATAAATACGGCCACGAAACATGGGCATGTACCAAAGTAACGAGCAGGAGAAGCGATGGATTTGATTATCCATCGTTTGCCAACACACTAAAGGCCGCCTGAGGAAGAGAGTGTTCAAAAACCAGGCCCTCAAATCTACCACCAAGCTCATGGTCTACAGGGCAGTAGTGATACCCGCCCTCCTGTATGGCTCAGAGACGTGGACCATGTACAGTAGGTACCTCAAGTTGCTGGAGAAATACCACCAATGTTGTCTCCGCAAGATCCTGCAAATCCCCTGGGAGGACAGACGCACCAACGTCAGTGTTCTCGATCAGGCCAACATCCCCAGCATCGAAGCACTGACCACACTCGACCAGCTCCGCTGGGCGGGTCACATTGTTCGCATGCCAGACACGAGATTCCCAAAGCAAGCGCTCTACTCGGAACTCCTACACAGCAAGCAAGTCCCAGGTGGGCAGAGGAAACGTTTCAAGGACACCCTCAAAGCCTCCCTGATAAAGTGCAACATCCCCACTGACACCTGGGAGTCCCTGGCCAAAGACCGCCCTAAGTGGAGGAAATGCATCCAGGAGGGCACTGAGCACCTCGAGTCTCGTCGCCGAGAGCATGCAGAAACCAAGCGCAGGCAGCGGAAGGAGCGTGCGGCAAACCAGTCCCACCCTCCCCTTCCCTCAACCACTGTCTGTCCCACCTGTGATTCCCGTATTGGACTGTTCAGTCACCTGAGAACTCACTTTTAGAGTGGAAGCAAGTTTTCCTCGATTCCGAGGGACTGCCTATGATGATGAAAGGTTTAGCCACAACAACAACAACTTGTGTTTGTATAGCGCCTTTAACGTAGTGAAACGTTCCAAGGCGCTTCACAGGAGTATCATGGGATTAAAAAAATTGACACCGAGCTACATCAGGTGAAATCAACGCAGGTTTTGGTCAAAGAGGTGGGTTTTAAGGAGCGTATTGAAGGAGGAAAGAGAGGTAGAGAGGCGGAGAGGTTTAGGGAGGGAGTTCCAGAGCTTGGGGCCCAGGCAACAGAAGGCATGGCCACCGATGGTGGAGCGATTATAATCCGGGATGCTCAGGAGGGCAGAATTAGAGGAGCGCAGGCATCTCGGGGATTGTGGGGCTGGAGAAGATTACAGAGATAGGGAGGGGCGAGGGCCATGGAGGGATTGGGAAACAAGAATTGTTGGATACATTACCGGCTGAGAGTATAATATTCTCTCTGTGCCTGGGAACAGGCTGAGGCAGATTTTAGAAGCACATTGCAGCCTCATTACCATTTGCTTTTTATTCTATATTAACCAGATGGCTCCACATAAAATTGAACTGGATTTTTATTCCTCTTGATAAGCTCCAGTTCAACTCTCAAACTGTCCCTCTCCAACTCTGCACTCTGCATCTTCAATTGATTTTCACCAGCGCTTGTTTCCTTCAAACCCCAATCCCAATCAATCACTTTGGACAACGTCCCTGCCCCCACCCTCGGTTTCCCACCCCTCCCTCGGCACCGCACTGGGAGCGTCAGTCTGGATTGTGTGCTCAAGTCTCCGGACCAGGGCTCAAACTCCTCATCCTATAACTTCAGTGGCATTGCATCCAATTTACAGGCATCAAACGGGACGCCTAAGCGTCCAATATGGCGGCCGCGTTTTGCACTTGTCGTAGGACCCTTTTGTGAAATTGGGCCTTACCAGTTAAGAACATAAGAACATAAGAATTAGGAGCAGGAGTCGGCCATTCGGCCCCTCGAGCCTGCTCCGCCATTCAATACGATCATGGCTGATCTTTGACCTTAACTCCACCTCTCTGCACTGTCCCCGCATCCCTCGATTCCCTTAGTTCCCAACTCGCCGCCTCACAAACCCGCCCAGAAACTCCTGGCTCTAACAGGCAGCAAGGGTTCCGCAGCGCTCCGTAAAGGGCAGGCCCGTTGCGGGTCTGTCATTTAAAGCCGCTGGTTAACTTCTGGCTGTTTCATTGTCATTGAAACATACAAAATTCTTACAGGGCTTGACAGGGAGGATGTTTCCCCCCGGGCTGGGGAGTCTAGAACCAGGGGCCACAGGCTCAGGATAAGGGGTCGGCCATTTAGGACTGAGATGAGGAGGAATTTCTTCGCTCAGAAGGTGGTGAATCTTTGGAATTCTCTGCCCCAGAGGGCTGTGGGGGCTCAGTCTTTGAGTATATTCAAGACTGAGATCGATAGATTTTTGGATATTAAGGGAGTCAAGGGATATGGGGATCGGGCGGGAAAGTGGAGTTGAGGTCGAAGATCAGCCATGATCTTATTAAATGGTGGAGCAGGCTCGAGGGGCCGAATGGCCGACTCCTGCTCCTAATTCTTATGTTCTTGTGTTTATTGGTCTAAATTCCTGCCGTCTAAAACTGTAATTATTTGCCGTCAGTTTTCTGGCTGTCTTGAAAACTGATTTACTGCAGCCATGGGTGGTTTGGGACTGGAGGATGACGGGGAGCAGCCAAGAGGACAGGAGGGAGAGCAGGAAGAGCTGAGAGACGAGGAAGGAGGAGGAGAGGGCTGTGCAGGAGAAATAGCCACAGTGGGTCTGCAGGCACCGAGCTCATGGTCCACAGGGCAGTAGTGATACCCGCCCTCCTGTATGGCTTCAGAGACATGGACCACGTACAGCAGGCCCCTCAAAGCGCTGGAGAAGTACCACCAACGCTGTCTCCGCAAGATCCTGCAAATCCATTGGCGGGATAGACACACCAACGTCAGTGTTCTCGCTCAGGCCAACATCCCCAGCATCGAAGCACTGACCACACTCAACCAGCTCCGATGGACGGGCCACATCGTCCGCATACCTGATACTAGACTTCCAAAACAAGCACTCTACTCTGAGCTCCGACACGGCAAGCGAGCCCCAGGAGGGCAGGAGGACACCCTCAAAGCCTCCTTGAAAAAATGTAACATCCCCACCGACTCTTGGGAATCCCTGGCCCAAGAACGCCCAAAGTGGAGGAGAAGCATCCGGGAGGACGCCGAACACCTCGAGCCTCTTCGCCGGGAGCACGCGGAATAAGGGACCGCCCATTTAGAACTGTGACGAGGAGGAAGTTCTTCTTTCAGAGGGTTGTAAATCTGTGGAATTCTCTGCCCCAGAGAGCTGTGGAGGCTGGGTCATTGAATAAATTTAAGGTGGAGATAGACAGATTTTTGAGCGATAAGGGAGTCAAGGGTTAAGGGGAGCGGACGGGGAAGTGGAGCTGAGTCCATGATCGGATCAACCATGATCGTATTAAATGGCGGAGCAGGCTCGAGGGGCCGTATGGCCGACTCCTGCTCCTATTTCTTATGTTCTTATGTGATGGAGCACTGCCCTCTAATGGTGCTTTAAGCACAATGCAGTATTATTCCAGGAATCTGCTTTTACAGGGCATCTCATTTAGTTTCTGCATTTATACAGCACCTTTCACAACCTCAGCACGTCCCAAAGCGCTTTACAGCCAATGAAATACTTTGTGAATTATAGTCACTGTTGTATTGTGGGAAACACAGCAGCCAATTTGCACAGCAAGCTCCCACACACAGCAATGTGATAATGACCAGATAATCTGTTTTAGTGAAGTTGATTGAGGGATAAATATTGGCCCAAGGACCCTGGGGATAATGATCGTTACATCAGTTTAACATCCTGTCTGAAAGGCAGCACCTCCGTCAGTGCAGTGCTCCTTCAGTGCTGCCTAGTGTCAGCCTAGATTTTTGTGCTCAAGTCCCTGGAGTGGGACTTGAACCCACAACCTTTGCTCTCAGAGGTGAGAGTGCTGCCCACGGATGAGAGGAAGACTTGGTTTCAACAGAGTCAGGATGCAAGAAGGTAGGAATGGCGGGGTAGGAGGAACTAGAGAGGGACATTCAAGGAGGAACAAAGCCCTGGTTAGACCACACCTGGAGCACTGAGAGCAGTTCTGGGCTCCACAGCTTAGGGAGGGTATATTGGCCTTGGAGGGTGCAGCGTAGGTTTAGCAGAATGATACCCGGCCTCCAAGGGTTAAGTTACGAGGAGAGATTACCCAACTAGGGTTGTATTCCCTGGTTGAAAGGGGATCTGATCGAGGTTTTCAGGATATTAAGGGGAACAGAGAGGGTAGATAGAGAGAGACTATTCCCGCTGGTTGGGGAGTCTGGGACTAGGGGCAGAGTCTGAAAATTAGAGCCAGACCTTTCAGGAGTGAAATTCGGAAACACTTCGACACACACAGGGTGGGAGAGGTTTGGAACTCTCTTCCACAAACGGCGATTGATGTTGGGTCAATTGTTAATTTTAAATCTGAGATTGATAGCGTTTTGTTAAGCAAAGGTATTGTAATGTATTTGCTTCGTGTAAGAATTTGTTTAAGAATTCATAGCAACACATTGCTATTAAGAACTAGTTGGTTTATTAACAAAGGTTTAACAATCACACTACACATTACCAGTTCATCCACCAGACTCACAACTGCATACCTCATCGTGGATCCCCCGAACCCAACTGGCTGGGGTTTTATTGAGTCTTGTGAACATCACGTGACTGGCTAAGCCACTCCCAACGCAACAGTTCCACAAACCCGTGAGCACACTCACAGACATTACAGGTATTAAGGGATATACAGCAGATATATAGCTTACAGATCAGCTAAGATCTTATTGAATGTTAGAACAAGCTCTTGGAGCTAAAGGGCCTCCTCCTGTTTCCAACCAGAGAGGAGCGTTCATTGGACTGAATGGCCAATGCTGTTGCTGAGGACTGGGAAACCTCTGGGCTTTCCATCCCAGGGTATGAGTGTCGGTAGTGACCATCTGTGACCTCCAGAACTGACCCTGCCAAAGCCTGAGGGGTCGAGGGTGGTCACTGGTCTGAATATCACGGTTGAGTACCCATGCCACTGGGGTATATCTCAGGAGGCTGGACCTCTCCTGGCCTCTAAACTCCTCCGTTGCAAACTGTCCTCCAATTCTGGCCTCTTGAACATCTCCAATTTCCATCACACCATCATCGGTGGCCGTGCATTCAGCAGCCAAGGTCATAAGCTCTGGAACTCCCTCCCTAAACCTCTCCGGCTCTCTACCTCTCTCTCCTTTAAGACGCTCCTTCAAACCAACAAAGCTTTTGGTCACCTGCCCTAATTTCTCCTTTTGCAACTCAGTGTCAAATTTTGTTTGATAACTCTCCTGTGAAGCGTCTTGGGGCATTTTACTGCATTAAACGGCTATTTTAATACAAGTAGTTGTTGTTGTGTTCAGAATGTAACCCTTTCAGCCCCGGTACCATTCTGGTGAATGTGCGCTGTTGCCCCTCCAAGGCCAATATGTCCTCCCTGAGGTGCGGTTCTCAAAGTTACATAAACTTAGAATCTTATCACAGGAGGAGGCCATTGGGCCCATCGAGCCCATGCCGGCTCTGTGACAGAGCGATCCAATCAGTCCCACTCCCCGCTCTTTCCCCATAGTCCTGAAAATCTTTTCATTTCAACTATATAACTTGTATTCCTTTGTGTTTAGAAGGTTGAGGCGTGATCTGACTGACGTGTCTAAAATGATAAAATAACTTGGAGGGCAGATAGAGAAAAGTGATTTCCTCTGATGGGGAAATCCCGAACGAGGGGGCAGGGGGGCAGGACCTAAAGATGAGAGCTCGGCTGCTCCCGAGTGAACAGAGGATGCACTTTCTCACACAAAGGGTAGTGTGAAACTAGAACTCTCTCCCCCAAAACCCTGCCAACGTTGGGGGGGTCAATTGAATTTTTCAAGACTGAGATGGGCAGATTTTTGTTGGGGAAAGGTATCATGGAACATGGAGCAGAAACGGGTAAATGGAGTTGAGGTGCAGATCAGCCTTGATCTGATAGAATGGCGGAACACGGTTGAGGGGCTGAATGGCCTCCTCCTGTTCCTATGATTCTAAAACTGAACGCAGGACTCGAGATGGGCCTCTGACCAAGGCTCTCGTACAACTGAAGCATCACTTTATATTCCAGCTCCCTTTGCAATAGAAACATAGAAACATAGAAAATAGGTGCAGGAGTAGGCCATTCGGCCCTTCGAGCCTGCTCTGTCATTCAACAAGATCATGGCTGATCTGGCCGTGGACTCAGCTCCACTTACCCGCCCACTCCCCATAACCCTTAATTCCCTTATTGGTTAAAAATCTATCCATCTGTGATTTGAATACATTCAATGAGCTAGCCTCAACTGCTTCCTTGGGCAGAGAATTCCACAAATTCACAACTCCCTGGGAGAAGAAATTTCCTCTCAACTCAGTTTTAAATTGGCTCACCTGTATTTTGAGGCCGTGCCCCAAGTTCTAGTCTCCCTGACCAGTGGAAACAACCTCTCTGCCTCTATCTTGTCTATCCCTTTCATGATTTTAAATGTTTCTATAAGATCACCCCTCATCCTTCTGAACTCCAACGAGTAAAGACCCAGTCTACTCAATCTATCATCATAAGGTAACCCCCTCATCTCCGGAATCAGCCGAGTGAATCGTCTCTGTACCCCCTCCAAAGCTAGTATATCCTTCCTTAAGTAAGTTGACCAAAACTATACACAGTACTCTAGGTACGGCCTCACCAATACCCTAAACAGTTGCAGCAAGACCTCCCTGCTTTTGTACTCCATCTCTCTCGCAATGAAGGCCAACATTCCATTCGCCTTCCTGATTACCTGCTGCACCTGAAAACTAACTTTTTGGGATTCATGCACAAGGACCCCCAGGTCCCTCTGCACCACAGCATGTTGTAATTTCTCCCCATTCAAATAATATTCCCTTTTACTGTTTTTTTTTCCAAGGTGGATGACCTCACATTTTCAGACATTGTATTCCATCTGCCAAACCTTAGCCCATTTGCTTAACCTATCTAAATCCCTTTGCAGCCTCTCTGTGTCCTCTACACAACCTGTTTTCCCACTAACCTTTGTGTCATCTGCAAATTTTGTTACACTACACTCTGTCCCCTCTTCCAGGTCATCTATGTATATTGTAAACAGTTGTGGTCCCAGCACCGATCCCTGTGGCACACCACTAACCACCGATTTCCAACCCGAAAAGGACCCATTTATCCCGACTCTCTGCTTTCTGTTAGCTAGCCAATTTTCTATCCATGCTAATACATTTCCTCTGACTCCGCATTCTTTTATCTTCTGCAGTAACCTTTTGTGTGGCACTTTATCGAATGCCTTTTGGAAATCTAAATACACCACATCCATCGGTCCACCTCTATCCACCATGCTCGTTATATCCTCAAAGAATTCCAGTAACTTAGTTACACATGATTTCCCCTTCATGAATCCATGTTGTGTCTGCTTGATTGCACTATTCCTATCTAGATGTCCCGCTATTTCTTCCTTAATGATAGCTTCAAGCATTTTCCCCACTACAGATGTTAAACTAACCGGCCTATAGTTACCTGCCTTTTCTCTGCCTTTTTTAAATAGAGGTGTTACATTAGCTGCTTTCCAATCCGATGGTACCTCCCCAGAGTCCAGAGAATTTTGTAGATTATAACGAATGCATCTGCTATAACTTCCGCCATCTCTTTTAATACCCTGGGATGCATTTCATCAGGACCAGGGGACTTGTCTACCTTGAGTCCCATTAGCCTGTCCAGCACAACCCCCCTAGTGATAGTGATTGTCTCAAGGTCCTCCCTTCCCACATTCCCGTGACCAGCAATTTTTGACATGGTTTTTGTGTCTTGCACTGTGAAGACCGAAGCAAAATAATTGTTTAAGGTCTCAGCCATTTCCATATTTCCCATTATTAAATCCCCCTTCTCATCTTCTAAAGGACCAACATTTACTTTAGTCACTCTTTTCCGTTTTATATATTGGTAAAAGCTTTTACTATCTGTTTTTATGTTTTGCGCAAGTTTACTTTCGTAATCTATCTTTCCTTTATTGCTTTCTTAGTCATTCTTTGCTGTCGTTTAAAATTTTCCCAATCTTCTAGTTTCCCACTAACCTTGGCCACCTTATACGCATTGGTTTTTAATTTGATACTCTCCTTTATTTCCTTGGTTATCCACGGCTGGTTAACCCTTCTTTTTCACTGGAATATATTTTCGTTGAGCACTATGAAAGAGCTCCTTAAAAGTCCTCCACTGTTCCTCAATTGTGCCACCGTTTAGTCTGTGTTCCCAGTCTACTTTAGCCAACTCTGCCCTCATCCCACTTTAGTTCCCTTTGTTTAAGCATAGTACGCTCGTTTGAGACACTACTTCCTCACCCTCAATCTGTATTACAAATTCAACCATACTGTGATCACTCATTCCGAGAGGATCTTTTACTAGGAGATTGTTTATTATTCCCGTCTCATTACACAGGACCAGATCTAAGATAGCTTGCTCCCTTGTAGGTTCTGTAACATACTGTTCTAAGAAACAATCCCGTATGCATTCTATGAATTCCTCCTCAAGGCTACCCCGTGCGATTTGATTTGACCAATCGAAATGTAGGTTAAAATCCCCCATGGTTAATGCTGTTCCTTTTTCACATGCCTCCATTATTCCCCTGATTATTGTCTGCCACACCGTGAAGTTATTATTTTTGGGCCTATAAACTACACCCACCAGTGACTTTTTCTCCTTACTATCTCTAATCTCCACCCACAATGATTCAACATTTTGTTCATTGGAGCCAATATCATCTCTCACAACTGCCCTGATATCATCCTTTATTAACAGAACTGCCCCATCTCCTTTCCCTTCTTGTCTATCTTTCCGAATTGTCAGATACCCTTGTATGTTTAATTCCCAGTCTTGGCCACCCTGCAACCACGTTTCTGTAATGGCCACCAAATCATACCCATTTGTAATGATTTGTGCCGTCAACTCATTTACTTTATTTCGAATGCTGCATGCGTTTCGGTAAAGTGTTTTAATACTACTTTTTAAACCATGATTTTTAGTTTTGACCCCTCCTGCAGCCCTTTTATATTCATACATATTGTCCCTTCCTATCACCTTGTGGTTTACACTTACCCCAGTGCTACTCTGCTTTGCTGCCTCCTGCCTTTTGCATTCGTTCTTGGGGTTCTGTTCATCTGAACTCTCACCTACTCTAACCAGCTCAGAGCCTTCTCCTGGGTTCCCATCCGCCTGCCAAGCTAGTTTAAAGCCCACCCAACCGTACTATCAAAACTACCCGCGAGAACATTGGTCCCGTCTCTGTTGAGGTGTAACCAGTCCGACTTATACAGTACCCACCTACCCCAGAAGCGGTCCCAATTGTTCAGTAAACGAAAGCCCACCGTCCTACACCAATGGGAGAGTGGAGAGTACCAGTTCCAACTGTCACAGGACAGAGAGTGGAGTGCACCAGTTCCCACTGTCACAGGACAGAGAATGGAGAGCACCAGTTCCCACTGTCACAGGACAGAGAGTGGAGAGCACCAGTTCCCACTGTCACAGGGCAGAGAGTGGAGAGCACCAGTTCCCACTGTCACAGGAGAGAGAGTGGAGAGCACCAGTTCCCACTGTCACAGGAGAGAGAGTGGAGAGCACCAGTTCCCACTGTCACAGGACAGGGAGTGGAGAGCACCAGTTCCAACTGTCACAGGACAGAGAGTGGAGAGCACCAGTTCCCACTGTCACAGGACAGAGAGTGGAGAGCACCAGTTCCCACTGTCACAGGACAGAGAGTGGAGAGCACCAGTTCCCACTGTCACAGGACAGAGAGTGGAGAGCATCAGTTCCCACTGTCACAGGACAGAGAGTAGAGAGCAACAGTTCCCACTCTCACAGGACAGAGAGTGGAGAGCACCAGTTCCCACTGTCACAGGACAGAGAGTGGAGAGCACCAGTTCCCACTGTCACAGGACAGAGAGTGGAGAGCACCAGTTCCCACTGTCACAGGACAGAGAGTGGAGAGCACCAGTTCCCATTGTCACACGATGGGAGAGTGGAAAGCACCAGTTCCCACTGTCACAGGACAGAGAGTGGAGAGCACCAGTTCCCACTGTCACAGGACAGAGAGTGGAGAGGACCAGTTCCCACTGTCACAGGACAGAGAGTGGAGAGCAGCAGTTCAGACTGTCACAGGACCGAGCGTGGAGAGCACCAGTTCCCACTGTCACAGGACGGGAGAGTGGAGAGCACCAGTTCCCACTGTCACAGGACGGGAGAGTGGAGAGTACCAGTTCCCACTGTCACAGGACAGAGAGTGGAGAGCACCGGTTCAAACCGTCACAGGACGGGAGAGTGGAGAGCATCAGTTCAAACTGTCACAGGACGGGAGAGTGGAGAGCATCAGTTCCCACTGTCACAGAACAGAGAGTGGAGAACACCAGTTCCAACTGTCACAGGAGAGAGAGTGGAGCGCACCAGTTCCCACTGTCACAGGACAGAGAGTGGAGAGCACCAGTTCAGACTGTCACAGGACAGAGCGTGGAGAGCACCAGTTCCCGCTGTCACAGGACGGGAGAATGGAGAGCACCAGTTCCCACTGTCACAGGACGGGAGAGTGGAGAGCACCAGTTCCCACTGTCACAGGACAGAGAGTGGAGAGCACCGGTTCAAACTGTCACAGGACAGAGAGTGGAGAGCACCAGTTCAGACGGTCACAGGACAGAGCGTGGAGAGCACCAGTTCCCACTGTCACAGGACGGGAGAGTGGAGAGCACCAGCTCCCACTGTCACAGGACGGGAGAGGGGAGAGCACTAGTTCCCACTGTCACAGGACAGAGAGTGGAGAGTACCACTTCCCACTGTCACAGGAGAGAGAGTGGAGAGCACCAGTTCCAACTGTCACAGGACAGAGAGTGGAGTGCACCAGTTCCCACTGTCACAGGACAGAGAGTGCAGAGCATCAGTTCCCACAGTCACAGGACAGAGAGTGGAGAGCACAAGTTTCCAATGTCACAGGACAGAGAGTGGAGAGCACCAGTTGAGACTGTCACAGGACAGAGAGTGGAGAGCACCAGTTCCCACTGTCACAGGACAGAGAGTGGAGAGGACCAGTTCAGACTGTCACAGGATAGAGCGTGGAGAGCACCAGTTCCCACTGTCACAGGACGGGAGAGTGGAGAGCACCAGTTCCCACTGTCACAGGACGGGAGAGTGGCGAGCACCAGTTCCCACTGTCACAGAACAGAGAGTGGAGAACACCAGTTCCCACTTCACAGGACATAGAGTGGAGAGCACCAGTTCCAACTGTCACAGGAGAGAGAGTGGAGAGCACCAGTTCCCACTGTCACAGGACAGAGAGTGGAGAGCACCAGTTCAGACTGTCACAGGACAGAGCGTGGAGAGCACCAGTTCCCACTGTCACAGGACGGGAGAGTGGAGAGCACCAGTACCCACTGTCACAGGACGGGAGAGTGGAGAGCACGAGGTCTCACTGTCACAGGACAGAGAGTGGAGAGCACCAGTTCCCACTGTCACAGGACAGAGAGTGGAGAGCACCAGTTCCCACTGTCACAGGACAGAGAGTGGAGAGCACCAGTTCCCACTGTCACAGGACGGGAGAGTGGAGAGCACCAGTTTCCACTGTCACAGGACAGAGAGTGGAGAGCACCAGTTCCCACTGTCACAGGACGGGAGCGTGGAGAGCACCAGTTCCCACTATCACAGGGCAGAGAGTGGAGAGCACCAGTTCCCACTGTCACAGGACAGAGAGTGGAGAGCACCAGTTCCCACTGTCACAGGAGAGAGAGTGGAGAGCACCAGTTCCCACTGTCACAGGACAGAGAGTGGAGAGCACCAGTTCCCACTGTCACAGGGCAGAGAGTGGAGAGCACCAGTTCCCACTGTCACAGGAGAGAGAGTGGAGAGCACCAGTTCCCACTGTCACAGGAGAGAGGGTGGAGTGCACCAGTTCCCACTGTCACAGGACAGAGAGTGGAGAGCACCAGTACCCACTGTCACAGGAGAGAGAGTGGTGAACACCAGTTCCCACTGTCACAGGACAGGGAGTGGAGAGCACCAGTTCCAACTGTCACAGGAAAGAGAGTGGAGAGCACCAGTTCCCACTGTCACAGGACAGAGAGTGGAGAGCACCAGATCCCACTGTCACAGGACAGAGAGTGGAGAGCACCAGTTCCCACTGTCACAGGACAGAGAGTGGAGAGCACCAGTTCCCACTATCACAGGACAGAGAGTGGAGAGCGCCAGTTCCCACTTTCACAGGACAGAGAGTGGAGAGCACCAGTTCCCACTGTCACAGGATGGGAGAGTGGAGAGCACCAGTTCCCACTGTCACAGGACAGAGAGTGGAGAGCACCAGTTCCCACTGTCACAGGATGGGAGAGTGGAGAGCACCAGTTCCCACTGTCACAGGACAGAGAGTGGAGAGCATCAGTTCCCACTGTCACAGGACAGAGAGTGGAGAGCACCAGTTCCCACTGTCACAGGACAGAGAGTGGAGAGCATCAGTTCCCACTGTCACAGGACAGAGAGTGCAGAGCACCAGTTCCCACTGTCACAGGACAGAGAGTGGAGAGCACCAGTTCCCACAGTCACAGGACAGAGAGTGGAGAGCACCAGTTCCAACTGTCACAGGAGAGAGAGCGGAGAGCACCAGTTCAAACTGTCACAGGACGGGAGAGTGGAGAGCATCAGTTCCCACTGTCACAGAACAGAGAGTGGAGAACACCAGTTCCCACTTCACAGGACATAGAGTGGAGAGCAACAGTTCCAACTGTCACAGGAGAGAGAGTGGAGAGCACCAGTTCCCACTGTCACAGGACAGAGAGTGGAGAGCACCAGTTCAGACTGTCACAGGACAGAGCGTGGAGAGCACCAGTTCCCACTGTCACAGGACGGGAGAATGGAGAGCACCAGTTCCCACTGTCACAGGACGGGAGAGTGGAGAGCACCAGTTCCCACTGTCACAGGACAGAGAGTGGAGAGCACCGGTTCAAACTGTCACAGGACAGAGAGTGGAGAGCACCAGTTCAGACGGTCACAGGACAGAGCGTGGAGAGCACCAGTTCCCACTGTCACAGGACGGGAGAATGGAGAGCACCAGTTCCCACTGTCACAGGACGGGAGAGTGGAGAGCACTAGTTCCCACTGTCACAGGGCAGAGAGTGGAGAGCACCAGTTCCCACTGTCACAGGAGAGAGAGTGGAGAGCACCAGTTCCCACTGTCACAGGACAGAGAGTGGAGAGCACCAGTTCCCACTGTCACAGGACAGAGAGTGGAGAGCACCAGTTCCCACTGTCACAGGACAGAGAGTGCAGAGCACAAGTTCCCACTGTCACAGGACAGAGAGTGGAGAGCACCAGTTCCCACTGTCACAGGACGGGAGAGTGGAGAGCACCAGTTTCCACTGTCACAGGACAGAGAGTGGAGAGCACCAGTTCCCACTGTCACAGGGCAGAGAGTGGAGAGCACCAGTTCCCACTGTCACAGGAGAGAGAGTGGAGAGCACCAGTTCCCACTGTCACAGGAGAGAGAGTGGAGAGCACCAGTTCCCACTGTCACAGGACAGAGAGTGGTGAGCACCAGTTCCCACTGTCACAGGACAGAGAGTGGAGAGTACCAGTTCCCACTGTCACAGGACAGAGAGTGGAGAGCACCAGTTCCCACTGTCACAGGACGGGAGAGTGGAGAGCACCAGTTTCCACTGTCACAGGACAGAGAGTGGAGAGCACCAGTTCCCACTGTCACAGGGCGGAGAGTGGAGAGCACCAGTTCCCACTGTCACAGGAGAGAGAGTGGAGAGCACCAGTTCCCACTGTCACAGGAGAGAGAGTGGAGAGCACCAGTTCCCACTGTCACAGGACAGGGAGTGGAGAGCACCAGTTCCAACTGTCACAGGACAGAGAGTGGAGAGCACCAGTTCCCACTGTCACAGGACAGAGAGTGGAGAGCACCAGTTCCCACTGTCACAGGACAGAGAGTGGAGAGCAGCATTTCAGACTGTCACAGGATCGAGCATGGAGAGCACCAGTTCCCACTGTCACAGGACGGGAGAGTGGAGAGCACCAGTTCCCACTGTCACAGGACGGGAGAGTGGAGAGTACCAGTTCCCACTATCACAGGACAGAGAGTGGAGAGCACCGCTTCAAACTGTCACAGGACGGGAGAGTGGAGAGCACCAGTTCAAACTGTCACAGGACGGGAGAGTAGAGAGCATCAGTTCCCACTGTCACAGAACAGAGAGTGGAGAACACCAGTTCCCACTTCACAGGACATAGAGTGGAGAGCACCAGTTCCAACTGTCACAGGAGAGAGAGTGGAGAGCACCAGTTCCCACTGTCACAGGACAGAGAGTGGAGAGCACCAGTTCAGACTGTCACAGGACAGAGCGTGGAGAGCACCAGTTCCCACTGTCACAGGACGGGAGAATGGAGAGCACCAGTTCCCACTGTCACAGGACGGGAGAGTGGAGAGCACCAGTTCCCACTGTCACAGGACAGAGAGTGGAGAGCACCGGTTCAAACTGTCACAGGACAGAGAGTGGAGAGCACCAGTTCAGACGGTCACAGGACAGAGCGTGGAGAGCACCAGTTCCCACTGTCACAGGACGGGAGAGTGGAGAGCACCAGTTCCCACTGTCACAGGACGGGAGAGTGGAGAGCACTAGTTCCCACTGTCACAGGGCAGAGAGTGGAGAGCACCAGTTCCCACTGTCACAGGAGAGAGAGTGGAGAGCACCAGTTCCCACTGTCACAGGACAGAGAGTGGTGAGCACCAGTTCCCACTGTCACAGGACAGAGAGTGGAGAGCACCAGTTCCCACTGTCACAGGACAGAGAGTGGAGAGCACCAGTTCCCACTGTCACAGGACGGGAGAGTGGAGAGCACCAGTTTCCACTGTCACAGGACAGAGAGTGGAGAGCACCAGTTCCCACTGTCACAGGGCAGAGAGTGGAGAGCACCAGTTCCCACTGTCACAGGAGAGAGAGTGGAGAGCACCAGTTCCCACTGTCACAGGAGAGAGAGTGGAGAGCACCAGTTCCCACTGTCACAGGACAGGGAGTGGAGAGCACCAGTTCCAACTGTCACAGGACAGAGAGTAGAGAGCGACAGTTCCCACTGTCACAGGACAGAGAGTGGAGAGCACCAGTTCCCACTGTCACAGGACAGAGAGTGGAGAGCACCAGTTCCCACTGTCACAGGATGGGAGAGTGGAAAGCACCAGTTCCCACTGTCACAGGACAGAGAGTGGAGAGCACCAGTTCCCACTGTCACAGGATGGGAGAGTGGAGAGCACCAGTTCCCACTGTCAAAGGACAGAGAGTGGAGAGCATCAGTTCCCACTGTCACAGGACAGAGAGTGGAGAGCACCAGTTCCCACTGTCACAGGACAGAGAGTGGAGAGCACCAGTTCCCACAGTCACAGGACAGAGAGTGGAGAGCACCAGTTCCAACTGTCACAGGAGAGAGAGCGGAGAGCACCAGTTCCCACTGTGACAGGACAGAGAGTGGAGAGCACAGTTCCCACTGTCACAGGACAGGAGAGTGGAGAGCACCAGTTCCCACTGTCACAGGACAGAGAGTGGAGAGGACCGGTTCAAACTGTCACAGGACGGGAGAGTGGAGAGCACCAGTTCAAACTGTCACAGGACGGGAGAGTGGAGAGCATCAGTTCCCACTGTCACAGGACAGAGAGTGGAGAGGACCGGTTCAAACTGTCACAGGACGGGAGAGTGGAGAGCACCAGTTCAAACTGTCACAGGACGGGAGAGTGGAGAACACCAGTTCCCACTTCACAGGACATAGAGTGGAGAGCACCAGTTCCAACTGTCACAGGAGAGAGAGTGGAGAGCACCAGTTCCCACTGTCACAGGACAGAGAGTGGAGAGCACCAGTTCCCACTGTCACAGGACAGAGAGTGGAGAGCACCAGTTCCCACTGTCACAGGAGAGAGAGTGGAGAGCACCAGTTCCCACTGTCACAGGACAGGGAGTGGAGAGCACCAGTTCCAACTGTCACAGGACAGAGAGTGGAGAGCACCAGTTCCCACTTCACAGGACATAGAGTGGAGAGCACCAGTTCCAACTGTCACAGGAGAGAGAGTGGAGAGCACCAGTTCCCACTGTCACAGGACAGAGAGTGGAGAGCACCAGTTCAGACTGTCACAGGACAGAGCGTGGAGAGCACCAGTTCCCACTGTCACAGGACGGGAGAGTGGAGAGCACCAGTACCCACTGTCACAGGACGGGAGAGTGGAGAGCACGAGGTCTCACTGTCACAGGACAGAGAGTGGAGAGCACCAGTTCCCACAGTCACAGGACAGAGAGTGGAGAGCACAAGTTTCCAATGTCACAGGACAGAGAGTGGAGAGCACCAGTTGAGACTGTCACAGGACAGAGAGTGGAGAGCACCAGTTCCCACTGTCACAGGACAGAGAGTGGAGAGGACCAGTTCAGACTGTCACAGGATAGAGCGTGGAGAGCACCAGTTCCCACTGTCACAGGACGGGAGAGTGGAGAGCACCAGTTCCCACTGTCACAGGACGGGAGAGTGGCGAGCACCAGTTCCCACTGTCACAGAACAGAGAGTGGAGAACACCAGTTCCCACTTCACAGGACATAGAGTGGAGAGCACCAGTTCCAACTGTCACAGGAGAGAGAGTGGAGAGCACCAGTTCCCACTGTCACAGGACAGAGAGTGGAGAGCACCAGTTCAGACTGTCACAGGACAGAGCGTGGAGAGCACCAGTTCCCACTGTCACAGGACGGGAGAGTGGAGAGCACCAGTACCCACTGTCACAGGACGGGAGAGTGGAGAGCACGAGGTCTCACTGTCACAGGACAGAGAGTGGAGAGCACCAGTTCCCACTGTCACAGGACAGAGAGTGGAGAGCACCAGTTCCCACTGTCACAGGACAGAGAGTGGAGAGCACCAGTTCCCACTGTCACAGGACGGGAGAGTGGAGAGCACCAGTTTCCACTGTCACAGGACAGAGAGTGGAGAGCACCAGTTCCCACTGTCACAGGACGGGAGCGTGGAGAGCACCAGTTCCCACTATCACAGGGCAGAGAGTGGAGAGCACCAGTTCCCACTGTCACAGGACAGAGAGTGGAGAGCACCAGTTCCCACTGTCACAGGAGAGAGAGTGGAGAGCACCAGTTCCCACTGTCACAGGACAGAGAGTGGAGAGCACCAGTTCCCACTGTCACAGGGCAGAGAGTGGAGAGCACCAGTTCCCACTGTCACAGGAGAGAGAGTGGAGAGCACCAGTTCCCACTGTCACAGGAGAGAGGGTGGAGAGCACCAGTTCCCACTGTCACAGGACAGAGAGTGGAGAGCACCAGTACCCACTGTCACAGGAGAGAGAGTGGTGAACACCAGTTCCCACTGTCACAGGACAGGGAGTGGAGAGCACCAGTTCCAACTGTCACAGGAAAGAGAGTGGAGAGCACCAGTTCCCACTGTCACAGGACAGAGAGTGGAGAGCACCAGATCCCACTGTCACAGGACAGAGAGTGGAGAGCACCAGTTCCCACTGTCACAGGACAGAGAGTGGAGAGCACCAGTTCCCACTATCACAGGACAGAGAGTGGAGAGCGCCAGTTCCCACTTTCACAGGACAGAGAGTGGAGAGCACCAGTTCCCACTGTCACAGGATGGGAGAGTGGAGAGCACCAGTTCCCACTGTCACAGGACAGAGAGTGGAGAGCACCAGTTCCCACTGTCACAGGATGGGAGAGTGGAGAGCACCAGTTCCCACTGTCACAGGACAGAGAGTGGAGAGCATCAGTTCCCACTGTCACAGGACAGAGAGTGGAGAGCACCAGTTCCCACTGTCACAGGACAGAGAGTGGAGAGCATCAGTTCCCACTGTCACAGGACAGAGAGTGCAGAGCACCAGTTCCCACTGTCACAGGACAGAGAGTGGAGAGCACCAGTTCCCACAGTCACAGGACAGAGAGTGGAGAGCACCAGTTCCAACTGTCACAGGAGAGAGAGCGGAGAGCACCAGTTCAAACTGTCACAGGACGGGAGAGTGGAGAGCATCAGTTCCCACTGTCACAGAACAGAGAGTGGAGAACACCAGTTCCCACTTCACAGGACATAGAGTGGAGAGCAACAGTTCCAACTGTCACAGGAGAGAGAGTGGAGAGCACCAGTTCCCACTGTCACAGGACAGAGAGTGGAGAGCACCAGTTCAGACTGTCACAGGACAGAGCGTGGAGAGCACCAGTTCCCACTGTCACAGGACGGGAGAATGGAGAGCACCAGTTCCCACTGTCACAGGACGGGAGAGTGGAGAGCACCAGTTCCCACTGTCACAGGACAGAGAGTGGAGAGCACCGGTTCAAACTGTCACAGGACAGAGAGTGGAGAGCACCAGTTCAGACGGTCACAGGACAGAGCGTGGAGAGCACCAGTTCCCACTGTCACAGGACGGGAGAATGGAGAGCACCAGTTCCCACTGTCACAGGACGGGAGAGTGGAGAGCACTAGTTCCCACTGTCACAGGGCAGAGAGTGGAGAGCACCAGTTCCCACTGTCACAGGAGAGAGAGTGGAGAGCACCAGTTCCCACTGTCACAGGACAGAGAGTGGAGAGCACCAGTTCCCACTGTCACAGGACAGAGAGTGGAGAGCACCAGTTCCCACTGTCACAGGACAGAGAGTGCAGAGCACAAGTTCCCACTGTCACAGGACAGAGAGTGGAGAGCACCAGTTCCCACTGTCACAGGACGGGAGAGTGGAGAGCACCAGTTTCCACTGTCACAGGACAGAGAGTGGAGAGCACCAGTTCCCACTGTCACAGGGCAGAGAGTGGAGAGCACCAGTTCCCACTGTCACAGGAGAGAGAGTGGAGAGCACCAGTTCCCACTGTCACAGGAGAGAGAGTGGAGAGCACCAGTTCCCACTGTCACAGGACAGAGAGTGGAGAGCACCAGTTCCCACTGTCACAGGACGGGAGAGTGGAGAGCACCAGTTTCCACTGTCACAGGACAGAGAGTGGAGAGCACCAGTTCCCACTGTCACAGGGCGGAGAGTGGAGAGCACCAGTTCCCACTGTCACAGGAGAGAGAGTGGAGAGCACCAGTTCCCACTGTCACAGGAGAGAGAGTGGAGAGCACCAGTTCCCACTGTCACAGGACAGGGAGTGGAGAGCACCAGTTCCAACTGTCACAGGACAGAGAGTGGAGAGCACCAGTTCCCACTGTCACAGGACAGAGAGTGGAGAGCACCAGTTCCCACTGTCACAGGACAGAGAGTGGAGAGCAGCATTTCAGACTGTCACAGGATCGAGCATGGAGAGCACCAGTTCCCACTGTCACAGGACGGGAGAGTGGAGAGCACCAGTTCCCACTGTCACAGGACGGGAGAGTGGAGAGTACCAGTTCCCACTATCACAGGACAGAGAGTGGAGAGCACCGCTTCAAACTGTCACAGGACGGGAGAGTGGAGAGCACCAGTTCAAACTGTCACAGGACGGGAGAGTAGAGAGCATCAGTTCCCACTGTCACAGAACAGAGAGTGGAGAACACCAGTTCCCACTTCACAGGACATAGAGTGGAGAGCACCAGTTCCAACTGTCACAGGAGAGAGAGTGGAGAGCACCAGTTCCCACTGTCACAGGACAGAGAGTGGAGAGCACCAGTTCAGACTGTCACAGGACAGAGCGTGGAGAGCACCAGTTCCCACTGTCACAGGACGGGAGAATGGAGAGCACCAGTTCCCACTGTCACAGGACGGGAGAGTGGAGAGCACCAGTTCCCACTGTCACAGGACAGAGAGTGGAGAGCACCGGTTCAAACTGTCACAGGACAGAGAGTGGAGAGCACCAGTTCAGACGGTCACAGGACAGAGCGTGGAGAGCACCAGTTCCCACTGTCACAGGACGGGAGAGTGGAGAGCACCAGTTCCCACTGTCACAGGACGGGAGAGTGGAGAGCACTAGTTCCCACTGTCACAGGGCAGAGAGTGGAGAGCACCAGTTCCCACTGTCACAGGAGAGAGAGTGGAGAGCACCAGTTCCCACTGTCACAGGACAGAGAGTGGTGAGCACCAGTTCCCACTGTCACAGGACAGAGAGTGGAGAGCACCAGTTCCCACTGTCACAGGACAGAGAGTGGAGAGCACCAGTTCCCACTGTCACAGGACGGGAGAGTGGAGAGCACCAGTTTCCACTGTCACAGGACAGAGAGTGGAGAGCACCAGTTCCCACTGTCACAGGGCAGAGAGTGGAGAGCACCAGTTCCCACTGTCACAGGAGAGAGAGTGGAGAGCACCAGTTCCCACTGTCACAGGAGAGAGAGTGGAGAGCACCAGTTCCCACTGTCACAGGACAGGGAGTGGAGAGCACCAGTTCCAACTGTCACAGGACAGAGAGTAGAGAGCGACAGTTCCCACTGTCACAGGACAGAGAGTGGAGAGCACCAGTTCCCACTGTCACAGGACAGAGAGTGGAGAGCACCAGTTCCCACTGTCACAGGATGGGAGAGTGGAAAGCACCAGTTCCCACTGTCACAGGACAGAGAGTGGAGAGCACCAGTTCCCACTGTCACAGGATGGGAGAGTGGAGAGCACCAGTTCCCACTGTCAAAGGACAGAGAGTGGAGAGCATCAGTTCCCACTGTCACAGGACAGAGAGTGGAGAGCACCAGTTCCCACTGTCACAGGACAGAGAGTGGAGAGCACCAGTTCCCACAGTCACAGGACAGAGAGTGGAGAGCACCAGTTCCAACTGTCACAGGAGAGAGAGCGGAGAGCACCAGTTCCCACTGTGACAGGACAGAGAGTGGAGAGCACAGTTCCCACTGTCACAGGACAGGAGAGTGGAGAGCACCAGTTCCCACTGTCACAGGACAGAGAGTGGAGAGGACCGGTTCAAACTGTCACAGGACGGGAGAGTGGAGAGCACCAGTTCAAACTGTCACAGGACGGGAGAGTGGAGAGCATCAGTTCCCACTGTCACAGGACAGAGAGTGGAGAGGACCGGTTCAAACTGTCACAGGACGGGAGAGTGGAGAGCACCAGTTCAAACTGTCACAGGACGGGAGAGTGGAGAACACCAGTTCCCACTTCACAGGACATAGAGTGGAGAGCACCAGTTCCAACTGTCACAGGAGAGAGAGTGGAGAGCACCAGTTCCCACTGTCACAGGACAGAGAGTGGAGAGCACCAGTTCCCACTGTCACAGGACAGAGAGTGGAGAGCACCAGTTCCCACTGTCACAGGAGAGAGAGTGGAGAGCACCAGTTCCCACTGTCACAGGACAGGGAGTGGAGAGCACCAGTTCCAACTGTCACAGGACAGAGAGTGGAGAGCACCAGTTCCCACTGTCACAGGACAGAGAGTGGAGAGCAGCATTTCAGACTGTCACAGGATCGAGCATGGAGAGCACCAGTTCCTACTGTCACAGGACGGGAGAGTGGAGAGCACCAGTTCCCACTGTCACAGGACGGGAGAGTGGAGAGTACCAGTTCCCACTGTCACAGGACAGAGAGTGGAGAGCACCGGTTCAAACTGTCACAGGACGGGAGAGTGGAGAGCACCAGTTCAAACTGTCACAGGACGGGAGAGTGGAGAGCACCAGTTCCAACTGTCACAGGAGAGAGAGTGGAGAGAACCAGTTCCCACTGTCACAGGACAGAGAGTGGAGAGCACCAGTTCAGACTGTCACAGGACAGAGCGTGGAGAGCACCAGTTCCCACTGTCACAGGACGGGAGAATGGAGAGCACCAGTTCCCACTGTCACAGGACGGGAGAGTGGAGAGCACCAGTTCCCACTGTCACAGGACAGAGAGTGGAGAGCACCGGTTCAAACTGTCACAGGACAGAGAGTGGAGAGCACCAGTTCAGACGGTCACAGGACAGAGCGTGGAGAGCACCAGTTCCCACTGTCACAGGACGGGAGAGTGGAGAGCACCAGTTCCCACTGTCACAGGAGAGAGAGTGGAGAGCACCAGTTCCCACTGTCACAGGACAGAGAGTGGTGAGCACCAGTTCCCACTGTCACAGGACAGAGAGTGGAGAGCACCAGTTCCCACTGTCACAGGACAGAGAGTGGAGAGCACCAGTTCCCACTGTCACAGGACGGGAGAGTGGAGAGCACCAGTTCCCACTGTCACAGGGCAGAGAGTGGAGAGCACCAGTTCCCACTGTCACAGGAGAGAGAGTGGAGAGCACCAGTTCCCACTGTCACAGGAGAGAGAGTGGAGAGCACCAGTTCCCACTGTCACAGGACAGGGAGTGGAGAGCAACAGTTCCAACTGTCACAGGACAGAGAGTGGAGAGCACCAGTTCCCACTGTCACAGGACAGAGAGTGGAGAGCACCAGTTCCCACTGTCACAGGACAGAGAGTGGAGAGCACCAGTTCCCACTGTCACAGGATGGGAGAGTGGAGAGCACCAGTTCCCACTGTCAAAGGACAGAGAGTGGAGAGCATCAGTTCCCACTGTCACAGGACAGAGAGTGGAGAGATCCAGTTCCCACAGTCACAGGACAGAGAGTGGAGAGCACCAGTTCCAACTGTCACAGGAGAGAGAGCGGAGAGCACCAGTTCCCACTGTGACAGGACAGAGAGTGGAGAGCACAGTTCCCACTGTCACAGGACAGGAGAGTGGAGAGCACCAGTTCCCACTGTCACAGGACAGAGAGTGGAGAGGACCAGTTCCCACTGTCACAGGACAGAGAGTGGAGAGCAGCAGTTCAGACTGTCACAGGACCGAGCGTGGAGAGCACCAGTTCCCACTGTCACAGGACGGGAGAGTGGAGAGCACCAGTTCCCACTGTCACAGGACGGGAGAGTGGAGAGCACCGGTTCAAACCGTCACAGGACGGGAGAGTGGAGAGCATCAGTTCAAACTGTCACAGGACGGGAGAGTGGAGAGCATCAGTTCCCACTGTCACAGAACAGAGAGTGGAGAACACCAGTTCCAACTGTCACAGGAGAGAGAGTGGAGCGCACCAGTTCCCACTGTCACAGGACAGAGAGTGGAGAGCACCAGTTCAGACTGTCACAGGACAGAGAGTGGAGAGCACCAGTTCCCACTGTCACAGGACAGAGAGTGGAGAGCACCAGTTCCCACTGTCACAGGACGGGAGAGTGGAGAGCACCAGTTTCCACTGTCACAGGACAGAGAGTGGAGAGCACCAGTTCCCACTGTCACAGGGCAGAGAGTGGAGAGCACCAGTTCCCACTGTCACAGGAGAGAGAGTGGAGAGCACCAGTTCCCACTGTCACAGGAGAGAGAGTGGAGAGCACCAGTTCCCACTGTCACAGGACAGGGAGTGGAGAGCACCAGTTCCAACTGTCACAGGACAGAGAGTGGAGCGCACCAGTTCCCACTGTCACAGGACAGAGAGTAGAGAGCAACAGTTCCCACTCTCACAGGACAGAGAGTGGAGAGCACCAGTTCCCACTGTCACAGGACAGAGAGTGGAGAGCACCAGTTCCCACTGTCACAGGACAGAGAGTGGAGAGCACCAGTTCCCACTGTCACAGGACAGAGAGTGGAGAGCACCAGTTCCCACTGTCACACGATGGGAGAGTGGAAAGCACCAGTTCCCACTGTCACAGGACAGAGAGTGGAGTGCACCAGTTCCCACAGTCACAGGACAGAGAGCGGAGAGCACCAGTTCCAACTGTCACAGGAGAGAGAGCGGAGAGCACCAGTTCCCACTGTGACAGGACAGAGAGTGGAGAGCACAGTTCCCACTGTCACAGGACAGGAGAGTGGAGAGCACCAGTTCCCACTGTCACAGGACAGAGAGTGGAGAGGACCAGTTCCCACTGTCACAGGACAGAGAGTGGAGAGCAGCAGTTCAGACTGCCACAGGACCGAGCGTGGAGAGCACCAGTTCCCACTGTCACAGGACGGGAGAGTGCAGAGCACCAGTTCCCACTGTCAGAGGACGGGAGAGTGGAGAGTACCAGTTCCCACTGTCACAGGACAGAGAGTGGAGAGCACCGGTTCAAACCGTCACAGGACGGGAGAGTGGAGAGCATCAGTTCAAACTGTCACAGGACGGGAGAGTGGAGAGCATCAGTTCCCACTGTCACAGAACAGAGAGTGGAGAACACCAGTTCCAACTGTCACAGGAGAGAGAGTGGAGCGCACCAGTTCCCACTGTCACAGGACAGAGAGTGGAGAGCACCAGTTCAGACTGTCACAGGACAGAGCGTGGAGAGCACCAGTTCCCACTGTCACAGGACGGGAGAATGGAGAGCACCAGTTCCCACTGTCACAGGACAGAGAGTGGAGAGCACCAGTTCCCACTGTCACAGGACAGAGCGTGGAGAGCACCAGTTCCCACTGTCACAGGACGGGAGAATGGAGAGCACCAGTTCCCACTGTCACAGGACAGAGCGTGGAGAGCACCAGTTCCCACTGTCACAGGACAGAGAGTGGAGAGCACCAGTTCCCACTGTCACAGGACGGGAGAGTGGAGAGCACCAGTTCCCACTGTCACAGGACAGAGAGTGGAGAGCACCGGTTCAAACTGTCACAGGACAGAGAGTGGAGAGCACCAGTTCAGACGGTCACAGGACAGAGCGTGGAGAGCACCAGTTCCCACTGTCACAGGACGGGAGAGTGGAGAGCACCAGTTCCCACTGTCACAGGACGGGAGAGGGGAGAGCACTAGTTCCCACTGTCACAGGACAGAGAGTGGAGAGCACCACTTCCCACTGTCACAGGAGAGAGAGTGGAGAGCACCAGTTCCAGCTGTCACAGGACAGAGAGTGGAGTGCACCAGTTCCCACTGTCACAGGACAGAGAGTGCAGAGCACCAGTTCCCACTGTCACAGGACAGAGAGTGGAGAGCACAAGTTTCCAATGTCACAGGACAGAGAGTGGAGGGCACCAGTTGAGACTGTCACAGGACAGAGAGTGGAGAGCACCAGTTCCCACTGTCACAGGACAGAGAGTGGAGAGCAACAGTTCAGATTGTCACAGGATAGAGCGTGGAGAGCACCAGTTCCCACTGTCACAGGACGGGAGAGTGGAGAGCACCAGTTCCCACTGTTACAGGACAGAGAGTGGAGAGCACCGGTTCAAACTGTCACAGGACGGGAGAGTGGAGAGCACCAGTTCAAACTGTCACAGGACGGGAGAGTGGAGAGCATCAGTTCCCACTGTCACAGAACAGAGAGTGGAGAACACCAGTTCCCACTTCACAGGACATAGAGTGGAGAGCACCAGTTCCAACTGTCACAGGAGAGAGAGTGGAGAGCACCAGTTCCCACTGTCACAGGACAGAGAGTGGAGAGCACCAGTTCAGACTGTCAGAGGACAGAGCGTGGAGAGCACCAGTTCCCACTGTCACAGGACGGGAGAGTGGAGAGCACCAGTTCCCACTGTCACAGGACAGAGAGTGGAGAGCACCGGTTCAAACTGTCACAGGACAGAGAGTGGAGAGCACCAGTTGAGAAGGTCACAGGACAGAGCGTGGAGAGCACCATTTCCCACTGTCACAGGTACGGGAGAGTGGAGAGCACCAGTTCCCACTGTCACAGGACGGGAGAGTGGAGAGCACTAGTTCCCACTGTCACAGGACGGGAGAGTGGAGAGTACCAGTTCCCACTGTCACAGGACAGAGAGTGGAGAGCACCGGTTCAAACTGTCACAGGACGGGAGAGTGGAGAGCACCAGTTCAAACTGTCACAGGACGGGAGAGTGGAGAGCATCAGTTCCCACTGTCACAGAACAGAGAGTGGAGAGCACCAGTTCCCACTGTCACAGGACAGAGAGTGGAGAGCACCAGTTCCCACTGTCACAGGACAGAGAGTAGAGAGCAACAGTTCCCACTCTCACAGGACAGAGAGTGGAGAGCACCAGTTCCCACTGTCACAGGACAGAGAGTGGAGAGCACCAGTTCCCATTGTCACAGGACAGAGAGTGGAGAGCACCAGTTCCCACTGTCACAGGAGAGAGAGTGGAGAGCACCAGTTCCCACTGTCACAGGATGGGAGAGTGGAGAGCACCAGTTCCCACTGTCAAAGGACAGAGAGTGGAGAGCATCAGTTCCCACTGTCACAGGACAGAGAGTGGAGAGCACCAGTTCCCACTGTCACAGGACAGAGAGTGGAGAGCACCAGTTCCCACAGTCACAGGACAGAGAGTGGAGAGCACCAGTTCCAACTGTCACAGGAGAGAGAGCGGAGAGCACCAGTTCCCACTGTCACAGGACAGAGAGTGGAGAGCACAGTTCCCACTGTCACAGGACAGGAGAGTGGAGAGCACCAGTTCCCACTGTCACAGGACAGAGAGTGGAGAGGACCAGTTCCCACTGTCACAGGACAGAGAGTGGAGAGCAGCAGTTCAGACTGTCACAGGATCTGGCGTGGAGAGCACCAGTTCCCACAGTCACAGGACGGGAGAGTGGAGAGCACCAGTTCCCACTGTCACAGGATGGGAGAGTGGAGAGTACCAGTTCCCACTGTCACAGGACAGAGAGTGGAGAGCACCGGTTCAAACCGTCACAGGATGTGAGAGTGGAGAGCACCAGTTCCCACTGTCACAGGACGGGAGAGTGGAAAGCACCAGTTCCCACTGTCACAGGACAGAGAGTGGAGAGCACCGGTTCAAACTGTCACAGGACAGAGAGTGGAGAGCACCAGTTCAGACGGTCACAGGACAGAGCGTGGAGAGCACCAGTTCCCACTGTCACAGGACGGGAGAGTGGAGAGCACCAGTTCCCACTGTCACAGGACGGGAGAGGGGAGAGCACTAGTTCCCACTGTCACAGGACAGAGAGTGGAGAGCACCACTTCCCACTGTCACAGGAGAGAGAGTGGAGAGCACCAGTTCCAACTGTCACAGGACAGAGAGTGGAGTGCACCAGTTCCCACTGTCACAGGACAGAGAGTGGAGAGCACAAGTTTCCAATGTCACAGGACAGAGAGTGGAGGGCACCAGTTGAGACTGTCACAGGACAGAGAGTGGAGAGCACCGGTTCAAACTGTCACAGGACGGGAGAGTGGAGAGCACCAGTTCAAACTGTCACAGGACGGGAGAGTGGAGAGCATCAGTTCCCACTGTCACAGAACAGAGAGTGGAGAACACCAGTTCCCACTTCACAGGACATAGAGTGGAGAGCACCAGTTCCAACTGTCACAGGAGAGAGAGTGGAGAGCACCAGTCCCCACTGTCACAGGACAGAGAGTGGAGAGCACCAGTTCCAACTGTCACAGGAGAGAGAGTGGAGAGCACCAGTTCCCACTGTCACAGGACAGAGATTGGAGAGCACCAGTTCAGACTGTCACAGGACAGAGCGTGGAGAGCACCAGTTCCCACTGTCACAGGACGGGAGAGTGGAGAGCACCAGTACCCACTGTCACAGGACGGGAGAGTGGAGAGCACGAGGTCTCACTGTCACAGGACAGAGAGTGGAGAGCACCAGTTCCCACTGTCACAGGACAGAGAGTGGAGAGCACCAGTTCCCACTGTCACAGGACAGAGAGTGGAGAGCACCAGTTCCCACTGTCACAGGACGGGAGAGTGGAGAGCACCAGTTCCCACTGTCACAGGACAGAGAGTGGAGAGCACCAGTTCCCACTGTCACAGGACGGGAGAGTGGAGAGCACCAGTTCCCACTGTCACAGGACGGGAGAGTGGAGTGCATCAGTTCCCACTGTCACAGGACGGGAGAGTGGAGAGCACCAGTTCCCACTGTCACAGGACAGAGAGTGGAGAGCACCAGTTCCCACTGTCAGGACAGAGAGTGGAGAGCACCAGTTCCGACTGTCACAGGACAGAGAGTGGCGAGCACCAGTTCCCACTGTCACAGGACAGAGAGTGGAGAGCAACAGTTCCCACTGTCACAGGACAGAGAGTGGAGAGCACCAGTTCCCACTGTCACAGGACAGAGAGTGGAGAGCACCAGTTCCCACTGTCACAGGACGGGAGAGTGGAGAGCACCAGTTCCCACTGTCACAGGACAGACAGTGGAGAGCACCAGTTCCCACTGTCACAGGATGGGAGAGTGGAGAGCACCAGTTCCCACTGTCACAGGACGGGAGAGTGGAGAGCACCAGTTCCCACTGTCACAGGTTGGGAGAGTGGAGAGCACCAGTTCCCACTGTCACAGGACAGAGAGTGGAGAGCGCCAGTTCCAACTGTCACAGGACAGAGAGTGGAGAGCACCAGTTCCCACTGTCACAGGACAGAGAGTGGAGAGCACCAGTTCCCACTGTCACAGGACAGAGAGTGGAGAGCACCAGTTCCCACTGTCACAGGAGAGAGAGTGGAGAGCACCTGTTCCCACTGTCACAGGACAGAGAGTGGATAGCACCAGTTCCCACTGTCACAGGACAGAGAGTTTAGAGTACCAGTTCCCACTGTCACAGGACATGGAGTGGAGAGCACCAGTTCCCACTGTCACAGGACAGAGAGTGGAGTGCACCAGTTCCCACTGTTACAGGACAGAGAGTGGAGAGCACCAGTTCCCACTGTCACAGGACAGAGAGTGGAGAGCACCAGTTCCCACTGTCACAGGTCGGGAGAGTGGAGAGCACCAGTTCCCACTGTCACAGGACAGAGAGTGGAGAGCACCAGTTCCCACTGTCACAGGACAGAGAGTGGAGAGCACCAGTTCCCACTGTCACAGGACAGAGCGTGGAGAGCACCAGTTCCCACTGTCACAGGACAGAGAGTGGAGAGCACCAGTTCCCACTGTCACAGGACGGGAGAGTGGAGAGCACCAGTTCCAACTGTGATAGGACGGGAGAGTGGAGAGCACCAGTTCCCACTGTCACAGGACAGAGAGTGTAGAGCACCAGTTCCCACTGTCACAGGACGGGAGAGTGGAGAGCACCAGTTCAAACTGTCACAGGACAGACAGTGGAGAGCACCAGTTCCCACAGTCACAGGACAGAGAGTGGAGAGCACCAGTTCCAACTGTCACAGGAGAGAGAGCGGAGAGCACCAGTTCCCACTGTCACAGGACAGAGAGTGGAGAGCACAGTTCCCACTGTCACAGGATGGGAGAGTGGAGAGCACCAGTTCCCACTGTCACAGGACAGAGAGTGGAGAGGACCATTTCCCACTGTCACAGGACAGAGAGTGGAGAGCAGCAGTTCAGACTGTCACAGGACAGAGCGTGGAGAGCACCAGTTCCCACTGTCACAGGACGGGAGAGTGGAGAGCACCAGTTCCCACTGTCACAGGACGGGAGAGTGGAGAGTACCAGTTCCCACTGTCACAGGACAGAGAGTGGAGAGCACCGGTTCAAACTGTCACAGGACGGGAGAGTGGAGAGCACCAGTTCAAACTGTCGCAGGACGGGAGAGGGGAGAGCACCAGTTCCTACTGTCACAGGACAGACAGTGGAGAGCACCAGTTCCCACTGTCACAGTACAGAGAGTGGAGAGCACCAGTTCCCACTGTCACAGGACAGAGAGTGGAGAGCACCAGTTCCCACTGTCACAGGACAGAGACTGGAGAGCACCAGTTCCCACTGTCACAGTACGGGAGAGTGGAGTGCACCAGTTCCCACTGTCACAGGACGGGAGAGTGGAGAGCACCAGTTCCCACTGTCACAGGACAGAGAGTGGAGAGCACCAGTTCAGACTGTCACAGGACAGAGCGTGGAGAGCACCAGTTCCCACTGTCACAGGACGGGAGAATGGAGAGCACCAGTTCCCATTGTCACAGGACGGGAGAGTGGAGAGCACCAGTTCCCACTGTTACAGGACAGAGAGTGGAGAGCACCAGTTCCCACTGTCACAGGACAGAGAGTGGAGAGCACCAGTTCCCACTGTCACAGGACAGAGAGTGGAGAGCACCAGTTCCCACTGTCACAGGACAGAGAGTGGAGAGCACCAGTTCCCACTGACACAGGACAGAGAGTGGAGAGTACCAGTTCCCACTGTCACAGGACAGAGAGTGGAGAGCACCAGTTCCCACTGTCACAGGACAGAGAGTGGAGAGCACCAATTCCCACTGTCACAGGACAGAGAGTGGAGAGCACCAGTTCCCACTGTCACAGGACAGAGAGTGGAGAGCACCAGTTCCCACTGTCACAGGACAGAGAGTGGAGAGCACCAGTTCCCACTGTCACAGGACAGAGAGTGGAGAGCATCAGTTCCCACTGTCACAGGACAGAGAGTGGAGAGCACCAGTTCCAACTGTCACAGGAGAGAGAGTGGAGAGCACCAGTTCCCACTGTCACAGGACAGAGAGTGGAGAGCACCAGTTCAGACGGTCACAGGACAGAGCGTGGAGAGCACCAGTTCCCACTGTCACAGGACGGGAGAGTGGAGAGCACCAGTTCCCTCTGTCACAGGATGGGAGAGTGGAGAGCACCAGTTCCCACTGTCACAGGACAGAGAGTGGAGAGCACCAGTTCCCACTGTCACAGGAGAGAGAGTGGAGAGCACCAGTTCCCACTGTCACAGGACAGAGAGTGGAGAGCACCAGTTCCCACTGTCACAGGACAGAGAAAGCAGAGCACCAGTTCCCACTGTCACAGGACAGAGAGTGGAGAGCACAAGTTTCCAATGTCACAGGACAGAGAGTGGAGAGCACCAGTTGAGACTGTCACAGGACAGACAGTGGAGAGCACCAGTTCCCACTGTCACAGGCCAGAGCGTGGAGAGGACCAGTTCCCACTGTCACAGGACGGGAGAGTGGAGAGCAACAGTTCCCACTGTCACAGGATGGGAGAGTGGAGAGCACCAGTTCCCACTGTCACAGGACAGAGAGTGGAGAGCACCAGTTCCCACTTTCACAGGACGGGAAAGTGGAGAGCACCAGTTCCCACTGTCACAAGACGGGAGAGTGGAGAGCATCAGTTCCCACTGTCACAGGATGGGAGAGTGGAGAGCACCAGTTCCCACTGTCACAGGAGAGAGAGTGGAGAGCACCAGTTCCCACTGTCACAGGACAGTGAGTGGAGAGCACCAGTTCCCACTGTCACAGGACGGGAGAGTGGAGAGCACCAGTTCCCACTGTCACAGGACAGACAGTGGCGAGCACCAGTTCCCACTGTCACAGGATGGGAGAGTGGAGAGCACCAGTTCCCACTGTCACAGGACAGAGAGTGGAGAGGACCAGTTCCCACTGTCACAGGACAGAGAGTGGAGAGCAGCAGTTCAGACTGTCACAGGACAGAGCGTGGAGAGCACCAGTTCCCATTGTCACAGGACGGGAGAGTGGAGAGCACCAGTTCCCACTGTCACAGGATGGGAGAGTGGAGAGTACCAGTTCCCACTGTCACAGGACAGAGAGTGGAGAGCACCGGTTCAAACTGTCACAGGACGGGAGAGTGGAGAGCACCAGTTCAAACTGTCACAGGACGGGAGAGTGGAGAGCACCAGTTCCTACTGTCACAGGAGAGAGAGTGGAGAGCACCTGTTCCCACTGTCACAGGACAGAGAGTGGAGAGCACCAGTTCCCACTGTCACAGGACAGAGAGTTTAGAGTACCAGTTCCCACTGTCACAGGACATGGAATGGAGAGCACCAGTTCCCACTGTCACAGGACAGAGAGTGGAGTGCACCAGTTCCCACTGTTACAGGACAGAGAGTGGAGAGCACCAGTTCCCACTGTCACAGGACAGAGAGTGGAGAGCACAAGTTCCCACTGTCACAGGTCGGGTGAGTGGAGAGCACCAGTTCCCACTGTCACAGGACAGAGAGTGGAGAGCACCAGTTCCCACTGTCACAGGACAGAGAGTGGAGAGCACCAGTTCCCACTGTCACAGGACAGACAGTGGAGAGCTCCAGTTCAGACTGTCACAGGACAGAGAGTGGAGAGCACCAGTTCCCACTGTCACTGGACGGGAGACTGGAGAGCACCAGTTCCAACTGTGACAGGACGGGAGAGTGGAGAGACCAGTTCCTACTCTCACAGGACAGAGAGTGGAGAGCACCAGTTCCCACTGTCATAGGACAGAGAGTGGAGAGCACCAGTTCCCACTGTCACAGGACAGAGCGTGGAGAGCACCAGTTCCCACTGTCACAGGACAGAGAGTGGAGAGCACCAGTTCCCACTGTCACAGGACGGGAGAGTGGAGAGCACCAGTTCCAACTGTGACAGGACGGGAGAGTGGAGAGCACCAGTTCCCACTGTCACAGGACAGAGAGTGTAGAGCACCAGTTCAAATTGTCACAGGACGGGAGAGTGGAGAGCACCAGTTCAAACTGTCACAGGATGGGAGAGTGGAGAGCACCAGCTCCAACTGTCACAGGAGTGAGAGCGGAGAGCACCAGTTCCCACTGTCACAGGACAGAGAGTGGAGAGCAGCAGTTCAGACTGTCACAGGACAGAGCGTGGAGAGCACCAGTTCCCACTGTCACAGGACGGGAGAGTGGAGAGCACCAGTTCCCACTGTCACAGGACGGGAGAGTGGAGAGTACCAGTTCCCACTGTCACAGGACAGAGAGTGGAGAGCACCGGTTCAAACTGTCACAGGACGGGAGAGTGGAGAGCACCAGTTCAAACTGTCACAGGACGGGAGAGTGGAGAGCACCAGTTCCTACTGTCACAGGACAGACAGTGGAGAGCACCAGTTCCCACTGTCACAGGACAGAGAGTGGAGAGCACCAGTTCCCACTGTCACAGGACAGAGAGTGGAGAGCACCAGTTCCCACTGTCACAGGACAGAGATTGGAGAGCACCAGTTCAGACTGTCACAGGACAGAGCGTGGAGAGCACCAGTTCCCACTGTCACAGGACGGGAGAGTGGAGAGCACCAGTACCCACTGTCACAGGACGGGAGAGTGGAGAGCACGAGGTCTCACTGTCACAGGACAGAGAGTGGAGAGCACCAGTTCCCACTGTCACAGGACAGAGAGTGGAGAGCACCAGTTCCCACTGTCACAGGACAGAGAGTGGAGAGCACCAGTTCCCACTGTCACAGGACGGGAGAGTGGAGAGCACCAGTTCCCACTGTCACAGGACAGAGAGTGGAGAGCACCAGTTCCCACTGTCACAGGACGGGAGAGTGGAGAGCACCAGTTCCCACTGTCACAGGACGGGAGAGTGGAGTGCATCAGTTCCCACTGTCACAGGACGGGAGAGTGGAGAGCACCAGTTCCCACTGTCACAGGACAGAGAGTGGAGAGCACCAGTTCCCACTGTCACAGGACAGAGAGTGGAGAGCACCAGTTCCGACTGTCACAGGACAGAGAGTGGCGAGCACCAGTTCCCACTGTCACAGGACAGAGAGTGGAGAGCAACAGTTCCCACTGTCACAGGACAGAGAGTGGAGAGCACCAGTTCCCACTGTCACAGGACAGAGAGTGGAGAGCACCAGTTCCCACTGTCACAGGACGGGAGAGTGGAGAGCACCAGTTCCCACTGTCACAGGACAGACAGTGGAGAGCACCAGTTCCCACTGTCACAGGATGGGAGAGTGGAGAGCACCAGTTCCCACTGTCACAGGACGGGAGAGTGGAGAGCACCAGTTCCCAATGTCACAGGACAGAGAGTGGAGAGCGCCAGTTCCAACTGTCACAGGACAGAGAGTGGAGAGCACCAGTTCCCACTGTCACAGGACAGAGAGTGGAGAGCACCAGTTCCCACTGTCACAGGACAGAGAGTGGAGAGCACCAGTTCCCACTGTCACAGGAGAGAGAGTGGAGAGCACCTGTTCCCACTGTCACAGGACAGAGAGTGGATAGCACCAGTTCCCACTGTCACAGGACAGAGAGTTTAGAGTACCAGTTCCCACTGTCACAGGACATGGAATGGAGAGCACCAGTTCCCACTGTCACAGGACAGAGAGTGGAGTGCACCAGTTCCCACTGTTACAGGACAGAGAGTGGAGAGCACCAGTTCCCACTGTCACAGGACAGAGAGTGGAGAGCACAAGTTCCCACTGTCACAGGTCGGGTGAGTGGAGAGCACCAGTTCCCACTGTCACAGGACAGAGAGTGGAGAGCACCAGTTCCCACTGTCACAGGACAGAGAGTGGAGAGCACCAGTTCCCACTGTCACAGGACAGACAGTGGAGAGCTCCAGTTCAGACTGTCACAGGACAGAGAGTGGAGAGCACCAGTTCCCACTGTCACTGGACGGGAGACTGGAGAGCACCAGTTCCAACTGTGACAGGACGGGAGAGTGGAGAGACCAGTTCCTACTCTCACAGGACAGAGAGTGGAGAGCACCAGTTCCCACTGTCATAGGACAGAGAGTGGAGAGCACCAGTTCCCACTGTCACAGGACAGAGCGTGGAGAGCACCAGTTCCCACTGTCACAGGACAGAGAGTGGAGAGCACCAGTTCCCACTGTCACAGGACGGGAGAGTGGAGAGCACCAGTTCCAACTGTGACAGGACGGGAGAGTGGAGAGCACCAGTTCCCACTGTCACAGGACAGAGAGTGTAGAGCACCAGTTCAAACTGTCACAGGACGGGAGAGTGGAGAGCACCAGTTCAAACTGTCACAGGATGGGAGAGTGGAGAGCACCAGCTCCAACTGTCACAGGAGTGAGAGCGGAGAGCACCAGTTCCCACTGTCACAGGACAGAGAGTGGAGAGCAGCAGTTCAGACTGTCACAGGACAGAGCGTGGAGAGCACCAGTTCCCACTGTCACAGGACGGGAGAGTGGAGAGCACCAGTTCCCACTGTCACAGGACGGGAGAGTGGAGAGTACCAGTTCCCACTGTCACAGGACAGAGAGTGGAGAGCACCGGTTCAAACTGTCACAGGACGGGAGAGTGGAGAGCACCAGTTCAAACTGTCACAGGACGGGAGAGTGGAGAGCACCATTTCCTACTGTCACAGGACAGACAGTGGAGAGCACCAGTTCCCACTGTCACAGGACAGAGAGTGGAGAGCACCAGTTCCCACTGTCACAGGACAGAGAGTGGAGAGCACCAGTTCCCACTGTCACAGGACAGAGATTGGAGAGCACCAGTTCAGACTGTCACAGGACAGAGCGTGGAGAGCACCAGTTCCCACTGTCACAGGACGGGAGAGTGGAGAGCACCAGTACCCACTGTCACAGGACGGGAGAGTGGAGAGCACGAGGTCTCACTGTCACAGGACAGAGAGTGGAGAGCACCAGTTCCCACTGTCACAGGACAGAGAGTGGAGAGCACCAGTTCCCACTGTCACAGGACAGAGAGTGGAGAGCACCAGTTCCCACTGTCACAGGACGGGAGAGTGGAGAGCACCAGTTCCCACTGTCACAGGACAGAGAGTGGAGAGCACCAGTTCCCACTGTCACAGGACGGGAGAGTGGAGAGCACCAGTTCCCACTGTCACAGGACGGGAGAGTGGAGTGCATCAGTTCCCACTGTCACAGGACGGGAGAGTGGAGAGCACCAGTTCCCACTGTCACAGGACAGAGAGTGGAGAGCACCAGTTCCCACTGTCACAGGACAGAGAGTGGAGAGCACCAGTTCCGACTGTCACAGGACAGAGTGTGGCGAGCACCAGTTCCCACTGTCACAGGACAGAGAGTGGAGAGCAACAGTTCCCACTGTCACAGGACAGAGAGTGGAGAGCACCAGTTCCCACTGTCACAGGACAGAGAGTGGAGAGCACCAGTTCCCACTGTCACAGGACGGGAGAGTGGAGAGCACCAGTTCCCACTGTCACAGGACAGACAGTGGAGAGCACCAGTTCCCACTGTCACAGGATGGGAGAGTGGAGAGCACCAGTTCCCACTGTCACAGGACGGGAGAGTGGAGAGCACCAGTTCCCAATGTCACAGGTTGGGAGAGTGGAGAGCACCAGTTCCCACTGTCACAGGACAGAGAGTGGAGAGCGCCAGTTCCAACTGTCACAGGACAGAGAGTGGAGAGCACCAGTTCCCACTGTCACAGGACAGAGAGTGGAGAGCACCAGTTCCCACTGTCACAGGACAGAGAGTGGAGAGCACCAGTTCCCACTGTCACAGGAGAGAGAGTGGAGAGCACCTGTTCCCACTGTCACAGGACAGAGAGTGGATAGCACCAGTTCCCACTGTCACAGGACAGAGAGTTTAGAGTACCAGTTCCCACTGTCACAGGACATGGAGTGGAGAGCACCAGTTCCCACTGTCACAGGACAGAGAGTGGAGTGCACCAGTTCCCACTGTTACAGGACAGAGAGTGGAGAGCACCAGTTCCCACTGTCACAGGACAGAGAGTGGAGAGCACCAGTTCCCACTGTCACAGGTCGGGAGAGTGGAGAGCACCAGTTCCCACTGTCACAGGACAGAGAGTGGAGAGCACCAGTTCCCACTGTCACAGGACAGAGAGTGGAGAGCACCAGTTCCCACTGTCACAGGACAGAGCGTGGAGAGCACCAGTTCCCACTGTCACAGGACAGAGAGTGGAGAGCACCAGTTCCCACTGTCACAGGACGGGAGAGTGGAGAGCACCAGTTCCAACTGTGATAGGACGGGAGAGTGGAGAGCACCAGTTCCCACTGTCACAGGACAGAGAGTGTAGAGCACCAGTTCCCACTGTCACAGGACGGGAGAGTGGAGAGCACCAGTTCAAACTGTCACAGGACAGACAGTGGAGAGCACCAGTTCCCACAGTCACAGGACAGAGAGTGGAGAGCACCAGTTCCAACTGTCACAGGAGAGAGAGCGGAGAGCACCAGTTCCCACTGTCACAGGACAGAGAGTGGAGAGCACAGTTCCCACTGTCACAGGATGGGAGAGTGGAGAGCACCAGTTCCCACTGTCACAGGACAGAGAGTGGAGAGGACCAGTTCCCACTGTCACAGGACAGAGAGTGGAGAGCAGCAGTTCAGACTGTCACAGGACAGAGCGTGGAGAGCACCAGTTCCCACTGTCACAGGACGGGAGAGTGGAGAGCACCAGTTCCCACTGTCACAGGACGGGAGAGTGGAGAGTACCAGTTCCCACTGTCACAGGACAGAGAGTGGAGAGCACCGGTTCAAACTGTCACAGGACGGGAGAGTGGAGAGCACCAGTTCCCACTGTCACAGGACAGAGAGTGGAGAGCACCAGTTCCCACTGTCACAGGACAGAGAGTGGAGAGCACCAGTTCCGACTGTCACAGGACAGAGAGTGGCGAGCACCAGTTCCCACTGTCACAGGACAGAGAGTGGAGAGCAACAGTTCCCACTGTCACAGGACAGAGAGTGGAGAGCACCAGTTCCCACTGTCACAGGACAGAGAGTGGAGAGCACCAGTTCCCACTGTCACAGGACGGGAGAGTGGAGAGCACCAGTTCCCACTGTCACAGGACAGACAGTGGAGAGCACCAGTTCCCACTGTCACAGGATGGGAGAGTGGAGAGCACCAGTTCCCACTGTCACAGGACGGGAGAGTGGAGAGCACCAGTTCCCAATGTCACAGGTTGGGAGAGTGGAGAGCACCAGTTCCCACTGTCACAGGACAGAGAGTGGAGAGCGCCAGTTCCAACTGTCACAGGACAGAGAGTGGAGAGCACCAGTTCCCACTGTCACAGGACAGAGAGTGGAGAGCACCAGTTCCCACTGTCACAGGACAGAGAGTGGAGAGCACCAGTTCCCACTGTCACAGGAGAGAGAGTGGAGAGCACCTGTTCCCACTGTCACAGGACAGAGAGTGGATAGCACCAGTTCCCACTGTCACAGGACAGAGAGTTTAGAGTACCAGTTCCCACTGTCACAGGACATGGAGTGGAGAGCACCAGTTCCCACTGTCACAGGACAGAGAGTGGAGTGCACCAGTTCCCACTGTTACAGGACAGAGAGTGGAGAGCACCAGTTCCCACTGTCACAGGACAGAGAGTGGAGAGCACCAGTTCCCACTGTCACAGGTCGGGAGAGTGGAGAGCACCAGTTCCCACTGTCACAGGACAGAGAGTGGAGAGCACCAGTTCCCACTGTCACAGGACAGAGAGTGGAGAGCACCAGTTCCCACTGTCACAGGACAGAGCGTGGAGAGCACCAGTTCCCACTGTCACAGGACAGAGAGTGGAGAGCACCAGTTCCCACTGTCACAGGACGGGAGAGTGGAGAGCACCAGTTCCAACTGTGATAGGACGGGAGAGTGGAGAGCACCAGTTCCCACTGTCACAGGACAGAGAGTGTAGAGCACCAGTTCCCACTGTCACAGGACGGGAGAGTGGAGAGCACCAGTTCAAACTGTCACAGGACAGACAGTGGAGAGCACCAGTTCCCACAGTCACAGGACAGAGAGTGGAGAGCACCAGTTCCAACTGTCACAGGAGAGAGAGCGGAGAGCACCAGTTCCCACTGTCACAGGACAGAGAGTGGAGAGCACAGTTCCCACTGTCACAGGATGGGAGAGTGGAGAGCACCAGTTCCCACTGTCACAGGACAGAGAGTGGAGAGGACCAGTTCCCACTGTCACAGGACAGAGAGTGGAGAGCAGCAGTTCAGACTGTCACAGGACAGAGCGTGGAGAGCACCAGTTCCCACTGTCACAGGACGGGAGAGTGGAGAGCACCAGTTCCCACTGTCACAGGACGGGAGAGTGGAGAGTACCAGTTCCCACTGTCACAGGACAGAGAGTGGAGAGCACCGGTTCAAACTGTCACAGGACGGGAGAGTGGAGAGCACCAGTTCAAACTGTCGCAGGACGGGAGAGGGGAGAGCACCAGTTCCTACTGTCACAGGACAGACAGTGGAGAGCACCAGTTCCCACTGTCACAGTACAGAGAGTGGAGAGCACCAGTTCCCACTGTCACAGGACAGAGAGTGGAGAGCACCAGTTCCCACTGTCACAGGACAGAGACTGGAGAGCACCAGTTCCCACTGTCACAGTACGGGAGAGTGGAGTGCACCAGTTCCCACTGTCACAGGACGGGAGAGTGGAGAGCACCAGTTCCCACTGTCACAGGACAGAGAGTGGAGAGCACCAGTTCAGACTGTCACAGGACAGAGCGTGGAGAGCACCAGTTCCCACTGTCACAGGACGGGAGAATGGAGAGCACCAGTTCCCATTGTCACAGGACGGGAGAGTGGAGAGCACCAGTTCCCACTGTTACAGGACAGAGAGTGGAGAGCACCAGTTCCCACTGTCACAGGACAGAGAGTGGAGAGCACCAGTTCCCACTGTCACAGGACAGAGAGTGGAGAGCACCAGTTCCCACTGTCACAGGACAGAGAGTGGAGAGCACCAGTTCCCACTGACACAGGACAGAGAGTGGAGAGTACCAGTTCCCACTGTCACAGGACAGAGAGTGGAGAGCACCAGTTCCCACTGTCACAGGACAGAGAGTGGAGAGCACCAATTCCCACTGTCACAGGACAGAGAGTGGAGAGCACCAGTTCCCACTGTCACAGGACAGAGAGTGGAGAGCACCAGTTCCCACTGTCACAGGACAGAGAGTGGAGAGCACCAGTTCCCACTGTCACAGGACAGAGAGTGGAGAGCATCAGTTCCCACTGTCACAGGACAGAGAGTGGAGAGCACCAGTTCCAACTGTCACAGGAGAGAGAGTGGAGAGCACCAGTTCCCACTGTCACAGGACAGAGAGTGGAGAGCACCAGTTCAGACGGTCACAGGACAGAGCGTGGAGAGCACCAGTTCCCACTGTCACAGGACGGGAGAGTGGAGAGCACCAGTTCCCACTGTCACAGGATGGGAGAGTGGAGAGCACCAGTTCCCACTGTCACAGGACAGAGAGTGGAGAGCACCAGTTCCCACTGTCACAGGAGAGAGAGTGGAGAGCACCAGTTCCCACTGTCACAGGACAGAGAGTGGAGAGCACCAGTTCCCACTGTCACAGGACAGAGAAAGCAGAGCACCAGTTCCCACTGTCACAGGACAGAGAGTGGAGAGCACAAGTTTCCAATGTCACAGGACAGAGAGTGGAGAGCACCAGTTGAGACTGTCACAGGACAGACAGTGGAGAGCACCAGTTCCCACTGTCACAGGCCAGAGCGTGGAGAGGACCAGTTCCCACTGTCACAGGACGGGAGAGTGGAGAGCAACAGTTCCCACTGTCACAGGATGGGAGAGTGGAGATCACCAGTTCCCACTGTCACAGGAGAGAGAGTGGAGAGCACCAGTTCCCACTGTCACAGGACAGAGAGTGGAGAGCACCAGTTCCCACAGTCACAGGACAGAGAGTGGAGAGCACCAGTTCCAACTGTCACAGGAGAGAGAGTGGAGAGCACAGTTCCCACTGTCGCAGGATGGGAGAGTGGAGAGCACCAGTTCCCACTGTCACAGGACAGGGAGTGGAGAGGACCAGTTCCCACTGTCACAGGACAGAGAGTGGAGAGCAGCAGTTCAGACTGTCACAGGACAGAGCGTGGAGAGCACCAGTTCCCACTGTCATAGGACGGGAGAGTGGAGAGCACCAGTTCCCACTGTCACAGGACGGGAGAGTGGAGAGTACCAGTTCCCACTGTCACAGGACAGAGAGTGGAGAGCACCGGTTCAAACTGTCACAGGACGGGAGAGTGGAGAGCACCAGTTCAAACTGTCACAGGACGGGAGAGTGGAGAGCACCAGTTGCTACTGTCACAGTACAGACAGTGGAGAGCACCAGTTCCCACTGTCACAGGACAGAGAGTGGAGAGCACCAGTTCCCACTGTCACAGGACATAGAGTGGAGAGCACCAGTTCCAACTGTCACAGGAGAGAGAGTGGAGAGCACCAGTTCCCACTGTCACAGGACAGAGAGTGGAGAGCACCAGTTCCCACTGTCACAGTACGGGAGAGTGGAGAGCACCAGTTCCCACTGTCACAGGACGGGAGAGTGGAGAGCACCAGTTCCCACTGTCACAGGACAGAGAGTGGAGAGCACCAGTTCCCACTTTCACAGGACAGGAAAGTGGAGAGCACCAGTTCCCACTGTCACAAGACGGGAGAGTGGAGAGCATCAGTTCCCACTGTCACAGGACGGGAGAGTGGAGAGCACCAGTTCCCACTGTCACAGGAGAGAGAGTGGAGAGCACCAGTTCCCACAGTCACAGGACAGAGAGTGGAGAGCACCAGTTCAAACTGTCACAGGACAGAGAGTGGAGAGCACAAGTTTCCAATGTCACAGGACAGAGAGTGGAGAGCACCAGTTGAGACTGTCACAGGACAGAGAGTGGAGAGCACCAGTTCCCACTGTCACAGGCCAGAGCGTGGAGAGGACCAGTTCCCACTGTCACAGGACGGGAGAGTGGAGAGCAACAGTTCCCACTGTCACAGGATGGGAGAGTGGAGTTCACCAGTTCCCACTGTCACAGGAGAGAGAGTGGAGAGCACCAGTTCCCACTGTCACAGGACAGAGAGTGGAGAGCACCAGTTCCCACAGTCACAGGACAGAGAGTGGAGAGCACCAGTTCCAACTGTCACAGGAGAGAGAGTGGAGAGCACAGTTCCCACTGTCGCAGGATGGGAGAGTGGAGAGCACCAGTTCCCACTGTCACAGGACAGGGAGTGGAGAGGACCAGTTCCCACTGTCACAGGACAGAGAGTGGAGAGCAGCATTTCAGACTGTCACAGGACAGAGCGTGGAGAGCACCAGTTCCCACTGTCACAGGACGGGAGAGTGGAGAGCACCAGTTCCCACTGTCACAGGACGGGAGAGTGGAGAGTACCAGTTCCCACTGTCACAGGACAGAGAGTGGAGAGCACCGGTTCAAACTGTCACAGGACGGGAGAGTGGAGAGCACCAGTTCAAACTGTCACAGGACGGGAGAGTGGAGAGCACCAGTTGCTACTGTCACAGTACAGACAGTGGAGAGCACCAGTTCCCACTGTCACAGGACAGAGAGTGGAGAGCACCAGTTCCCACTGTCACAGGACATAGAGTGGAGAGCACCAGTTCCAACTGTCACAGGAGAGAGAGTGGAGAGCACCAGTTCCCACTGTCACAGGACAGAGAGTGGAGAGCACCAGTTCCCACTGTCACAGTACGGGAGAGTGGAGAGCACCAGTTCCCACTGTCACAGGACGGGAGAGTGGAGAGCACCAGTTCCCACTGTCACAGGACAGAGAGTGGAGAGCACCAGTTCCCACTTTCACAGGACGGGAAAGTGGAGAGCACCAGTTCCCACTGTCACAAGACGGGAGAGTGGAGAGCATCACTTCCCACTGTCACAGGACGGGAGAGTGGAGAGCACCAGTTCCCACTGTCACAGGAGAGAGAGTGGAGAGCACCAGTTCCCACTGTCACAGGACAGTGAGTGGAGAGCACCAGTTCCCACTGTCACAGGACGGGAGAGTGGAGAGCACCAGTTCCCACTGTCACAGGACAGACAGTGGAGAGCACCAGTTCCCACTGTCACAGGATGGGAGAGTGGAGAGCACCAGTTCCCACTGTCACAGGTTGGGAGAGTGGAGAGCACCAGTTCCCATTGTCACAGGACAGAGAGTGGAGAGCGCCAGTTCCAACTGTCACAGGATAGAGAGTGGAGAGCACCAGTTCCTACTGTCACAGGACAGAGAGTGGAGAGCACCAGTTCCCACTGTCACAGGACAGAGAGTGGAGAGCACCAGTTCCCACTGTCACAGGAGAGAGAGTGGAGAGCACCTGTTCCCACTGTCACAGGACAGAGAGTGGATAGCACCAGTTCCCACTGTCACAGGACAGAGAGTTTAGAGTACCAGTTCCCACTGTAACAGGACATGGAGTGGAGAGCACCAGTTCCCACTGTCACAGGACAGAGAGTGGAGTGCACCAGTTCCCACTGTTACAGGACAGAGAGTGGAGAGCACCAGTTCCCACTGTCACAGGACAGAGAGTGGAGAGCACCAGTTCCCACTGTCACAGGTCGGGAGAGTGGAGAGCACCAGTTCCCAATGTCACAGGACAGACAGTGGAGAGCACCAGTTCCCACTGTCACAGGACAGAGAGTGGAGAGCACCAGTTCCCACTGTCACAGGACAGACAGTGGAGAGCTCCAGTTCAGACTGTCACAGGACAGAGAGTGGAGAGCACCAGTTCCCACTGTCACTGGACGGGAGACTGGAGAGAACCAGTTCCAACTGTGACAGGACGGGAGAGTGGAGAGCACCAGTTCCCACTGTCACAGGACAGAGAGTGGAGAGCACCAGTTCCCACTGTCACAGGACAGAGAGTGGAGAGTACCAGTTCCCACTGTCACAGGACAGAGAGTGGAGAGCACCAGTTCCCACTGTCACAGGACAGAGCGTGGAGAGCACCAGTTCCCACTGTCACAGGACAGAGAGTGGAGAGCACCAGTTCCCACTGTCACAGGACGGGAGAGTGGAGAGCACCAGTTCCCACTGTCACAGGACGGGAGAGTGGAGCGCACCAGTTCAAACTGTCACAGGACAGAGAGTGGAGAGCACCAGTTCCCACAGTCACAGGACAGAGAGTGGAGAGCACCAGTTCCAACTGTCACAGGAGAGAGAGCGGAGAGCACCAGTTCCCACTGTCACAGGACAGAGAGTGGAGAGCACAGTTCCCACTGTCACAGGATGGGAGAGTGGAGAGCACCAGTTCCCACTGTCACAGGACAGAGAGTGGAGAGGACCAGTTCCCACTGTCACAGGACAGAGAGTGGAGAGCAGCAGTTCAGACTGTCACAGGACAGAGCGTGGAGAGCACCAGTTCCCATTGTCACAGGACGGGAGAGTGGAGAGCACCAGTTCCCACTGTCACAGGACGGGAGAGTGGAGAGTACCAGTTCCCACTGTCACAGGACAGAGAGTGGAGAGCACCGGTTCAAACTGTCACAGGACGGGAGAGTGGAGAGCACCAGTTCAAACTGTCACAGGACGGGAGAGTGGAGAGCACCAGTTCCTACTGTCACAGGAGAGAGAGTGGAGAGCACCTGTTCCCACTGTCACAGGACAGAGAGTGGAGAGCACCAGTTCCCACTGTCACAGGACAGAGAGTTTAGAGTACCAGTTCCCACTGTCACAGGACATGGAATGGAGAGCACCAGTTCCCACTGTCACAGGACAGAGAGTGGAGTGCACCAGTTCCCACTGTTACAGGACAGAGAGTGGAGAGCACCAGTTCCCACTGTCACAGGACAGAGAGTGGAGAGCACAAGTTCCCACTGTCACAGGTCGGGTGAGTGGAGAGCACCAGTTCCCACTGTCACAGGACAGAGAGTGGAGAGCACCAGTTCCCACTGTCACAGGACAGAGAGTGGAGAGCACCAGTTCCCACTGTCACAGGACAGACAGTGGAGAGCTCCAGTTCAGACTGTCACAGGACAGAGAGTGGAGAGCACCAGTTCCCACTGTCACTGGACGGGAGACTGGAGAGCACCAGTTCCAACTGTGACAGGACGGGAGAGTGGAGAGACCAGTTCCTACTCTCACAGGACAGAGAGTGGAGAGCACCAGTTCCCACTGTCATAGGACAGAGAGTGGAGAGCACCAGTTCCCACTGTCACAGGACAGAGCGTGGAGAGCACCAGTTCCCACTGTCACAGGACAGAGAGTGGAGAGCACCAGTTCCCACTGTCACAGGACGGGAGAGTGGAGAGCACCAGTTCCAACTGTGACAGGACGGGAGAGTGGAGAGCACCAGTTCCCACTGTCACAGGACAGAGAGTGTAGAGCACCAGTTCAAACTGTCACAGGACGGGAGAGTGGAGAGCACCAGTTCAAACTGTCACAGGATGGGAGAGTGGAGAGCACCAGCTCCAACTGTCACAGGAGTGAGAGCGGAGAGCACCAGTTCCCACTGTCACAGGACAGAGAGTGGAGAGCAGCAGTTCAGACTGTCACAGGACAGAGCGTGGAGAGCACCAGTTCCCACTGTCACAGGACGGGAGAGTGGAGAGCACCAGTTCCCACTGTCACAGGACGGGAGAGTGGAGAGTACCAGTTCCCACTGTCACAGGACAGAGAGTGGAGAGCACCGGTTCAAACTGTCACAGGACGGGAGAGTGGAGAGCACCAGTTCAAACTGTCACAGGACGGGAGAGTGGAGAGCACCAGTTCCTACTGTCACAGGACAGACAGTGGAGAGCACCAGTTCCCACTGTCACAGGACAGAGAGTGGAGAGCACCAGTTCCCACTGTCACAGGACAGAGAGTGGAGAGCACCAGTTCCCACTGTCACAGGACAGAGAGTGGAGAGCACCAGTTCCCACTGTCACAGGACGGGAGAGTGGAGAGCACCAGTTCCAACTGTGACAGGACGGGAGAGTGGAGAGCACCAGTTCCCACTGTCACAGGACAGAGAGTGTAGAGCACCCGTTCCCACTGTCACAGGACGGGAGAGTGGAGAGCACCAGTTCAAACTGTCACAGGACGGGAGAGTGGAGAGCACCAGTTCCCACTGTCACAGGACAGAGAGTGGAGAGCACCAGTTCCCACTGTCACAGGACAGAGAGTGGAGAGCACCAGTTCCCACTGTCACAGGAGAGAGAGTGGAGAGCACCAGTTCCCACTGTCACAGGACAGAGAGTGGAGAGCACCAGTTCCCACTGTCACAGGTCGGGAGAGTGGAGAGCACCAGTTCCCACTGTCACAGGACAGACAGTGGAGAGCTCCAGTTCAGACTGTCACAGGACAGAGAGTGGAGAGCACCAGTTCCCACTGTCACTGGACGGGAGACTGGAGAGCACCAGTTCCAACTGTGACAGGACGGGAGAGTGGAGAGCACCAGTTCCCACTGTCACAGGACAGAGAGTGGAGAGCACCAGTTCCCACTGTCACAGGACAGAGAGTGGAGAGCACCAGTTCCCACTGTCACAGGAGAGAGAGTGGAGAGCACCAGTTCCCACTGTCACAGGACAGAGAGTGGAGAGCACCAGTTCCCACTGTCACAGGACAGAGCGTGGAGAGCACCAGTTCCCACTGTCACAGGACAGAGAGTGGAGAGCACCAGTTCCCACTGTCACAGGACGGGAGAGTGGAGAGCACCAGTTCCAAATGTGACAGGACGGGAGAGTGGAGAGCACCAGTTCCCACTGTCACAGGACAGAGAGTGTAGAGCACCAGTTCCCACTGTCACAGGACGGGAGAGTGGAGAGCACCAGTTCCCTCTGTCACAGGACAGAGAGTGGAGAGCACCCGTTCCCACAGTCACAGGACAGAGAGTGGAGAGCACCAGTTCCAACTGTCACAGGAGAGAGAGCGGAGAGCACCAGTTCCCACTGTCACAGGACAGAGAGTGGAGAGCACCAGTTCCCACTGTCACAGGACAGAGAGTGGAGAGTACCAGTTCCCACTGTCACAGGACAGAGAGTGGAGAGCACCAGTTCCCACTGTCACAGGACAGAGCGTGGAGAGCACCAGTTCCCACTGTCACAGGACAGAGAGTGGAGAGCACCAGTTCCCACTGTCACAGGACGGGAGAGTGGAGAGCACCAGTTCCAACTGTGACAGGACGGGAGAGTGGAGAGCACCAGTTCCCACTGTCACAGGACAGAGAGTGTAGAGCACCCGTTCCCACTGTCACAGGACGGGAGAGTGGAGAGCACCAGTTCAAACCGTCACAGGACAGAGAGTGGAGAGCACCAGTTCCCACAGTCACAGGACAGAGAGTGGAGAGCACCAGTTCCCACTGTCACAGGTCGGGAGAGTGGAGAGCACCAGTTCCCACTGTCACAGGACAGAGAGTGGAGAGCACCAGTTCCCACTCTCACAGGACATGGAGTGGAGAGCACCAGTTCCCACTGTCACAGGACAGAGAGTGGAGTGCACCAGTTCCCACTGCTACAGGACAGAGAGTGGAGAGCACCAGTTCCCACTGTCACAGGACAGAGGTTGGAGAGCACCAGTTCCCACTGTCACAGGTCGGGAGAGTGGAGAGCACCAGTTCCCACTGTCACAGGACAGAGAGTGGAGAGCACCAGTTCCCACTGTCACAGGACAGAGAGTGGAGAGCACCAGTTCCCACTGTCACAGGACAGACAGTGGAGAGCTCCAGTTCAGACTGTCACAGGACAGAGAGTGGAGAGCACCCGTTCCCACTGTCACTGGACGGGAGACTGGAGAGCACCAGTTCCAACTGTGACAGGACGGGAGAGTGGAGAGCACCAGTTCCCACTGTCACAGGACAGAGAGTGGAGAGCACCAGTTCCCACTGTCACAGGACAGAGAGTGGAGAGTACCAGTTCCCACTGTCACAGGACAGAGCGTGGAGAGCACCAGTTCCCACTGTCACAGGACAGAGAGTGGAGAGCACCAGTTCCCACTGTCACAGGACGGGAGAGTGGAGAGCACCAGTTCCAACTGTGACAGGACGGGAGAGTGGAGAGCACCAGTTCCCACTGTCACAGGACAGAGAGTGTAGAGCACCAGTTCCCACTGTCACAGGACGGGCGAGTGGAGAGTACCAGTTCCCACTGTCACAGGACAGAGAGTGGAGAGCACCGGTTCAAACTGTCACAGGACGGGAGAGTGGAGAGCACCAGTTCAAACTGTCACAGGACGGGAGAGTGGAGAGCACCAGTTGCTACTGTCACAGTACAGACAGTGGAGAGCACCAGTTCCCACTGTCACAGGACAGAGAGTGGAGAGCACCAGTTCCCACTGTCACAGGACATAGAGTGGAGAGCACCAGTTCCAACTGTCACAGGAGAGAGAGTGGAGAGCACCAGTTCCCACTGTCACAGGACAGAGAGTGGAGAGCACCAGTTCCCACTGTCACAGTACGGGAGAGTGGAGAGCACCAGTTCCCACTGTCACAGGACGGGAGAGTGGAGAGCACCAGTTCCCACTGTCACAGGACAGAGAGTGGAGAGCACCAGTTCCCACTTTCACAGGACGGGAAAGTGGAGAGCACCAGTTCCCACTGTCACAAGACGGGAGAGTGGAGAGCATCACTTCCCACTGTCACAGGACGGGAGAGTGGAGAGCACCAGTTCCCACTGTCACAGGAGAGAGAGTGGAGAGCACCAGTTCCCACTGTCACAGGACAGTGAGTGGAGAGCACCAGTTCCCACTGTCACAGGACGGGAGAGTGGAGAGCACCAGTTCCCACTGTCACAGGACAGACAGTGGAGAGCACCAGTTCCCACTGTCACAGGATGGGAGAGTGGAGAGCACCAGTTCCCACTGTCACAGGTTGGGAGAGTGGAGAGCACCAGTTCCCATTGTCACAGGACAGAGAGTGGAGAGCGCCAGTTCCAACTGTCACAGGATAGAGAGTGGAGAGCACCAGTTCCTACTGTCACAGGACAGAGAGTGGAGAGCACCAGTTCCCACTGTCACAGGACAGAGAGTGGAGAGCACCAGTTCCCACTGTCACAGGAGAGAGAGTGGAGAGCACCTGTTCCCACTGTCACAGGACAGAGAGTGGATAGCACCAGTTCCCACTGTCACAGGACAGAGAGTTTAGAGTACCAGTTCCCACTGTAACAGGACATGGAGTGGAGAGCACCAGTTCCCACTGTCACAGGACAGAGAGTGGAGTGCACCAGTTCCCACTGTTACAGGACAGAGAGTGGAGAGCACCAGTTCCCACTGTCACAGGACAGAGAGTGGAGAGCACCAGTTCCCACTGTCACAGGTCGGGAGAGTGGAGAGCACCAGTTCCCAATGTCACAGGACAGACAGTGGAGAGCACCAGTTCCCACTGTCACAGGACAGAGAGTGGAGAGCACCAGTTCCCACTGTCACAGGACAGACAGTGGAGAGCTCCAGTTCAGACTGTCACAGGACAGAGAGTGGAGAGCACCAGTTCCCACTGTCACTGGACGGGAGACTGGAGAGAACCAGTTCCAACTGTGACAGGACGGGAGAGTGGAGAGCACCAGTTCCCACTGTCACAGGACAGAGAGTGGAGAGCACCAGTTCCCACTGTCACAGGACAGAGAGTGGAGAGTACCAGTTCCCACTGTCACAGGACAGAGAGTGGAGAGCACCAGTTCCCACTGTCACAGGACAGAGCGTGGAGAGCACCAGTTCCCACTGTCACAGGACAGAGAGTGGAGAGCACCAGTTCCCACTGTCACAGGACGGGAGAGTGGAGAGCACCAGTTCCAACTGTGACAGGACGGGAGAGTGGAGAGCACCAGTTCCCACTGTCACAGGACAGAGAGTGTAGAGCACCAGTTCCCACTGTCACAGGACGGGAGAGTGGAGAGCACCAGTTCAAACTGTCACAGGACAGAGAGTGGAGAGCACCAGTTCCCACAGTCACAGGACAGAGAGTGGAGAGCACCAGTTCCAACTGTCACAGGAGAGAGAGCGGAGAGCACCAGTTCCCACTGTCACAGGACAGAGAGTGGAGAGCACAGTTCCCACTGTCACAGGATGGGAGAGTGGAGAGCACCAGTCCCACTGTCACAGGACAGAGAGTGGAGAGGACCAGTTCCCACTGTCACAGGACAGAGAGTGGAGAGCAGCAGTTCAGACTGTCACAGGACAGAGCGTGGAGAGCACCAGTTCCCATTGTCACAGGACGGGAGAGTGGAGAGCACCAGTTCCCACTGTCACAGGACGGGAGAGTGGAGAGTACCAGTTCCCACTGTCACAGGACAGAGAGTGGAGAGCACCGGTTCAAACTGTCACAGGACGGGAGAGTGGAGAGCACCAGTTCAAACTGTCACAGGACGGGAGAGTGGAGAGCACCAGTTCCTACTGTCACAGGAGAGAGAGTGGAGAGCACCTGTTCCCACTGTCACAGGACAGAGAGTGGAGAGCACCAGTTCCCACTGTCACAGGACAGAGAGTTTAGAGTACCAGTTCCCACTGTCACAGGACATGGAATGGAGAGCACCAGTTCCCACTGTCACAGGACAGAGAGTGGAGTGCACCAGTTCCCACTGTTACAGGACAGAGAGTGGAGAGCACCAGTTCCCACTGTCACAGGACAGAGAGTGGAGAGCACAAGTTCCCACTGTCACAGGTCGGGTGAGTGGAGAGCACCAGTTCCCACTGTCACAGGACAGAGAGTGGAGAGCACCAGTTCCCACTGTCACAGGACAGAGAGTGGAGAGCACCAGTTCCCACTGTCACAGGACAGACAGTGGAGAGCTCCAGTTCAGACTGTCACAGGACAGAGAGTGGAGAGCACCAGTTCCCACTGTCACTGGACGGGAGACTGGAGAGCACCAGTTCCAACTGTGACAGGACGGGAGAGTGGAGAGACCAGTTCCTACTCTCACAGGACAGAGAGTGGAGAGCACCAGTTCCCACTGTCATAGGACAGAGAGTGGAGAGCACCAGTTCCCACTGTCACAGGACAGAGCGTGGAGAGCACCAGTTCCCACTGTCACAGGACAGAGAGTGGAGAGCACCAGTTCCCACTGTCACAGGACGGGAGAGTGGAGAGCACCAGTTCCAACTGTGACAGGACGGGAGAGTGGAGAGCACCAGTTCCCACTGTCACAGGACAGAGAGTGTAGAGCACCAGTTCAAACTGTCACAGGACGGGAGAGTGGAGAGCACCAGTTCAAACTGTCACAGGATGGGAGAGTGGAGAGCACCAGCTCCAACTGTCACAGGAGTGAGAGCGGAGAGCACCAGTTCCCACTGTCACAGGACAGAGAGTGGAGAGCAGCAGTTCAGACTGTCACAGGACAGAGCGTGGAGAGCACCAGTTCCCACTGTCACAGGACGGGAGAGTGGAGAGCACCAGTTCCCACTGTCACAGGACGGGAGAGTGGAGAGTACCAGTTCCCACTGTCACAGGACAGAGAGTGGAGAGCACCGGTTCAAACTGTCACAGGACGGGAGAGTGGAGAGCACCAGTTCAAACTGTCACAGGACGGGAGAGTGGAGAGCACCAGTTCCTACTGTCACAGGACAGACAGTGGAGAGCACCAGTTCCCACTGTCACAGGACAGAGAGTGGAGAGCACCAGTTCCCACTGTCACAGGACAGAGAGTGGAGAGCACCAGTTCCCACTGTCACAGGACAGAGAGTGGAGAGCACCAGTTCCCACTGTCACAGGACGGGAGAGTGGAGAGCACCAGTTCCAACTGTGACAGGACGGGAGAGTGGAGAGCACCAGTTCCCACTGTCACAGGACAGAGAGTGTAGAGCACCCGTTCCCACTGTCACAGGACGGGAGAGTGGAGAGCACCAGTTCAAACTGTCACAGGACGGGAGAGTGGAGAGCACCAGTTCCCACTGTCACAGGACAGAGAGTGGAGAGCACCAGTTCCCACTGTCACAGGACAGAGAGTGGAGAGCACCAGTTCCCACTGTCACAGGAGAGAGAGTGGAGAGCACCAGTTCCCACTGTCACAGGACAGAGAGTGGAGAGCACCAGTCCCCACTGTCACAGGTCGGGAGAGTGGAGAGCACCAGTTCCCACTGTCACAGGACAGACAGTGGAGAGCTCCAGTTCAGACTGTCACAGGACAGAGAGTGGAGAGCACCAGTTCCCACTGTCACTGGACGGGAAACTGGAGAGCACCAGTTCCAACTGTGACAGGACGGGAGAGTGGAGAGCACCAGTTCCCACTGTCACAGGACAGAGAGTGGAGAGCACCAGTTCCCACTGTCACAGGACAGAGAGTGGAGAGCACCAGTTCCCACTGTCACAGGAGAGAGAGTGGAGAGCACCAGTTCCCACTGTCACAGGACAGAGAGTGGAGAGCACCAGTTCCCACTGTCACAGGACAGAGCGTGGAGAGCACCAGTTCCCACTGTCACAGGACAGAGAGTGGAGAGCACCAGTTCCCACTGTCACAGGACGGGAGAGTGGAGAGCACCAGTTCCAAATGTGACAGGACGGGAGAGTGGAGAGCACCAGTTCCCACTGTCACAGGACAGAGAGTGTAGAGCACCAGTTCCCACTGTCACAGGACGGGAGAGTGGAGAGCACCAGTTCCCTCTGTCACAGGACAGAGAGTGGAGAGCACCCGTTCCCACAGTCACAGGACAGAGAGTGGAGAGCACCAGTTCCAACTGTCACAGGAGAGAGAGCGGAGAGCACCAGTTCCCACTGTCACAGGACAGAGAGTGGAGAGCACCAGTTCCCACTGTCACAGGACAGAGAGTGGAGAGTACCAGTTCCCACTGTCACAGGACAGAGAGTGGAGAGCACCAGTTCCCACTGTCACAGGACAGAGCGTGGAGAGCACCAGTTCCCACTGTCACAGGACAGAGAGTGGAGAGCACCAGTTCCCACTGTCACAGGACGGGAGAGTGGAGAGCACCAGTTCCAACTGTGACAGGACGGGAGAGTGGAGAGCACCAGTTCCCACTGTCACAGGACAGAGAGTGTAGAGCACCCGTTCCCACTGTCACAGGACGGGAGAGTGGAGAGCACCAGTTCAAACCGTCACAGGACAGAGAGTGGAGAGCACCAGTTCCCACAGTCACAGGACAGAGAGTGGAGAGCACCAGTTCCCACTGTCACAGGTCGGGAGAGTGGAGAGCACCAGTTCCCACTGTCACAGGACAGAGAGTGGAGAGCACCAGTTCCCACTCTCACAGGACATGGAGTGGAGAGCACCAGTTCCCACTGTCACAGGACAGAGAGTGGAGTGCACCAGTTCCCACTGCTACAGGACAGAGAGTGGAGAGCACCAGTTCCCACTGTCACAGGACAGAGGTTGGAGAGCACCAGTTCCCACTGTCACAGGTCGGGAGAGTGGAGAGCACCAGTTCCCACTGTCACAGGACAGAGAGTGGAGAGCACCAGTTCCCACTGTCACAGGACAGAGAGTGGAGAGCACCAGTTCCCACTGTCACAGGACAGACAGTGGAGAGCTCCAGTTCAGACTGTCACAGGACAGAGAGTGGAGAGCACCCGTTCCCACTGTCACTGGACGGGAGACTGGAGAGCACCAGTTCCAACTGTGACAGGACGGGAGAGTGGAGAGCACCAGTTCCCACTGTCACAGGACAGAGAGTGGAGAGCACCAGTTCCCACTGTCACAGGACAGAGAGTGGAGAGTACCAGTTCCCACTGTCACAGGACAGAGCGTGGAGAGCACCAGTTCCCACTGTCACAGGACAGAGAGTGGAGAGCACCAGTTCCCACTGTCACAGGACGGGAGAGTGGAGAGCACCAGTTCCAACTGTGACAGGACGGGAGAGTGGAGAGCACCAGTTCCCACTGTCACAGGACAGAGAGTGTAGAGCACCAGTTCCCACTGTCACAGGACGGGAGAGTGGAGAGCACCAGTTCAAACTGTCACAGGACAGAGAGTGGAGAGCACCAGTTCCAACTGTCACAGGAGAGAGAGCGGAGAGCACCAGTTCCTACTGTCACAGGACAGAGAGTGGAGAGCACAGTACCCACTGTCACAGGATGGGAGAGTGGAGAGCACCAGTTCCCACTGTCACAGGACAGAGAGTGGAGAGGACCAGTTCCCACTGTCACAGGACAGAGAGTGGAGAGCAGCAGTTCAGACTGTCACAGGACAGAGCTTGGAGAGCACCAGTTCCCACTGTCACAGGACGGGAGAGTGGAGAGCACCAGTTCCCACTGTCGCAGGACGGGAGAGTGGAGAGTACCAGTTCCCACTGTCACAGGACAGAGAGTGGAGAGCACCAGTTCCCACTGTCACAGGACAGAGAGTGGAGAGCACCAGTTCCCACTGTCACAGGTCGGGAGAGTGGAGAGCACCAGTTCCCACTTTCACAGGACAGACAGTGGAGAGCTCCAGTTCAGACTGTCACAGGACAGAGAGTGGAGAGCACCAGTTCCCACTGTCACTGGACGGGAGACTGGAGAGCACCAGTTCCAACTGTGACAGGACGGGAGAGTGGAGAGCACCAGTTCCCACTGTCACAGGACAGAGACTGGAGAGCACCAGTTCCCACTGTCACAGGACAGAGAGTGGAGAGCACCAGTTCCCACTGTCACAGGACAGAGAGTGGAGAGCACCAGTTCCCACTGTCACAGGACAGAGAGTGGAGAGCACCAGTTCCCACTGTCACAGGACAGAGCGTGGAGAGCACCAGTTCCCACTGTCACAGGACAGAGAGTGGAGAGCACCAGTTCCCACTGTCACAGGACGGGAGAGTGGAGAGCACCAGTTCCAAATGTGACAGGACGGGAGAGTGGAGAGCACCAGTTCCCACTGTCACAGGACAGAGAGTGTAGAGCACCAGTTCCCACTGTCACAGGACGGGAGAGTGGAGAGCACCAGTTCCCACTGTCACAGGACAGTGAGTGGAGAGCACCAGTTCCCACTGTCACAGGACGGGAGAGTGGAGAGCACCAGTTCCCACTGTCACAGGACAGACAGTGGAGAGCACCAGTTCCCACTGTCACAGGATGGGAGAGTGGAGAGCACCAGTTCCCACTGTTACAGGACAGAGAGTGGAGAGCACCAGTTCCCACTGTCACAGGACGGGAGAGTGGAGAGCACCAGTTCCCACTGTCACAGGTTGGGAGAGTGGAGAGCACCAGTTCCCATTGTCACAGGACAGAGAGTGGAGAGCGCCAGTTCCAACTGTCACAGGATAGAGAGTGGAGAGCACCAGTTCCCACTGTCACAGGACAGAGAATGGAGAGCACCAGTTCCCACTGTCACAGGACAGAGAGTGGAGAGCACCAGTTCCCACTGTCACAGGAGAGAGAGTGGAGAGCACCTGTTCCCACTGTCACAGGACAGAGAGTGGATAGCACCAGTTCCCACTGTCACAGGACAGAGAGTTTAGAGTACCAGTTCCCACTGTAACAGGACATGGAGTGGAGAGCACCAGTTCCCACTGTCACAGGACAGAGAATGGAGTGCACCAGTTCCCACTGTTACAGGACAGAGAGTGGAGAGCACCAGTTCCCACTGTCACAGGACAGAGAGTGGAGAGCACCAGTTCCCACTGTCACAGGTCGGGAGAGTGGAGAGCACCAGTTCCCAATGTCACAGGACAGACAGTGGAGAGCACCAGTTCCCACTGTCACAGGACAGAGAGTGGAGAGCACCAGTTCCCACTGTCACAGGACAGACAGTGGAGAGCTCCAGTTCAGACTGTCACAGGACAGAGAGTGGAGAGCACCAGTTCCCACTGTCACTGGACGGGAGACTGGAGAGAACCAGTTCCAACTGTGACAGGACGGGAGAGTGGAGAGCACCAGTTCCCACTGTCACAGGACAGAGAGTGGAGAGCACCAGTTCCCACTGTCACAGGACAGAGAGTGGAGAGTACCAGTTCCCACTGTCACAGGACAGAGAGTGGAGAGCACCAGTTCCCACTGTCACAGGACAGAGCGTGGAGAGCACCAGTTCCCACTGTCACAGGACAGAGAGTGGAGAGCACCAGTTCCCACTGTCACAGGACGGGAGAGTGGAGAGCACCAGTTCCAACTGTGACAGGACGGGAGAGTGGAGAGCACCAGTTCCCACTGTCACAGGACAGAGAGTGTAGAGCACCAGTTCCCACTGTCACAGGACGGGAGAGTGGAGAGCACCAGTTCAAACTGTCACAGGACAGAGAGTGGAGAGCACCAGTTCCCACAGTCACAGGACAGAGAGTGGAGAGCACCAGTTCCAACTGTCACAGGAGAGAGAGCGGAGAGCACCAGTTCCCACTGTCACAGGACAGAGAGTGGAGAGCACAGTTCCCACTGTCACAGGATGGGAGAGTGGAGAGCACCAGTTCCCACTGTCACAGGACAGAGAGTGGAGAGGACCAGTTCCCACTGTCACAGGACAGAGAGTGGAGAGCAGCAGTTCAGACTGTCACAGGACAGAGCGTGGAGAGCACCAGTTCCCATTGTCACAGGACGGGAGAGTGGAGAGCACCAGTTCCCACTGTCACAGGACGGGAGAGTGGAGAGTACCAGTTCCCACTGTCACAGGACAGAGAGTGGAGAGCACCGCTTCAAACTGTCACAGGACGGGAGAGTGGAGAGCACCAGTTCAAACTGTCACAGGACGGGAGAGTGGAGAGCACCAGTTCCTACTGTCACAGGAGAGAGAGTGGAGAGCACCTGTTCCCACTGTCACAGGACAGAGAGTGGAGAGCACCAGTTCCCACTGTCACAGGACAGAGAGTTTAGAGTACCAGTTCCCACTGTCACAGGACATGGAATGAAGAGCACCAGTTCCCACTGTCACAGGACAGAGAGTGGAGTGCACCAGTTCCCACTGTTACAGGACAGAGAGTGGAGAGCACCAGTTCCCAATGTCACAGGACAGAGAGTGGAGAGCACAAGTTCCCACTGTCACAGGTCGGGTGAGTGGAGAGCACCAGTTCCCACTGTCACAGGACAGAGAGTGGAGAGCACCAGTTCCCACTGTCACAGGACAGAGAGTGGAGAGCACCAGTTCCCACTGTCACTGGACAGACAGTGGAGAGCTCCAGTTCAGACTGTCACAGGACAGAGAGTGGAGAGCACCAGTTCCCACTGTCACTGGACGGGAGACTGGAGAGCACCAGTTCCAACTGTGACAGGACGGGAGAGTGGAGAGACCAGTTCCTACTCTCACAGGACAGAGAGTGGAGAGCACCAGTTCCCACTGTCATAGGACAGAGAGTGGAGAGCACCAGTTCCCACTGTCACAGGACAGAGCGTGGAGAGCACCAGTTCCCACTGTCACAGGACAGAGAGTGAAGAGCACCAGTTCCCACTGTCACAGGACGGGAGAGTGGAGAGCACCAGTTCCAACTGTGACAGGACGGGAGAGTGGAGAGCACCAGTTCCCACTGTCACAGGACAGAGAGTGTAGAGCACCAGTTCAAACTGTCACAGGACGGGAGAGTGGAGAGCACCAGTTCAAACTGTCACAGGATGGGAGAGTGGAGAGCACCAGCTCCAACTGTCACAGGAGTGAGAGCGGAGAGCACCAGTTCCCACTGTCACAGGACAGAGAGTGGAGAGCAGCAGTTCAGACTGTCACAGGACAGAGCGTGGAGAGCACCAGTTCCCACTGTCACAGGACGGGAGAGTGGAGAGCACCAGTTCCCACTGTCACAGGACGGGAGAGTGGAGAGTACCAGTTCCCACTGTCACAGGACAGAGAGTGGAGAGCACCGGTTCAAACTGTCAAAGGACGGGAGAGTGGAGAGCACCAGTTCAAACTGTCACAGGACGGGAGAGTGGAGAGCACCAGTTCCTACTGTCACAGGACAGACAGTGGAGAGCACCAGTTCCCACTGTCACAGGACAGAGAGTGGAGAGCACCAGTTCCCACTGTCACAGGACAGAGAGTGGAGAGCACCAGTTCCCACTGTCACAGGACAGAGAGTGGAGAGCACCAGTTCCCACTGTCACAGGACGGGAGAGTGGAGAGCACCAGTTCCAACTGTGACAGGACGGGAGAGTGGAGAGCACCAGTTCCCACTGTCACAGGACAGAGAGTGTAGAGCACCCGTTCCCACTGTCACAGGACGGGAGAGTGGAGAGCACCAGTTCAAACTGTCACAGGACGGGAGAGTGGAGAGCACCAGTTCCCACTGACACAGGACAGAGAGTGGAGAGCACCAGTTCCCACTGTCACAGGACAGAGAGTGGAGAGCACCAGTTCCCACTGTCACAGGAGAGAGAGTGGAGAGCACCAGTTCCCACTGTCACAGGACAGAGAGTGGAGAGCACCAGTTCCCACTGTCACAGGTCGGGAGAGTGGAGAGCACCAGTTCCCACTGTCACAGGACAGACAGTGGAGAGCTCCAGTTCAGACTGTCACAGGACAGAGAGTGGAGAGCACCAGTTCCCACTGTCACTGGACGGGAGACTGGAGAGCACCAGTTCCAACTGTGACAGGACGGGAGAGTGGAGAGCACCAGTTCCCACTGTCACAGGACAGAGAGTGGAGAGCACCAGTTCCCACTGTCACAGGACAGAGAGTGGAGAGCACCAGTTCCCACTGTCACAGGAGAGAGAGTGGAGAGCACCAGTTCCCACTGTCACAGGACAGAGAGTGGAGAGCACCAGTTCCCACTGTCACAGGACAGAGCGTGGAGAGCACCAGTTCCCACTGTCACAGGACAGAGAGTGGAGAGCACCAGTTCCCACTGTCACAGGACGGGAGAGTGGAGAGCACCAGTTCCAAATGTGACAGGACGGGAGAGTGGAGAGCACCAGTTCCCACTGTCACAGGACAGAGAGTGTAGAGCACCAGTTCCCACTGTCACAGGACGGGAGAGTGGAGAGCACCAATTCCCTCTGTCACAGGACAGAGAGTGGAGAGCACCAGTTCCCACAGTCACAGGACAGAGAGTGGAGAGCACCAGTTCCAACTGTCACAGGAGAGAGAGCGGAGAGCACCAGTTCCCACTGTCACAGGACAGAGAGTGGAGAGCACCAGTTCCCACTGTCACAGGACAGAGAGTGGAGAGTACCAGTTCCCACTGTCACAGGACAGAGGTTGGAGAGCACCAGTTCCCACTGTCACAGGACAGAGCGTGGAGAGCACCAGTTCCCACTGTCACAGGACAGAGAGTGGAGAGCACCAGTTCCCACTGTCACAGGACGGGAGAGTGGAGAGCACCAGTTCCAACTGTGACAGGACGGGAGAGTGGAGAGCACCAGTTCCCACTGTCACAGGACAGAGAGTGTAGAGCACCCGTTCCCACTGTCACAGGACGGGAGAGTGGAGAGCACCAGTTCAAACTGTCACAGGACAGAGAGTGGAGAGCACCAGTTCCCACAGTCACAGGACAGAGAGTGGAGAGCACCAGTTCCCACTGTCACAGGTCGGGAGAGTGGAGAGCACCAGTTCCCACTGTCACAGGACAGAGAGTGGAGAGCACCAGTTCCCACTCTCACAGGACATGGAGTGGAGAGCACCAGTTCCCACTGTCACAGGACAGAGAGTGGAGTGCACCAGTTCCCACTGCTACAGGACAGAGAGTGGAGAGCACCAGTTCCCACTGTCACAGGACAGAGGTTGGAGAGCACCAGTTCCCACTGTCACAGGTCGGGAGAGTGGAGAGCACCAGTTCCCACTGTCACAGGACAGAGAGTGGAGAGCACCAGTTCCCACTGTCACAGGACAGAGAGTGGAGAGCACCAGTTCCCACTGTCACAGGACAGACAGTGGAGAGCTCCAGTTCAGACTGTCACAGGACAGAGAGTGGAGAGCACCAGTTCCCACTGTCACTGGACGGGAGACTGGAGAGCACCAGTTCCAACTGTGACAGGACGGGAGAGTGGAGAGCACCAGTTCCCACTGTCACAGGACAGAGAGTGGAGAGCACCAGTTCCCACTGTCACAGGACAGAGAGTGGAGAGTACCAGTTCCCACTGTCACAGGACAGAGCGTGGAGAGCACCAGTTCCCACTGTCACAGGACAGAGAGTGGAGAGCACCAGTTCCCACTGTCACAGGACGGGAGAGTGGAGAGCACCAGTTCCAACTGTGACAGGACGGGAGAGTGGAGAGCACCAGTTCCCACTGTCACAGGACAGAGAGTGTAGAGCACCAGTTCCCACTGTCACAGGACGGGAGAGTGGAGAGCACCAGTTCAAACTGTCACAGGACAGAGAGTGGAGAGCACCAGTTCCAACTGTCACAGGAGAGAGAGCGGAGAGCACCAGTTCCCACTGTCACAGGACAGAGAGTGGAGAGCACAGTTCCCACTGTCACAGGATGGGAGAGTGGAGAGCACCAGTTCCCACTGTCACAGGACAGAGAGTGGAGAGGACCAGTTCCCACTGTCACAGGACAGAGAGTGGAGAGCAGCAGTTCAGACTGTCACAGGACAGAGCTTGGAGAGCACCAGTTCCCACTGTCACAGGACGGGAGAGTGGAGAGCACCAGTTCCCACTGTCGCAGGACGGGAGAGTGGAGAGTACCAGTTCCCACTGTCACAGGACAGAGAGTGGAGAGCACCAGTTCCCACTGTCACAGGACAGAGAGTGGAGAGCACCAGTTCCCACTGTCACAGGTCGGGAGAGTGGAGAGCACCAGTTCCCACTGTCACAGGACAGACAGTGGAGAGCTCCAGTTCAGACTGTCACAGGACAGAGAGTGGAGAGCACCAGTTCCCACTGTCACTGGACGGGAGACTGGAGAGCACCAGTTCCAACTGTGACAGGACGGGAGAGTGGAGAGCACCAGTTCCCACTGTCACAGGACAGAGAGTGGAGAGCACCAGTTCCCACTGTCACAGGACAGAGAGTGGAGAGCACCAGTTCCCACTGTCACAGGACAGAGAGTGGAGAGCACCAGTTCCCACTGTCACAGGACAGAGAGTGGAGAGCACCAGTTCCCACTGTCACAGGACAGAGCGTGGAGAGCACCAGTTCCCACTGTCACAGGACAGAGAGTGGAGAGCACCAGTTCCCACTGTCACAGGACGGGAGAGTGGAGAGCACCAGTTCCAAATGTGACAGGACGGGAGAGTGGAGAGCACCAGTTCCCACTGTCACAGGACAGAGAGTGTAGAGCACCAGTTCCCACTGTCACAGGACGGGAGAGTGGAGAGCACCAGTTCAAACTGTCACAGGACAGAGAGTGGAGAGCACCACTTCCCACTGTCACAAGACGGGAGAGTGGAGAGCACCAGTTCCCACTGTCACAGGACAGAGAGTGTAGAGCACCAGTTCCAAATGTGACAGGACGGGAGAGTGGAGAGCACCAGTTCCCACTGTCACAGGACAGAGAGTGTAGAGCACCAGTTCCCACAGTCACAGGACAGAGAGTGGAGAGCACCAGTTCCAACTGTCACAGGAGAGAGAGCGGAGAGCACCAGTTCCCACTGTCACAGGACAGAGAGTGGAGAGCACAGTTCCCACTGTCACAGGATGGGAGAGTGGAGAGTACCAGTTCCCACTGTCACAGGACAGAGAGTGGAGAGGACCAGTTCCCACTGTCACAGGACAGAGAATGGAGAGCAGCAGTTCAGACTGTCACAGGACAGAGCGTGGAGAGCACCAGTTCCCACTGTCACAGGACGGGAGAGTGGAGAGCACCAGTTCCCACTGTCACAGGACGGGAGAGTGGAGAGTACCAGTTCCCACTGTCACAGGACAGAGAGTGGAGAGCACCGGTTCAAACTGTCACAGGACGGGAGAGTGGAGAGCACCAGTTCAAACTGTCACAGGACGGGAGAGTGGAGAGCACCAGTTCCTACTGTCACAGGACAGACAGTGGAGAGCACCAGTTTCCGACTGTCACAGTACAGAGAGTGGAGAGCACCAGTTCCCACTGTCACAGGACAGAGAGTGGAGAGCACCAGTTCCCACTGTCACAGGACATAGAGTGGAGAGCAACAGTTCCAACTGTCACAGGAGAGAGAGTGGAGAGCACCAGTTCCCACTGTCACAGGATAGAGAGTGGAGAGCACCAGTTCCCACTGTCACAGTACGGGAGAGTGGAGAGCACCAGTTCCCACTGTCACAGGACGGGAGAGTGGAGAGCACCAGTTCCCACTGTCACAGGACAGAGAGTGGAGAGCACCAGTTCCCACTGTCACAGGACGGGAGAGTGGAGAGCACCAGTTCCCACTGTCACAGGACGGGAGAGTGGAGAGCATCAGTTCCCACTGTCACAGGACGGGAGAGTGGAGAGCACCAGTTCCGACTGTCACAGGACAGAGAGTGGAGAGCACCAGTTCCCACTGTCACAGGACAGAGAGTGGAGAGCACCAGTACCCACTGTCACGGGAGAGAGAGTGGAGAACACCAGTTCCCACTGTCACAGGACAGAGAGTGGAGAGCACCAATTCCAACTGTCACAGGACAGAGAGTGGAGAGCACCAGTTCCCACTGTCACAGGACAGAGTATGGAGAGCACCAGTTCCCACAGTCACAGGACAGAGTGTGGAGAGCACCAGTTCCCACTGTTACAGGACAGAGAGTGGCGAGCACCAGTTCCCACTGTCACAGGACAGAGAGTGGAGAGCAACAGTTCCCACTGTCACAGGACAGAGAGTGGAGAGCACCAGTTCCCACTGTCACAGGACAGAGAGTGGAGAGCACCAGTTCCCACTGTCACAGGACAGAGAGTGGAGAGCACCAGTTCCCACTGTCACAGGACAGAGAGTGGAGAGCATCAGTACCCACTGTCACAGGAGAGAGAGTGGAGAACACCAGTTCCCACTGTCACAGGACAGAGAGTGGAGAGCACCAGTTCCAACTGTCACAGGACAGAGAGTGGAGAGCACCAGTTCCCACTGTCACAGGACAGAGTGTGGAGAGCACCAGTTCCCACTGTCAAAGGACAGAGAGTGGAGAGCACCAGTTCCCACTGTCACAGGACAGAGAGTGGCGAGCACCAGTTCCCACTGTCACAGGACAGAGAGTGGAGAGCAACAGTTCCCACTGTCACAGGACAGAGAGTGGAGAGCATCAGTTCCCACTGTCACAGGACGGGAGAGTGGAGAGCACCAGTTCCCACTGTCACAGGACAGAGAGTGGAGAGCACCAGTTCCCACTGTCACAGGACAGAGAGTGGAGAGCACCAGTACCCACTGTCACAGGAGAGAGAGTGGAGAACACCAGTTCCCACTGTCACAGGACAGAGAGTGGAGAGCACCAGTTCCAACTGTCACAGGACAGAGAGTGGAGAGCACCAGTTCCCACTGTCACAGGACAGAGTGTGGAGAGCACCAGTTCCCACTGTCACAGGACAGAGAGTGGAGAGCACCAGTTCCCACTGTCACAGGACAGAGAGTGGCGAGCACCAGTTCCCACTGTCACAGGACAGAGAGTGGAGAGCAACAGTTCCCACTGTCACAGGACAGAGAGTGGAGAGCACCAGTTCCCACTGTCACAGGACAGAGAGTGGAGAGCACCAGTTCCCACTGTCACAGGACGGGAGAGTGGAGAGCACCAGTTCCCACTGTCACAGGACAGTGGAGAGCACCAGTTCCCACTGTCACAGGATGGGAGAGTGGAGAGCACCAGTTCCCACTGTTACAGGACAGAGAGTGGAGAGCACCAGTTCCCACTGTCACAGGACGGGAGAGTGGAGAGCACCAGTTCCCACTGTCACAGGTTGGGAGAGTGGAGAGCACCAGTTCCCACTGTCACAGGACAGAGAGTGGAGAGCGCCAGTTCCAACTGTCACAGGACAGAGAGTGGAGAGCACCAGTTCCCACTGTCACAGGACAGAGAGTGGAGAGCACCAGTTCCCACTGTCACAGGACAGAGAGTGGAGAGCACCAGTTCCCACTGTCACAGGAGAGAGAGTGTAGAGCACCTGTTCCCACTGTCACAGGACAGAGAGTGGATAGCACCAGTTCCCACTGTCACAGGACAGAGAGTTTAGAGTACCAGTTCCAAATGTGACAGGACGGGAGAGTGGAGAGCACCAGTTCCCACTGTCACAGGACAGAGAGTGGAGTGCACCAGTTCCCACTGTTACTGGACAGAGAGTGGAGAGCACCAGTTCCCACTGTCACAGGACAGAGAGTGGAGAGCACCAGTTCCCACTGTCACAGGTCGGGAGAGTGGAGAGCACCAGTTCCCACTGTCACAGGACAGAGAGTGGAGAGCACCAGTTCCCACTGTCACAGGACAGATAGTGGAGAGCACCAGTTCCCACTGTCACAGGACAGAGAGTGGAGAGTACCAGTTCCCACTGTCACAGGACAGAGAGTGGAGAGCACCAGTTCCCACTGTCACAGGACAGAGCGTGGAGAGCACCAGTTCCCACTGTCACAGGACAGAGAGTGGAGAGCACCAGTTCCCACTGTCACAGGACGGGAGAGTGGAGAGCACCAGTTCCAACTGTGACAGGACGGGAGAGTGGAGAGCACCAGTTCCCACTGTCACAGGACAGAGAGTGGAGAGCACCAGTTCCCACTGTCACAGGATGGGAGAGTGGAGAGCACCAGTTCCCACTGTCACAGGACAGAGAGTGGAGAGGACCAGTTCCCACTGTCACAGGACAGAGAGTGGAGAGCAGCAGTTCAGACTGTCACAGGACAGAGCTTGGAGAGCACCAGTTCCCACTGTCACAGGACGGGAGAGTGGAGAGCACCAGTTCCCACTGTCGCAGGACGGGAGAGTGGAGAGTACCAGTTCCCACTGTCACAGGACAGAGAGTGGAGAGCACCGGTTCAAACTGTCACAGGACGGGAGAGTGGAGAGCACCAGTTCAAACTGTCACAGGACGGGAGAGTGGAGAGCACCAGTTCCTACTGTCACAGGAGAGAGAGTGGAGAGCACCTCTTCCCACTGTCACAGGACAGAGAGTGGATAGCACCAGTTCCCACTGTCACAGGACAGAGAGTTTAGAGTACCAGTTCCCACTGTCACAGGACATGGAGTGGAGAGCACCAGTTCCCACTGTCACAGGACAGAGAGTGGAGTGCACCAGTTCCCACTGTTACAGGACAGAGAGTGGAGAGCACCAGTTCCCACTGTCACAGGACAGAGAGTGGAGAGCACCAGTTCCCACTGTCACAGGTCGGGAGAGTGGAGAGCACCAGTTCCCACTGTCACAGGACAGACAGTGGAGAGCTCCAGTTCAGACTGTCACAGGACAGAGAGTGGAGAGCACCAGTTCCCACTGTCACTGGACGGGAGACTGGAGAGCACCAGTTCCAACTGTGACAGGACGGGAGAGTGGAGAGCACCAGTTCCCACTGTCACAGGACAGAGAGTGGAGAGCACCAGTTCCCACTGTCACAGGACAGAGAGTGGAGAGCACCAGTTCCCACTGTCACAGGAGAGAGAGTGGAGAGCACCAGTTCCCACTGTCACAGGACAGAGAGTGGAGAGCACCAGTTCCCACTGTCACAGGACAGAGCGTGGAGAGCACCAGTTCCCACTGTCACAGGACAGAGAGTGGAGAGCACCAGTTCCCACTGTCACAGGACGGGAGAGTGGAGAGCACCAGTTCCAAATGTGACAGGACGGGAGAGTGGAGAGCACCAGTTCCCACTGTCACAGGACAGAGAGTGTAGAGCACCAGTTCCCACTGTCACAGGACGGGAGAGTGGAGAGCACCAGTTCCCTCTGTCACAGGACAGAGAGTGGAGAGCACCAGTTCCCACAGTCACAGGACAGAGAGTGGAGAGCACCAGTTCCAACTGTCACAGGAGAGAGAGCGGAGAGCACCAGTTCCCACTGTCTCAGGACAGAGAGTGGAGAGCACCAGTTCCCACTGTCACAGGACAGAGAGTGGAGAGTACCAGTTCCCACTGTCACAGGACAGAGAGTGGAGAGCACCAGTTCCCACTGTCACAGGACAGAGCGTGGAGAGCACCAGTTCCCACTGTCACAGGACAGAGAGTGGAGAGCACCAGTTCCCACTGTCACAGGACGGGAGAGTGGAGAGCACCAGTTCCAACTGTGACAGGACGGGAGAGTGGAGAGCACCAGTTCCCACTGTCACAGGACAGAGAGTGTAGAGCACCCGTTCCCACTGTCACAGGACGGGAGAGTGGAGAGCACCAGTTCAAACTGTCACAGGACGGGAGAGTGGAGAGCACCAGTTCCCACTATCACAGGACAGAGAGTGGAGAGCACCAGTTCCCACTGTCACAGGACAGAGAGTGGAGAGCACCAGTTCCCACTGTCACAGGAGAGAGAGTGGAGAGCACCAGTTCCCACTGTCACAGGACAGAGAGTGGAGAGCACCAGTTCCCACTGTCACAGGTCGGGAGAGTGGAGAGCACCAGTTCCCACTGTCACAGGACAGACAGTGGAGAGCTCCAGTTCAGACTGTCACAGGACAGAGAGTGGAGAGCACCAGTTCCCACTGTCACTGGACGGGAGACTGGAGAGCACCAGTTCCAACTGTGACAGGACGGGAGAGTGGAGAGCACCAGTTCCCACTGTCACAGGACAGAGTGTGGAGAACACCAGTTCCCACTGTCACAGGACAGAGAGTGGAGAGCACCAGTTCCAACTGTCACAGGACAGAGAGTGGAGAGCACCAGTTCCCACTGTCACAGGACAGAGTGTGGAGAGCACCAGTTCCCACTGTCAAAGGACAGAGAGTGGAGAGCACCAGTTCCCACTGTCACAGGACAGAGAGTGGCGAGCACCAGTTCCCACTCTCACAGGACAGAGAGTGGAGAGCAACAGTTCCCACTGTCACAGGACAGAGAGTGGAGAGCATCAGTTCCCACTGTCACAGGACGGGAGAGTGGAGAGCACCAGTTCCCACTGTCACAGGACAGAGAGTGGAGAGCACCAGTTCCCACTGTCACAGGACAGAGAGTGGAGAGCACCAGTACCCACTGTCACAGGAGAGAGAGTGGAGAACACCAGTTCCCACTGTCACAGGACAGAGAGTGGAGAGCACCAGTTCCAACTGTCACAGGACAGAGAGTGGAGAGCACCAGTTCCCACTGTCACAGGACAGAGTGTGGAGAGCACCAGTTCCCACTGTCACAGGACAGAGAGTGGAGAGCACCAGTTCCCACTGTCACAGGACAGAGAGTGGCGAGCACCAGTTCCCACTGTCACAGGACAGAGAGTGGAGAGCAACAGTTCCCACTGTCACAGGACAGAGAGTGGAGAGCACCAGTTCCCACTGTCACAGGACAGAGAGTGGAGAGCACCAGTTCCCACTGTCACAGGACGGGAGAGTGGAGAGCACCAGTTCCCACTGTCACAGGACAGTGGAGAGCACCAGTTCCCACTGTCACAGGATGGGAGAGCGGAGAGCACCAGTTCCCACTGTCTCAGGACAGAGAGTGGAGAGCACCAGTTCCCACTGTCACAGGACAGAGAGTGGAGAGTACCAGTTCCCACTGTCACAGGACAGAGAGTGGAGAGCACCAGTTCCCACTGTCACAGGACAGAGCGTGGAGAGCACCAGTTCCCACTGTCACAGGACAGAGAGTGGAGAGCACCAGTTCCCACTGTCACAGGACGGGAGAGTGGAGAGCACCAGTTCCAACTGTGACAGGACGGGAGAGTGGAGAGCACCAGTTCCCACTGTCACAGGACAGAGAGTGTAGAGCACCCGTTCCCACTGTCACAGGACGGGAGAGTGGAGAGCACCAGTTCAAACTGTCACAGGACGGGAGAGTGGAGAGCACCAGTTCCCACTATCACAGGACAGAGAGTGGAGAGCACCAGTTCCCACTGTCACAGGACAGAGAGTGGAGAGCACCAGTTCCCACTGTCACAGGAGAGAGAGTGGAGAGCACCAGTTCCCACTGTCACAGGACAGAGAGTGGAGAGCACCAGTTCCCACTGTCACAGGTCGGGAGAGTGGAGAGCACCAGTTCCCACTGTCACAGGACAGACAGTGGAGAGCTCCAGTTCAGACTGTCACAGGACAGAGAGTGGAGAGCACCAGTTCCCACTGTCACTGGACGGGAGACTGGAGAGCACCAGTTCCAACTGTGACAGGACGGGAGAGTGGAGAGCACCAGTTCCCACTGTCACAGGACAGAGTGTGGAGAACACCAGTTCCCACTGTCACAGGACAGAGAGTGGAGAGCACCAGTTCCAACTGTCACAGGACAGAGAGTGGAGAGCACCAGTTCCCACTGTCACAGGACAGAGTGTGGAGAGCACCAGTTCCCACTGTCAAAGGACAGAGAGTGGAGAGCACCAGTTCCCACTGTCACAGGACAGAGAGTGGCGAGCACCAGTTCCCACTGTCACAGGACAGAGAGTGGAGAGCAACAGTTCCCACTGTCACAGGACAGAGAGTGGAGAGCATCAGTTCCCACTGTCACAGGACGGGAGAGTGGAGAGCACCAGTTCCCACTGTCACAGGACAGAGAGTGGAGAGCACCAGTTCCCACTGTCACAGGACAGAGAGTGGAGAGCACCAGTACCCACTGTCACAGGAGAGAGAGTGGAGAACACCAGTTCCCACTGTCACAGGACAGAGAGTGGAGAGCACCAGTTCCAACTGTCACAGGACAGAGAGTGGAGAGCACCAGTTCCCACTGTCACAGGACAGAGTGTGGAGAGCACCAGTTCCCACTGTCACAGGACAGAGAGTGGAGAGCACCAGTTCCCACTGTCACAGGACAGAGAGTGGCGAGCACCAGTTCCCACTGTCACAGGACAGAGAGTGGAGAGCAACAGTTCCCACTGTCACAGGACAGAGAGTGGAGAGCACCAGTTCCCACTGTCACAGGACAGAGAGTGGAGAGCACCAGTTCCCACTGTCACAGGACGGGAGAGTGGAGAGCACCAGTTCCCACTGTCACAGGACAGTGGAGAGCACCAGTTCCCACTGTCACAGGATGGGAGAGTGGAGAGCACCAGTTCCCACTGTTACAGGACAGAGAGTGGAGAGCACCAGTTCCCACTGTCACAGGACGGGAGAGTGGAGAGCACCAGTTCCCACTGTCACAGGTTGGGAGAGTGGAGAGCACCAGTTCCCACTGTCACAGGACAGAGAGTGGAGAGCGCCAGTTCCAACTGTCACAGGACAGAGAGTGGAGAGCACCAGTTCCCACTGTCACAGGACAGAGAGTGGAGAGCACCAGTTCCCACTGTCACAGGACAGAGAGTGGAGAGCACCAGTTCCCACTGTCACAGGAGAGAGAGTGTAGAGCACCTGTTCCCACTGTCACAGGACAGAGAGTGGATAGCACCAGTTCCCACTGTCACAGGACAGAGAGTTTAGAGTACCAGTTCCAAATGTGACAGGACGGGAGAGTGGAGAGCACCAGTTCCCACTGTCACAGGACAGAGAGTGGAGTGCACCAGTTCCCACTGTTACTGGACAGAGAGTGGAGAGCACCAGTTCCCACTGTCACAGGACAGAGAGTGGAGAGCACCAGTTCCCACTGTCACAGGTCGGGAGAGTGGAGAGCACCAGTTCCCACTGTCACAGGACAGAGAGTGGAGAGCACCAGTTCCCACTGTCACAGGACAGAGAGTGGAGAGCACCAGTTCCCACTGTCACAGGACAGAGAGTGGAGAGTACCAGTTCCCACTGTCACAGGACAGAGAGTGGAGAGCACCAGTTCCCACTGTCACAGGACAGAGCGTGGAGAGCACCAGTTCCCACTGTCACAGGACAGAGAGTGGAGAGCACCAGTTCCCACTGTCACAGGACGGGAGAGTGGAGAGCACCAGTTCCAACTGTGACAGGACGGGAGAGTGGAGAGCACCAGTTCCCACTGTCACAGGACAGAGAGTGGAGAGCACCAGTTCCCACTGTCACAGGATGGGAGAGTGGAGAGCACCAGTTCCCACTGTCACAGGACAGAGAGTGGAGAGGACCAGTTCCCACTGTCACAGGACAGAGAGTGGAGAGCAGCAGTTCAGACTGTCACAGGACAGAGCTTGGAGAGCACCAGTTCCCACTGTCACAGGACGGGAGAGTGGAGAGCACCAGTTCCCACTGTCGCAGGACGGGAGAGTGGAGAGTACCAGTTCCCACTGTCACAGGACAGAGAGTGGAGAGCACCGGTTCAAACTGTCACTGGACGGGAGAGTGGAGAGCACCAGTTCAAACTGTCACAGGACGGGAGAGTGGAGAGCACCAGTTCCTACTGTCACAGGAGAGAGAGTGGAGAGCACCTCTTCCCACTGTCACAGGACAGAGAGTGGATAGCACCAGTTCCCACTGTCACAGGACAGAGATTTTAGAGTACCAGTTCCCACTGTCACAGGACATGGAGTGGAGAGCACCAGTTCCCACTGTCACAGGACAGAGAGTGGAGTGCACCAGTTCCCACTGTTACAGGACAGAGAGTGGAGAGCACCAGTTCCCACTGTCACAGGACAGAGAGTGGAGAGCACCAGTTCCCACTGTCACAGGTCGGGAGAGTGGAGAGCACCAGTTCCCACTGTCACAGGACAGACAGTGGAGAGCTCCAGTTCAGACTGTCACAGGACAGAGAGTGGAGAGCACCAGTTCCCACTGTCACTGGACGGGAGACTGGAGAGCACCAGTTCCAACTGTGACAGGACGGGAGAGTGGAGAGCACCAGTTCCCACTGTCACAGGACAGAGAGTGGAGAGCACCAGTTCCCACTGTCACAGGACAGAGAGTGGAGAGCACCAGTTCCCACTGTCACAGGAGAGAGAGTGGAGAGCACCAGTTCCCACTGTCACAGGACAGAGAGTGGAGAGCACCAGTTCCCACTGTCACAGGACAGAGCGTGGAGAGCACCAGTTCCCACTGTCACAGGACAGAGAGTGGAGAGCACCAGTTCCCACTGTCACAGGACGGGAGAGTGGAGAGCACCAGTTCCAAATGTGACAGGACGGGAGAGTGGAGAGCACCAGTTCCCACTGTCACAGGACAGAGAGTGTAGAGCACCAGTTCCCACTGTCACAGGACGGGAGAGTGGAGAGCACCAGTTCCCTCTGTCACAGGACAGAGAGTGGAGAGCACCAGTTCCCACAGTCACAGGACAGAGAGTGGAGAGCACCAGTTCCAACTGTCACAGGAGAGAGAGCGGAGAGCACCAGTTCCCACTGTCTCAGGACAGAGAGTGGAGAGCACCAGTTCCCACTGTCACAGGACAGAGAGTGGAGAGTACCAGTTCCCACTGTCACAGGACAGAGAGTGGAGAGCACCAGTTCCCACTGTCACAGGACAGAGCGTGGAGAGCACCAGTTCCCACTGTCACCGGACAGAGAGTGGAGAGCACCAGTTCCCACTGTCACAGGACGGGAGAGTGGAGAGCACCATTTCCAACTGTGACAGGACGGGAGAGTGGAGAGCACCAGTTCCCACTGTCACAGGACAGAGAGTGTAGAGCACCCGTTCCCACTGTCACAGGACGGGAGAGTGGAGAGCACCAGTTCAAACTGTCACAGGACGGGAGAGTGGAGAGCACCAGTTCCCACTATCACAGGACAGAGAGTGGAGAGCACCAGTTCCCACTGTCACAGGACAGAGAGTGGAGAGCACCAGTTCCCACTGTCACAGGAGAGAGAGTGGAGAGCACCAGTTCCCACTGTCACAGGACAGAGAGTGGAGAGCACCAGTTCCCACTGTCACAGGTCGGGAGAGTGGAGAGCACCAGTTCCCACTGTCACAGGACAGACAGTGGAGAGCTCCAGTTCAGACTGTCACAGGACAGAGAGTGGAGAGCACCAGTTCCCACTGTCACTGGACGGGAGACTGGAGAGCACCAGTTCCAACTGTGACAGGACGGGAGAGTGGAGAGCACCAGTTCCCACTGTCACAGGACAGAGAGTGGAGAGCACCAGTTCCCACTGTCACAGGACAGAGAGTGGAGAGCACCAGTTCCCACTGTCACAGGAGAGAGAGTGGAGAGCACCAGTTCCCACTGTCACAGGACAGAGAGTGGAGAGCACCAGTTCCCACTGTCACAGGACAGAGCGTGGAGAGCACCAGTTCCCACTGTCACAGGACAGAGAGTGGAGAGCACCAGTTCCCACTGTCACAGGACGGGAGAGTGGAGAGCACCAGTTCCAAATGTGACAGGACGGGAGAGTGGAGAGCACCAGTTCCCACTGTCACAGGACAGAGAGTGTAGAGCACCAGTTCCCACTGTCACAGGACGGGAGAGTGGAGAGCACCAGTTCCCTCTGTCACAGGACAGAGAGTGGAGAGCACCAGTTCCCACAGTCACAGGACAGAGAGTGGAGAGCACCAGTTCCAACTGTCACAGGAGAGAGAGCGGAGAGCACCAGTTCCCACTGTCACAGGACAGAGAGTGGAGAGCACCAGTTCCCACTGTCACAGGACAGAGAGTGGAGAGTACCAGTTCCCACTGTCACAGGACAGAGAGTGGAGAGCACCAGTTCCCACTGTCACAGGACAGAGCGTGGAGAGCACCAGTTCCCACTGTCACAGGACAGAGAGTGGAGAGCACCAGTTCCCACTGTCACAGGACGGGAGAGTGGAGAGCACCAGTTCCAACTGTGACAGGACGGGAGAGTGGAGAGCACCAGTTCCCACTGTCACAGGACAGAGAGTGTAGAGCACCCGTTCCCACTGTCACAGGACGGGAGAGTGGAGAGCACCAGTTCAAACTGTCACAGGACAGAGAGTGGAGAGCACCAGTTCCCACAGTCACAGGACAGAGAGTGGAGAGCACCAGTTCCCACTGTCACAGGACAGTGGAGAGCACCAGTTCCCACTGTCACAGGACAGAGAGTGGAGAGCACCAGTTCCCACTCTCACAGGACATGGAGTGGAGAGCACCAGTTCCCACTGTCACAGGAGAGAGAGTGGAGTGCACCAGTTCCCACTGCTACAGGACAGAGAGTGGAGAGCACCAGTTCCCACTGTCACAGGACAGAGTTTGGAGAGCACCAGTTCCCACTGTCACAGGACAGACAGTGGAGAGCTCCAGTTCAGACTGTCACAGGACAGAGAGTGGAGAGCACCAGTTCCCACTGTCACTGGACGGGAGACTGGAGAGCACCAGTTCCAACTGTGACAGGACGGGAGAGTGGAGAGCACCAGTTCCCACTGTCACAGGACAGAGAGTGGAGAGCACCAGTTCCCACTGTCACAGGACAGAGAGTGGAGAGTACCAGTTCCCACTGTCACAGGACAGAGCGTGGAGAGCACCAGTTCCCACTGTCACAGGACAGAGAGTGGAGAGCACCAGTTCCCACTGTCACAGGACGGGAGAGTGGAGAGCACCAGTTCCAACTGTGACAGGACGGGAGAGTGGAGAGCACCAGTTCCCACTGTCACAGGACAGAGAGTGTAGAGCACCAGTTCCCACTGTCACAGGACGGGAGAGTGGAGAGCACCAGTTCAAACTTTCACAGGACAGAGAGTGGAGAGCACCAGTTCCAACTGTCACAGGAGAGAGAGCGGAGAGCACCAGTTCCCACTGTCACAGGACAGAGAGTGGAGAGCACAGTTCCCACTGTCACAGGATGGGAGAGTGGAGAGCACCAGTTCCCACTGTCACAGGACAGAGAGTGGAGAGGACCAGTTCCCACTGTCACAGGACAGAGAGTGGAGAGCAGCAGTTCAGACTGTCACAGGACAGAGCTTGGAGAGCACCAGTTCCCACTGTCACAGGACGGGAGAGTGGAGAGCACCAGTTCCCACTGTCGCAGGACGGGAGAGTGGAGAGTACCAGTTCCCACTGTCACAGGACAGAGAGTGGAGAGCACCAGTTCCCACTGTCACAGGACAGAGAGTGGAGAGCACCAGTTCCCACTGTCACAGGTCGGGAGAGTGGAGAGCACCAGTTCCCACTGTCACAGGACAGAGAGTGGAGAGCTCCAGTTCAGACTGTCACAGGACAGAGAGTGGAGAGCACCAGTTCCCACTGTCACTGGACGGGAGACTGGAGAGCACCAGTTCCAACTGTGACAGGACGGGAGAGTGGAGAGCACCAGTTCCCACTGTCACAGGACAGAGAGTGGAGAGCACCAGTTCCCACTGTCACAGGACAGAGAGTGGAGAGCACCAGTTCCCACTGTCACAGGACAGAGAGTGGAGAGCACCAGTTCCCACTGTCACAGGACAGAGAGTGGAGAGCACCAGTTCCCACTGTCACAGGACAGAGCGTGGAGAGCACCAGTTCCCACTGTCACAGGACAGAGAGTGGAGAGCACCAGTTCCCACTGTCACAGGACGGGAGAGTGGAGAGCACCAGTTCCAAATGTGACAGGACGGGAGAGTGGAGAGCACCAGTTCCCACTGTCACAGGACAGAGAGTGTAGAGCACCAGTTCCCACTGTCACAGGACGGGAGAGTGGAGAGCACCAGTTCAAACTGTCACAGGACAGAGAGTGGAGAGCACCAGTTCCCACTGTCACAAGACGGGAGAGTGGAGAGCACCAGTTCCCACTGTCACAGGACAGAGAGTGTAGAGCACCAGTTCCAAATGTGACAGGACGGGAGAGTGGAGAACACCAGTTCCCACTGTCACAGGACAGAGAGTGTAGAGCACCAGTTCCCACAGTCACAGGACAGAGAGTGGAGAGCACCAGTTCCAACTGTCACAGGAGAGAGAGCGGAGAGCACCAGTTCCCACTGTCACAGGACAGAGAGTGGAGAGCACAGTTCCCACTGTCACAGGATGGGAGAGTGGAGAGTACCAGTTCCCACTGTCACAGGACAGAGAGTGGAGAGGACCAGTTCCCACTGTCACAGGACAGAGAATGGAGAGCAGCAGTTCAGACTGTCACAGGACAGAGCGTGGAGAGCACCAGTTCCCACTGTCACAGGACGGGAGAGTGGAGAGCACCAGTTCCCACTGTCACAGGACGGGAGAGTGGAGAGTACCAGTTCCCACTGTCACAGGACAGAGAGTGGAGAGCACCGGTTCAAACTGTCACAGGACGGGAGAGTGGAGAGCACCAGTTCAAACTGTCACAGGACGGGAGAGTGGAGAGCACCAGTTCCTACTGTCACAGGACAGACAGTGGAGAGCACCAGTTTCCGACTGTCACAGTACAGAGAGTGGAGAGCACCAGTTCCCACTGTCACAGGACAGAGAGTGGAGAGCACCAGTTCCCACTGTCACAGGACATAGAGTGGAGAGCAACAGTTCCAACTGTCACAGGAGAGAGAGTGGAGAGCACCAGTTCCCACTGTCACAGGATAGAGAGTGGAGAGCACCAGTTCCCACTGTCACAGTACGGGAGAGTGGAGAGCACCAGTTCCCACTGTCACAGGACGGGAGAGTGGAGAGCACCAGTTCCCACTGTCACAGGACAGAGAGTGGAGAGCACCAGTTCCCACTGTCACAGGACGGGAGAGTGGAGAGCACCAGTTCCCACTGTCACAGGACGGGAGAGTGGAGAGCATCAGTTCCCACTGTCACAGGACGGGAGAGTGGAGAGCACCAGTTCCCACTGTCACAGGACAGAGAGTGGAGAGCACCAGTTCCCACTGTCACAGGACAGAGAGTGGAGAGCACCAGTACCCACTGTCACGGGAGAGAGAGTGGAGAACACCAGTTCCCACTGTCACAGGACAGAGAGTGGAGAGCACCAGTTCCCACTGTCACAGGACAGAGAGTGGAGAGCACCAGTTCCCACTGTCACAGGACAGAGAGTGGAGAGCATCAGTACCCACTGTCACAGGAGAGAGAGTGGAGAACACCAGTTCCCACTGTCACAGGACAGAGAGTGGAGAGCACCAGTTCCAACTGTCACAGGACAGAGAGTGGAGAGCACCAGTTCCCACTGTCACAGGACAGAGTGTGGAGAGCACCAGTTCCCACTGTCACAGGACAGAGAGTGGAGAGCACCAGTTCCCACTGTCACAGGACAGAGAGTGGCGAGCACCAGTTCCCACTGTCACAGGACAGAGAGTGGAGAGCAACAGTTCCCACTGTCACAGGACAGAGAGTGGAGAGCACCAGTTCCCACTGTCACAGGATGGGAGAGTGGAGAGCACCAGTTCCCACTGTCACAGGACAGAGAGTGGAGAGCACCAGTTCCCACTGTCACAGGACAGAGAGTGGAGAGCACCAGTTCCCACTGTCACAGGTTGGGAGAGTGGAGAGCACCAGTTCCCACTGTCACAGGACAGAGAGTGGAGAGCGCCAGTTCCAACTGTCACAGGACAGAGAGTGGAGAGCACCAGTTCCCACTGTCACAGGACAGAGAGTGGAGAGCACCAGTTCCCACTGTCACAGGACAGAGAGTGGAGAGCACCAGTTCCCACTGTCACAGGAGAGAGAGTGTAGAGCACCTGTTCCCACTGTCACAGGACAGAGAGTGGATAGCACCAGTTCCCACTGTCACAGGACAGAGAGTTTAGAGTACCAGTTCCAAATGTGACAGGACGGGAGAGTGGAGAGCACCAGTTCCCACTGTCACAGGACAGAGAGTGGAGTGCACCAGTTCCCACTGTTACTGGACAGAGAGTGGAGAGCACCAGTTCCCACTGTCACAGGACAGAGAGTGGAGAGCACCAGTTCCCACTGTCACAGGTCGGGAGAGTGGAGAGCACCAGTTCCCACTGTCACAGGACAGAGAGTGGAGAGCACCAGTTCCCACTGTCACAGGACAGAGAGTGGAGAGCACCAGTTCCCACTGTCACAGGACAGACAGTGGAGAGCTCCAGTTCAGACTGTCACAGGACAGAGAGTGGAGAGCACCAGTTCCCACTGTCACTGGACGGGAGACTGGAGAGCACCAGTTCCAACTGTGACAGGACGGGAGAGTGGAGAGCACCAGTTCCCACTGTCACAGGACAGAGAGTGGAGAGCACCAGTTCCCACTGTCACAGGACAGAGAGTGGAGAGTACCAGTTCCCAATGTCACAGGACAGAGAGTGGAGAGCACCAGTTCCCACTGTCACAGGACAGAGCGTGGAGAGCACCAGTTCCCACTGTCACAGGACAGAGAGTGGAGAGCACCAGTTCCCACTGTCACAGGACGGGAGAGTGGAGAGCACCAGTTCCAACTGTGACAGGATGGGAGAGTGGAGAGCACCAGTTCCCACTGTCACAGGACAGAGAGTGTAGAGCACCAGTTCCCACTGTCACAGGACGGGAGAGTGGAGAGCACCAGTTCAAACTGTCACAGGACAGAGAGTGGAGAGCACCAGTTCCCACAGTCACAGGACAGAGAGTGGAGAGCACCAGTTCCAACTGTCACAGGAGAGAGAGTGGAGAGCACCAGTTCCCACTGTCACAGGACAGAGAGTGGAGAGCACCAGTTCCCACTGTCACAGGACATGGAGTGGAGAGCACCAGTTCCCACTGTCACAGGACAGAGAGTGGAGTGCACCAGTTCCCACTGCTACAGGACAGAGAGTGGAGCGCACCAGTTCCCACTGTCACAGGACAGAGTGTGGAGAGCACCAGTTCCCACTGTCACAGGTCGGGAGAGTGGAGAGCACCAGTTCCCACTGTCACAGGACAGAGAGTGGAGAGCACCAGTTCCCACTGTCACAGGACAGAGAGTGGAGAGCACCAGTTCCCACTGTCACAGGACAGACAGTGGAGAGCTCCAGTTCAGACTGTCACAGGACAGAGAGTGGAGAGCACCAGTTCCCACTGTCACTGGACGGGAGACTGGAGAGCACCAGTTCCAACTGTGACAGGACGGGAGAGTGGAGAGCACCAGTTCCCACTGTCACAGGACAGAGAGTGGAGAGCTCCAGTTCAGACTGTCACAGGACAGAGAGTGGAGAGCACCAGTTCCCACTGTCACTGGACGGGAGACTGGAGAGCACCAGTTCCAACTGTGACAGGACGGGAGAGTGGAGAGCACCAGTTCCCACTGTCACAGGACAGAGAGTGGAGAGCACCAGTTCCCACTGTCACAGGACAGAGAGTGGAGAGCACCAGTTCCCACTGTCACAGGACAGAGAGTGGAGAGCACCAGTTCCCACTGTCACAGGACAGAGAGTGGAGAGCACCAGTTCCCACTGTCACAGGACAGAGCGTGGAGAGCACCAGTTCCCACTGTCACAGGACAGAGAGTGGAGAGCACCAGTTCCCACTGTCACAGGACGGGAGAGTGGAGAGCACCAGTTCCAAATGTGACAGGACAGGAGAGTGGAGAGCACCAGTTCCCACTGTCACAGGACAGAGAGTGTAGAGCACCAGTTCCCACTGTCACAGGACGGGAGAGTGGAGAGCACCAGTTCAAACTGTCACAGGACAGAGAGTGGAGAGCACCAGTTCCCACTGTCACAAGACGGGAGAGTGGAGAGCACCAGTTCCCACTGTCACAGGACAGAGAGTGTAGAGCACCAGTTCCAAATGTGACAGGACGGGAGAGTGGAGAGCACCAGTTCCCACTGTCACAGGACAGAGAGTGTAGAGCACCAGTTCCCACAGTCACAGGACAGAGAGTGGAGAGCACCAGTTCCAACTGTCACAGGAGAGAGAGCGGAGAGCACCAGTTCCCACTGTCACAGGACAGAGAGTGGAGAGCACAGTTCCCACTGTCACAGGATGGGAGAGTGGAGAGTACCAGTTCCCACTGTCACAGGACAGAGAGTGGAGAGGACCAGTTCCCACTGTCACAGGACAGAGAATGGAGAGCAGCAGTTCAGACTGTCACAGGACAGAGCGTGGAGAGCACCAGTTCCCACTGTCACAGGACGGGAGAGTGGAGAGCACCAGTTCCCACTGTCACAGGACGGGAGAGTGGAGAGTACCAGTTCCCACTGTCACAGGACAGAGAGTGGAGAGCACCGGTTCAAACTGTCACAGGACGGGAGAGTGGAGAGCACCAGTTCAAACTGTCACAGGACGGGAGAGTGGAGAGCACCAGTTCCTACTGTCACAGGACAGACAGTGGAGAGCACCAGTTTCCGACTGTCACAGTACAGAGAGTGGAGAGCACCAGTTCCCACTGTCACAGGACAGAGAGTGGAGAGCACCAGTTCCCACTGTCACAGGACATAGAGTGGAGAGCAACAGTTCCAACTGTCACAGGAGAGAGAGTGGAGAGCACCAGTTCCCACTGTCACAGGATAGAGAGTGGAGAGCACCAGTTCCCACTGTCACAGTACGGGAGAGTGGAGAGCACCAGTTCCCACTGTCACAGGACAGAGAGTGGAGAGCACCAGTTCCCACTGTCACAGGACAGAGAGTGGAGAGCACCAGTTCCCACTGTCACAGGACGGGAGAGTGGAGAGCACCAGTTCCCACTGTCACAGGACGGGAGAGTGGAGAGCATCAGTTCCCACTGTCACAGGACGGGAGAGTGGAGAGCACCAGTTCCCACTGTCACAGGACAGAGAGTGGAGAGCACCAGTTCCCACTGTCACAGGACAGAGAGTGGAGAGCACCAGTACCCACTGTCACGGGAGAGAGAGTGGAGAACACCAGTTCCCACTGTCACAGGACAGAGAGTGGAGAGCACCAGTTCCCACTGTCACAGGACAGAGAGTGGAGAGCACCAGTTCCCACTGTCACAGGACAGAGAGTGGAGAGCATCAGTACCCACTGTCACAGGAGAGAGAGTGGAGAACACCAGTTCCCACTGTCACAGGACAGAGAGTGGAGAGCACCAGTTCCAACTGTCACAGGACAGAGAGTGGAGAGCACCAGTTCCCACTGTCACAGGACAGAGTGTGGAGAGCACCAGTTCCCACTGTCACAGGACAGAGAGTGGAGAGCACCAGTTCCCACTGTCACAGGACAGAGAGTGGCGAGCACCAGTTCCCACTGTCACAGGACAGAGAGTGGAGAGCAACAGTTCCCACTGTCACAGGACAGAGAGTGGAGAGCACCAGTTCCCACTGTCACAGGATGGGAGAGTGGAGAGCACCAGTTCCCACTGTCACAGGACAGAGAGTGGAGTGCACCAGTTCCCACTGTTACTGGACAGAGAGTGGAGAGCACCAGTTCCCACTGTCACAGGACAGAGAGTGGAGAGCACCAGTTCCCACTGTCACAGGTCGGGAGAGTGGAGAGCACCAGTTCCCACTGTCACAGGACAGAGAGTGGAGAGCACCAGTTCCCACTGTCACAGGACAGAGAGTGGAGAGCACCAGTTCCCACTGTCACAGGACAGACAGTGGAGAGCTCCAGTTCAGACTGTCACAGGACAGAGAGTGGAGAGCACCAGTTCCCACTGTCACTGGACGGGAGACTGGAGAGCACCAGTTCCAACTGTGACAGGACGGGAGAGTGGAGAGCACCAGTTCCCACTGTCACAGGACAGAGAGTGGAGAGCACCAGTTCCCACTGTCACAGGACAGAGAGTGGAGAGTACCAGTTCCCACTGTCACAGGACAGAGAGTGGAGAGCACCAGTTCCCACTGTCACAGGACAGAGCGTGGAGAGCACCAGTTCCCACTGTCACAGGACAGAGAGTGGAGAGCACCAGTTCCCACTGTCACAGGACGGGAGAGTGGAGAGCACCAGTTCCAACTGTGACAGGATGGGAGAGTGGAGAGCACCAGTTCCCACTGTCACAGGACAGAGAGTGTAGAGCACCAGTTCCCACTGTCACAGGACGGGAGAGTGGAGAGCACCAGTTCAAACTGTCACAGGACAGAGAGTGGAGAGCACCAGTTCCCACAGTCACAGGACAGAGAGTGGAGAGCACCAGTTCCAACTGTCACAGGAGAGAGAGTGGAGAGCACCAGTTCCCACTGTCACAGGACAGAGAGTGGAGAGCACCAGTTCCCACTGTCACAGGTCGGGAGAGTGGAGAGCACCAGTTCCCACTGTCACAGGACAGAGAGTGGAGAGCACCAGTTCCCACTGTCACAGGACATGGAGTGGAGAGCACCAGTTCCCACTGTCACAGGACAGAGAGTGGAGTGCACCAGTTCCCACTGCTACAGGACAGAGAGTGGAGCGCACCAGTTCCCACTGTCACAGGACAGAGTGTGGAGAGCACCAGTTCCCACTGTCACAGGTCGGGAGAGTGGAGAGCACCAGTTCCCACTGTCACAGGACAGAGAGTGGAGAGCACCAGTTCCCACTGTCACAGGACAGAGAGTGGAGAGCACCAGTTCCCACTGTCACAGGACAGACAGTGGAGAGCTCCAGTTCAGACTGTCACAGGACAGAGAGTGGAGAGCACCAGTTCCCACTGTCACTGGACGGGAGACTGGAGAGCACCAGTTCCAACTGTGACAGGACGGGAGAGTGGAGAGCACCAGTTCCCACTGTCACAGGACAGAGAGTGGAGAGCACCAGTTCCCACTGTCACAGGACAGAGAGTGGAGAGTACCAGTTCCCACTGTCACAGGACAGAGAGTGGAGAGCACCAGTTCCCACTGTCACAGGACAGAGCGTGGAGAGCACCAGTTCCCACTGTCACAGGACAGAGTGTGGAGAGCACCAGTTCCCACTGTCACAGGACGGGAGAGTGGAGAGCACCAGTTCCAACTGTGACAGGACGGGAGAGTGGAGAGCACCAGTTCCCACTGTCACAGGACAGAGAGTGTAGAGCACCAGTTCCCACTGTCACAGGATGGGAGAGTGGAGAGCACCAGTTCAAACTGTCACAGGACAGAGAGTGGAGAGCACCAGTTCAAACTGTCACAGGAGAGAGAGCGGAGAGCACCAGTTCCCACTGTCACAGGACAGAGAGTGGAGAGCACAGTTCCCACTGTCACAGGATGGGAGAGTGGAGAGCACCAGTTCCCACTGTCACAGGACAGAGAGTGGAGAGGACCAGTTCCCACTGTCACAGGACAGAGAATGGAGAGCAGCAGTTCAGACTGTCACAGGACAGAGCTTGGAGAGCACCAGTTCCCACTGTCACAGGACGGGAGAGTGGAGAGCACCAGTTCCCACTGTCACAGGACGGGAGAGTGGAGAGTACCAGTTCCCACTGTCACAGGACAGAGAGTGGAGAGCACCAGTTCCCACTGTCACAGGACGGGAGAGTGGAGAGTACCAGTTCCCACTGTCACAGGACAGAGAGTGGAGAGCACCGGTTCAAACTGTCACAGGACGGGAGAGTGGAGAGCACCAGTTCAAACTGTCACAGGACGGGAGAGTGGAGAGCACCAGTTCCTACTGTCACAGGAGTGAGAGTGGAGAGCACCTCTTCCCACTGTCACAGGACAGAGAGTGGATAGCACCAGTTCCCACTGTCACAGGACAGAGAGTTTAGAGTACCAGTTCCCACTGTCACAGGACATGGAGTGGAGAGCACCTCTTCCCACTGTCACAGGACAGAGAGTGGATAGCACCAGTTCCCACTGTCACAGGACAGAGAGTGGAGAGCACCAGTTCCCACTGTCACAGGTCGGGAGAGTGGAGAGCACCAGTTCCCACTGTCACTGGACGGGAGACTGGAGAGCACCAGTTCCAACTGTGACAGGACGGGAGAGTGGAGAGCACCAGTTCCCACTGTCACAGGACAGAGAGTGGAGAGCACCAGTTCCCACTGTCACAGGACAGAGAGTGGAGAGCACCAGTTCCCACTGTCACAGGACAGAGAGTGGAGAGCACCAGTTCCCACTGTCACAGGACAGAGAGTGGAGAGCACCAGTTCCCACTGTCACAGGACAGAGCGTGGAGAGCACCAGTTCCCACTGTCACAGGACAGAGAGTGGAGAGCACCAGTTCCCACTGTCACAGGACGGGAGAGTGGAGAGCACCAGTTCCAACTGTGACAGGACGGGAGAGTGGAGAGCACCAGTTCCCACTGTCACAGGACGGGAGAGTGGAGAGCACCAGTTCCCACTGTCACAGGACGGGAGAGTGGAGAGCACCAGTTCCCACTGTCACAGGACAGAGAGTGGAGAGCACCAGTACCCACTGTCACAGGAGAGAGAGTGGAGAACACCAGTTCCCACTGTCACAGGACAGAGAGTGGAGAGCACCAATTCCAACTGTCACAGGACAGAGAGTGGAGAGCACCAGTTCCCACTGTCACAGGACAGAGTGTGGAGAGCACCAGTTCCCACTGTCACAGGACAGAGAGTGGAGAGCACCAGTTCCCACTGTCACAGGACAGAGAGTGGCGAGCACCAGTTCCCACTGTCACAGGACAGAGAGTGGACAGCAACAGTTCGCACTGTCACAGGACAGAGAGTGGAGAGCACCAGTTCCCACTGTCACAGGACAGAGAGTGGAGAGCACCGGTTCAAACTGTCACAGGACGGGAGAGTGGAGAGCACCAGTTCAAACTGTCACAGGACGGGAGAGTGGAGAGCACCAGTTCCTACTGTCACAGGACAGACAGTGGAGAGCACCAGTTTCCGACTGTCACAGTACAGAGAGTGGAGAGCACCAGTTCCCACTGTCACAGGACAGAGAGTGGAGAGCACCAGTTCCCACTGTCACAGGACATAGAGTGGAGAGCAACAGTTCCAACTGTCACAGGAGAGAGAGTGGAGAGCACCAGTTCCCACTGTCACAGGATAGAGAGTGGAGAGCACCAGTTCCCACTGTCACAGTACGGGAGAGTGGAGAGCACCAGTTCCCACTGTCACAGGACAGAGAGTGGAGAGCACCAGTTCCCACTGTCACAGGACAGAGAGTGGAGAGCACCAGTTCCCACTGTCACAGGACGGGAGAGTGGAGAGCATCAGTTCCCACTGTCACAGGACGGGAGAGTGGAGAGCACCAGTTCCCACTGTCACAGGACAGAGAGTGGAGAGCACCAGTTCCCACTGTCACAGGACAGAGAGTGGAGAGCACCAGTACCCACTGTCACGGGAGAGAGAGTGGAGAACACCAGTTCCCACTGTCACAGGACAGAGAGTGGAGAGCACCAGTTCCCACTGTCACAGGACAGAGAGTGGAGAGCACCAGTTCCCACTGTCACAGGACAGAGAGTGGAGAGCATCAGTACCCACTGTCACAGGAGAGAGAGTGGAGAACACCAGTTCCCACTGTCACAGGACAGAGAGTGGAGAGCACCAGTTCCAACTGTCACAGGACAGAGAGTGGAGAGCACCAGTTCCCACTGTCACAGGACAGAGTGTGGAGAGCACCAGTTCCCACTGTCACAGGACAGAGAGTGGAGAGCACCAGTTCCCACTGTCACAGGACAGAGAGTGGCGAGCACCAGTTCCCACTGTCACAGGACAGAGAGTGGAGAGCAACAGTTCCCACTGTCACAGGACAGAGAGTGGAGAGCACCAGTTCCCACTGTCACAGGATGGGAGAGTGGAGAGCACCAGTTCCCACTGTCACAGGACAGAGAGTGGAGAGCACCAGTTCCCACTGTCACAGGACAGAGAGTGGAGAGCACCAGTTCCCACTGTCACAGGTTGGGAGAGTGGAGAGCACCAGTTCCCACTGTCACAGGACAGAGAGTGGAGAGCGCCAGTTCCAACTGTCACAGGACAGAGAGTGGAGAGCACCAGTTCCCACTGTCACAGGACAGAGAGTGGAGAGCACCAGTTCCCACTGTCACAGGACAGAGAGTGGAGAGCACCAGTTCCCACTGTCACAGGAGAGAGAGTGTAGAGCACCTGTTCCCACTGTCACAGGACAGAGAGTGGATAGCACCAGTTCCCACTGTCACAGGACAGAGAGTTTAGAGTACCAGTTCCAAATGTGACAGGACGGGAGAGTGGAGAGCACCAGTTCCCACTGTCACAGGACAGAGAGTGGAGTGCACCAGTTCCCACTGTTACTGGACAGAGAGTGGAGAGCACCAGTTCCCACTGTCACAGGACAGAGAGTGGAGAGCACCAGTTCCCACTGTCACAGGTCGGGAGAGTGGAGAGCACCAGTTCCCACTGTCACAGGACAGAGAGTGGAGAGCACCAGTTCCCACTGTCACAGGACAGAGAGTGGAGAGCACCAGTTCCCACTGTCACAGGACAGACAGTGGAGAGCTCCAGTTCAGACTGTCACAGGACAGAGAGTGGAGAGCACCAGTTCCCACTGTCACTGGACGGGAGACTGGAGAGCACCAGTTCCAACTGTGACAGGACGGGAGAGTGGAGAGCACCAGTTCCCACTGTCACAGGACAGAGAGTGGAGAGCACCAGTTCCCACTGTCACAGGACAGAGAGTGGAGAGTACCAGTTCCCACTGTCACAGGACAGAGAGTGGAGAGCACCAGTTCCCACTGTCACAGGACAGAGCGTGGAGAGCACCAGTTCCCACTGTCACAGGACAGAGAGTGGAGAGCACCAGTTCCCACTGTCACAGGACGGGAGAGTGGAGAGCACCAGTTCCAACTGTGACAGGATGGGAGAGTGGAGAGCACCAGTTCCCACTGTCACAGGACAGAGAGTGTAGAGCACCAGTTCCCACTGTCACAGGACGGGAGAGTGGAGAGCACCAGTTCAAACTGTCACAGGACAGAGAGTGGAGAGCACCAGTTCCCACAGTCACAGGACAGAAAGTGGAGAGCACCAGTTCCAACTGTCACAGGAGAGAGAGTGGAGAGCACCAGTTCCCACTGTCACAGGACAGAGAGTGGAGAGCACCAGTTCCCACTGTCACAGGTCGGGAGAGTGGAGAGCACCAGTTCCCACTGTCACAGGACAGAGAGTGGAGAGCACCAGTTCCCACTGTCACAGGACATGGAGTGGAGAGCACCAGTTCCCACTGTCACAGGACAGAGAGTGGAGTGCACCAGTTCCCACTGCTACAGGACAGAGAGTGGAGCGCACCAGTTCCCACTGTCACAGGACAGAGTGTGGAGAGCACCAGTTCCCACTGTCACAGGTCGGGAGAGTGGAGAGCACCAGTTCCCACTGTCACAGGACAGAGAGTGGAGAGCACCAGTTCCCACTGTCACAGGACAGAGAGTGGAGAGCACCAGTTCCCACTGTCACAGGACAGACAGTGGAGAGCTCCAGTTCAGACTGTCACAGGACAGAGAGTGGAGAGCACCAGTTCCCACTGTCACTGGACGGGAGACTGGAGAGCACCAGTTCCAACTGTGACAGGACGGGAGAGTGGAGAGCACCAGTTCCCACTGTCACAGGACAGAGAGTGGAGAGCACCAGTTCCCACTGTCACAGGACAGAGAGTGGAGAGTACCAGTTCCCACTGTCACAGGACAGAGAGTGGAGAGCACCAGTTCCCACTGTCACAGGACAGAGTGTGGAGAGCACCAGTTCCCACTGTCACAGGATGGGAGAGTGGAGAGCACCAGTTCCAACTGTGACAGGACGGGAGAGTGGAGAGCACCAGTTCCCACTGTCACAGGACAGAGAGTGTAGAGCACCAGTTCCCACTGTCACAGGACGGGAGAGTGGAGAGCACCAGTTCAAACTGTCACAGGACAGAGAGTGGAGAGCACCAGTTCAAACTGTCACAGGAGAGAGAGCGGAGAGCACCAGTTCCCACTGTCACAGGACAGAGAGTGGAGAGCACAGTTCCCACTGTCACAGGATGGGAGAGTGGAGAGCACCAGTTCCCACTGTCACAGGACAGAGAGTGGAGAGGACCAGTTCCCACTGTCACAGGACAGAGAGTGGAGAGCAGCAGTTCAGACTGTCACAGGACAGAGCTTGGAGAGCACCAGTTCCCACTGTCACAGGACGGGAGAGTGGAGAGCACCAGTTCCCACTGTCACAGGACGGGAGAGTGGAGAGTACCAGTTCCCACTGTCACAGGACAGAGAGTGGAGAGCACCAGTTCCCACTGTCACAGGACGGGAGAGTGGAGAGTACCAGTTCCCACTGTCACAGGACAGAGAGTGGAGAGCACCGGTTCAAACTGTCACAGGACGGGAGAGTGGAGAGCACCAGTTCAAACTGTCACAGGACGGGAGAGTGGAGAGCACCAGTTCCTACTGTCACAGGATTGAGAGTGGAGAGCACCTCTTCCCACTGTCACAGGACAGAGAGTGGATAGCACCAGTTCCCACTGTCACAGGACAGAGAGTTTAGAGTACCAGTTCCCACTGTCACAGGACATGGAGTGGAGAGCACCTCTTCCCACTGTCACAGGACAGAGAGTGGATAGCACCAGTTCCCACTGTCACAGGACAGAGAGTGGAGAGCACCAGTTCCCACTGTCACAGGTCGGGAGAGTGGAGAGCACCAGTTCCCACTGTCACAGGACAGACAGTGGAGAGCTCCAGTTCAGACTGTCACAGGACAGAGAGTGGAGAGCACCAGTTCCCACTGTCACTGGACGGGAGACTGGAGAGCACCAGTTCCAACTGTGACAGGACGGGAGAGTGGAGAGCACCAGTTCCCACTGTCACAGGACAGAGAGTGGAGAGCACCAGTTCCCACTGTCACAGGACAGAGAGTGGAGAGCACCAGTTCCCACTGTCACAGGACAGAGAGTGGAGAGCACCAGTTCCCACTGTCACAGGACAGAGAGTGGAGAGCACCAGTTCCCACTGTCACAGGACAGAGCGTGGAGAGCACCAGTTCCCACTGTCACAGGACAGAGAGTGGAGAGCACCAGTTCCCACTGTCACAGGACGGGAGAGTGGAGAGCACCAGTTCCAACTGTGACAGGACGGGAGAGTGGAGAGCACCAGTTCCCACTGTCACAGGACGGGAGAGTGGAGAGCACCAGTTCCCACTGTCACAGGACGGGAGAGTGGAGAGCACCAGTTCCCACTGTCACAGGACAGAGAGTGGAGAGCACCTGTACCCACTGTCACAGGAGAGAGAGTGGAGAACACCAGTTCCCACTGTCACAGGACAGAGAGTGGAGAGCACCAATTCCAACTGTCACAGGACAGAGAGTGGAGAGCACCAGTTCCCACTGTCACAGGACAGAGTGTGGAGAGCACCAGTTCCCACTGTCACAGGACAGAGAGTGGAGAGCACCAGTTCCCACTGTCACAGGACAGAGAGTGGCGAGCACCAGTTCCCACTGTCACAGGACAGAGAGTGGACAGCAACAGTTCGCACTGTCACAGGACAGAGAGTGGAGAGCACCAGTTCCCACTGTCACAGGACAGAGAGTGGAGAGCACCAGTTCCCACTGTCACAGGACGGGAGAGTGGAGAGCACCAGTTCCCACTGTCACAGGACAGACAGTGGAGAGCACCAGTTCCCACTGTCACAGGATGGGAGAGTGGAGAGCACCAGTTCCCACTGTTACAGGACAGAGAGTGGAGAGCACCAGTTCCCACTGTCACAGGACGGGAGAGTGGAGAGCACCAGTTCCCACTGTCACAGGTTGGGAGAGTGGAGAGCACCAGTTCCCACGGTCACAGGACAGAGAGTGCAGAGCGCCAGTTCCAACTGTCACAGGACAAGAGTGGAGAGCACCAGTTCCCACTGTCACAGGACAGAGAGTGGAGAGCACCAGTTCCCACTGTCACAGGACAGAGAGTGGAGAGCACCAGTTCCCACTGTCACAGGAGAGAGAGTGGAGAGCACCTGTTCCCACTGTCACAGGACAGAGAGTGGATAGCACCAGTTCCCACTGTCACAGGACAGAGAGTTTAGAGTACCAGTTCCCACTGTCACAGGACATGGAGTGGAGAGCACCAGTTCCCACTGTCACAGGACAGAGAGTGGAGTGCACCAGTTCCCACTGTTACAGGACAGAGAGTGGAGAGCACCAGTTCCCACTGTCACAGGACAGAGAGTGGAGAGCACCAGTTCCCACTGTCACAGGACAGAGAGTGGAGAGCACCAGTTCCCACTGTCACAGGAGAGAGAGTGGAGAGCACCTGTTCCCACTGTCACAGGACAGAGAGTGGATAGCACCAGTTCCCACTGTCACAGGACAGAGAGTTTAGAGTACCAGTTCCCACTGTCACAGGACATGGAGTGGAGAGCACCAGTTCCCACTGTCACAGGACAGAGAGTGGAGTGCACCAGTTCCCACTGTTACAGGACAGAGAGTGGAGAGCACCAGTTCCCACTGTCACAGGACAGAGAGTGGAGAGCACCAGTTCCCACTGTCACAGGACGGGAGAGTGGAGAGCACCAGTTCCAACTGTGACAGGATGGGAGAGTGGAGAGCACCAGTTCCCACTGTCACAGGACAGAGAGTGTAGAGCACCAGTTCCCACTGTCACAGGACGGGAGAGTGGAGAGCACCAGTTCAAACTGTCACAGGACAGAGAGTGGAGAGCACCAGTTCCCACAGTCACAGGACAGAAAGTGGAGAGCACCAGTTCCAACTGTCACAGGAGAGAGAGTGGAGAGCACCAGTTCCCACTGTCACAGGACAGAGAGTGGAGAGCACCAGTTCCCACTGTCACAGGTCGGGAGAGTGGAGAGCACCAGTTCCCACTGTCACAGGACAGAGAGTGGAGAGCACCAGTTCCCACTGTCACAGGACATGGAGTGGAGAGCACCAGTTCCCACTGTCACAGGACAGAGAGTGGAGTGCACCAGTTCCCACTGCTACAGGACAGAGAGTGGAGCGCACCAGTTCCCACTGTCACAGGACAGAGTGTGGAGAGCACCAGTTCCCACTGTCACAGGTCGGGAGAGTGGAGAGCACCAGTTCCCACTGTCACAGGACAGAGAGTGGAGAGCACCAGTTCCCACTGTCACAGGACAGAGAGTGGAGAGCACCAGTTCCCACTGTCACAGGACAGACAGTGGAGAGCTCCAGTTCAGACTGTCACAGGACAGAGAGTGGAGAGCACCAGTTCCCACTGTCACTGGACGGGAGACTGGAGAGCACCAGTTCCAACTGTGACAGGACGGGAGAGTGGAGAGCACCAGTTCCCACTGTCACAGGACAGAGAGTGGAGAGCACCAGTTCCCACTGTCACAGGACAGAGAGTGGAGAGTACCAGTTCCCACTGTCACAGGACAGAGAGTGGAGAGCACCAGTTCCCACTGTCACAGGACAGAGCGTGGAGAGCACCAGTTCCCACTGTCACAGGACAGAGTGTGGAGAGCACCAGTTCCCACTGTCACAGGATGGGAGAGTGGAGAGCACCAGTTCCAACTGTGACAGGACGGGAGAGTGGAGAGCACCAGTTCCCACTGTCACAGGACAGAGAGTGTAGAGCACCAGTTCCCACTGTCACAGGACGGGAGAGTGGAGAGCACCAGTTCAAACTGTCACAGGACAGAGAGTGGAGAGCACCAGTTCAAACTGTCACAGGAGAGAGAGCGGAGAGCACCAGTTCCCACTGTCACAGGACAGAGAGTGGAGAGCACAGTTCCCACTGTCACAGGATGGGAGAGTGGAGAGCACCAGTTCCCACTGTCACAGGACAGAGAGTGGAGAGGACCAGTTCCCACTGTCACAGGACAGAGAGTGGAGAGCAGCAGTTCAGACTGTCACAGGACAGAGCTTGGAGAGCACCAGTTCCCACTGTCACAGGACGGGAGAGTGGAGAGCACCAGTTCCCACTGTCACAGGACGGGAGAGTGGAGAGTACCAGTTCCCACTGTCACAGGACAGAGAGTGGAGAGCACCAGTTCCCACTGTCACAGGACGGGAGAGTGGAGAGTACCAGTTCCCACTGTCACAGGACAGAGAGTGGAGAGCACCGGTTCAAACTGTCACAGGACGGGAGAGTGGAGAGCACCAGTTCAAACTGTCACAGGACGGGAGAGTGGAGAGCACCAGTTCCTACTGTCACAGGATTGAGAGTGGAGAGCACCTCTTCCCACTGTCACAGGACAGAGAGTGGATAGCACCAGTTCCCACTGTCACAGGACAGAGAGTTTAGAGTACCAGTTCCCACTGTCACAGGACATGGAGTGGAGAGCACCTCTTCCCACTGTCACAGGACAGAGAGTGGATAGCACCAGTTCCCACTGTCACAGGACAGAGAGTGGAGAGCACCAGTTCCCACTGTCACAGGTCGGGAGAGTGGAGAGCACCAGTTCCCACTGTCACAGGACAGACAGTGGAGAGCTCCAGTTCAGACTGTCACAGGACAGAGAGTGGAGAGCACCAGTTCCCACTGTCACTGGACGGGAGACTGGAGAGCACCAGTTCCAACTGTGACAGGACGGGAGAGTGGAGAGCACCAGTTCCCACTGTCACAGGACAGAGAGTGGAGAGCACCAGTTCCCACTGTCACAGGACAGAGAGTGGAGAGCACCAGTTCCCACTGTCACAGGACAGAGAGTGGAGAGCACCAGTTCCCACTGTCACAGGACAGAGAGTGGAGAGCACCAGTTCCCACTGTCACAGGACAGAGCGTGGAGAGCACCAGTTCCCACTGTCACAGGACAGAGAGTGGAGAGCACCAGTTCCCACTGTCACAGGACGGGAGAGTGGAGAGCACCAGTTCCAACTGTGACAGGACGGGAGAGTGGAGAGCACCAGTTCCCACTGTCACAGGACGGGAGAGTGGAGAGCACCAGTTCCCACTGTCACAGGACGGGAGAGTGGAGAGCACCAGTTCCCACTGTCACAGGACAGAGAGTGGAGAGCACCTGTACCCACTGTCACAGGAGAGAGAGTGGAGAACACCAGTTCCCACTGTCACAGGACAGAGAGTGGAGAGCACCAATTCCAACTGTCACAGGACAGAGAGTGGAGAGCACCAGTTCCCACTGTCACAGGACAGAGTGTGGAGAGCACCAGTTCCCACTGTCACAGGACAGAGAGTGGAGAGCACCAGTTCCCACTGTCACAGGACAGAGAGTGGCGAGCACCAGTTCCCACTGTCACAGGACAGAGAGTGGACAGCAACAGTTCGCACTGTCACAGGACAGAGAGTGGAGAGCACCAGTTCCCACTGTCACAGGACAGAGAGTGGAGAGCACCAGTTCCCACTGTCACAGGACGGGAGAGTGGAGAGCACCAGTTCCCACTGTCACAGGACAGACAGTGGAGAGCACCAGTTCCCACTGTCACAGGATGGGAGAGTGGAGAGCACCAGTTCCCACTGTTACAGGACAGAGAGTGGAGAGCACCAGTTCCCACTGTCACAGGACGGGAGAGTGGAGAGCACCAGTTCCCACTGTCACAGGTTGGGAGAGTGGAGAGCACCAGTTCCCACGGTCACAGGACAGAGAGTGCAGAGCGCCAGTTCCAACTGTCACAGGACAAGAGTGGAGAGCACCAGTTCCCACTGTCACAGGACAGAGAGTGGAGAGCACCAGTTCCCACTGTCACAGGACAGAGAGTGGAGAGCACCAGTTCCCACTGTCACAGGAGAGAGAGTGGAGAGCACCTGTTCCCACTGTCACAGGACAGAGAGTGGATAGCACCAGTTCCCACTGTCACAGGACAGAGAGTTTAGAGTACCAGTTCCCACTGTCACAGGACATGGAGTGGAGAGCACCAGTTCCCACTGTCACAGGACAGAGAGTGGAGTGCACCAGTTCCCACTGTTACAGGACAGAGAGTGGAGAGCACCAGTTCCCACTGTCACAGGACAGAGAGTGGAGTGCACCAGTTCCCACTGTTATAGGACAGAGAGTGGAGAGCACCAGTTCCCTCTGTCACAGGACAGAGAGTGTAGAGCACCAGTTCCCACTGTCACAGGACAGAGAGTGGAGAGCACCAGTTCCCACTGTCACAGGACAGAGAGTGGAGAGCACCAGTTCCCACTGTCACAGGACAGACAGTGGAGAGCTCCAGTTCAGACTGTCACAGGACAGAGAGTGGAGAGCACCAGTTCCCACTGTCACTGGACGGGAGACTGGAGAGCACCAGTTCCAACTGTGACAGGACGGGAGAGTGGAGAGCACCAGTTCCCACTGTCACAGGACAGAGAGTGGAGAGCACCAGTTCCCACTGTCACAGGACAGAGAGTGGAGAGTACCAGTTCCCCCTGTCACAGGACAGAGAGTGGAGAGCACCAGTTCCCACTGTCACAGGACTGAGCGTGGAGAGCACCAGTTCCCACTGTCACAGGACAGAGAGTGGAGAGCACCAGTTCCCACTGTCACAGGACGGGAGAGTGGAGAGCACCAGTTCCAACTGTGACAGGACGGGAGAGTGGAGAGCACCAGTTCCCACTGTCACAGGACAGAGAGTGTAGAGCACCAGTTCCCACTGTCACAGGACGGGAGAGTGGAGAGCACCAGTTCAAACTGTCACAGGACAGAGAGTGGAGAGCACCAGTTCCCACAGTCACAGGACAGAGAGTGGAGAGCACCAGTTCCAACTGTCACAGGAGAGAGAGCGGAGAGCACCAGTTCCCACTGTCACAGGACAGAGAGTGGAGAGCACAGTTCCCACTGTCACAGGATGGGAGAGTGGAGAGCACCAGTTCCCACTGTCACAGGACAGAGAGTGTAGAGCACCAGTTCCCACTGTCACAGGACGGGAGAGTGGAGAGCACCAGTTCAAACTGTCACAGGACAGAGAGTGGAGAGCACCAGTTCCCACAGTCACAGGACAGAGAGTGGAGAGCACCAGTTCCAACTGTCACAGGAGAGAGAGCGGAGAGCACCAGTTCCCACTGTCACAGGACAGAGAGTGGAGAGCACAGTTCCCACTGTCACAGGATGGGAGAGTGGAGAGCACCAGTTCCCACTGTCACAGGACAGAGAGTGGAGAGGACCAGTTCCCACAGTCACAGGACAGAGAGTGGAGAGCAGCAGTTCAGACTGTCACAGGACAGAGCGTGGAGAGCACCAGTTCCCACTGTCACAGGACGGGAGAGTGGAGAGCACCAGTTCCCACTGTCACAGGACGGGAGAGTGGAGAGTACCAGTTCCCACTGTCACAGGACAGAGAGTGGAGAGCACCGGTTCAAACTGTCACAGGACGGGAGAGTGGAGAGCACCAGTTCAAACTGTCGCAGGACGGGAGAGTGGAGAGCACCAGTTCCTACTGTCACAGGACAGACAGTGGAGAGCACCAGTTCCCACTGTCACAGTACAGAGAGTGGAGAGCACCAGTTCCCACTGTCACAGGACAGAGAGTGGAGAGCACCAGTTCCCACTGTCACAGGACATAGAGTGGAGAGCACCAGTTCCAACTGTCACAGGAGAGAGAGTGGAGAGCACCAGTTCCCACTGTCACAGGACAGAGAGTGGAGAGCACCAGTTCCCACTGTCACAGTACGGGAGAGTGGAGAGCACCAGTTCCCACTGTCACAGGACGGGAGAGTGGAGAGCACCAGTTCCCACTGCCACAGGACAGAGAGTGGAGAGCACCAGTTCCCACTGTCACAGGAGAGAGAGTGGAGAGCACCAGTTCCCACTGTCACAGGACAGAGAGTGGAGAGCACCAGTTCAGACTGTCACAGGACAGAGCGTGGAGAGCACCAGTTCCCACTGTCACAGGACGGGAGAATGGAGAGCACCAGTTCCCATTGTCACAGGATGGGAGAGTGGAGAGCACCAGTTCCCACTGTCACAGGACAGAGAGTGGAGAGCACCAGTTCCCACTGTCACAGGACAGAGAGTGGAGAGCACCAGTTCCCACTGTCACAGGACAGAGAGTGGAGAGCACCAGTTCCAACTGTCACAGGAGAGAGAGCGGAGAGCACCAGTTCCCACTGTCACAGGACAGAGAGTGGAGAGCACAGTTCCCACTGTCACAGGATGGGAGAGTGGAGAGCACCAGTTCCCACTGTCACAGGACAGAGAGTGGAGAGGACCAGTTCCCACTGTCACAGGACAGAGAGTGGAGAGCAGCAGTTCAGACTGTCACAGGACAGAGCGTGGAGAGCACCAGTTCCCACTGTCACAGGACGGGAGAGTGGAGAGCACCAGTTCCCACTGTCACAGGACGGGAGAGTGGAGAGTACCAGTTCCCACTGTCACAGGACAGAGAGTGGAGAGCACCAGTTCAAACTGTCACAGGACGGGAGAGTGGAGAGCACCAGTTCAAACTGTCGCAGGACGGGAGAGTGGAGAGCACCAGTTCCTACTGTCACAGGACATAGAGTGGAGAGCACCAGTTCCAACTGTCACAGGAGAGAGAGTGGAGAGCACCAGTTCCCACTGTCACAGGACAGAGAGTGGAGAGCACCAGTTCCCACTGTCACAGTACGGGAGAGTGGAGAGCACCAGTTCCCACTGTCACAGGACGGGAGAGTGGAGAGCACCAGTTCCCACTGTCACAGGACGGGAGAGTGGAGAGCACCAGTTCCCACTGTCACAGGACAGAGAGTGGAGAGCACCAGTTCAGACTGTCACAGGACAGAGCGTGGAGAGCACCAGTTCCCACTGTCACAGGACGGGAGAATGGAGAGCACCAGTTCCCATTGTCACAGGATGGGAGAGTGGAGAGCATCAGTTCCCACTGTCACAGGACAGAGAGTGGAGAGCACCAGTTCCCACTGTCACAGGACAGAGAGTGGAGAGCACCAGTTCCCACTGTCACAGGACAGAGAGTGGAGAGCACCAGTTCCCACTGTCACAGGACAGAGAGTGGAGAGCACCAGTTCCCACTGACACAGGACAGAGAGTGGAGAGTACCAGTTCCCACTGTCACAGGACAGAGAGTGGAGAGCACCAGTTCCCACTGTCACAGGACAGAGAGTGGAGAGCACCAATTCCCACTGTCACAGGACAGAGAGTGGAGAGCACCAGTTCCCACTGTCACAGGACAGAGAGTGGAGAGCACCAGTTCCCACTGTCACAGGACAGAGAGTGGAGAGCATCAGTTCAAACTGTCACAGGACAGAGAGTGGAGAGCACCAGTTCCAACTGTCACAGGAGAGAGAGTGGAGAGCACCAGTTCCCACTGTCACAGGACAGAGAGTGGAGAGCACCAGTTCAGACGGTCACAGGACAGGGCGTGGAGAGCACCAGTTCCCACTGTCACAGGACGGGAGAGTGGAGAGCACCAGTTCCCACTGTCACAGGATGGGAGAGTGGAGAGCACCAGTTCCCACTGTCACAGGACAGAGAGTGGAGAGCACCAGTTCCCACTGTCACAGGACAGAGAGTGGAGAGCACCTGTTCCCACTGTCACAGGACAGAGAGTGGAGAGCACCAGTTGAGACTGTCACAGGACAGAGAGTGGAGAGCACCAGTTCCCACTGTCACAGGACAGAGCGTGGAGAGCACCAGTTCCCACTGTCACAGGACAGAGAGTGGAGAGCACCAGTTCCCACTGTCACAGGACAGACAGTGGAGAGCTCCAGTTCAGACTGTCACAGGACAGAGAGTGGAGAGCACCAGTTCCCACTGTCACTGGACGGGAGACTGGAGAGCACCAGTTCCAACTGTGACAGGACGGGAGAGTGGAGAGCACCAGTTCCCACTGTCACAGGACAGAGAGTGGAGAGCACCAGTTCCCACTGTCACAGGACAGAGAGTGGAGAGTACCAGTTCCCCCTGTCACAGGACAGAGAGTGGAGAGCACCAGTTCCCACTGTCACAGGACTGAGCGTGGAGAGCACCAGTTCCCACTGTCACAGGACAGAGAGTGGAGAGCACCAGTTCCCACTGTCACAGGACGGGAGAGTGGAGAGCACCAGTTCCAACTGTGACAGGACGGGAGAGTGGAGAGCACCAGTTCCCACTGTCACAGGACAGAGAGTGTAGAGCACCAGTTCCCACTGTCACAGGACGGGAGAGTGGAGAGCACCAGTTCAAACTGTCACAGGACAGAGAGTGGAGAGCACCAGTTCCCACAGTCACAGGACAGAGAGTGGAGAGCACCAGTTCCAACTGTCACAGGAGAGAGAGCGGAGAGCACCAGTTCCCACTGTCACAGGACAGAGAGTGGAGAGCACAGTTCCCACTGTCACAGGATGGGAGAGTGGAGAGCACCAGTTCCCACTGTCACAGGACGGGAGAGTGGAGAGCACCAGTTCCCACTGTCACAGGACGGGAGAGTGGAGAGCATCAGTTCCCACTGTCACAGGACGGGAGAGTGGAGAGCACCAGTTCCCACTGTCACAGGACAGAGAGTGGAGAGCACCAGTTCCCACTGTCACAGGACAGAGAGTGGAGAGCACCAGTACCCACTGTCACAGGAGAGAGAGTGGAGAACACCAGTTCCCACTGTCACAGGACAGAGAGTGGAGAGCACCAATTCCAACTGTCACAGGACAGAGAGTGGAGAGCACCAGTTCCCACTGTCACAGGACAGAGTGTGGAGAGCACCAGTTCCCACTGTCACAGGACAGAGAGTGGAGAGCACCAGTTCCCACTGTCACAGGACAGAGAGTGGCGAGCACCAGTTCCCACTGTCACAGGACAGAGAGTGGACAGCAACAGTTCGCACTGTCACAGGACAGAGAGTGGAGAGCACCAGTTCCCACTGTCACAGGACAGAGAGTGGAGAGCACCAGTTCCCACTGTCACAGGACGGGAGAGTGGAGAGCACCAGTTCCCACTGTCACAGGACAGACAGTGGAGAGCACCAGTTCCCACTGTCACAGGATGGGAGAGTGCAGAGCACCAGTTCCCACTGTTACAGGACAGAGAGTGGAGAGCACCAGTTCCCACTGTCACAGGACGGGAGAGTGGAGAGCACCAGTTCCCACTGTCACAGGTTGGGAGAGTGGAGAGCACCAGTTCCCACTGTCACAGGACAGAGAGTGGAGAGCGCCAGTTCCAACTGTCACAGGACAAGAGTGGAGAGCACCAGTTCCCACTGTCACAGGACAGAGAGTGGAGAGCACCAGTTCCCACTGTCACAGGACAGAGAGTGGAGAGCACCAGTTCCCACTGTCACAGGTGAGAGAGTGGAGAGCACCTGTTCCCACTGTCACAGGACAGAGAGTGGATAGCACCAGTTCCCACTGTCACAGGACAGAGAGTGTAGAGCACCAGTTCCCACTGTCACAGGACGGGAGAGTGGAGAGCACCAGTTCAAACTGTCACAGGACAGAGAGTGGAGAGCACCAGTTCCCACAGTCACAGGACAGAGAGTGGAGAGCACCAGTTCCAACTGTCACAGGAGAGAGAGTGGAGAGCACCAGTTCCCACTGTCACAGGACAGAGAGTGGAGAGCACCAGTTCCCACTGTCACAGGTCGGGAGAGTGGAGAGCACCAGTTCCCACTGTCACAGGACAGAGAGTGGAGAGCACCAGTTCCCACTGTCACAGGACATGGAGTGGAGAGCACCAGTTCCCACTGTCACAGGACAGAGAGTGGAGTGCACCAGTTCCCACTGCTACAGGACAGAGAGTGGAGAGCACCAGTTCCCACTGTCACAGGACAGAGTGTGGAGAGCACCAGTTCCCACTGTCACAGGTCGGGAGAGTGGAGAGCACCAGTTCCCACTGTCACAGGACAGAGAGTGGAGAGCACCAGTTCCCACTGTCACAGGACAGAGAGTGGAGAGCACCAGTTCCCACTGTCACAGGACAGACAGTGGAGAGCTCCAGTTCAGACTGTCACAGGACAGAGAGTGGAGAGCACCAGTTCCCACTGTCACTGGACGGGAGACTGGAGAGCACCAGTTCCAACTGTGACAGGACGGGAGAGTGGAGAGCACCAGTTCCCACTGTCACAGGACAGAGAGTGGAGAGCACCAGTTCAGACTGTCACAGGACAGAGAGTGGAGAGCACCAGTTCCCACTGTCACTGGACGGGAGACTGGAGAGCACCAGTTCCAACTGTGACAGGACGGGAGAGTGGAGAGCACCAGTTCCCACTGTCACAGGACAGAGAGTGGAGAGCACCAGTTCCCACTGTCACAGGACAGAGAGTGGAGAGTACCAGTTCCCCCTGTCACAGGACAGAGAGTGGAGAGCACCAGTTCCCACTGTCACAGGACTGAGCGTGGAGAGCACCAGTTCCCACTGTCACAGGACAGAGAGTGGAGAGCACCAGTTCCCACTGTCACAGGACGGGAGAGTGGAGAGCACCAGTTCCAACTGTGACAGGACGGGAGAGTGGAGAGCACCAGTTCCCACTGTCACAGGACAGAGAGTGTAGAGCACCAGTTCCCACTGTCACAGGACGGGAGAGTGGAGAGCACCAGTTCAAACTGTCACAGGACAGAGAGTGGAGAGCACCAGTTCCCACAGTCACAGGACAGAGAGTGGAGAGCACCAGTTCCAACTGTCACAGGAGAGAGAGCGGAGAGCACCAGTTCCCACTGTCACAGGACAGAGAGTGGAGAGCACAGTTCCCACTGTCACAGGATGGGAGAGTGGAGAGCACCAGTTCCCACTGTCACAGGACGGGAGAGTGGAGAGCACCAGTTCCCACTGTCACAGGACGGGAGAGTGGAGAGCATCAGTTCCCACTGTCACAGGACGGGAGAGTGGAGAGCACCAGTTCCCACTGTCACAGGACAGAGAGTGGAGAGCACCAGTTCCCACTGTCACAGGACAGAGAGTGGAGAGCACCAGTACCCACTGTCACAGGAGAGAGAGTGGAGAACACCAGTTCCCACTGTCACAGGACAGAGAGTGGAGAGCACCAATTCCAACTGTCACAGGACAGAGAGTGGAGAGCACCAGTTCCCACTGTCACAGGACAGAGTGTGGAGAGCACCAGTTCCCACTGTCACAGGACAGAGAGTGGAGAGCACCAGTTCCCACTGTCACAGGACAGAGAGTGGCGAGCACCAGTTCCCACTGTCACAGGACAGAGAGTGGACAGCAACAGTTCGCACTGTCACAGGACAGAGAGTGGAGAGCACCAGTTCCCACTGTCACAGGACAGAGAGTGGAGAGCACCAGTTCCCACTGTCACAGGACGGGAGAGTGGAGAGCACCAGTTCCCACTGTCACAGGACAGACAGTGGAGAGCACCAGTTCCCACTGTCACAGGATGGGAGAGTGCAGAGCACCAGTTCCCACTGTTACAGGACAGAGAGTGGAGAGCACCAGTTCCCACTGTCACAGGACGGGAGAGTGGAGAGCACCAGTTCCCACTGTCACAGGTTGGGAGAGTGGAGAGCACCAGTTCCCACTGTCACAGGACAGAGAGTGGAGAGCGCCAGTTCCAACTGTCACAGGACAAGAGTGGAGAGCACCAGTTCCCACTGTCACAGGACAGAGAGTGGAGAGCACCAGTTCCCACTGTCACAGGACAGAGAGTGGAGAGCACCAGTTCCCACTGTCACAGGAGAGAGAGTGGAGAGCACCTGTTCCCACTGTCACAGGACAGAGAGTGGATAGCACCAGTTCCCACTGTCACAGGACAGAGAGTGTAGAGCACCAGTTCCCACTGTCACAGGACGGGAGAGTGGAGAGCACCAGTTCAAACTGTCACAGGACAGAGAGTGGAGAGCACCAGTTCCCACAGTCACAGGACAGAGAGTGGAGAGCACCAGTTCCAACTGTCACAGGAGAGAGAGTGGAGAGCACCAGTTCCCACTGTCACAGGACAGAGAGTGGAGAGCACCAGTTCCCACTGTCACAGGTCGGGAGAGTGGAGAGCACCAGTTCCCACTGTCACAGGACAGAGAGTGGAGAGCACCAGTTCCCACTGTCACAGGACATGGAGTGGAGAGCACCAGTTCCCACTGTCACAGGACAGAGAGTGGAGTGCACCAGTTCCCACTGCTACAGGACAGAGAGTGGAGAGCACCAGTTCCCACTGTCACAGGACAGAGTGTGGAGAGCACCAGTTCCCACTGTCACAGGTCGGGAGAGTGGAGAGCACCAGTTCCCACTGTCACAGGACAGAGAGTGGAGAGCACCAGTTCCCACTGTCACAGGACAGAGAGTGGAGAGCACCAGTTCCCACTGTCACAGGACAGACAGTGGAGAGCTCCAGTTCAGACTGTCACAGGACAGAGAGTGGAGAGCACCAGTTCCCACTGTCACTGGACGGGAGACTGGAGAGCACCAGTTCCAACTGTGACAGGACGGGAGAGTGGAGAGCACCAGTTCCCACTGTCACAGGACAGAGAGTGGAGAGCACCAGTTCCCACTGTCACAGGACAGAGAGTGGAGAGTACCAGTTGCCACTGTCACAGGACAGAGAGTGGAGAGCACCAGTTCCCACTGTCACAGGACAGAGCGTGGAGAGCACCAGTTCCCACTGTCACAGGACAGAGAGTGGAGAGCACCAGTTCCCACTGTCACAGGACGGGAGAGTGGAGAGCACCAGTTCCAACTGTGACAGGACGGGAGAGTGGAGAGCACCAGTTCCCACTGTCACAGGACAGAGAGTGTAGAGCACCAGTTCCCACTGTCACAGGACGGGAGAGTGGAGAGCACCAGTTCAAACTGTCACAGGACAGAGAGTGGAGAGCACCAGTTCAAACTGTCACAGGAGAGAGAGCGGAGAGCACCAGTTCCCACTGTCACAGGACAGAGAGTGGAGAGCACAGTTCCCACTGTCACAGGATGGGAGAGTGGAGAGCACCAGTTCCCACTGTCACAGGACAGAGAGTGGAGAGGACCAGTTCCCACTGTCACAGGACAGAGAGTGGAGAGCAGCAGTTCAGACTGTCACAGGACAGAGCTTGGAGAGCAGCAGTTCCCACTGTCACAGGACGGGAGAGTGGAGAGCACCAGTTCCCACTGTCACAGGACGGGAGAGTGGAGAGTACCAGTTCCCACTGTCACAGGACAGAGAGTGGAGAGCACCAGTTCCCACTGTCACAGGACGGGAGAGTGGAGAGTACCAGTTCCCACTGTCACAGGACAGAGAGTGGAGAGCACCGGTTCAAACTGTCACAGGACGGGAGAGTGGAGAGCACCAGTTCCTACTGTCACAGGAGTGAGAGTGGAGAGCACCTCTTCCCACTGTCACAGGACAGAGAGTGGATAGCACCAGTTCCCACTGTCACAGGACAGAGAGTTTAGAGTACCAGTTCCCACTGTCACAGGACATGGAGTGGAGAGCACCTCTTCCCACTGTCACAGGACAGAGAGTGGATAGCACCAGTTCCCACTGTCACAGGACAGAGAGTGGAGAGCACCAGTTCCCACTGTCACAGGTCGGGAGAGTGGAGAGCACCAGTTCCCACTGTCACAGGACAGACAGTGGAGAGCTCCAGTTCAGACTGTCACAGGACAGAGAGTGGAGAGCACCAGTTCCCACTGTCACTGGACGGGAGACTGGAGAGCACCAGTTCCAACTGTGACAGGACGGGAGAGTGGAGAGCACCAGTTCCCACTGTCACAGGACAGAGAGTGGAGAGCACCAGTTCCCACTGTCACAGGACAGAGAGTGGAGAGCACCAGTTCCCACTGTCACAGGACAGAGAGTGGAGAGCACCAGTTCCCACTGTCACAGGACAGAGAGTGGAGAGCACCAGTTCCCACTGTCACAGGACAGAGCGTGGAGAGCACCAGTTCCCACTGTCACAGGACAGAGAGTGGAGAGCACCAGTTCCCACTGTCACAGGACGGGAGAGTGGAGAGCACCAGTTCCAACTGTGACAGGACGGGAGAGTGGAGAGCACCAGTTCCCACTGTCACAGGACAGAGAGTGGAGAGCACCAGTTCAAACTGTCACAGGACAGAGAGTGGAGAGCACCAGTTCCCACAGTCAAAGGACAGAGAGTGGAGAGCACCAGTTCCAACTGTCACAGGAGAGAGAGCGGAGAGCACCAGTTCCCACTGTCACAGGACAGAGAGTGGAGAGCACAGTTCCCACTGTCACAGGATGGGAGAGTGGAGAGCACCAGTTCCCACTGTCACAGGACGGGAGAGTGGAGAGCACCAGTTCCCACTGTCACAGGACGGGAGAGTGGAGAGCATCAGTTCCCACTGTCACAGGACGGGAGAGTGGAGAGCACCAGTTCCCACTGTCACAGGACAGAGAGTGGAGAGCACCAGTTCCCACTGTCACAGGACAGAGAGTGGAGAGCACCAGTACCCACTGTCACAGGAGAGAGAGTGGAGAACACCAGTTCCCACTGTCACAGGACAGAGAGTGGAGAGCACCAATTCCAACTGTCACAGGACAGAGAGTGGAGAGCACCAGTTCCCACTGTCACAGGACAGAGTGTGGAGAGCACCAGTTCCCACTGTCACAGGACAGAGAGTGGAGAGCACCAGTTCCCACTGTCACAGGACAGAGAGTGGCGAGCACCAGTTCCCACTGTCACAGGACAGAGAGTGGACAGCAACAGTTCGCACTGTCACAGGACAGAGAGTGGAGAGCACCAGTTCCCACTGTCACAGGACAGAGAGTGGAGAGCACCAGTTCCCACTGTCACAGGACGGGAGAGTGGAGAGCACCAGTTCCCACTGTCACAGGACAGACAGTGGAGAGCACCAGTTCCCACTGTCACAGGATGGGAGAGTGGAGAGCACCAGTTCCCACTGTTACAGGACAGAGAGTGGAGAGCACCAGTTCCCACTGTCACAGGACGGGAGAGTGGAGAGCACCAGTTCCCACTGTCACAGGTTGGGAGAGTGGAGAGCACCAGTTCCCACTGTCACAGGACAGAGAGTGGAGAGCGCCAGTTCCAACTGTCACAGGACAAGAGTGGAGAGCACCAGTTCCCACTGTCACAGGACAGAGAGTGGAGAGCACCAGTTCCCACTGTCACAGGACAGAGAGTGGAGAGCACCAGTTCCCACTGTCACAGGAGAGAGAGTGGAGAGCACCTGTTCCCACTGTCACAGGACAGAGAGTGGATAGCACCAGTTCCCACTGTCACAGGACAGAGAGTTTAGAGTACCAGTTCCCACTGTCACAGGACATGGAGTGGAGAGCACCAGTTCCCACTGTCACAGGACAGAGAGTGGAGTGCACCAGTTCCCACTGTTACAGGACAGAGAGTGGAGAGCACCAGTTCCCACTGTCACAGGACAGAGAGTGGAGTGCACCAGTTCCCACTGTTATAGGACAGAGAGTGGAGAGCACCAGTTCCCTCTGTCACAGGACAGAGAGTGTAGAGCACCAGTTCCCACTGTCACAGGACAGAGAGTGGAGAGCACCAGTTCCCACTGTCACAGGACAGAGAGTGGAGAGCACCAGTTCCCACTGTCACAGGACAGACAGTGGAGAGCTCCAGTTCAGACTGTCACAGGACAGAGAGTGGAGAGCACCAGTTCCCACTGTCACTGGACGGGAGACTGGAGAGCCCCAGTTCCAACTGTGACAGGACGGGAGAGTGGAGAGCACCAGTTCCCACTGTCACAGGACAGAGAGTGGAGAGCACCAGTTCCCACTGTCACAGGACAGAGAGTGGAGAGTACCAGTTCCCCCTGTCACAGGACAGAGAGTGGAGAGCACCAGTTCCCACTGTCACAGGACTGAGCGTGGAGAGCACCAGTTCCCACTGTCACAGGACAGAGAGTGGAGAGCACCAGTTCCCACTGTCACAGGACGGGAGAGTGGAGAGCACCAGTTCCAACTGTGACAGGACGGGAGAGTGGAGAGCACCAGTTCCCACTGTCACAGGACAGAGAGTGTAGAGCACCAGTTCCCACTGTCACAGGACGGGAGAGTGGAGAGCACCAGTTCAAACTGTCACAGGACAGAGAGTGGAGAGCACCAGTTCCCACAGTCACAGGACAGAGAGTGGAGAGCACCAGTTCCAACTGTCACAGGAGAGAGAGCGGAGAGCACCAGTTCCCACTGTCACAGGACAGAGAGTGGAGAGCACAGTTCCCACTGTCACAGGATGGGAGAGTGGAGAGCACCAGTTCCCACTGTCACAGGACAGAGAGGGTAGAGCACCAGTTCCCACTGTCACAGGACGGGAGAGTGGAGAGCACCAGTTCAAACTGTCACAGGACAGAGAGTGGAGAGCACCAGTTCCCACAGTCACAGGACAGAGAGTGGAGAGCACCAGTTCCAACTGTCACAGGAGAGAGAGCGGAGAGCACCAGTTCCCACTGTCACAGGACAGAGAGTGGAGAGCACAGTTCCCACTGTCACAGGATGGGAGAGTGGAGAGCACCAGTTCCCACTGTCACAGGACAGAGAGTGGAGAGGACCAGTTCCCACTGTCACAGGACAGAGAGTGGAGAGCAGCAGTTCAGACTGTCACAGGACAGAGCGTGGAGAGCACCAGTTCCCACTGTCACAGGACGGGAGAGTGGAGAGCACCAGTTCCCACTGTCACAGGACGGGAGAGTGGAGAGTACCAGTTCCCACTGTCACAGGACAGAGAGTGGAGAGCACCGGTTCAAACTGTCACAGGACGGGAGAGTGGGGAGCACCAGTTCAAACTGTCGCAGGACGGGAGAGTGGAGAGCACCAGTTCCTACTGTCACAGGACAGACAGTGGAGAGCACCAGTTCCCACTGTCACAGTACAGAGAGTGGAGAGCACCAGTTCCCACTGTCACAGGACAGAGAGTGGAGAGCACCAGTTCCCACTGTCACAGGACATAGAGTGGAGAGCACCAGTTCCAACTGTCACAGGAGAGAGAGTGGAGAGCACCAGTTCCCACTGTCACAGGACAGAGAGTGGAGAGCACCAGTTCCCACTGTCACAGTACGGGAGAGTGGAGAGCACCAGTTCCCACTGTCACAGGACGGGAGAGTGGAGAGCACCAGTTCCCACTGTCACAGGACAGAGAGTGGAGAGCACCAGTTCCCACTGTCACAGGAGAGAGAGTGGAGAGCACCAGTTCCCACTGTCACAGGACAGAGAGTGGAGAGCACCAGTTCAGACTGTCACAGGACAGAGCGTGGAGAGCACCAGTTCCCACTGTCACAGGACGGGAGAATGGAGAGCACCAGTTCCCATTGTCACAGGATGGGAGAGTGGAGAGCACCAGTTCCCACTGTCACAGGACAGAGAGTGGAGAGCACCAGTTCCCACTGTCACAGGACAGAGAGTGGAGAGCACCAGTTCCCACTGTCACAGGACAGAGAGTGGAGAGCACCAGTTCCAACTGTCACAGGAGAGAGAGCGGAGAGCACCAGTTCCCACTGTCACAGGACAGAGAGTGGAGAGCACAGTTCCCACTGTCACAGGATGGGAGAGTGGAGAGCACCAGTTCCCACTGTCACAGGACAGAGAGTGGAGAGGACCAGTTCCCACTGTCACAGGACAGAGAGTGGAGAGCAGCAGTTCAGACTGTCACAGGACAGAGCGTGGAGAGCACCAGTTCCCACTGTCACAGGACGGGAGAGTGGAGAGCACCAGTTCCCACTGTCACAGGACGGGCGAGTGGAGAGTACCAGTTCCCACTGTCACAGGACAGAGAGTGGAGAGCACCGGTTCAAACTGTCACAGGACGGGAGAGTGGAGAGCACCAGTTCAAACTGTCGCAGGACGGGAGAGTGGAGAGCACCAGTTCCTACTGTCACAGGACAGACAGTGGAGAGCACCAGTTCCCACTGTCACAGTACAGAGAGTGGAGAGCACCAGTTCCCACTGTCACAGGACAGAGAGTGGAGAGCACCAGTTCCCACTGTCACAGGACATAGAGTGGAGAGCACCAGTTCCAACTGTCACAGGAGAGAGAGTGGAGAGCACCAGTTCCCACTGTCACAGGAGAGAGAGTGGAGAGCACCAGTTCCCACTGTCACAGGACAGAGAGTGGAGAGCACCAGTTCCCACTGTCACAGTACGGGAGAGTGGAGAGCACCAGTTCCCACTGTCACAGGACGGGAGAGTGGAGAGCACCAGTTCCCACTGTCACAGGACGGGAGAGTGGAGAGCACCAGTTCCCACTGTCACAGGACAGAGAGTGGAGAGCACCAGTTCAGACTGTCACAGGACAGAGCGTGGAGAGCACCAGTTCCCACTGTCACAGGACGGGAGAATGGAGAGCACCAGTTCCCATTGTCACAGGATGGGAGAGTGGAGAGCATCAGTTCCCACTGTCACAGGACAGAGAGTGGAGAGCACCAGTTCCCACTGTCACAGGACAGAGAGTGGAGAGCACCAGTTCCCACTGTCACAGGACAGAGAGTGGAGAGCACCAGTTCCCACTGTCACAGGACAGAGAGTGGAGAGCACCAGTTCCCACTGACACAGGACAGAGAGTGGAGAGTACCAGTTCCCACTGTCACAGGACAGAGAGTGGAGAGCACCAGTTCCCACTGTCACAGGACAGAGAGTGGAGAGCACCAATTCCCACTGTCACAGGACAGAGAGTGGAGAGCACCAGTTCCCACTGTCACAGGACAGAGAGTGGAGAGCACCAGTTCCCACTGTCACAGGACAGAGAGTGGAGAGCACCAGTTCCCACTGTCACAGGACAGAGAGTGGAGAGCATCAGTTCCCACTGTCACAGGACAGAGAGTGGAGAGCACCAGTTCCAACTGTCACAGGAGAGAGAGTGGAGAGCACCAGTTCCCACTGTCACAGGACAGAGAGTGGAGAGCACCAGTTCAGACGGTCACAGGACAGAGCGTGGAGAGCACCAGTTCCCACTGTCACAGGACGGGAGAGTGGAGAGCACCAGTTCCCACTGTCACAGGACAGAGAGTGGAGAGCACCAGTTCCCACTGTCACAGGACAGAGAGTGGAGAGCACCAGTTCCCACTGTCACAGGACAGAGCGTGGAGAGCACCAGTTCCCACTGTCACAGGACAGAGAGTGGAGAGCACCAGTTCCCACTGTCACAGGACGGGAGAGTGGAGAGCACCAGTTCCAACTGTGACAGGACGGGAGAGTGGAGAGCACCAGTTCCCACTGTCACAGGACAGAGAGTGGAGAGCACCAGTTCAAACTGTCACAGGACAGAGAGTGGAGAGCACCAGTTCCCACAGTCAAAGGACAGAGAGTGGAGAGCACCAGTTCCAACTGTCACAGGAGAGAGAGCGGAGAGCACCAGTTCCCACTGTCACAGGACAGAGAGTGGAGAGCACAGTTCCCACTGTCACAGGATGGGAGAGTGGAGAGCACCAGTTCCCACTGTCACAGGACGGGAGAGTGGAGAGCACCAGTTCCCACTGTCACAGGACGGGAGAGTGGAGAGCATCAGTTCCCACTGTCACAGGACGGGAGAGTGGAGAGCACCAGTTCCCACTGTCACAGGACAGAGAGTGGAGAGCACCAGTTCCCACTGTCACAGGACAGAGAGTGGAGAGCACCAGTACCCACTGTCACAGGAGAGAGAGTGGAGAACACCAGTTCCCACTGTCACAGGACAGAGAGTGGAGAGCACCAATTCCAACTGTCACAGGACAGAGAGTGGAGAGCACCAGTTCCCACTGTCACAGGACAGAGTGTGGAGAGCACCAGTTCCCACTGTCACAGGACAGAGAGTGGAGAGCACCAGTTCCCACTGTCACAGGACAGAGAGTGGCGAGCACCAGTTCCCACTGTCACAGGACAGAGAGTGGACAGCAACAGTTCGCACTGTCACAGGACAGAGAGTGGAGAGCACCAGTTCCCACTGTCACAGGACAGAGAGTGGAGAGCACCAGTTCCCACTGTCACAGGACGGGAGAGTGGAGAGCACCAGTTCCCACTGTCACAGGACAGACAGTGGAGAGCACCAGTTCCCACTGTCACAGGATGGGAGAGTGGAGAGCACCAGTTCCCACTGTTACAGGACAGAGAGTGGAGAGCACCAGTTCCCACTGTCACAGGACGGGAGAGTGGAGAGCACCAGTTCCCACTGTCACAGGTTGGGAGAGTGGAGAGCACCAGTTCCCACTGTCACAGGACAGAGAGTGGAGAGCGCCAGTTCCAACTGTCACAGGACAAGAGTGGAGAGCACCAGTTCCCACTGTCACAGGACAGAGAGTGGAGAGCACCAGTTCCCACTGTCACAGGACAGAGAGTGGAGAGCACCAGTTCCCACTGTCACAGGAGAGAGAGTGGAGAGCACCTGTTCCCACTGTCACAGGACAGAGAGTGGATAGCACCAGTTCCCACTGTCACAGGACAGAGAGTTTAGAGTACCAGTTCCCACTGTCACAGGACATGGAGTGGAGAGCACCAGTTCCCACTGTCACAGGACAGAGAGTGGAGTGCACCAGTTCCCACTGTTACAGGACAGAGAGTGGAGAGCACCAGTTCCCACTGTCACAGGACAGAGAGTGGAGTGCACCACTTCCCACTGTTATAGGACAGAGAGTGGAGAGCACCAGTTTCCTCTGTCACAGGACAGAGAGTGTAGAGCACCAGTTCCCACTGTCACAGGACAGAGAGTGGAGAGCACCAGTTCCCACTGTCACAGGACAGAGAGTGGAGAGCACCAGTTCCCACTGTCACAGGACAGACAGTGGAGAGCTCCAGTTCAGACTGTCACAGGACAGAGAGTGGAGAGCACCAGTTCCCACTGTCACTGGACGGGAGACTGGAGAGCACCAGTTCCAACTGTGACAGGACGGGAGAGTGGAGAGCACCAGTTCCCACTGTCACAGGACAGAGAGTGGAGAGCACCAGTTCCCACTGTCACAGGACAGAGAGTGGAGAGTACCAGTTCCCCCTGTCACAGGACAGAGAGTGGAGAGCACCAGTTCCCACTGTCACAGGACTGAGCGTGGAGAGCACCAGTTCCCACTGTCACAGGACAGAGAGTGGAGAGCACCAGTTCCCACTGTCACAGGACGGGAGAGTGGAGAGCACCAGTTCCAACTGTGACAGGACGGGAGAGTGGAGAGCACCAGTTCCCACTGTCACAGGACAGAGAGTGTAGAGCACCAGTTCCCACTGTCACAGGACGGGAGAGTGGAGAGCACCAGTTCAAACTGTCACAGGACAGAGAGTGGAGAGCACCAGTTCCCACAGTCACAGGACAGAGAGTGGAGAGCACCAGTTCCAACTGTCACAGGAGAGAGAGCGGAGAGCACCAGTTCCCACTGTCACAGGACAGAGAGTGGAGAGCACAGTTCCCACTGTCACAGGATGGGAGAGTGGAGAGCACCAGTTCCCACTGTCACAGGACAGAGAGTGGAGAGGACCAGTTCCCACTGTCACAGGACAGAGAGTGGAGAGCAGCAGTTCAGACTGTCACAGGACAGAGCGTGGAGAGCACCAGTTCCCACTGTCACAGGACGGGAGAGTGGAGAGCACCAGTTCCCACTGTCACAGGACGGGCGAGTGGAGAGTACCAGTTCCCACTGTCACAGGACAGAGAGTGGAGAGCACCGGTTCAAACTGTCACAGGACGGGAGAGTGGAGAGCACCAGTTCAAACTGTCGCAGGACGGGAGAGTGGAGAGCACCAGTTCCTACTGTCACAGGACAGACAGTGGAGAGCACCAGTTCCCACTGTCACAGTACAGAGAGTGGAGAGCACCAGTTCCCACTGTCACAGGACAGAGAGTGGAGAGCACCAGTTCCCACTGTCACAGGACATAGAGTGGAGAGCACCAGTTCCAACTGTCACAGGAGAGAGAGTGGAGAGCACCAGTTCCCACTGTCACAGGAGAGAGAGTGGAGAGCACCAGTTCCCACTGTCACAGGACAGAGAGTGGAGAGCACCAGTTCCCACTGTCACAGTACGGGAGAGTGGAGAGCACCAGTTCCCACTGTCACAGGACGGGAGAGTGGAGAGCACCAGTTCCCACTGTCACAGGACGGGAGAGTGGAGAGCACCAGTTCCCACTGTCACAGGACAGAGAGTGGAGAGCACCAGTTCAGACTGTCACAGGACAGAGCGTGGAGAGCACCAGTTCCCACTGTCACAGGACGGGAGAATGGAGAGCACCAGTTCCCATTGTCACAGGATGGGAGAGTGGAGAGCATCAGTTCCCACTGTCACAGGACAGAGAGTGGAGAGCACCAGTTCCCACTGTCACAGGACAGAGAGTGGAGAGCACCAGTTCCCACTGTCACAGGACAGAGAGTGGAGAGCACCAGTTCCCACTGTCACAGGACAGAGAGTGGAGAGCACCAGTTCCCACTGACACAGGACAGAGAGTGGAGAGTACCAGTTCCCACTGTCACAGGACAGAGAGTGGAGAGCACCAGTTCCCACTGTCACAGGACAGAGAGTGGAGAGCACCAATTCCCACTGTCACAGGACAGAGAGTGGAGAGCACCAGTTCCCACTGTCACAGGACAGAGAGTGGAGAGCACCAGTTCCCACTGTCACAGGACAGAGAGTGGAGAGCACCAGTTCCCACTGTCACAGGACAGAGAGTGGAGAGCATCAGTTCCCACTGTCACAGGACAGAGAGTGGAGAGCACCAGTTCCAACTGTCACAGGAGAGAGAGTGGAGAGCACCAGTTCCCACTGTCACAGGACAGAGAGTGGAGAGCACCAGTTCAGACGGTCACAGGACAGAGCGTGGAGAGCACCAGTTCCCACTGTCACAGGACGGGAGAGTGGAGAGCACCAGTTCCCACTGTCACAGGACAGAGAGTGGAGAGCACCAGTTCCCACTGTCACAGGACAGAGAGTGGAGAGCACCAGTTCCCACTGTCACAGGACAGAGCGTGGAGAGCACCAGTTCCCACTGTCACAGGACAGAGAGTGGAGAGCACCAGTTCCCACTGTCACAGGACGGGAGAGTGGAGAGCACCAGTTCCAACTGTGACAGGACGGGAGAGTGGAGAGCACCAGTTCCCACTGTCACAGGACAGAGAGTGGAGAGCACCAGTTCAAACTGTCACAGGACAGAGAGTGGAGAGCACCAGTTCCCACAGTCAAAGGACAGAGAGTGGAGAGCACCAGTTCCAACTGTCACAGGAGAGAGAGCGGAGAGCACCAGTTCCCACTGTCACAGGACAGAGAGTGGAGAGCACAGTTCCCACTGTCACAGGATGGGAGAGTGGAGAGCACCAGTTCCCACTGTCACAGGACGGGAGAGTGGAGAGCACCAGTTCCCACTGTCACAGGACGGGAGAGTGGAGAGCATCAGTTCCCACTGTCACAGGACGGGAGAGTGGAGAGCACCAGTTCCCACTGTCACAGGACAGAGAGTGGAGAGCACCAGTTCCCACTGTCACAGGACAGAGAGTGGAGAGCACCAGTACCCACTGTCACAGGAGAGAGAGTGGAGAACACCAGTTCCCACTGTCACAGGACAGAGAGTGGAGAGCACCAATTCCAACTGTCACAGGACAGAGAGTGGAGAGCACCAGTTCCCACTGTCACAGGACAGAGTGTGGAGAGCACCAGTTCCCACTGTCACAGGACAGAGAGTGGAGAGCACCAGTTCCCACTGTCACAGGACAGAGAGTGGCGAGCACCAGTTCCCACTGTCACAGGACAGAGAGTGGACAGCAACAGTTCGCACTGTCACAGGACAGAGAGTGGAGAGCACCAGTTCCCACTGTCACAGGACAGAGAGTGGAGAGCACCAGTTCCCACTGTCACAGGACGGGAGAGTGGAGAGCACCAGTTCCCACTGTCACAGGACAGACAGTGGAGAGCACCAGTTCCCACTGTCACAGGATGGGAGAGTGGTGAGCACCAGTTCCCACTGTTACAGGACAGAGAGTGGAGAGCACCAGTTCCCACTGTCACAGGACGGGAGAGTGGAGAGCACCAGTTCCCACTGTCACAGGTTGGGAGAGTGGAGAGCACCAGTTCCCACTGTCACAGGACAGAGAGTGGAGAGCGCCAGTTCCAACTGTCACAGGACAAGAGTGGAGAGCACCAGTTCCCACTGTCACAGGACAGAGAGTGGAGAGCACCAGTTCCCACTGTCACAGGACAGAGAGTGGAGAGCACCAGTTCCCACTGTCACAGGAGAGAGAGTGGAGAGCACCTGTTCCCACTGTCACAGGACAGAGAGTGGATAGCACCAGTTCCCACTGTCACAGGACAGAGAGTTTAGAGTACCAGTTCCCACTGTCACAGGACATGGAGTGGAGAGCACCAGTTCCCACTGTCACAGGACAGAGAGTGGAGTGCACCAGTTCCCACTGTTACAGGACAGAGAGTGGAGAGCACCAGTTCCCACTGTCACAGGACAGAGAGTGGAGTGCACCACTTCCCACTGTTATAGGACAGAGAGTGGAGAGCACCAGTTTCCTCTGTCACAGGACAGAGAGTGTAGAGCACCAGTTCCCACTGTCACAGGACAGAGAGTGGAGAGCACCAGTTCCCACTGTCACAGGACAGAGAGTGGAGAGCACCAGTTCCCACTGTCACAGGACAGACAGTGGAGAGCTCCAGTTCAGACTGTCACAGGACAGAGAGTGGAGAGCACCAGTTCCCACTGTCACTGGACGGGAGACTGGAGAGCACCAGTTCCAACTGTGACAGGACGGGAGAGTGGAGAGCACCAGTTCCCACTGTCACAGGACAGAGAGTGGAGAGCACCAGTTCCCACTGTCACAGGACAGAGAGTGGAGAGTACCAGTTCCCCCTGTCACAGGACAGAGAGTGGAGAGCACCAGTTCCCACTGTCACAGGACTGAGCGTGGAGAGCACCAGTTCCCACTGTCACAGGACAGAGAGTGGAGAGCACCAGTTCCCACTGTCACAGGACGGGAGAGTGGAGAGCACCAGTTCCAACTGTGACAGGACGGGAGAGTGGAGAGCACCAGTTCCCACTGTCACAGGACAGAGAGTGTAGAGCACCAGTTCCCACTGTCACAGGACGGGAGAGTGGAGAGCACCAGTTCAAACTGTCACAGGACAGAGAGTGGAGAGCACCAGTTCCCACAGTCACAGGACAGAGAGTGGAGAGCACCAGTTCCAACTGTCACAGGAGAGAGAGCGGAGAGCACCAGTTCCCACTGTCACAGGACAGAGAGTGGAGAGCACAGTTCCCACTGTCACAGGATGGGAGAGTGGAGAGCACCAGTTCCCACTGTCACAGGACAGAGAGGGTAGAGCACCAGTTCCCACTGTCACAGGACGGGAGAGTGGAGAGCACCAGTTCAAACTGTCACAGGACAGAGAGTGGAGAGCACCAGTTCCCACAGTCACAGGACAGAGAGTGGAGAGCACCAGTTCCAACTGTCACAGGAGAGAGAGCGGAGAGCACCAGTTCCCACTGTCACAGGACAGAGAGTGGAGAGCACAGTTCCCACTGTCACAGGATGGGAGAGTGGAGAGCACCAGTTCCCACTGTCACAGGACAGAGAGTGGAGAGGACCAGTTCCCACTGTCACAGGACAGAGAGTGGAGAGCAGCAGTTCAGACTGTCACAGGACAGAGCGTGGAGAGCACCAGTTCCCACTGTCACAGGACGGGAGAGTGGAGAGCACCAGTTCCCACTGTCACAGGACGGGAGAGTGGAGAGTACCAGTTCCCACTGTCACAGGACAGAGAGTGGAGAGCACCGGTTCAAACTGTCACAGGACGGGAGAGTGGAGAGCACCAGTTCAAACTGTCGCAGGACGGGAGAGTGGAGAGCACCAGTTCCTACTGTCACAGGACAGACAGTGGAGAGCACCAGTTCCCACTGTCACAGTACAGAGAGTGGAGAGCACCAGTTCCCACTGTCACAGGACAGAGAGTGGAGAGCACCAGTTCCCACTGTCACAGGACATAGAGTGGAGAGCACCAGTTCCAACTGTCACAGGAGAGAGAGTGGAGAGCACCAGTTCCCACTGTCACAGGACAGAGAGTGGAGAGCACCAGTTCCCACTGTCACAGTACGGGAGAGTGGAGAGCACCAGTTCCCACTGTCACAGGACGGGAGAGTGGAGAGCACCAGTTCCCACTGTCACAGGACAGAGAGTGGAGAGCACCAGTTCCCACTGTCACAGGAGAGAGAGTGGAGAGCACCAGTTCCCACTGTCACAGGACAGAGAGTGGAGAGCACCAGTTCAGACTGTCACAGGACAGAGCGTGGAGAGCACCAGTTCCCACTGTCACAGGACGGGAGAATGGAGTGCACCAGTTCCCATTGTCACAGGATGGGAGAGTGGAGAGCACCAGTTCCCACTGTCACAGGACAGAGAGTGGAGAGCACCAGTTCCCACTGTCACAGGACAGAGAGTGGAGAGCACCAGTTCCCACTGTCACAGGACAGAGAGTGGAGAGCACCAGTTCCAACTGTCACAGGAGAGAGAGCGGAGAGCACCAGTTCCCACTGTCACAGGACAGAGAGTGGAGAGCACAGTTCCCACTGTCACAGGATGGGAGAGTGGAGAGCACCAGTTCCCACTGTCACAGGACAGAGAGTGGAGAGGACCAGTTCCCACTGTCACAGGACAGAGAGTGGAGAGCAGCAGTTCAGACTGTCACAGGAGAGAGAGTGGAGAGCACCTGTTCCCACTGTCACAGGACAGAGAGTGGATAGCACCAGTTCCCACTGTCACAGGACAGAGAGTTTAGAGTACCAGTTCCCACTGTCACAGGACATGGAGTGGAGAGCACCAGTTCCCACTGTCACAGGACAGAGAGTGGAGTGCACCAGTTCCCACTGTTACAGGACAGAGAGTGGAGAGCACCAGTTCCCACTGTCACAGGACAGAGAGTGGAGTGCACCACTTCCCACTGTTATAGGACAGAGAGTGGAGAGCACCAGTTCCCTCTGTCACAGGACAGAGAGTGTAGAGCACCAGTTCCCACTGTCACAGGACAGAGAGTGGAGAGCACCAGTTCCCACTGTCACAGGACAGAGAGTGGAGAGCACCAGTTCCCACTGTCACAGGACAGACAGTGGAGAGCTCCAGTTCAGACTGTCACAGGACAGAGAGTGGAGAGCACCAGTTCCCACTGTCACTGGACGGGAGACTGGAGAGCACCAGTTCCAACTGTGACAGGACGGGAGAGTGGAGAGCACCAGTTCCCACTGTCACAGGACAGAGAGTGGAGAGCACCAGTTCCCACTGTCACAGGACAGAGAGTGGAGAGTACCAGTTCCCCCTGTCACAGGACAGAGAGTGGTGAGCACCAGTTCCCACTGTCACAGGACTGAGCGTGGAGAGCACCAGTTCCCACTGTCACAGGACAGAGAGTGGAGAGCACCAGTTCCCACTGTCACAGGACGGGAGAGTGGAGAGCACCAGTTCCAACTGTGACAGGACGGGAGAGTGGAGAGCACCAGTTCCCACTGTCACAGGACAGAGAGTGTAGAGCACCAGTTCCCACTGTCACAGGACGGGAGAGTGGAGAGCACCAGTTCAAACTGTCACAGGACAGAGAGTGGAGAGCACCAGTTCCCACAGTCACAGGACAGAGAGTGGAGAGCACCAGTTCCAACTGTCACAGGAGAGAGAGCGGAGAGCACCAGTTCCCACTGTCACAGGACAGAGAGTGGAGAGCACAGTTCCCACTGTCACAGGATGGGAGAGTGGAGAGCACCAGTTCCCACTGTCACAGGACAGAGAGGGTAGAGCACCAGTTCCCACTGTCACAGGACGGGAGAGTGGAGAGCACCAGTTCAAACTGTCACAGGACAGAGAGTGGAGAGCACCAGTTCCCACAGTCACAGGACAGAGAGTGGAGAGCACCAGTTCCAACCGTCACAGGAGAGAGAGCGGAGAGCACCAGTTCCCACTGTCACAGGACAGAGAGTGGAGAGCACAGTTCCCACTGTCACAGGATGGGAGAGTGGAGAGCACCAGTTCCCACTGTCACAGGACAGAGAGTGGAGAGGACCAGTTCCCACTGTCACAGGACAGAGAGTGGAGAGCAGCAGTTCAGACTGTCACAGGACAGAGCGTGGAGAGCACCAGTTCCCACTGTCACAGGACGGGAGAGTGGAGAGCACCAGTTCCCACTGTCACAGGACGGGAGAGTGGAGAGTACCAGTTCCCACTGTCACAGGACAGAGAGTGGAGAGCACCGGTTCAAACTGTCACAGGACGGGAGAGTGGAGAGCACCAGTTCAAACTGTCGCAGGACGGGAGAGTGGAGAGCACCAGTTCCTACTGTCACAGGACAGACAGTGGAGAGCACCAGTTCCCACTGTCACAGTACAGAGAGTGGAGAGCACCAGTTCCCACTGTCACAGGACAGAGAGTGGAGAGCACCAGTTCCCACTGTCACAGGACATAGAGTGGAGAGCACCAGTTCCAACTGTCACAGGAGAGAGAGTGGAGAGCACCAGTTCCCACTGTCACAGGACAGAGAGTGGAGAGCACCAGTTCCCACTGTCACAGTACGGGAGAGTGGAGAGCACCAGTTCCCACTGTCACAGGACGGGAGAGTGGAGAGCACCAGTTCCCACTGTCACAGGACAGAGAGTGGAGAGCACCAGTTCCCACTGTCACAGGAGAGAGAGTGGAGAGCACCAGTTCCCACTGTCACAGGACAGAGAGTGGAGAGCACCAGTTCAGACTGTCACAGGACAGAGCGTGGAGAGCACCAGTTCCCACTGTCACAGGACGGGAGAATGGAGTGCACCAGTTCCCATTGTCACAGGATGGGAGAGTGGAGAGCACCAGTTCCCACTGTCACAGGACAGAGAGTGGAGAGCACCAGTTCCCACTGTCACAGGACAGAGAGTGGAGAGCACCAGTTCCCACTGTCACAGGACAGAGAGTGGAGAGCACCAGTTCCAACTGTCACAGGAGAGAGAGCGGAGAGCACCAGTTCCCACTGTCACAGGACAGAGAGTGGAGAGCACAGTTCCCACTGTCACAGGATGGGAGAGTGGAGAGCACCAGTTCCCACTGTCACAGGACAGAGAGTGGAGAGGACCAGTTCCCACTGTCACAGGACAGAGAGTGGAGAGCAGCAGTTCAGACTGTCACAGGACAGAGCGTGGAGAGCACCAGTTCCCACTGTCACAGGACGGGAGAGTGGAGAGCACCAGTTCCCACTGTCACAGGACGGGCGAGTGGAGAGTACCAGTTCCCACTGTCACAGGACAGAGAGTGGAGAGCACCGGTTCAAACTGTCACAGGACGGGAGAGTGGAGAGCACCAGTTCAAACTGTCGCAGGACGGGAGAGTGGAGAGCACCAGTTCCTACTGTCACAGGACAGACAGTGGAGAGCACCAGTTCCCACTGTCACAGTACAGAGAGTGGAGAGCACCAGTTCCCACTGTCACAGGACAGAGAGTGGAGAGCACCAGTTCCCACTGTCACAGGACATAGAGTGGAGAGCACCAGTTCCAACTGTCACAGGAGAGAGAGTGGAGAGCACCAGTTCCCACTGTCACAGGAGAGAGAGTGGAGAGCACCAGTTCCCACTGTCACAGGACAGAGAGTGGAGAGCACCAGTTCCCACTGTCACAGTACGGGAGAGTGGAGAGCACCAGTTCCCACTGTCACAGGACGGGAGAGTGGAGAGCACCAGTTCCCACTGTCACAGGACGGGAGAGTGGAGAGCACCAGTTCCCACTGTCACAGGACAGAGAGTGGAGAGCACCAGTTCAGACTGTCACAGGACAGAGCGTGGAGAGCACCAGTTCCCACTGTCACAGGACGGGAGAATGGAGAGCACCAGTTCCCATTGTCACAGGATGGGAGAGTGGAGAGCATCAGTTCCCACTGTCACAGGACAGAGAGTGGAGAGCACCAGTTCCCACTGTCACAGGACAGAGAGTGGAGAGCACCAGTTCCCACTGTCACAGGACAGAGAGTGGAGAGCACCAGTTCCCACTGTCACAGGACAGAGAGTGGAGAGCACCAGTTCCCACTGACACAGGACAGAGAGTGGAGAGTACCAGTTCCCACTGTCACAGGACAGAGAGTGGAGAGCACCAGTTCCCACTGTCACAGGACAGAGAGTGGAGAGCACCAATTCCCACTGTCACAGGACAGAGAGTGGAGAGCACCAGTTCCCACTGTCACAGGACAGAGAGTGGAGAGCACCAGTTCCCACTGTCACAGGACAGAGAGTGGAGAGCACCAGTTCCCACTGTCACAGGACAGAGAGTGGAGAGCATCAGTTCCCACTGTCACAGGACAGAGAGTGGAGAGCACCAGTTCCAACTGTCACAGGAGAGAGAGTGGAGAGCACCAGTTCCCACTGTCACAGGACAGAGAGTGGAGAGCACCAGTTCAGACGGTCACAGGACAGAGCGTGGAGAGCACCAGTTCCCACTGTCACAGGACGGGAGAGTGGAGAGCACCAGTTCCCACTGTCACAGGATGGGAGAGTGGAGAGCACCAGTTCCCACTGTCACAGGACAGAGAGTGGAGAGCACCAGTTCCCACTGTCACAGGACAGAGAGTGGAGAGCACCTGTTCCCACTGTCACAGGACAGAGAGTGGAGAGCACCAGTTGAGACTGTCACAGGACAGAGAGTGGAGAGCACCAGTTCCCACTGTCACAGGACAGAGAGTGGAGAGCACCAGTTCCCACTGTCACAGGTCGGGAGAGTGGAGAGCACCAGTTCCCACTGTCACAGGACAGACAGTGGAGAGCTCCAGTTCAGACTGTCACAGGACAGAGAGTGGAGAGCACCAGTTCCCACTGTCACAGGACAGAGAGTGGAGAGCACCAGTTCCCACTGTCACAGGACAGACAGTGGAGAGCTCCAGTTCAGACTGTCACAGGACAGAGAGTGGAGAGCACCAGTTCCCACTGTCACTGGACGGGAGACTGGAGAGCACCAGTTCCAACTGTGACAGGACGGGAGAGTGGAGAGCACCAGTTCCCACTGTCACAGGACAGAGAGTGGAGAGCACCAGTTCCCACTGTCACAGGACAGAGAGTGGAGAGTACCAGTTCCCCCTGTCACAGGACAGAGAGTGGAGAGCACCAGTTCCCACTGTCACAGGACTGAGCGTGGAGAGCACCAGTTCCCACTGTCACAGGACAGAGAGTGGAGAGCACCAGTTCCAACTGTGACAGGACGGGAGAGTGGAGAGCACCAGTTCCCACTGTCACAGGACAGAGAGTGTAGAGCACCAGTTCCCACTGTCACAGGACGGGAGAGTGGAGAGCACCAGTTCAAACTGTCACAGGACAGAGAGTGGAGAGCACCAGTTCCCACAGTCACAGGACAGAGAGTGGAGAGCACCAGTTCCAACTGTCACAGGAGAGAGAGCGGAGAGCACCAGTTCCCACTGTCACAGGACAGAGAGTGGACAGCACAGTTCCCACTGTCACAGGATGGGAGAGTGGAGAGCACCAGTTCCCACTGTCACAGGACGGGAGAGTGGAGAGCACTAGTTCCCACTGTCACAGGACGGGAGAGTGGAGAGCATCAGTTCCCACTGTCACAGGACGGGAGAGTGGAGAGCACCAGTTCCCACTGTCACAGGACAGAGAGTGGAGAGCACCAGTTCCCACTGTCACAGGACAGAGAGTGGAGAGCACCAGTACCCACTGTCACAGGAGAGAGAGTGGAGAACACCAGTTCCCACTGTCACAGGACAGAGAGTGGAGAGCACCAATTCCAACTGTCACAGGACAGAGAGTGGAGAGCACCAGTTCCCACTGTCACAGGACAGAGTGTGGAGAGCACCAGTTCCCACTGTCACAGGACAGAGAGTGGAGAGCACCAGTTCCCACTGTCACAGGACAGAGAGTGGCGAGCACCAGTTCCCACTGTCACAGGACAGAGAGTGGACAGCAACAGTTCGCACTGTCACAGGACAGAGAGTGGAGAGCACCAGTTCCCACTGTCACAGGACAGAGAGTGGAGAGCACCAGTTTCCACTGTCACAGGACGGGAGAGTGGAGAGCACCAGTTCCCACTGTCACAGGACAGACAGTGGAGAGCACCAGTTCCCACTGTCACAGGATGGGAGAGTGGAGAGCACCAGTTCCCACTGTTACAGGACAGAGAGTGGAGAGCACCAGTTCCCACTGTCACAGGACGGGAGAGTGGAGAGCACCAGTTCCCACTGTCACAGGTTGGGAGAGTGGAGAGCACCAGTTCCCACTGTCACAGGACAGAGAGTGGAGAGCGCCAGTTCCAACTGTCACAGTACAGAGAGTGGAGAGCACCAGTTCCCACTGTCACAGGACAGAGAGTGGAGAGCACCAGTTCCCACTGTCACAGGACATAGAGTGGAGAGCACCAGTTCCAACTGTCACAGGAGAGAGAGTGGAGAGCACCAGTTCCCACTGTCACAGGAGAGAGAGTGGAGAGCACCAGTTCCCACTGTCACAGGACAGAGAGTGGAGAGCACCAGTTCCCACTGTCACAGTACGGGAGAGTGGAGAGCACCAGTTCCCACTGTCACAGGACGGGAGAGTGGAGAGCACCAGTTCCCACTGTCACAGGACGGGAGAGTGGAGAGCACCAGTTCCCACTGTCACAGGACAGAGAGTGGAGAGCACCAGTTCAGACTGTCACAGGACAGAGCGTGGAGAGCACCAGTTCCCACTGTCACAGGACGGGAGAATGGAGAGCACCAGTTCCCATTGTCACAGGACGGGAGAGTGGAGAGCATCAGTTCCCACTGTCACAGGACAGAGAGTGGAGAGCACCAGTTCCCACTGTCACAGGACAGAGAGTGGAGAGCACCAGTTCCCACTGTCACAGGACAGAGAGTGGAGAGCACCAGTTCCCACTGTCACAGGACAGAGAGTGGAGAGCACCAGTTCCCACTGACACAGGACAGAGAGTGGAGAGTACCAGTTCCCACTGTCACAGGACAGAGAGTGGAGAGCACCAGTTCCCACTGTCACAGGACAGAGAGTGGAGAGCACCAATTCCCACTGTCACAGGACAGAGAGTGGAGAGCACCAGTTCCCACTGTCACAGGACAGAGAGTGGAGAGCACCAGTTCCCACTGTCACAGGACAGAGAGTGGAGAGCACCAGTTCCCACTGTCACAGGACAGAGAGTGGAGAGCATCAGTTCCCACTGTCACAGGACAGAGAGTGGAGAGCACCAGTTCCAACTGTCACAGGAGAGAGAGTGGAGAGCACCAGTTCCCACTGTCACAGGACAGAGAGTGGAGAGCACCAGTTCAGACGGTCACAGGACAGAGCGTGGAGAGCACCAGTTCCCACTGTCACAGGACGGGAGAGTGGAGAGCACCAGTTCCCACTGTCACAGGATGGGAGAGTGGAGAGCACCAGTTCCCACTGTCACAGGACAGAGAGTGGAGAGCACCAGTTCCCACTGTCACAGGACAGAGAGTGGAGAGCACCTGTTCCCACTGTCACAGGACAGAGAGTGGAGAGCACCAGTTGAGACTGTCACAGGACAGAGAGTGGAGAGCACCAGTTCCCACTGTCACAGGACAGAGCGTGGAGAGCACCAGTTCCCACTGTCACAGGACAGAGAGTGGAGAGCACCAGTTCCCACTGTCACAGGACAGACAGTGGAGAGCTCCAGTTCAGACTGTCACAGGACAGAGAGTGGAGAGCACCAGTTCCCACTGTCACTGGACGGGAGACTGGAGAGCACCAGTTCCAACTGTGACAGGACGGGAGAGTGGAGAGCACCAGTTCCCACTGTCACAGGACAGAGAGTGGAGAGCACCAGTTCCCACTGTCACAGGACAGAGAGTGGAGAGTACCAGTTCCCCCTGTCACAGGACAGAGAGTGGAGAGCACCAGTTCCCACTGTCACAGGACTGAGCGTGGAGAGCACCAGTTCCCACTGTCACAGGACAGAGAGTGGAGAGCACCAGTTCCAACTGTGACAGGACGGGAGAGTGGAGAGCACCAGTTCCCACTGTCACAGGACAGAGAGTGTAGAGCACCAGTTCCCACTGTCACAGGACGGGAGAGTGGAGAGCACCAGTTCAAACTGTCACAGGACAGAGAGTGGAGAGCACCAGTTCCCACAGTCACAGGACAGAGAGTGGAGAGCACCAGTTCCAACTGTCACAGGAGAGAGAGCGGAGAGCACCAGTTCCCACTGTCACAGGACAGAGAGTGGAGAGCACAGTTCCCACTGTCACAGGATGGGAGAGTGGAGAGCACCAGTTCCCACTGTCACAGGACGGGAGAGTGGAGAGCACTAGTTCCCACTGTCACAGGACGGGAGAGTGGAGAGCATCAGTTCCCACTGTCACAGGACGGGAGAGTGGAGAGCACCAGTTCCCACTGTCACAGGACAGAGAGTGGAGAGCACCAGTTCCCACTGTCACAGGACAGAGAGTGGAGAGCACCAGTACCCACTGTCACAGGAGAGAGAGTGGAGAACACCAGTTCCCACTGTCACAGGACAGAGAGTGGAGAGCACCAATTCCAACTGTCACAGGACAGAGAGTGGAGAGCACCAGTTCCCACTGTCACAGGACAGAGTGTGGAGAGCACCAGTTCCCACTGTCACAGGACAGAGAGTGGAGAGCACCAGTTCCCACTGTCACAGGACAGAGAGTGGCGAGCACCAGTTCCCACTGTCACAGGACAGAGAGTGGACAGCAACAGTTCGCACTGTCACAGGACAGAGAGTGGAGAGCACCAGTTCCCACTGTCACAGGACAGAGAGTGGAGAGCACCAGTTTCCACTGTCACAGGACGGGAGAGTGGAGAGCACCAGTTCCCACTGTCACAGGACAGACAGTGGAGAGCACCAGTTCCCACTGTCACAGGATGGGAGAGTGGAGAGCACCAGTTCCCACTGTTACAGGACAGAGAGTGGAGAGCACCAGTTCCCACTGTCACAGGACGGGAGAGTGGAGAGCACCAGTTCCCACTGTCACAGGTTGGGAGAGTGGAGAGCACCAGTTCCCACTGTCACAGGACAGAGAGTGGAGAGCGCCAGTTCCAACTGTCACAGGACAAGAGTGGAGAGCACCAGTTCCCACTGTCACAGGACAGAGAGTGGAGAGCACCAGTTCCCACTGTCACAGGACAGAGAGTGGAGAGCACCAGTTCCCACTGTCACAGGAGAGAGAGTGGAGAGCACCTGTTCCCACTGTCACAGGACAGAGAGTGGATAGCACCAGTTCCCACTGTCACAGGACAGAGAGTTTAGAGTACCAGTTCCCACTGTCACAGGACATGGAGTGGAGAGCACCAGTTCCCACTGTCACAGGACAGAGAGTGGAGTGCACCAGTTCCCACTGTTACAGGACAGAGAGTGGAGAGCACCAGTTCCCACTGTCACAGGACAGAGAGTGGAGTGCACCAGTTCCCACTGTTATAGGACAGAGAGTGGAGAGCACCAGTTCCCTCTGTCACAGGACAGAGAGTGTAGAGCACCAGTTCCCACTGTCACAGGACAGAGAGTGGAGAGCACCAGTTCCCACTGTCACAGGACAGAGAGTGGAGAGCACCAGTTCCCACTGTCACAGGACAGACAGTGGAGAGCTCCAGTTCAGACTGTCACAGGACAGAGAGTGGAGAGCACCAGTTCCCACTGTCACTGGACGGGAGACTGGAGAGCACCAGTTCCAACTGTGACAGGACGGGAGAGTGGAGAGCACCAGTTCCCACTGTCACAGGACAGAGAGTGGAGAGCACCAGTTCCCACTGTCACAGGACAGAGAGTGGAGAGTACCAGTTCCCCCTGTCACAGGACAGAGAGTGGAGAGCACCAGTTCCCACTGTCACAGGACTGAGCGTGGAGAGCACCAGTTCCCACTGTCACAGGACAGAGAGTGGAGAGCACCAGTTCCCACTGTCACAGGACGGGAGAGTGGAGAGCACCAGTTCCAACTGTGACAGGACGGGAGAGTGGAGAGCACCAGTTCCCACTGTCACAGGACAGAGAGTGTAGAGCACCAGTTCCCACTGTCACAGGACGGGAGAGTGGAGAGCACCAGTTCAAACTGTCACAGGACAGAGAGTGGAGAGCACCAGTTCCCACAGTCACAGGACAGAGAGTGGAGAGCACCAGTTCCAACTGTCACAGGAGAGAGAGCGGAGAGCACCAGTTCCCACTGTCACAGGACAGAGAGTGGAGAGCACAGTTCCCACTGTCACAGGATGGGAGAGTGGAGAGCACCAGTTCCCACTGACACAGGACAGAGAGTGTAGAGCACCAGTTCCCACTGTCACAGGACGGGAGAGTGGAGAGCACCAGTTCAAACTGTCACAGGACAGAGAGTGGAGAGCACCAGTTCCCACAGTCACAGGACAGAGAGTGGAGAGCACCAGTTCCAACTGTCACAGGAGAGAGAGCGGAGAGCACCAGTTCCCACTGTCACAGGACAGAGAGTGGAGAGCACAGTTCCCACTGTCACAGGATGGGAGAGTGGAGAGCACCAGTTCCCACTGTCACAGGACAGAGAGTGGAGAGGACCAGTTCCCACTGTCACAGGACAGAGAGTGGAGAGCAGCAGTTCAGACTGTCACAGGACAGAGCGTGGAGAGCACCAGTTCCCACTGTCACAGGACGGGAGAGTGGAGAGCACCAGTTCCCACTGTCACAGGACGGGAGAGTGGAGAGTACCAGTTCCCACTGTCACAGGACAGAGAGTGGAGAGCACCGGTTCAAACTGTCACAGGACGGGAGAGTGGAGAGCACCAGTTCAAACTGTCGCAGGACGGGAGAGTGGAGAGCACCAGTTCCTACTGTCACAGGACAGACAGTGGAGAGCACCAGTTCCCACTGTCACAGTACAGAGAGTGGAGAGCACCAGTTCCCACTGTCACAGGACAGAGAGTGGAGAGCACCAGTTCCCACTGTCACAGGACATAGAGTGGAGAGCACCAGTTCCAACTGTCACAGGAGAGAGAGTGGAGAGCACCAGTTCCCACTGTCACAGGACAGAGAGTGGAGAGCACCAGTTCCCACTGTCACAGTACGGGAGAGTGGAGAGCACCAGTTCCCACTGTCACAGGACGGGAGAGTGGAGAGCACCAGTTCCCACTGTCACAGGACAGAGAGTGGAGAGCACCAGTTCCCACTGTCACAGGAGAGAGAGTGGAGAGCACCAGTTCCCACTGTCACAGGACAGAGAGTGGAGAGCACCAGTTCAGACTGTCACAGGACAGAGCGTGGAGAGCAGCAGTTCCCACTGTCACAGGACGGGAGAATGGAGAGCACCAGTTCCCATTGTCACAGGATGGGAGAGTGGAGAGCACCAGTTCCCACTGTCACAGGACAGAGAGTGGAGAGCACCAGTTCTCACTGTCACAGGACAGAGAGTGGAGAGCACCAGTTCCCACTGTCACAGGACAGAGAGTGGAGAGCACCAGTTCCAACTGTCACAGGAGAGAGAGCGGAGAGCACCAGTTCCCACTGTCACAGGACAGAGAGTGGAGAGCACAGTTCCCACTGTCACAGGATGGGAGAGTGGAGAGCACCAGTTCCCACTGTCACAGGACAGAGAGTGGAGAGGACCAGTTCCCACTGTCACAGGACAGAGAGTGGAGAGCAGCAGTTCAGACTGTCACAGGACAGAGCGTGGAGAGCACCAGTTCCCACTGTCACAGGACGGGAGAGTGGAGAGCACCAGTTCCCACTGTCACAGGACGGGAGAGTGGAGAGTACCAGTTCCCACTGTCACAGGACAGAGAGTGGAGAGCACCGGTTCAAACTGTCACAGGACGGGAGAGTGGAGAGCACCAGTTCAAACTGTCGCAGGACGGGAGAGTGGAGAGCACCAGTTCCTACTGTCACAGGACAGACAGTGGAGAGCACCAGTTCCCACTGTCACAGTACAGAGAGTGGAGAGCACCAGTTCCCACTGTCACAGGACAGAGAGTGGAGAGCACCAGTTCCCACTGTCACAGGACATAGAGTGGAGAGCACCAGTTCCAACTGTCACAGGAGAGAGAGTGGAGAGCACCAGTTCCCACTGTCACAGGACAGAGAGTGGAGAGCACCAGTTCCCACTGTCACAGTACGGGAGAGTGGAGAGCACCAGTTCCCACTATCACAGGACGGGAGAGTGGAGAGCACCAGTTCCCACTGTCACAGGACGGGAGAGTGGAGAGCACCAGTTCCCACTGTCACAGGACAGAGAGTGGAGAGCACCAGTTCAGACTGTCACAGGACAGAGCGTGGAGAGCACCAGTTCCCACTGTCACAGGACGGGAGAATGGAGAGCACCAGTTCCCATTGTCACAGGATGGGAGAGTGGAGAGCACCAGTTCCCACTGACACAGGACAGAGAGTGGAGAGTACCAGTTCCCACTGTCACAGGACAGAGAGTGGAGAGCACCAGTTCCCACTGTCACAGGACAGAGAGTGGAGAGCACCAGTTCCCACTGTCACAGGACGGGAGAGTGGAGAGCACCAGTTCACACTGTCACAGGACGGGAGAGTGGAGAGTACCAGTTCCCACTGTCACAGGACAGAGAGTGGAGAGCACCGGTTCAAACTGTCACAGGACGGGAGAGTGGAGAGCACCAGTTCAAACTGTCGCAGGACGGGAGAGTGGAGAGCACCAGTTCCTACTGTCACAGGACAGACAGTGGAGAGCACCAGTTCCCACTGTCACAGTACAGAGAGTGGAGAGCACCAGTTCCCACTGTCACAGGACAGAGAGTCGAGAGCACCAGTTCCCACTGTCACAGGACATAGAGTGGAGAGCACCAGTTCCAACTGTCACAGGAGAGAGAGTGGAGAGCACCAGTTCCCACTGTCACAGGACAGAGAGTGGAGAGCACCAGTTCCCACTGTCACAGTACGGGAGAGTGGAGAGCACCAGTTCCCACTGTCACAGGACGGGAGAGTGGAGAGCACCAGTTCCCACTGTCACAGGACAGAGAGTGGAGAGCACCAGTTCCCACTGTCACAGGAGAGAGAGTGGAGAGCACCAGTTCCCACTGTCACAGGACAGAGAGTGGAGAGCACCAGTTCAGACTGTCACAGGACAGAGCGTGGAGAGCACCAGTTCCCACTGTCACAGGACGGGAGAATGGAGAGCACCAGTTCCCATTGTCACAGGATGGGAGAGTGGAGAGCACCAGTTCCCACTGTCACAGGACAGAGAGTGGAGAGCACCAGTTCCCACTGTCACAGGACAGAGAGTGGAGAGCACCAGTTCCCACTGTCACAGGACAGAGAGTGGAGAGCACCAGTTCCAACTGTCACAGGAGAGAGAGCGGAGAGCACCAGTTCCCACTGTCACAGGACAGAGAGTGGAGAGCACAGTTCCCACTGTCACAGGATGGGAGAGTGGAGAGCACCAGTTCCCACTGTCACAGGACAGAGAGTGGAGAGGACCAGTTCCCACTGTCACAGGACAGAGAGTGGAGAGCAGCAGTTCAGACTGTCACAGGACAGAGCGTGGAGAGCACCAGTTCCCACTGTCACAGGACGGGAGAGTGGAGAGCACCAGTTCCCACTGTCACAGGACGGGAGAGTGGAGAGTACCAGTTCCCACTGTCACAGGACAGAGAGTGGAGAGCACCGGTTCAAACTGTCACAGGACGGGAGAGTGGAGAGCACCAGTTCAAACTGTCGCAGGACGGGAGAGTGGAGAGCACCAGTTCCTACTGTCACAGGACAGACAGTGGAGAGCACCAGTTCCCACTGTCACAGTACAGAGAGTGGAGAGCACCAGTTCCCACTGTCACAGGACAGAGAGTGGAGAGCACCAGTTCCCACTGTCACAGGACATAGAGTGGAGAGCACCAGTTCCAACTGTCACAGGAGAGAGAGTGGAGAGCACCAGTTCCCACTGTCACAGGACAGAGAGTGGAGAGCACCAGTTCCCACTGTCACAGTACGGGAGAGTGGAGAGCACCAGTTCCCACTGTCACAGGACGGGAGAGTGGAGAGCACCAGTTCCCACTGTCACAGGACGGGAGAGTGGAGAGCACCAGTTCCCACTGTCACAGGACAGAGAGTGGAGAGCACCAGTTCAGACTGTCACAGGACAGAGCGTGGAGAGCACCAGTTCCCACTGTCACAGGACGGGAGAATGGAGAGCACCAGTTCCCATTGTCACAGGATGGGAGAGTGGAGAGCACCAGTTCCCACTGTCACAGGACAGAGAGTGGAGAGCACCAGTTCCCACTGTCACAGGACAGAGAGTGGAGAGCACCAGTTCCCACTGTCACAGGACAGAGAGTGGAGAGCAACAGTTCCCACTGTCACAGGACAGAGAGTGGAGAGCACCAGTTCCCACTGACACAGGACAGAGAGTGGAGAGTACCAGTTCCCACTGTCACAGGACAGAGAGTGGAGAGCACCAGTTCCCACTGTCACAGGACAGAGAGTGGAGAGCACCAATTCCCACTGTCACAGGACAGAGAGTGGAGAGCACCAGTTCCCACTGTCACAGGACAGAGAGTGGAGAGCACCAGTTCCCACTGTCACAGGACAGAGAGTGGAGAGCACCAGTTCCCACTGTCACAGGACAGAGAGTGGAGAGCATCAGTTCCCACTGTCACAGGACAGAGAGTGGAGAGCACCAGTTCCAACTGTCACAGGAGAGAGAGTGGAGAGCACCAGTTCCCACTGTCACAGGACAGAGAGTGGAGAGCACCAGTTCAGACGGTCACAGGACAGAGCGTGGAGAGCACCAGTTCCCACTGTCACAGGACGGGAGAGTGGAGAGCACCAGTTCCCACTGTCACAGGATGGGAGAGTGGAGAGCACCAGTTCCCACTGTCACAGGACAGAGAGTGGAGAGCACCAGTTCCCACTGTCACAGGACAGAGAGTGGAGAGCACCTGTTCCCACTGTCACAGGACAGAGAGTGGAGAGCACCAGTTGAGACTGTCACAGGACAGAGAGTGGAGAGCACCAGTTCCCACTGTCACAGGACAGAGCGTGGAGAGCACCAGTTCCCACTGTCACAGGACGGGAGAGTGGAGAGCACCAGTTCCCACTGTCACAGGATGGGAGAGTGGAGAGCACCAGTTCCCACTGTCACAGGAGAGAGAGTGGAGAGCACCAGTTCCCACTGTCACAGGACAGAGAGTGGAGAGCAGCAGTTCCCACAGTCACAGGACAGAGAGTGGAGAGCACCAGTTCCAACTGTCACAGGAGAGAGAGCGGAGAGCACCAGTTCCCACTGTCACAGGACAGAGAGTGGAGAGCACAGTTCCCACTGTCACAGGATGGGAGAGTGGAGAGCACCAGTTCCCACTGTCACAGGACAGAGAGTGGAGAGCACCAGTTCCCACTGTCAGAGGACATGGAGTGGAGAGCAGCAGTTCAGACTGTCACAGGACAGAGCGTGGAGAGCACCAGTTCCCACTGTCACAGGACGGGAGAGTGGAGAGCACCAGTTCCAACTGTGACAGGACGGGAGAGTGGAGAGCACCAGTTCCCACTGTCACAGGACAGAGAGTGTAGAGCACCAGTTCCCACTGTCACAGGACGGGAGAGTGGAGAGCACCAGTTCAAACTGTCACAGGACAGAGAGTGGAGAGCACCAGTTCCCACAGTCACAGGACAGAGAGTGGAGAGCACCAGTTCCAACTGTCACAGGAGAGAGAGTGGAGAGCACCAGTTCCCACTGTCACAGGACAGAGAGTGGAGAGCACCAGTTCCCACTGTCACAGGTCGGGAGAGTGGAGAGCACCAGTTCCCACTGTCACAGGACAGAGAGTGGAGAGCACCAGTTCCCACTGTCACAGGACATGGAGTGGAGAGCACCAGTTCCCACTGTCACAGGACAGAGAGTGGAGTGCACCAGTTCCCACTGCTACAGGACAGAGAGTGGAGAGCACCAGTTCCCACTGTCACAGGACAGAGTGTGGAGAGCACCAGTTCCCACTGTCACAGGTCGGGAGAGTGGAGAGCACCAGTTCCCACTGTCACAGGACAGAGAGTGGAGAGCACCAGTTCCCACTGTCACAGGACAGAGAGTGGAGAGCACCAGTTCCCACTGTCACAGGACAGACAGTGGAGAGCTCCAGTTCAGACTGTCACAGGACAGAGAGTGGAGAGCACCAGTTCCCACTGTCACTGGACGGGAGACGGGAGAGCACCAGTTCCAACTGTGACAGGACGGGAGAGTGGAGAGCACCAGTTCCCACTGTCACAGGACAGAGAGTGGAGAGCACCAGTTCCCACTGTCACAGGACAGAGAGTGGAGAGTACCAGTTCCCACTGTCACAGGACAGAGAGTGGAGAGCACCAGTTCCCACTGTCACAGGACAGAGCGTGGAGAGCACCAGTTCCCACTGTCACAGGACAGAGAGTGGAGAGCACCAGTTCCCACTGTCACAGGACAGGAGAGTGGAGAGCACCAGTTCCAACTGTGACAGGACGGGAGAGTGGAGAGCACCAGTTCCCACTGTCACAGGACAGAGAGTGTAGAGCACCAGTTCCCACTGTCACAGGACGGGAGAGTGGAGAGCACCAGTTCAAACTGTCACAGGACAGAGAGTGGAGAGCACCAGTTCAAACTGTCACAGGAGAGAGAGCGGTGAGCACCAGTTCCCACTGTCACAGGACAGAGAGTGGAGAGCACAGTTCCCACTGTCACAGGATGGGAGAGTGGAGAGCACCAGTTCCCACTGTCACAGGACAGAGAGTGGAGAGGACCAGTTCCCACTGTCACAGGACAGAGAGTGGAGAGCAGCAGTTCAGACTGTCACAGGACAGAGCTTGGAGAGCACCAGTTCCCACTGTCACAGGACGGGAGAGTGGAGAGCACCAGTTCCCACTGTCACAGGACGGGAGAGTGGAGAGTACCAGTTCCCACTGTCACAGGACAGAGAGTGGAGAGCACCAGTTCCCACTGTCACAGGACGGGAGAGTGGAGAGTACCAGTTCCCAATGTCACAGGACAGAGAGTGGAGAGCACCGGTTCAAACTGTCACAGGACGGGAGAGTGGAGAGCACCAGTTCAAACTGTCACAGGACGGGAGAGTGGAGAGCACCAGTTCCTACTGTCACAGGAGAGAGAGTGGAGAGCACCTCTTCCCACTGTCACAGGACAGAGAGTGGATAGCACCAGTTCCCACTGTCACAGGACAGAGAGTTTAGAGTACCAGTTCCCACTGTCACAGGACATGGAGTGGAGAGCACCTCTTCCCACTGTCACAGGACAGAGAGTGGAGAGCACCAGTTCCCACTGTCACAGGACAGAGAGTGGAGAGCACCAGTTCCCACTGTCACAGGTCGGGAGAGTGGAGAGCACCAGTTCCCACTGTCACAGGACAGACAGTGGAGAGCTCCAGTTCAGACTGTCACAGGACAGAGAGTGGAGAGCACTAGTTCCCACTGTCACTGGACGGGAGACTGGAGAGCACCAGTTCCAACTGTGACAGGACGGGAGAGTGGAGAGCACCAGTTCCCACTGTCACAGGACAGAGAGTGGAGAGCACCAGTTCCCACTGTCACAGGACAGAGAGTGGAGAGCACCAGTTCCCACTGTCACAGGACAGAGAGTGGAGAGCACCAGTTCCCACTTTCACAGGACAGAGAGTGGAGAGCACCAGTTCCCACTGTCACAGGACAGAGCGTGGAGAGCACCAGTTCCCACTGTCACAGGACAGAGAGTGGAGAGCACCAGTTCCCACTGTCACAGGACGGGAGAGTGGAGAGCACCAGTTCCAACTGTGACAGGACGGGAGAGTGGAGAGCACCAGTTCCCACTGTCACAGGACAGAGAGTGTAGAGCACCAGTTCCCACTGTCACAGGACGGGAGAATGGAGAGCACCAGTTCAAACTGTCACAGGACAGAGAGTGGAGAGCACCAGTTCCCACAGTCACAGGACAGAGAGTGGAGAGCACCAGTTCCAACTGTCACAGGAGAGAGAGCGGAGAGCACCAGTTCCCACTGTCACAGGACAGAGAGTGGAGAGCACAGTTCCCACTGTCACAGGATGGGAGAGTGGAGAGCACCAGTTCCCACTGTCACAGGACGGGAGAGTGGAGAGCACCAGTTCCCACTGTCACAGGACGGGAGAGTGGAGAGCATCAGTTCCCACTGTCACAGGACGGGAGAGTGGAGAGCACCAGTTCCCACTGTCACAGGACAGAGAGTGGAGAGCACCAGTTCCCACTGTCACAGGACAGAGAGTGGAGAGCACCAGTACCCACTGTCACAGGAGAGAGAGTGGAGAACACCAGTTCCCACTGTCACAGGACAGAGAGTGGAGAGCACCAATTCCAACTGTCACAGGACAGAGAGTGGAGAGCACCAGTTCCCACTGTCACAGGACAGAGTGTGGAGAGCACCAGTTCCCACTGTCACAGGACAGAGAGTGGAGAGCACCAGTTCCCACTGTCACAGGACAGAGAGTGGCGAGCACCAGTTCCCACTGTCACAGGACAGAGAGTGGACAGCAACAGTTCGCACTGTCACAGGACAGAGAGTGGAGAGCACCAGTTCCCACTGTCACAGGACAGAGAGTGGAGAGCACCAGTTCCCACTGTCACAGGACGGGAGAGTGGAGAGCACCAGTTCCCACTGTCACAGGACAGACAGTGGAGAGCACCAGTTCCCACTGTCACAGGATGGGAGAGTGGAGAGCACCAGTTCCCACTGTTACAGGACAGAGAGTGGAGAGCACCAGTTCCCACTGTCACAGGACGGGAGAGTGGAGAGCACCAGTTCCCACTGTCACAGGTTGGGAGAGTGGAGAGCACCAGTTCCCACTGTCACAGGACAGAGAGTGGAGAGCGCCAGTTCCAACTGTCACAGGACAAGAGTGGAGAGCACCAGTTCCCACTGTCACAGGACAGAGAGTGGAGAGCACCAGTTCCCACTGTCACAGGACAGAGAGTGGAGAGCACCAGTTCCCACTGTCACAGGAGAGAGAGTGGAGAGCACCTGTTCCCACTGTCACAGGACAGAGAGTGGATAGCACCAGTTCCCACTGGCACAGGACAGAGAGTTTAGAGTACCAGTTCCCACTGTCACAGGACATGGAGTGGAGAGCACCAGTTCCCACTGTCACAGGACAGAGAGTGGAGTGCACCAGTTCCCACTGTTACAGGACAGAGAGTGGAGAGCACCAGTTCCCACTGTCACAGGACAGAGAGTGGAGTGCACCAGTTCCCACTGTTATAGGACAGAGAGTGGAGAGCACCAGTTCCCTCTGTCACAGGACAGAGAGTGTAGAGCACCAGTTCCCACTGTCACAGGACAGAGAGTGGAGAGCACCAGTTCCCACTGTCACAGGACAGAGAGTGGAGAGCACCAGTTCCCACTGTCACAGGACAGACAGTGGAGAGCTCCAGTTCAGACTGTCACAGGACAGAGAGTGGAGAGCACCAGTTCCCACTGTCACTGGACGGGAGACTGGAGAGCACCAGTTCCAACTGTGACAGGACGGGAGAGTGGAGAGCACCAGTTCCCACTGTCACAGGACAGAGAGTGGAGAGCACCAGTTCCCACTGTCACAGGACAGAGAGTGGAGAGTACCAGTTCCCCCTGTCACAGGACAGAGAGTGGAGAGCACCAGTTCCCACTGTCACAGGACTGAGCGTGGAGAGCACCAGTTCCCACTGTCACAGGACAGAGAGTGGAGAGCACCAGTTCCCACTGTCACAGGACGGGAGAGTGGAGAGCACCAGTTCCAACTGTGACAGGACGGGAGAGTGGAGAGCACCAGTTCCCACTGTCACAGGACAGAGAGTGTAGAGCACCAGTTCCCACTGTCACAGGACGGGAGAGTGGAGAGCACCAGTTCAAACTGTCACAGGACAGAGAGTGGAGAGCACCAGTTCCCACAGTCACAGGACAGAGAGTGGAGAGCACCAGTTCCAACTGTCACAGGAGAGAAAGCGGAGAGCACCAGTTCCCACTGTCACAGGACAGAGAGTGGAGAGCACAGTTCCCACTGTCACAGGATGGGAGAGTGGAGAGCACCAGTTCCCACTGTCACAGGACAGAGAGTGTAGAGCACCAGTTCCCACTGTCACAGGACGGGAGAGTGGAGAGCACCAGTTCAAACTGTCACAGGACAGAGAGTGGAGAGCACCAGTTCCCACAGTCACAGGACAGAGAGTGGAGAGCACCAGTTCCAACTGTCACAGGAGAGAGAGCGGAGAGCACCAGTTCCCACTGTCACAGGACAGAGAGTGGAGAGCACAGTTCCCACTGTCACAGGATGGGAGAGTGGAGAGCACCAGTTCCCACTGTCACAGGACAGAGAGTGGAGAGGACCAGTTCCCACTGTCACAGGACAGAGAGTGGAGAGCAGCAGTTCAGACTGTCACAGGACAGAGCGTGGAGAGCACCAGTTCCCACTGTCACAGGACGGGAGAGTGGAGAGCACCAGTTCCCACTGTCACAGGACGGGAGAGTGGAGAGTACCAGTTCCCACTGTCACAGGACAGAGAGTGGAGAGCACCGGTTCAAACTGTCACTGGACGGGAGAGTGGAGAGCACCAGTTCAAACTGTCGCAGGACGGGAGAGTGGAGAGCACCAGTTCCTACTGTCACAGGACAGACAGTGGAGAGCACCAGTTCCCACTGTCACAGTACAGAGAGTGGAGAGCACCAGTTCCCACTGTCACAGGACAGAGAGTGGAGAGCACCAGTTCCCACTGTCACAGGACATAGAGTGGAGAGCACCAGTTCCAACTGTCACAGGAGAGAGAGTGGAGAGCACCAGTTCCCACTGTCACAGGACAGAGAGTGGAGAGCACCAGTTCCCACTGTCACAGTACGGGAGAGTGGAGAGCACCAGTTCCCACTGTCACAGGACGGGAGAGTGGAGAGCACCAGTTCCCACTGTCACAGGACGGGAGAGTGGAGAGCACCAGTTCCCACTGTCACAGGACAGAGAGTGGAGAGCACCAGTTCAGACTGTCACAGGACAGAGCGTGGAGAGCACCAGTTCCCACTGTCACAGGACGGGAGAATGGAGAGCACCAGTTCCCATTGTCACAGGATGGGAGAGTGGAGAGCACCAGTTCCCACTGTCACAGGACAGAGAGTGGAGAGCACCAGTTCCCACTGTCACAGGACAGAGAGTGGAGAGCACCAGTTCCCACTGTCACAGGACAGAGAGTGGAGAGCACCAGTTCCAACTGTCACAGGAGAGAGAGCGGAGAGCACCAGTTCCCACTGTCACAGGACAGAGAGTGGAGAGCACAGTTCCCACTGTCACAGGATGGGAGAGTGGAGAGCACCAGTTCCCACTGTCACAGGACAGAGAGTGGAGAGGACCAGTTCCCACTGTCACAGGACAGAGAGTGGAGAGCAGCAGTTCAGACTGTCACAGGACAGAGCGTGGAGAGCACCAGTTCCCACTGTCACAGGACGGGAGAGTGGAGAGCACCAGTTCCCACTGTCACAGGACGGGAGAGTGGAGAGTACCAGTTCCCACTGTCACAGGACAGAGAGTGGAGAGCACCGGTTCAAACTGTCACAGGACGGGAGAGTGGAGAGCACCAGTTCAAACTGTCGCAGGACGGGAGAGTGGAGAGCACCAGTTCCTACTGTCACAGGACAGACAGTGGAGAGCACCAGTTCCCACTGTCACAGTACAGAGAGTGGAGAGCACCAGTTCCCACTGTCACAGGACAGAGAGTGGAGAGCACCAGTTCCCACTGTCACAGGACATAGAGTGGAGAGCACCAGTTCCAACTGTCACAGGAGAGAGAGTGGAGAGCACCAGTTCCCACTGTCACAGGACAGAGAGTGGAGAGCACCAGTTCCCACTGTCACAGTACGGGAGAGTGGAGAGCACCAGTTCCCACTGTCACAGGACGGGAGAGTGGAGAGCACCAGTTCCCACTGTCACAGGACGGGAGAGTGGAGAGCACCAGTTCCCACTGTCACAGGACAGAGAGTGGAGAGCACCAGTTCAGACTGTCACAGGACAGAGCGTGGAGAGCACCAGTTCCCACTGTCACAGGACGGGAGAATGGAGAGCACCAGTTCCCATTGTCACAGGATGGGAGAGTGGAGAGCACCAGTTCCCACTGTCACAGGACAGAGAGTGGAGAGCACCAGTTCCCACTGTCACAGGACAGAGAGTGGAGAGCACCAGTTCCCACTGTCACAGGACAGAGAGTGGAGAGCACCAGTTCCCACTGTCACAGGACAGAGAGTGGAGAGCACCAGTTCCCACTGACACAGGACAGAGAGTGGAGAGTACCAGTTCCCACTGTCACAGGACAGAGAGTGGAGAGCACCAGTTCCCACTGTCACAGGACAGAGAGTGGAGAGCACCAATTCCCACTGTCACAGGACAGAGAGTGGAGAGCACCAGTTCCCACTGTCACAGGACAGAGAGTGGAGAGCATCAGTTCCCACTGTCACAGGACAGAGAGTGGAGAGCACCAGTTCCAACTGTCACAGGAGAGAGAGTGGAGAGCACCAGTTCCCACTGTCACAGGACAGAGAGTGGAGAGCACCAGTTCAGACGGTCACAGGACAGAGCGTGGAGAGCACCAGTTCCCACTGTCACAGGACGGGAGAGTGGAGAGCAACAGTTCCCACTGTCACAGGATGGGAGATTGGAGAGCACCAGTTCCCACTGTCACAGGACAGAGAGTGGAGAGCACCAGTTCCCACTGTCACAGGACAGAGAGTGGAGAGCACCTGTTCCCACTGTCACAGGACAGAGAGTGGAGAGCACCAGTTGAGACTGTCACAGGACAGAGAGTGGAGAGCACCAGTTCCCACTGTCACAGGACAGAGCGTGGAGAGCACCAGTTCCCACTGTCACAGGACGGGAGAGTGGAGAGCACCAGTTCCCACTGTCACAGGATGGGAGAGTGGAGAGCACCAGTTCCCACTGTCACAGGAGAGAGAGTGGAGAGCACCAGTTCAAACTGTCACAGGACAGAGAGTGGAGAGCAGCAGTTCCCACAGTCACAGGACAGAGAGTGGAGAGCACCAGTTCCAACTGTCACAGGAGAGAGAGCGGAGAGCACCAGTTCCCACTGTCACAGGACAGAGAGTGGAGAGCACAGTTCCCACTGTCACAGGATGGGAGAGTGGAGAGCACCAGTTCCCACTGTCACAGGACAGAGAGTGGAGAGCACCAGTTCCCACTGTCAGAGGACATGGAGTGGAGAGCAGCAGTTCAGACTGTCACAGGACAGAGCGTGGAGAGCACCAGTTCCCACTGTCACAGGACGGGAGAGTGTAGAGCACCAGTTCCCACTGTCACAGGACGGGAGAGTGGAGAGTACCAGTTCCCACTGTCACAGGACAGAGAGTGGAGAGCACCGGTTCAAACTGTCACAGGACGGGAGAGTGGAGAGCACCAGTTCAAACTGTCACAGGACGGGAGAGTGGAGAGCACCAGTTCCTACTGTCACAGGACAGACAGTGGAGAGCACCAGTTCCCACTGTCACAGTACAGAGAGTGGAGAGCACCAGTTCCCACTGTCACAGGACAGAGAGTGGAGAGCACCAGTTCCCACTGTCACAGGACATAGAGTGGAGAGCACCAGTTCCTACTGTCACAGGAGAGAGAGTGGAGAGCACCAGTTCCCACTGTCACAGGACAGAGAGTGGAGAGCACCAGTTCCCACTGTCACAGTACGGGAGAGTGGAGAGCACCAGTTCCCACTGTCACAGGACGGGAGAGTGGAGAGCACCAGTTCCCACTGTCACAGGACAGAGAGTGGAGAGCACCAGTTCCCACTGTCACAGGACGGGAAAGTGGAGAGCACCAGTTCCCACTGTCACAGGACGGGAGAGTGGAGAGCATCAGTTCCCACTGTCACAGGACGGGAGAGTGGAGAGCACCATTTCCCACTGTCACAGGACAGAGAGTGGAGAGCACCAGTTCCCACTGTCACAGGACAGAGAGTGGAGAGCACCAGTACCCACTGTCACAGGAGAGAGAGTGGAGAACACCAGTTCCCACTGTCACAGGACAGAGAGTGGAGAGCACCAGTTCCAACTGTCACAGGACAGAGAGTGGAGAGCACCAGTTCCCACTGTCACAGGACAGAGTGTGGAGAGCACCAGTTCCCACTGTCACAGGACAGAGAGTGGAGAGCACCAGTTCCCACTGTCACAGGACAGAGAGTGGCGAGCACCAGTTCCCACTGTCACAGGACAGAGAGTGGAGAGCAACAGTTCCCACTGTCACAGGACAGAGAGTGGAGAGCACCAGTTCCCACTGTCACAGGACAGTGAGTGGAGAGCACCAGTTCCCACTGTCACAGGACGGGAGAGTGGAGAGCACCAGTTCCCACTGTCACAGGACAGACAGTGGAGAGCACCAGTTCCCACTGTCACAGGATGGGAGAGTGGAGAGCACCAGTTCCCACTGTTACAGGACAGAGAGTGGGAGAGCACCAGTTCCCACTGTCACAGGACGGGAGAGTGGAGAGCACCAGTTCCCACTGTCACAGGTTGGGAGAGTGGAGAGCACCAGTTCCCATTGTCACAGGACAGAGAGTGGAGAGCGCCAGTTCCAACTGTCACAGGACAGAGAGTGGAGAGCACCAGTTCCCACTGTCACAGGACAGAGAGTGGAGAGCACCAGTTCCCACTGTCACAGGACAGCGAGTGGAGAGCACCAGTGCCCACTGTCACAGGAGAGAGAGTGGAGAGGACCTGTTCCCACTGTCACAGGACAGAGAATGGATAGCACCAGTTCCCACTGTCACAGGACAGAGAGTTTAGAGTACCAGTTCCCACTGTCACAGGACATGGAGTGGAGAGCACCAGTTCCCACTGTCACAGGACAGAGAGTGGAGTGCACCAGTTCCCACTGTTACAGGACAGAGAGTGGAGAGCACCAGTTCCCACTGTCACAGGACGGGAGAGTGGAGAGCACCAGTTCCCACTGTCACAGGACAGACAGTGGAGAGCACCAGTTCCCACTGTCACAGGATGGGAGAGTGGAGAGCACCAGTTCCCACTGTTACAGGACAGAGAGTGGAGAGCACCAGTTCCCACTGTCACAGGACGGGAGAGTGGAGAGCACCAGTTCCCACTGTCACAGGTTGGGAGAGTGGAGAGCACCAGTTCCTATTGTCACAGGACAGAGAGTGGAGAGCACCAGTTCCAACTGTCACAGGACAGAGAGTGGAGAGCACCAGTTCCCACTGTCACAGGACAGAGAGTGGAGAGCACCAGTTCCCACTGTCACAGGACAGAGAGTGGAGAGCACCAGTTCCCACTGTCACAGGAGAGAGAGTGGAGAGCACCTGTTCCCACTGTCACAGGACAGAGAATGGATAGCACCAGTTCCCACTATCACAGGACAGAGAGTTTAGAGTACCAGTTCCCACTGTCACAGGACATGGAGTGGAGAGCACCAGTTCCCACTGTCACAGGACAGAGAGTGGAGAGCACCAATTCCAACTGTCACAGGACAGAGAGTGGAGAGCACCAGTTCCCACTGTCACAGGACAGAGTGTGGAGAGCACCAGTTCCCACTGTCACAGGACAGAGAGTGGAGAGCACCAGTTCCCACTGTCACAGGACAGAGAGTGGCGAGCACCAGTTCCCACTGTCACAGGACAGAGAGTGGACAGCAACAGTTCGCACTGTCACAGGACAGAGAGTGGAGAGCACCAGTTCCCACTGTCACAGGACAGAGAGTGGAGAGCACCAGTTCCCACTGTCACAGGACGGGAGAGTGGAGAGCACCAGTTCCCACTGTCACAGGACAGACAGTGGAGAGCACCAGTTCCCACTGTCACAGGATGGGAGAGTGGAGAGCACCAGTTCCCACTGTTACAGGACAGAGAGTGGAGAGCACCAGTTCCCACTGTCACAGGACGGGAGAGTGGAGAGCACCAGTTCCCACTGTCACAGGTTGGGAGAGTGGAGAGCACCAGTTCCCACTGTCACAGGACAGAGAGTGGAGAGCGCCAGTTCCAACTGTCACAGGACAAGAGTGGAGAGCACCAGTTCCCACTGTCACAGGACAGAGAGTGGAGAGCACCAGTTCCCACTGTCACAGGACAGAGAGTGGAGAGCACCAGTTCCCACTGTCACAGGAGAGAGAGTGGAGAGCACCTGTTCCCACTGTCACAGGACAGAGAGTGGATAGCACCAGTTCCCACTGGCACAGGACAGAGAGTTTAGAGTACCAGTTCCCACTGTCACAGGACATGGAGTGGAGAGCACCAGTTCCCACTGTCACAGGACAGAGAGTGGAGTGCACCAGTTCCCACTGTTACAGGACAGAGAGTGGAGAGCACCAGTTCCCACTGTCACAGGACAGAGAGTGGAGTGCACCAGTTCCCACTGTTATAGGACAGAGAGTGGAGAGCACCAGTTCCCTCTGTCACAGGACAGAGAGTGTAGAGCACCAGTTCCCACTGTCACAGGACAGAGAGTGGAGAGCACCAGTTCCCACTGTCACAGGACAGAGAGTGGAGAGCACCAGTTCCCACTGTCACAGGACAGACAGTGGAGAGCTCCAGTTCAGACTGTCACAGGACAGAGAGTGGAGAGCACCAGTTCCCACTGTCACAGGACAGAGAGTGGAGAGCACCAGTTCCCACTGTCACAGGACATAGAGTGGAGAGCACCAGTTCCAACTGTCACAGGAGAGAGAGTGGAGAGCACAGTTCCCACTGTCACAGGATGGGAGAGTGGAGAGCACCAGTTCCCACTGTCACAGGACAGAGAGTGGAGAGCACCAGTTCCCACTGTCAGAGGACATGGAGTGGAGAGCAGCAGTTCAGACTGTCACAGGACAGAGCGTGGAGAGCACCAGTTCCCACTGTCACAGGACGGGAGAGTGTAGAGCACCAGTTCCCACTGTCACAGGACGGGAGAGTGGAGAGTACCAGTTCCCACTGTCACAGGACAGAGAGTGGAGAGCACCGGTTCAAACTGTCACAGGACGGGAGAGTGGAGAGCACCAGTTCAAACTGTCACAGGACGGGAGAGTGGAGAGCACCAGTTCCTACTGTCACAGGACAGACAGTGGAGAGCACCAGTTCCCACTGTCACAGTACAGAGAGTGGAGAGCACCAGTTCCCACTGTCACAGGACAGAGAGTGGAGAGCACCAGTTCCCACTGTCACAGGACATAGAGTGGAGAGCACCAGTTCCTACTGTCACAGGAGAGAGAGTGGAGAGCACCAGTTCCCACTGTCACAGGACAGAGAGTGGAGAGCACCAGTTCCCACTGTCACAGTACGGGAGAGTGGAGAGCACCAGTTCCCACTGTCACAGGACGGGAGAGTGGAGAGCACCAGTTCCCACTGTCACAGGACAGAGAGTGGAGAGCACCAGTTCCCACTGTCACAGGACGGGAAAGTGGAGAGCACCAGTTCCCACTGTCACAGGACGGGAGAGTGGAGAGCATCAGTTCCCACTGTCACAGGACGGGAGAGTGGAGAGCACCATTTCCCACTGTCACAGGACAGAGAGTGGAGAGCACCAGTTCCCACTGTCACAGGACAGAGAGTGGAGAGCACCAGTACCCACTGTCACAGGAGAGAGAGTGGAGAACACCAGTTCCCACTGTCACAGGACAGAGAGTGGAGAGCACCAGTTCCAACTGTCACAGGACAGAGAGTGGAGAGCACCAGTTCCCACTGTCACAGGACAGAGTGTGGAGAGCACCAGTTCCCACTGTCACAGGACAGAGAGTGGAGAGCACCAGTTCCCACTGTCACAGGACAGAGAGTGGCGAGCACCAGTTCCCACTGTCACAGGACAGAGAGTGGAGAGCAATAGTTCCCACTGTCACAGGACAGAGAGTGGAGAGCACCAGTTCCCACTGTCACAGGACAGTGAGTGGAGAGCACCAGTTCCCACTGTCACAGGACGGGAGAGTGGAGAGCACCAGTTCCCACTGTCACAGGACAGACAGTGGAGAGCACCAGTTCCCACTGTCACAGGATGGGAGAGTGGAGAGCACCAGTTCCCACTGTTACAGGACAGAGAGTGGAGAGCACCAGTTCCCACTGTCACAGGACGGGAGAGTGGAGAGCACCAGTTCCCACTGTCACAGGTTGGGAGAGTGGAGAGCACCAGTTCCCATTGTCACAGGACAGAGAGTGGAGAGCGCCAGTTCCAACTGTCACAGGACAGAGAGTGGAGAGCACCAGTTCCCACTGTCACAGGACAGAGAGTGGAGAGCACCAGTTCCCACTGTCACAGGACAGCGAGTGGAGAGCACCAGTGCCCACTGTCACAGGAGAGAGAGTGGAGAGGACCTGTTCCCACTGTCACAGGACAGAGAATGGATAGCACCAGTTCCCACTGTCACAGGACAGAGAGTTTAGAGTACCAGTTCCCACTGTCACAGGACATGGAGTGGAGAGCACCAGTTCCCACTGTCACAGGACAGAGAGTGGAGTGCACCAGTTCCCACTGTTACAGGACAGAGAGTGGAGAGCACCAGTTCCCACTGTCACAGGACGGGAGAGTGGAGAGCACCAGTTCCCACTGTCACAGGACAGACAGTGGAGAGCACCAGTTCCCACTGTCACAGGATGGGAGAGTGGAGAGCACCAGTTCCCACTGTTACAGGACAGAGAGTGGAGAGCACCAGTTCCCACTGTCACAGGACGGGAGAGTGGAGATCACCAGTTCCCACTGTCACAGGTTGGGAGAGTGGAGAGCACCAGTTCCTATTGTCACAGGACAGAGAGTGGAGAGCACCAGTTCCAACTGTCACAGGACAGAGAGTGGAGAGCACCAGTTCCCACTGTCACAGGACAGAGAGTGGAGAGCACCAGTTCCCACTGTCACAGGACAGAGAGTGGAGAGCACCAGTTCCCACTGTCACAGGAGAGAGAGTGGAGAGCACCTGTTCCCACTGTCACAGGACAGAGAATGGATAGCACCAGTTCCCACTATCACAGGACAGAGAGTTTAGAGTACCAGTTCCCACTGTCACAGGACATGGAGTGGAGAGCACCAGTTCCCACTGTCACAGGACAGAGAGTGGAGTGCACCAGTTCCCACTGCTACAGGACAGAGAGTGGAGAGCACCAGTTCCCACTGTCACAGGACAGAGAGTGGAGAGCACCAGTTCCCACTGTCACAGGACAGAGAGTGGAGAGCACCAGTTCCCACTGTCACAGGACAGACAGTGGAGAGCTCCAGTTCAGACTGTCACAGGACAGAGAGTGGAGAGCACCAGTTCCCACTGACACTGGACGGGAGACTGGAGAGCACCAGTTCCAACTGTGACAGGACGGGAGAGTGGAGAGCACCAGTTCCCACTGTCACAGGACAGAGAGTGGAGAGCACCAGTTCCCACTGTCACAGGACAGAGAGTGGAGAGTACCAGTTCCCACTGTCACAGGACAGAGAGTGGAGAGCACCAGTTCCCACTGTCACAGGACAGAGAGTGGAGAGCACCAGTTCCCACTGTCACAGGACAGAGAGTGGAGAGCACCAGTTCCCACTGTCACAGGACGGGAGAGTGGAGAGCACCAGTTCCAACTGTGACAGGACGGGAGAGTGGAGAGCACCAGTTCCCACTGTCACAGGACAGAGAGTGTAGAGCACCAGTTCCCACTGTCACAGGATGGGAGAGTGGAGAGCACCAGTTCAAACTGTCACAGGACAGAGAGTGGAGAGCAACAGTTCCCACAGTCACAGGACAGAGAGTGGAGAGCACCAGTTCCAACTGTCACTGGAGAGAGAGCGGAGAGCACCAGTTCCCACTGTCACAGGACAGAGAGTGGAGAGCACAGTTCCCACTGTCACAGGATGGGAGAGTGGAGAGCACCAGTTCCCACTGTCACAGGACAGAGAGTGGAGAGCACCAGTTCCCACTGTCACAGGACATAGAGTGGAGAGCACCAGTTCCAACTGTCACAGGAGAGAGAGTGGAGAGCACCAGTTCCCACTGTCACAGGACAGAGAGTGGAGAGCACCAGTTCCCACTGTCACAGTACGGGAGAGTGGAGAGCACCAGTTCCCACTGTCACAGGACGGGAGAGTGGAGAGCACCAGTTCCCACTGTCACAGGGCAGAGAGTGGAGAGCACCAGTTCCCACTGTCACAGGACAGCGAGTGGAGAGCACCAGTGCCCACTGTCACAGGAGAGAGAGTGGAGAGGACCTGTTCCCACTGTCACAGGACAGAGAATGGATAGCACCAGTTCCCACTGTCACAGGACAGAGAGTTTAGAGTACCAGTTCCCACTGTCACAGGACATGGAGTGGAGAGCACCAGTTCCCACTGTCACAGGACAGAGAGTGGAGTGCACCAGTTCCCACTGCTACAGGACAGAGAGTGGAGAGCACCAGTTCCCACTGTCACAGGACAGAGAGTGGAGAGCACCAGTTCCCACTGTCACAGGACGGGAGAGTGGAGAGCACCAGTTCCCACTGTCACAGGACAGACAGTGGAGAGCACCAGTTACCACTGTCACAGGACAGAGAGTGGAGAGCACCAGTTCCCACTGTCACAGGACAGAGAGTGGAGAGCACCAGTTCCAACTGTCACAGGAGAGAGAGCGGAGAGCACCAGTTCCCACTGTCACAGGACAGAGAGTGGAGAGCACCAGTTCCCACTGTCACAGGACAGAGAGTGGAGAGCACCAGTTCCCACTGTCACAGGAGAGAGAGTGGAGAGCACCTGTTCCCACTGTCACAGGACAGAGATTGGATAGCACCAGTTCCCACTGTCACAGGACAGAGAGTTTAGAGTACCAGTTCCCACTGTCACAGGACAGAGAGTGGAGAGCACCAGTTCCAACTGTCACAGGAGAGAGAGCGGAGAGCACCAGTTCCCACTGTCACAGGACAGAGAGTGGATAGCACCAGTTCCCACTGTCACAGGACAGAGAGTTTAGAGTACCAGTTCCCACTGTCACAGGACAGAGAGTGGAGAGCACCAGTTCCCACTGTCACAGGACGGGAGAGTGGAGAGCACCAGTTCCCACTGTCACAGGTTGGGAGAGTGGAGAGCACCAGTTCCTATTGTCACAGGACAGAGAGTGGAGAGCACCAGTTCCAACTGTCACAGGACAGAGAGTGGAGAGCACCAGTTCCCACTGTCACAGGACAGAGAGTGGAGAGCACCAGTTCCCACTGTCACAGGACAGAGAGTGGAGAGCACCAGTTCCCACTGTCACAGGAGAGAGAGTGGAGAGCACCTGTTCCCACTGTCACAGGACAGAGATTGGATAGCACCAGTTCCCACTGTCACAGGACAGAGAGTTTAGAGTACCAGTTCCCACTGTCACAGGACATGGAGTGGAGAGCACCAGTTCCCACTGTCACAGGACAGAGAGTGGAGAGCACAGTTCCCACTGTCACAGGATGGGAGAGTGGAGAGCACCAGTTCCCACTGTCACAGGTCGGGAGAGTGGAGAGCACCAGTTCCCACTGTCACAGGACAGAGAGTGGAGAGCAGCAGTTCAGACTGTCACAGGACAGAGAATGGATAGCACCAGTTCCCACTGTCACAGGACAGAGAGTGGAGAGCACCAGTTCCCACTGTCACAGGACAGAGAGTGGAGAGCACCAGTTCCCACTGTCACAGGACAGCGAGTGGAGAGCACCAGTGCCCACTGTCACAGGACAGAGAGTGGAGAGGACCTGTTCCCACTGTCACAGGACAGAGAATGGATAGCACCAGTTCCCACTGTCACAGGACAGAGAGTTTAGAGTACCAGTTCCCACTGTCACAGGACATGGAGTGGAGAGCACCAGTTCCCACTGTCACAGGACAGAGAGTGGAGTGCACCAGTTCCCACTGTTACAGGACAGAGAGTGGAGAGCACCAGTTCCCACTGTCACAGGACGGGAGAGTGGAGAGCACCAGTTCCCACTGTCACAGGACAGACAGTGGAGAGCACCAGTTCCCACTGTCACAGGATGGGAGAGTGGAGAGCACCAGTTCCCACTGTTACAGGACAGAGAGTGGAGAGCACCAGTTCCCACTGTCACAGGACGGGAGAGTGGAGAGCACCAGTTCCCACTGTCACAGGTTGGGAGAGTGGAGAGCACCAGTTCCTATTGTCACAGGACAGAGAGTGGAGAGCACCAGTTCCAACTGTCACAGGACAGAGAGTGGAGAGCACCAGTTCCCACTGTCACAGGACAGAGAGTGGAGAGCACCAGTTCCCACTGTCACAGGACAGAGAGTGGAGAGCACCAGTTCCCACTGTCACAGGAGAGAGAGTGGAGAGCACCTGTTCCCACTGTCACAGGACAGAGAATGGATAGCACCAGTTCCCACTGTCACAGGACAGAGAGTTTAGAGTACCAGTTCCCACTGTCACAGGACATGGAGTGGAGAGCACCAGTTCCCACTGTCACAGGACAGAGAGTGGAGTGCACCAGTTCCCACTGCTACAGGACAGAGAGTGGAGAGCACCAGTTCCCACTGTCACAGGACAGAGAGTGGAGAGCACCAGTTCCCACTGTCACAGGACAGAGAGTGGAGAGCACCAGTTCCCACTGTCACAGGACAGACAGTGGAGAGCTCCAGTTCAGACTGTCACAGGACAGAGAGTGGAGAGCACCAGTTCCCACTGACACTTGACGGGAGACTGGAGAGCACCAGTTCCAACTGTGACAGGACGGGAGAGTGGAGAGCACCAGTTCCCACTGTCACAGGACAGAGAGTGGAGAGCACCAGTTCCCACTGTCACAGGACAGAGAGTGGAGAGTACCAGTTCCCACTGTCACAGGACAGAGAGTGGAGAGCACCAGTTCCCACTGTCACAGGACAGAGAGTGGAGAGCACCAGTTCCCACTGTCACAGGACAGAGAGTGGAGAGCACCAGTTCCCACTGTCACAGGACGGGAGAGTGGAGAGCACCAGTTCCAACTGTGACAGGACGGGAGAGTGGAGAGCACCAGTTCCCACTGTCACAGGACAGAGAGTGTAGAGCACCAGTTCCCACTGTCACAGGACGGGAGAGTGGAGAGCACCAGTTCAAACTGTCACAGGACAGAGAGTGGAGAGCACCAGTTCCCACAGTCACAGGACAGAGAGTGGAGAGCACCAGTTCCAACTGTCACAGGAGAGAGAGCGGAGAGCACCAGTTCCCACTGTCACAGGACAGAGAGTGGAGAGCACAGTTCCCACTGTCACAGGATGGGAGAGTGGAGAGCACCAGTTCCCACTGTCACAGGACAGAGAGTGGAGAGCACCAGTTCCCACTGTCACAGGACATAGAGTGGAGAGCACCAGTTCCAACTGTCACAGGAGAGAGAGTGGAGAGCACCAGTTCCCACTGTCACAGGACAGAGAGTGGAGAGCACCAGTTCCCACTGTCACAGTACGGGAGAGTGGAGAGCACCAGTTCCCACTGTCACAGGACGGGAGAGTGGAGAGCACCAGTTCCCACTGTCACAGGGCAGAGAGTGGAGAGCACCAGTTCCCACTGTCACAGGACAGCGAGTGGAGAGCACCAGTGCCCACTGTCACAGGAGAGAGAGTGGAGAGGACCTGTTCCCACTGTCACAGGACAGAGAATGGATAGCACCAGTTCCCACTGTCACAGGACAGAGAGTTTAGAGTACCAGTTCCCACTGTCACAGGACATGGAGTGGAGAGCACCAGTTCCCACTGTCACAGGACAGAGAGTGGAGTGCACCAGTTCCCACTGCTACAGGACAGAGAGTGGAGAGCACCAGTTCCCACTGTCACAGGACAGAGAGTGGAGAGCACCAGTTCCCACTGTCACAGGACGGGAGAGTGGAGAGCACCAGTTCCCACTGTCACAGGACAGACAGTGGAGAGCACCAGTTCCCACTGTCACAGGATGGGAGAGTGGAGAGCACCAGTTCCCACTGTTACAGGACAGAGAGTGGAGAGCACCAGTTCCCACTGTCACAGGACAGGAGAGTGGAGAGCACCAGTTCCAACTGTCACAGGACAGAGAGTGGAGAGCACCAGTTCCCACTGTCACAGGTTGGGAGAGTGGAGAGCACCAGTTCCTATTGTCACAGGACAGAGAGTGGAGAGCACCAGTTCCAACTGTCACAGGACAGAGAGTGGAGAGCACCAGTTCCCACTGTCACAGGACAGAGAGTGGAGAGCACCAGTTCCCACTGTCACAGGACAGAGAGTGGAGAGCACCAGTTCCCACTGTCACAGGAGAGAGAGTGGAGAGCACCTGTTCCCACTGTCACAGGACAGAGAATGGATAGCACCAGTTCCCACTGTCACAGGACAGAGAGTTTAGAGTACCAGTTCCCACTGTCACAGGACATGGAGTGGAGAGCACCAGTTCCCACTGTCACAGGACAGAGAGTGGAGTGCACCAGTTCCCACTGCTACAGGACAGAGAGTGGAGAGCACCAGTTCCCACTGTCACAGGACAGAGAGTGGAGAGCACCAGTTCCCACTGTCACAGGACAGAGAATGGAGAGCACCAGTTCCCACTGTCATAGGACAGACAGTGGAGAGCTCCAGTTCAGACTGTCACAGGACAGAGAGTGGAGAGCACCAGTTCCCACTGACACTGGACGGGAGACTGGAGAGCACCAGTTCCAACTGTGACAGGACGGGAGAGTGGAGAGCACCAGTTCCCACTGTCACAGGACAGAGAGTGGAGAGCACCAGTTCCCACTGTCACTGGACAGAGAGTGGAGAGTACCAGTTCCCACTGTCATATAGCAGAGAGTGGAGAGCACCAGTTCCCACTGTCACAGGACAGAGAGTGGAGAGCACCAGTTCCCACTGTCACAGGACAGAGAGTGGAGAGCACCAGTTCCCACTGTCACAGGACGGGAGAGTGGAGAGCACCAGTTCCAACTGTGACAGGACGGGAGAGTGGAGAGCACCAGTTCCCACTGTCACAGGACAGAGAGTGTAGAGCACCAGTTCCCACTGTCACAGGACGGGAGAGTGGAGAGCACCAGTTCAAACTGTCACAGGACAGAGAGTGGAGAGCACCAGTTCCCACAGTCACAGGACAGAGAGTGGAGAGCACCAGTTCCAACTGTCACAGGAGAGAGAGCGGAGAGCACCAGTTCCCACTGTCACAGGACAGAGAGTGGAGAGCACAGTTCCCACTGTCACAGGATGGGAGAGTGGAGAGCACCAGTTCCCACTGTCACAGGTCGGGAGAGTGGAGAGCACCAGTTCCCACTGTCACAGGACAGAGAGTGGAGAGCAGCAGTTCAGACTGTCACAGGACAGAGCGTGGAGAGCACCAGTTCCCACTGTCACAGGACGGGAGAGTGGAGAGCACCAGTTCCCACTGTCACAGGACGGGAGAGTGGAGAGTACCAGTTCCCACTGTCACAGGACAGAGAGTGGAGAGCACCGGTTCAAACTGTCACAGGACGGGAGAGTGGAGAGCACCAGTTCAAACTGTCACAGGACGGGAGAGTGGAGAGCACCAGTTCCCACTGTCACAGTACAGAGAGTGGAGAGCACCAGTTCCCACTGTCACAGGACAGAGAGTGGAGAGCACCAGTTCCCACTGTCACAGGACATAGAGTGGAGAGCACCAGTTCCAACTGTCACAGGAGAGACAGTGGAGAGCACCAGTTCCCACTGTCACAGGACAGAGAGTGGAGAGCACCAGTTCCCACTGTCACAGTACGGGAGAGTGGAGTGCACCAGTTCCCACTGTCACAGGACGGGAGAGTGGAGAGCACCAGTTCCCACTGTCACAGGACAGAGAGTGGAGAGCACCAGTTCCCACTGTCACAGGACGGGAGAGTGGAGAGCAGCAGTTCAGACTGTCACAAGACAGAGCGTGGAGAGCACCAGTTCCCACTGTCACAGGACGGGAGAGTGGAGAGCACCAGTTCCCACTGTCACAGGACGGGAGAGTGGAGAGCACCAGTTCCCACTGTCACAGGACAGAGAGTGGAGAGCACCGGTTCAAACTGTCACAGGACGGGAGAGTGGAGAGCACCAGTTCAAACTGTCACAGGACGGGAGAGTGGAGTGCACCAGTTCCTACTGTCACAGGACAGACAGTGGAGAGCACCAGTTCCCACTGTCACAGTACAGAGAGTGGAGAGCACCAGTTCCCACTGTCACAGGACAGAGAGTGGAGAGCACCAGTTCCCACTGTCACAGGACATAGAGTGGAGAGCACCAGTTCCAACTGTCACAGGAGAGAGAGTGGAGAGCACCAGTTCCCACTGTCACAGGACAGAGAGTGGAGAGCACCAGTTCCCACTGTCACAGTACGGGAGAGTGGAGAGCACCAGTTCCCACTGTCACAGGACGGGAGAGTGGAGAGCACCAGTTCCCACTGTCACAGGACAGAGAGTGGAGAGCACCAGTTCCCACTGTCACAGGACGGGAGAGTGGAGAGCACCAGTTCCCACTGTCACAGGACGGGAGAGTGGAGAGCATCAGTTCCCACTGTCACAGGACGGGAGAGTGGAGAGCACCAGTTCCCACTGTCACAGGACAGAGAGTGGAGAGCACCAGTTCCCACTGTCACAGGACAGAGAGTGGAGAGCACCAGTACCCTCTGTCACAGGAGAGAGAGTGGAGAACACCAGTTCCCACTGTCACAGGACAGAGAGTGGAGAGCACCAGTTCCAACTGTCACAGGACAGAGAGTGGAGAGCACCAGTTCCCACTGTCACAGAACAGAGTGTAGAGAGCACCAGTTCCCACTGTCACAGGACAGAGAGTGGAGAGCACCAGTTCCCACTGTCACAGGACAGAGAGTGGCGAGCACCAGTTCCCACTGTCACAGGACAGAGAGTGGAGAGCAACAGTTCCCACTGTTACAGGACAGAGAGTGGAGAGCACAAGTTCCCACTGTCACAGGACAGAGAGTGGAGCGCACCAGTTCCCACTGTCACAGGACGGGAGAGTGGAGAGCACCAGTTCCCACTGTCACAGGACAGACAGTGGAGAGCACCAGTTCCCACTGTCACAGGATGGGAGAGTGGAGAGCACCAGTTCCCACTGTTACAGGACAGAGAGTGGAGAGCACCAGTTCCCACTGTCACAGGACGGGAGAGTGGAGAGCACCAGTTCCCACTGTCACAGGTTGGGAGAGTGGAGAGCACCAGTTCCCACTGTCACAGGACAGAGAGTGGAGAGCACCAGTTCCCACTGTCACAGGAGAGAGAGTGGAGAACACCTGTTCCCACTGTCACAGGACAGAGAGTGGATAGCACCAGTTCCCACTGTCACAGGACAGAGAGTTTTGAGTACCAGTTCCCACTGTCACAGGACATGGAGTGGAGAGCACCAGTTCCCACTGTCACAGGACAGAGAGTGGAGTGCACCAGTTCCCACTGTTACAGGACAGAGAGTGGAGAGCACGAGTTCCCTCTGTCACAGGACAGAGAGTGGAGAGCACCAGTTCCCACTGTCACAGGTCGGGAGAGTGGAGAGCACCAGTTCCCACTGTCACAGGACAGAGAGTGGAGAGCACCAGTTCCCACTGTCACAGGACAGAGAGTGGAGAGCACCAGTTCCCACTGTCACAGGACAGACAGTGGAGAGCTCCAGTTCAGACTGTCACAGGACAGAGAGTGGAGAGCACCAGTTCCCACTGTCACTGGACGGGAGACTGGAGAGCACCAGTTCCAACTGTTACAGGACGGGAGAGTGGAGAGCACCAGTTCCCACTGTCACAGGACAGAGAGTGGAGAGCACCAGTTCCCACTGTCACAGGACAGAGAGTGGAGAGTACCAGTTCCCACTGTCACAGGACAGAGAGTGGAGAGCACCAGTTTCCACTGTCACAGGACAGAGCGTGGAGAGCACCAGTTCCCACTGTCACAGGACAGAGAGTGGAGAGCACCAGTTCCCACTGTCACAGGACGGGAGAGTGGAGAGCACCAGTTCCAACTGTGACAGGACGGGAGAGTGGAGAGCACCAGTTCCCACTGTCACAGGACAGAGAGTGTAGAGCACCAGTTCCCACTGTCACAGGATGGGAGAGTGGAGAGCACCAGTTCAAACTGTCACAGGACAGAGAGTGGAGAGCACCAGTTCCCACAGTCACAGGACAGAGAGTGGAGAGCACCAGTTCCAACTGTCACAGGAGAGAGAGCGGAGAGCACCAGTTCCCACTGTCACAGGACAGAGAGTGGAGAGCACAGTTCCCACTGTCACAGGATGGGAGAGTGGAGAGCACCAGTTCCCACTGTCACAGGACAGAGAGTGGAGAGGACCATTTCCCACTGTCACAGGACAGAGAGTGGAGAGCAGCAGTTCAGACTGTCACAGGACAGAGCGTGGAGAGCACCAGTTCCCACTGTCACAGGACGGGAGAGTGGAGAGCACCAGTTCCCACTGTCACGGGACAGACAATGGAGAGCTCCAGTTCAGACTGTCACAGGACAGAGAGTGGAGAGCACCAGTTCCCACTGTCACTGGACGGGAGACTGGAGAGCACCAGTTCCAACTGTGACAGGACGGGAGAGTGGAGAGCACCAGTTCCAACTGTCACAGGACAGAGAGTGGAGAGCACCAGTTCCCACTGTCACAGGACAGAGAGTGGAGAGCACCAGTTCCCACTGTCACAGGACAGAGAGTGGAGAGCACCAATTCCCACTGTCACAGGACAGAGAGTGGAGAGCACCAGTTCCCACTGTCACAGGACAGAGAGTGGAGAGCACCAGTTCCCACTGTCACAGGACAGAGAGTGGAGAGCACCAGTTCCCACTGTCACAGGACAGAGAGTGGAGAGCATCAGTTCCCACTGTCACAGGACAGAGAGTGGAGAGCACCAGTTCCAACTGTCACAGGAGAGAGAGTGGAGAGCACCAGTTCCCACTGTCACAGGACAGAGAGTGGAGAGCACCAGTTCAGACGGTCACAGGACAGAGCGTGGAGAGCACCAGTTCCCACTGTCACAGGACGGGAGAGTGGAGAGCACCAGTTCCCACTGTCACAGGATGGGAGAGTGGAGAGCACCAGTTCCCACTGTCACAGGACAGAGAGTGGAGAGCACCAGTTCCCACTGTCACAGGACAGAGAGTGGAGAGCACAAGTTTCCAATGTCACAGGACAGAGAGTGGAGAGCACCAGTTGAGACTGTCACAGGACAGAGAGTGGAGAGCACCAGTTCCCACTGTCACAGGACAGAGCGTGGAGAGCACCAATTCCCACTGTCACAGGACGGGAGAGTGGAGAGCACCAGTTCCCACTGTCACAGGATGGGAGAGTGGAGAGCACCAGTTCCCACTGTCACAGGACAGAGAGTGGAGAGCACCAGTTCCCACTGTCACAGGACAGAGAGTGGAGAGCACCAGTTCCCACAGTCACAGGACAGAGAGTGGAGAGCACCAGTTCCAACTGTCACAGGAGAGAGAGCGGAGAGCACCAGTTCCCACTGTCACAGGACAGAGAGTGGAGTGCACAGTTTCCACTGTCACAGGATGGGAGAGTGGAGAGCACCAGTTCCCACTGTCACAGGACAGAGAGTGGAGAGGACCAGTTCCCTCTGTCAGAGGACATGGAGTGGAGAGCAGCAGTTCAGACTGTCACAGGACAGAGCGTGGAGAGCACCAGTTCCCACTGTCACAGGACGGGAGAGTGTAGAGCACCAGTTCCCACTGTCACAGGACGAGAGAGTGGAGAGTACCAGTTCCCACTGTCACAGGACAGAGAGTGGAGAGCACCGGTTCAAACTGTCACAGGACGGGAGAGTGGAGAGCACCAGTTCAAACTGTCACAGGACGGGAGAGTGGAGAGCACCAGTTCCTACTGTCACAGGACAGACAGTGGAGAGCACCAGTTCCCACTGTCACAGTACAGAGAGTGGAGAGCACCAGTTCCCACTGTCACAGGACAGAGAGTGGAGAGCACCAGTTCCCACTGTCACAGGACATAGAGTGGAGAGCACCAGTTCCAACTGTCACAGGAGAGAGAGTGGAGAGCACCAGTTCCCACTGTCACAGGACAGAGAGTGGAGAGCACCAGTTCCCACTGTCACAGTACGGGAGAGTGGAGAGCACCAGTTCCCACTATCACAGGACAGGAGAGTGGAGAGCACCAGTTCCCACTGTCACAGGACAGAGAGTGGAGAGCACCAGTTCCCACTGTCACAGGACGGGAAAGTGGAGAGCACCAGTTCCCACTGTCACAGGACGGGAGAGTGGAGAGCATCAGTTCCCACTGTCACAGGACGGGAGAGTGGAGAGCACAAGTTCCCACTGTCACAGGACAGAGAGTGGAGAGCCACAGTTCCCACTGTCACAGGACAGAGAGTGGCGAGCACCAGTTCCCACTATCACAGGACAGTGAGTGGAGAGCAACAGTTCCCACTGTCACAGGACAGAGAGTGGAGAGCACCAGTTCCCACTGTCACAGGACAGTGAGTGGAGAGCACCAGTTCCCACTGTCACAGGACGGGAGAGTGGAGAGCACCAGTTCCCACTGTCACAGGACAGACAGTGGAGAGCACCAGTTCCCACTGTCACAGGATGGGAGAGTGGAGAGCACCAGTTCCCACTGTTAGAGGACAGAGAGTGGAGAGCACCAGTTCCCACTGTCACAGGACGGGAGAGTGGAGAGCACCACTTCCCACTGTCACAGGTTTGGAGAGTGGAGAGCACCAGTTCCCATTGTCACAGGACAGAGAGTGGAGAGCGCCAGTTCCAACTGTCACAGGACAGAGAGTGGAGAGCACCAGTTCCCACTGTCACAGGACAGAGAGTGGAGAGCACCAGTTCCCACTGTCACAGGACAGCGAGTGGAGAGCACCAGTGCCCACTGTCACAGGAGAGGGAGTGGAGAGGACCTGTTCCCACTGTCACAGGACAGAGAATGGATAGCACCAGTTCCCACTGTCACAGGACAGAGAGTTAGAGTACCAGTTCCCACTGTCACAGGACATGGAGTGGAGAGCACCAGTTCCCACTGTCACAGGACAGAGAGTGGAGTGCACCAGTTCCCACTGCTACAGGACAGAGAGTGGAGAGCACCAGTTCCCACTGTCACCGGACAGAGAGTGGAGAGCACCAGTTCCCACTGTCACTAGAACGGGAGAGTGGAGAGCACCAGTTCCCACTGTCACAGGACAGACAGTGGAGAGCACCAGTTCCCACTGTCACAGGATGGGAGAGTGGAGAGCACCAGTTCCCACTGTTACAGGACAGAGAGTGGAGAGCACCAGTTCCCACTGTCACAGGACGGGAGAGTGGAGAGCACCAGTTCCCACTGTCACAGGTTGGGAGAGTGGAGAGCACCAGTTCCTATTGTCACAGGACAGAGCGTGGAGAGCGCCAGTTCCAACTGTCACAGGACAGAGAGTGGAGAGCACCAGTTCCCACTGTCACAGGACAGAGAGTGGAGAGCACCAGTTCCCACTGTCACAGGACAGAGAGTGGAGAGCACCAGTTCCCACTGTCACAGGAGAGAGAGTGGAGAGCACCTGTTCCCACTGTCACAGGACAGAGAATGGATAGCACCAGTTCCCACTGTCACAGGACAGAGAGTTTAGAGTACCAGTACCACTGTCACAGGACATGGAGTGGAGAGCACCAGTTCCCACTGTCACAGGACAGAGAGTGGAGTGCACCAGTTCCCACTGCTACAGGACAGAGAGTGGAGAGCACCAGTTCCCACTGTCACAGGACAGAGAGTGGAGAGCACCAGTTCCCACTGTCACAGGTCGGGAGAGTGGAGAGCACCAGTTCCCACTGTCACAGGACAGAGAGTGGAGAGCACCAGTTCCCACTGTCACAGGACAGAGAGTGGAGAGCACCAGTTCCCACTGTCACAGGACAGACAGTGGAGAGCTCCAGTTCAGACTGTCACAGGACAGAGAGTGGAGAGCACCAGTTCCCACTGTCACTGGACGGGAGACTGGAGAGCACCAGTTCCAACTGTGACAGGACGGGAGAGTGGAGAGCACCAGTTCCCACTGTCACAGGACAGAGAGTGGAGAGCACCAGTTCCCACTGTCACAGGACAGAGAGTGGAGAGTACCAGTTCCCACTGTCACAGGACAGAGAGTGGAGAGCACCAGTTCCCACTGTCACAGGACAGAGCGTGGAGAGCACCAGTTCCCACTGTCACAGGACAGAGAGTGGAGAGCACCAGTTCCCACTGTCACAGGACGGGAGAGTGGAGAGCACCATTTCCAACTGTGACAGGACGGGAGAGTGGAGAGCACCAGTTCCCACTGTCACAGGACAGAGAGTGTAGAGCACCAGTTCCCACTGTCACAGGACGGGAGAGTGGAGAGCACCAGTTCAAACTGTCACAGGACAGAGAGTGGAGAGCACCAGTTCCCACAGTCACAGGACAGAGAGTGGAGAGCACCAGTTCCAACTGTCACAGGAGAGAGAGCGGAGAGCACCAGTTCCCACTGTCACAGGACAGAGAGTGGAGAGCACAGTTCCCACTGTCACAGGATGGGAGAGTGGAGAGCACCAGTTCCCACTGTCACAGGACAGAGAGTGGAGAGGACCAGTTCCCACTGTCACAGGACAGAGAGTGGAGAGCAGCAGTTCAGACTGTCACAGGACAGAGCGTGGAGAGCACCAGTTCCCACTCTCACAGGACGGGAGAGTGGAGAGCACCAGTTCCCACTGTCACAGGACGGGAGAGTGGAGAGTACCAGTTCCCACTGTCACAGGACAGAGAGTGGAGAGCACCGGTTCAAACTGTCACAGGACGGGAGAGTGGAGAGCACCAGTTACTACTGTCACAGGACAGACAGTGGAGAGCACCAGTTCCCACTGTCACAGTACAGAGAGTGGAGAGCACCAGTTCCCACTTTCACAGGACAGAGAGTGGAGAGCACCAGTTCCCACTGTCACAGGAGATAGAGTGGAGAGCACCAGTTCCAACTGTCACAGGAGAGAGAGTGGAGAGCACCAGTTCCCACTGTCACAGGACAGAGAGTAGAGAGCACCAGTTCCCACTGTCACAGTACGGGAGAGTGGAGAGCACCAGTTCCCACTGTCACAGGACGGGAGAGTGGAGAGCACCAGTTCCCACTGTCACAGGACAGAGAGTGGAGAGCACCAGTTCCCACTGTCACAGGACGGGAGAGTGGAGAGCACCAGTTCCCACTGTCACAGGACGGGAGAGTGGAGAGCATCAGTTCCCACTGTCACAGGACGGGAGAGTGGAGAGCACCAGTTCCCACTGTCACAGGACAGAGAGTGGAGAGCACCAGTTCCCACTGTCACAGGACAGAGAGTGGAGAGCACCAGTACCCACTGTCACAGGAGAGAGAGTGGAGAACACCAGTTCCCACTGTCACAGGACAGAGAGTGGAGAGCACCAGTTCCAACTGTCACAGGACAGAGAGTGGAGAGCACCAGTTCCCACTGTCACAGAACAGAGTGTAGAGAGCACCAGTTCCCACTGTCACAGGACGGGAGAGTGGAGAGCACCAGTTCCCACTGTCACAGGACAGACAGTGGAGAGCACCAGTTCCCACTGTCACAGGATGGGAGAGTGGAGAGCACCAGTTCCCACTGTTACAGGACAGAGAGTGGAGAGCACCAGTTCCCACTGTCACAGGACGGGAGAGTGGAGAGCACCAGTTCCCACTGTCACAGGTTGGGAGAGTGGAGAGCACCAGTTCCCACTGTCACAGGACAGAGAGTGGAGAGCGCCAGTTCCAACTGTCACAGGACAGAGAGTGGAGAGCACCAGTTCCCACTGTCACAGGACAGAGAGTGGAGAGCACCAGTTCCCACTGTCACAGGACAGAGAGTGGAGAGCACCAGTTCCCACTGTCACAGGAGAGAGAGTGGAGAGCACCTGTTCCCACTGTCACAGGACAGAGAGTGGATAGCACCAGTTCCCACTGTCACAGGACAGAGAGTTTAGAGTACCAGTTCCCACTGTCACAGGACATGGAGTGGAGAGCACCAGTTCCCACTGTCACAGGACAGAGAGTGGAGTGCACCAGTTCCCACTGTTACAGGACAGACAGTGGAGAGCACCAGTTCCCTCTGTCACAGGACAGAGAGTGGAGAGCACCAGTTCCCACTGTCACAGGTCGGGAGAGTGGAGAGCACCAGTTCCCACTGTCACAGGACAGAGAGTGGAGAGCACCAGTTCCCACTGTCACAGGACAGAGAGTGGAGAGCACCAGTTCCCACTGTCACAGGACAGACAGTGGAGAGCTCCAGTTCAGACTGTCACAGGACAGAGAGAGGAGAGCACCAGTTCCCACTGTCACTGGACGGGAGACTGGAGAGCACCAGTTCCAACTGTGACAGGACGGGAGAGTGGAGAGCACCAGTTCCCACTGTCACAGGACAGAGAGTGGAGAGCACCAGTTCCCACTGTCACAGGACAGAGAGTGGAGAGTACCAGTTCCCACTGTCACAGGACAGAGAGTGGAGAGCACCAGTTCCCACTGTCACAGGACAGAGCGTGGAGAGCACCAGTTCCCACTGTCACAGGACAGAGAGTGGAGAGCACCAGTTCCCACTGTCACAGGACGGGAGAGTGGAGAGCACCAGTTCCCACTGTCACAGGTTGGGAGAGTGGAGAGCACCAGTTCCCACTGTCACAGGACAGAGAGTGGAGAGCGCCAGTTCCAACTGTCACAGGACAGAGAGTGGAGAGCACCAGTTCCCACTGTCACAGGACAGAGAGTGGAGAGCACCAGTTCCCACTGTCACAGGACAGAGAGTGGAGAGCACCAGTTCCCACTGTCACAGGAGAGAGAGTGGAGAGCACCTGTTCCCACTGTCACAGGACAGAGAGTGGATAGCACCAGTTCCCACTGTCACAGGACAGAGAGTTTAGAGTACCAGTTCCCACTGTCACAGGACATGGAGTGGAGAGCACCAGTTCCCACTGTCACAGGACAGAGAGTGGAGTGCACCAGTTCCCACTGTTACAGGACAGAGAGTGGAGAGCACCAGTTCCCTCTGTCACAGGACAGAGAGTGGAGAGCACCAGTTCCCACTGTCACAGGTCGGGAGAGTGGAGAGCACCAGTTCCCACTGTCACAGGACAGAGAGTGGAGAGCACCAGTTCCCACTGTCACAGGACAGAGAGTGGAGAGCACCAGTTCCCACTGTCACAGGACAGACAGTGGAGAGCTCCAGTTCAGACTGTCACAGGACAGAGAGTGGAGAGCACCAGTTCCCACTGTCACTGGACGGGAGACTGGAGAGCACCAGTTCCAACTGTGACAGGACGGGAGAGTGGAGAGCACCAGTTCCCACTGTCACAGGACAGAGAGTGGAGAGCACCAGTTCCCACTGTCACAGGACAGAGAGTGGAGAGTACCAGTTCCCACTGTCACAGGACAGAGAGTGGAGAGCACCAGTTCCCACTGTCACAGGACAGAGCGTGGAGAGCACCAGTTCCCACTGTCACAGGACAGAGAGTGGAGAGCACCAGTTCCCACTGTCACAGGACGGGAGAGTGGAGAGCACCAGTTCCAACTGTGACAGGACGGGAGAGTGGAGAGCACCAGTTCCCACTGTCACAGGACAGAGAGTGTAGAGCACCAGTTCCCACTGTCACAGGACGGGAGAGTGGAGAGCACCAGTTCAAACTGTCACAGGACAGAGAGTGGAGAGCACCAGTTCCCACAGTCACAGGACAGAGAGTGGAGAGCACCAGTTCCAACTGTCACAGGAGAGAGAGCGGAGAGCACCAGTTCCCACTGTCACAGGACAGAGAGTGGAGAGCACAGTTCCCACTGTCACAGGATGGGAGAGTGGAGAGCACCAGTTCCCACTGTCACAGGACAGAGAGTGGAGAGGACCAGTTCCCACTGTCACAGGACAGAGAGTGGAGAGCAGCAGTTCCCACTGTCACTGGACGGGAGACTGGAGAGCACCAGTTCCAACTGTGACAGGACGGGAAAGTGGAGAGCACCAGTTCCCACTGTCACAGGACAGAGAGTGGAGAGCACCAGTTCCCACTGTCACAGGACAGAGAGTGGAGAGTAGCAGTTCCCACTGTCACAGGAAAGAGAGTGGAGAGCACCATTTCCCACTGTCACAGGACAGAGAGTGGAGAGCACCAGTTCCCACTGTCACAGGACGGGAGAGTGGAGAGCACCAGTTCCCACTGTCACAGGACGGGAGAGTGGAGAGCATCAGTTCCCACTGTCACAGGACGGGAGAGTGGAGAGCACCAGTTCCCACTGTCACAGGACAGAGAGTGGAGAGCACCAGTTCCCACTGTCACAGGACAGAGAGTGGAGAGCACCAGTACCCACTGTCACAGGAGAGAGAGTGGAGAACACCAGTTCCCACTGTCACAGGACAGAGAGTGGAGAGCACCAGTTCCAACTGTCACAGGACAGAGAGTGGAGAGCACCAGTTCCCACTGTCACAGAACAGAGTGTAGAGAGCACCAGTTCCCACTGTCACAGGACGAGAGAGTGGAGAGCACCAGTTCCCACTGTCACAGGACAGACAGTGGAGAGCACCAGTTCCCACTGTCACAGGATGGGAGAGTGGAGAGCACCAGTTCCCACTGTTACAGGACAGAGAGTGGAGAGCACCAGTTCCCACTGTCACAGGACGGGAGAGTGGAGAGCACCAGTTCCCACTGTCACAGGTTGGGAGAGTGGAGAGCACCAGTTCCCACTGTCACAGGACAGAGAGTGGAGAGCGCCAGTTCCAACTGTCACAGGACAGAGAGTAGAGAGCACCAGTTCCCACTGTCACAGGACAGAGAGTGGAGAGCACCAGTTCCCACTGTCACAGGACAGAGAGTGGAGAGCACCAGTTCCCACTGTCACAGGAGAGAGAGTGGAGAGCACCTGTTCCCACTGTCACAGGACAGAGAGTGGATAGCACCAGTTCCCACTGTCACAGGACAGAGAGTTTAGAGTACCAGTTCCCACTGTCACAGGACATGGAGTGGAGAGCACCAGTTCCCACTGTCACAGGACAGAGAGTGGAGTGCACCAGTTCCCACTGTTACAGCACAGAGAGTGGAGAGCACCAGTTCCCTCTGTCACAGGACAGAGAGTGGAGAGCACCAGTTCCCACTGTCACAGGTCGGGAGAGTGAAGAGCACCAGTTCCCACTGTCACAGGACAGAGAGTGGAGAGCACCAGTTCCCACTGTCACAGGACAGAGAGTGGAGAGCACCAGTTCCCACTGTCACAGGACAGACAGTGGAGAGCTCCAGTTCAGACTGTCACAGGACAGAGAGAGGAGAGCACCAGTTCCCACTGTCACTGGACGGGAGACTGGAGAGCACCAGTTCCAACTGTGACAGGACGGGAGAGTGGAGAGCACCAGTTCCCACTGTCACAGGACAGAGAGTGGAGAGCACCAGTTCCCACTGTCACAGGACAGAGAGTGGAGAGTACCAGTTCCCACTGTCACAGGACAGAGAGTGGAGAGCACCAGTTCCCACTGTCACAGGACAGAGCGTGGAGAGCACCAGTTCCCACTGTCACAGGACAGAGAGTGGAGAGCACCAGTTCCCACTGTCACAGGACGGGAGAGTGGAGAGCACCAGTTCCCACTGTCACAGGTTGGGAGAGTGGAGAGCACCAGTTCCCACTGTCACAGGACAGAGAGTGGAGAGCGCCAGTTCCAACTGTCACAGGACAGAGAGTGGAGAGCGCCAGTTCCCACTGTCACAGGACAGAGAGTGGAGAGCACCAGTTCCCACTGTCACAGGACAGAGAGTGGAGAGCACCAGTTCCCACTGTCACAGGAGAGAGAATGGAGAGCACCTGTTCCCACTGTCACAGGACAGAGAGTGGATAGCACCAGTTCCCACTGTCACAGGACAGAGAGTTTAGAGTACCAGTTCCCACTGTCACAGGACATGGAGTGGAGAGCACCAGTTCCCACTGTCACAGGACAGAGAGTGGAGTGCACCAGTTCCCACTGTTACAGGACAGAGAGTGGAGAGCACCAGTTCCCTCTGTCACAGGACAGAGAGTGGAGAGCACCAGTTCCCACTGTCACAGGTCGGGAGAGTGGAGAGCACCAGTTCCCACTGTCACAGGACAGAGAGTGGAGAGCACCAGTTCCCACTGTCACAGGACAGAGAGTGGAGAGCACCAGTTCCCACTGTCACAGGACAGACAGTGGAGAGCTCCAGTTCAGACTGTCACAGGACAGAGAGTGGAGAGCACCAGTTCCCACTGTCACTGGACGGGAGAGTGGAGAGCACCAGTTCCCACTGTCACAGGACAGAGAGTGGAGAGCACCAGTTCCCACTGTCACAGGACAGAGAGTGGAGAGTACCAGTTCCCACTGTCACAGGACAGAGAGTGGAGAGCACCAGTTCCCACTGTCACAGGACAGAGCGTGGAGAGCACCAGTTCCCACTGTCACAGGACAGAGAGTGGAGAGCACCAGTTCCCACTGTCACAGGACGGGAGAGTGGAGAGCACCAGTTCCAACTGTGACAGGACGGGAGAGTGGAGAGCACCAGTTCCCACTGTCACAGGACAGAGAGTGTAGAGCACCAGTTCCCACTGTCACAGGACGGGAGAGTGGAGAGCACCAGTTCAAACTGTCACAGGACAGTGAGTGGAGAGCACCAGTTCCCACAGTCACAGGACAGAGAGTGGAGAGCACCAGTTCCAACTGTCACAGGAGAGAGAGCGGAGAGCACCAGTTCCCACTGTCACAGGACAGAGAGTGGAGAGCACAGTTCCCACTGTCACAGGATGGGAGAGTGGAGAGCACCAGTTCCCACTGTCACAGGACAGAGAGTGGAGAGGACCAGTTCCCACTGTCACAGGACAGAGAGTGGAGAGCAGCAGTTCCCACTGTCACTGGACGGGAGACTGGAGAGCACCAGTTCCAACTGTGACAGGACGGGAGAGTGGAGAGCACCAGTTCCCACTGTCACAGGACAGAGAGTGGAGAGCACCAGTTCCCACTGTCACAGGACAGAGAGTGGAGAGTAGCAGTTCCCACTGTCACAGGAAAGAGAGTGGAGAGCACCAGTTCCCACTGTCACAGGACAGAGCGTGGAGAGCACCAGTTCCCACTGTCACAGGACAGAGAGTGGAGAGCACCAGTTCCCACTGTCACAGGACGGGAGAGTGGAGAGCACCAGTTCCAACTGTGACAGGACGGGAGAGTGGAGAGCACCAGTTCCCACTGTCACAGGACAGAGAGTGTAGAGCATCAGTTCCCACTGTCACAGGACGGGAGAGTGGAGAGCACCATTTCAAACTGTCACAGGACAGAGAGTGGAGAGCACCAGTTCCCACAGTCACAGGACAGAGAGTGGAGAGCACCAGTTCCAACTGTCACAGGAGAGAGAGCGGAGAGCACCAGTTCCCACTGTCACAGGACAGAGAGTGGAGAGCACAGTTCCCACTGTCACAGGATGGGAGAGTGGAGAGCACCAGTTCCCACTGTCACAGGACAGAGAGTGGAGAGGACCAGTTCCCACTGTCACAGGACAGAGAGTGGAGAGCAGCAGTTCAGACTGTCACAGGACAGAGCGTGGAGAGCACCAGTTCCCACTGTCACAGGACGGGAGATTGGAGAGCACCAGTTCCCACTGTCACAGGACGGGAGAGTGGAGAGTACCAGTTCCCACTGTCACAGGACAGAGAGTGGAGAGCACCGGTTCAAACTGTCACAGGACGGGAGAGTGGAGAGCACCAGTTCAAACTGTCACAGGACGGGAGAGTGGAGAGCACCAGTTCCTACTGTCACAGGACAGACAGTGGAGAGCACCAGTTCCCACTGTCACAGTACAGAGATTGGAGAGCACCAGTTCCCACTGTCACAGGACAGAGAGTGGAGAGCACCAGTTCCCACTGTCACAGGACATAGAGTGGAGAGCACCAGTTCCAACTGTCACAGGACAGAGAGTGGAGAGCACCAGTTCCCACTGTCACAGGACAGAGAGTGGAGAGCACCAGTTCCCACTGTCACAGTACGGGAGAGTGGAGAGCACCAGTTCCCACTGTCACAGGACGGGAGAGTGGAGAGCACCAGTTCCCACTTCACAGGACAGAGAGTGGAGAGCACCAGTTCCCACTGTCACAGGACGGGAGAGTGGAGAGCAACAGTTCCCACTGTCACAGGACAGACAGTGGAGAGCACCAGTTCCCACTGTCACAGGACGGGAGAGTGGAGAGCACCAGTTCCCACTGTCACAGGACAGACAGTGGAGAGCACCAGTTCCCACTGTCACAGGATGGGAGAGTGGAGAGCACCAGTTCCCACTGTTAGAGGACAGAGAGTGGAGAGCACCAGTTCCCACTGTCACAGGACGGGAGAGTGGAGAGCACCACTTCCCACTGTCACAGGTTGGGAGAGTGGAGAGCACCAGTTCCCATTGTCACAGGACAGAGAGTGGAGAGCGCCAGTTCCAACTGTCACAGGACAGAGAGTGGAGAGCACCAGTTCCCACTGTCACAGGACAGAGAGTGGAGAGCACCAGTTCCCACTGTCACAGGACAGCGAGTGGAGAGCACCAGTGCCCACTGTCACAGGAGAGAGAGTGGAGAGGACCTGTTCCCACTGTCACAGGACAGAGAATGGATAGCACCAGTTCCCACTGTCACAGGACAGAGAGTTTAGAGTACCAGTTCCCACTGTCACAGGACATGGAGTGGAGAGCACCAGTTCCCACTGTCACAGGACAGAGAGTGGAGTGCACCAGTTCCCACTGCTACAGGACAGAGAGTGGAGAGCACCAGTTCCCACTGTCACCGGACAGAGAGTGGAGAGCACCAGTTCCCACTGTCACTAGAACGGGAGAGTGGAGAGCACCAGTTCCCACTGTCACAGGACAGACAGTGGAGAGCACCAGTTCCCACTGTCACAGGATGGGAGAGTGGAGAGCACCAGTTCCCACTGTTACAGGACAGAGAGTGGAGAGCACCAGTTCCCACTGTCACAGGACGGGAGAGTGGAGAGCACCAGTTCCCACTGTCACAGGTTGGGAGAGTGGAGAGCACCAGTTCCTATTGTCACAGGACAGAGCGTGGAGAGCGCCAGTTCCAACTGTCACAGGACAGAGAGTGGAGAGCACCAGTTCCCACTGTCACAGGACAGAGAGTGGAGAGCACCAGTTCCCACTGTCACAGGACAGAGAGTTTAGAGTACCAGTTCCCACTGTCACAGGACATGGAGTGGAGAGCACCAGTTCCCACTGTCACAGGACAGAGAGTGGAGTGCACCAGTTCCCACTGCTACAGGACAGAGAGAGGAGAGCACCAGTTCCCACTGTCACAGGACAGAGAGTGGAGAGCACCAGTTCCCACTGTCACAGGTCGGGAGAGTGGAGAGCACCAGTTCCCACTGTCACAGGACAGAGAGTGGAGAGCACCAGTTCCCACTGTCACAGGACAGAGAGTGGAGAGCACCAGTTCCCACTGTCACAGGACAGACAGTGGAGAGCTCCAGTTCAGACTGTCACAGGACAGAGAGTGGAGAGCACCAGTTCCCACTGTCACTGGACGGGAGACTGGAGAGCACCAGTTCCAACTGTGACAGGACGGGAGAGTGGAGAGCACCAGTTCCCACTGTCACAGGACGGGAGAGTGGAGAGCACCAGTTCCCACTGTCACAGGTTGGGAGAGTGGAGAGCACCAGTTCCCACTGTCACAGGACAGAGAGTGGAGAGCGCCAGTTCCAACTGTCACAGGACAGAGAGTAGAGAGCACCAGTTCCCACTGTCACAGGGCAGAGAGTGGAGAGCACCAGTTCCCACTGTCACAGGACAGAGAGTGGAGAGCACCAGTTCCCACTGTCACAAGAGAGAGAGTGGAGAGCACCTGTTCCCACTGTCACAGGACAGAGAGTGGATAGCACCAGTTCCCACTGTCACAGGACAGAGAGTGGAGAGCACCAGTTCCCACTGTCACAGGACAGACAGTGGAGAGCACCAGTTCCCACTGTCACAGTACAGAGATTGGAGAGCACCAGTTCCCACTGTCACAGGACAGAGAGTGGAGAGCACCAGTTCCCACTGTCACAGGACATAGAGTGGAGAGCACCAGTTCCAACTGTCACAGGACAGAGAGTGGAGAGCACCAGTTCCCACTGTCACAGGACAGAGAGTGGAGAGCACCAGTTCCCACTGTCACAGTACGGGAGAGTGGAGAGCACCAGTTCCCACTGTCACAGGACGGGAGAGTGGAGAGCACCAGTTCCCACTTCACAGGACAGAGAGTGGAGAGCACCAGTTCCCACTGTCACAGGACGGGAGAGTGGAGAGCAACAGTTCCCACTGTCACAGGACAGACAGTGGAGAGCACCAGTTCCCACTGTCACAGGACGGGAGAGTGGAGAGCACCAGTTCCCACTGTCACAGGACAGACAGTGGAGAGCACCAGTTCCCACTGTCACAGGATGGGAGAGTGGAGAGCACCAGTTCCCACTGTTAGAGGACAGAGAGTGGAGAGCACCAGTTCCCACTGTCACAGGACGGGAGAGTGGAGAGCACCACTTCCCACTGTCACAGGTTGGGAGAGTGGAGAGCACCAGTTCCCATTGTCACAGGACAGAGAGTGGAGAGCGCCAGTTCCAACTGTCACAGGACAGAGAGTGGAGAGCACCAGTTCCCACTGTCACAGGACAGAGAGTGGAGAGCACCAGTTCCCACTGTCACAGGACAGCGAGTGGAGAGCACCAGTGCCCACTGTCACAGGAGAGAGAGTGGAGAGGACCTGTTCCCACTGTCACAGGACAGAGAATGGATAGCACCAGTTCCCACTGTCACAGGACAGAGAGTTTAGAGTACCAGTTCCCACTGTCACAGGACATGGAGTGGAGAGCACCAGTTCCCACTGTCACAGGACAGAGAGTGGAGTGCACCAGTTCCCACTGCTACAGGACAGAGAGTGGAGAGCACCAGTTCCCACTGTCACCGGACAGAGAGTGGAGAGCACCAGTTCCCACTGTCACTAGAACGGGAGAGTGGAGAGCACCAGTTCCCACTGTCACAGGACAGACAGTGGAGAGCACCAGTTCCCACTGTCACAGGATGGGAGAGTGGAGAGCACCAGTTCCCACTGTTACAGGACAGAGAGTGGAGAGCACCAGTTCCCACTGTCACAGGACGGGAGAGTGGAGAGCACCAGTTCCCACTGTCACAGGTTGGGAGAGTGGAGAGCACCAGTTCCTATTGTCACAGGACAGAGCGTGGAGAGCGCCAGTTCCAACTGTCACAGGACAGAGAGTGGAGAGCACCAGTTCCCACTGTCACAGGACAGAGAGTGGAGAGCACCAGTTCCCACTGTCACAGGACAGAGAGTTTAGAGTACCAGTTCCCACTGTCACAGGACATGGAGTGGAGAGCACCAGTTCCCACTGTCACAGGACAGAGAGTGGAGTGCACCAGTTCCCACTGCTACAGGACAGAGAGAGGAGAGCACCAGTTCCCACTGTCACAGGACAGAGAGTGGAGAGCACCAGTTCCCACTGTCACAGGTCGGGAGAGTGGAGAGCACCAGTTCCCACTGTCACAGGACAGAGAGTGGAGAGCACCAGTTCCCACTGTCACAGGACAGAGAGTGGAGAGCACCAGTTCCCACTGTCACAGGACAGACAGTGGAGAGCTCCAGTTCAGACTGTCACAGGACAGAGAGTGGAGAGCACCAGTTCCCACTGTCACTGGACGGGAGACTGGAGAGCACCAGTTCCAACTGTGACAGGACGGGAGAGTGGAGAGCACCAGTTCCCACTGTCACAGGACGGGAGAGTGGAGAGCACCAGTTCCCACTGTCACAGGTTGGGAGAGTGGAGAGCACCAGTTCCCACTGTCACAGGACAGAGAGTGGAGAGCGCCAGTTCCAACTGTCACAGGACAGAGAGTAGAGAGCACCAGTTCCCACTGTCACAGGACAGAGAGTGGAGAGCACCAGTTCCCACTGTCACAGGACAGAGAGTGGAGAGCACCAGTTCCCACTGTCACAGGAGAGAGAGTGGAGAGCACCTGTTCCCACTGTCACAGGACAGAGAGTGGATAGCACCAGTTCCCACTGTCACAGGACAGAGAGTTTAGAGTACCAGTTCCCACTGTCACAGGACATGGAGTGGAGAGCACCAGTTCCCACTGTCACAGGACAGAGAGTGGAGTGCACCAGTTCCCACTGTTACAGCACAGAGAGTGGAGAGCACCAGTTCCCTCTGTCACAGGACAGAGAGTGGAGAGCACCAGTTCCCACTGTCACAGGACAGACAGTGGAGAGCTCCAGTTCAGACTGTCACAGGACAGAGAGAGGAGAGCACCAGTTCCCACTGTCACTGGACGGGAGACTGGAGAGCACCAGTTCCAACTGTGACAGGACGGGAGAGTGGAGAGCACCAGTTCCCACTGTCACAGGACAGAGAGTGGAGAGCACCAGTTCCCACTGTCACAGGACAGAGAGTGGAGAGTACCAGTTCCCACTGTCACAGGACAGAGAGTGGAGAGCACCAGTTCCCACTGTCACAGGACAGAGCGTGGAGAGCACCAGTTCCCACTGTCACAGGACAGAGAGTGGAGAGCACCAGTTCCCACTGTCACAGGACGGGAGAGTGGAGAGCACCAGTTCCCACTGTCACAGGTTGGGAGAGTGGAGAACACCAGTTCCCACTGTCACAGGACAGAGAGTGGAGAGCGCCAGTTCCAACTGTCACAGGACAGAGAGTGGAGAGCGCCAGTTCCCACTGTCACAGGACAGAGAGTGGAGAGCACCAGTTCCCACTGTCACAGGACAGAGAGTGGAGAGCACCAGTTCCCACTGTCACAGGAGAGAGAATGGAGAGCACCTGTTCCCACTGTCACAGGACAGAGAGTGGATAGCACCAGTTCCCACTGTCACAGGACAGAGAGTTTAGAGTACCAGTTCCCACTGTCACAGGACATGGAGTGGAGAGCACCAGTTCCCACTGTCACAGGACAGAGAGTGGAGTGCACCAGTTCCCACTGTTACAGGACAGAGAGTGGAGAGCACCAGTTCCCTCTGTCACAGGACAGAGAGTGGAGAGCACCAGTTCCCACTGTCACAGGTCGGGAGAGTGGAGAGCACCAGTTCCCACTGTCACAGGACAGAGAGTGGAGAGCACCAGTTCCCACTGTCACAGGACAGAGAGTGGAGAGCACCAGTTCCCACTGTCACAGGACAGACAGTGGAGAGCTCCAGTTCAGACTGTCACAGGACAGAGAGTGGAGAGCACCAGTTCCCACTGTCACTGGACGGGAGAGTGGAGAGCACCAGTTCCCACTGTCACAGGACAGAGAGTGGAGAGCACCAGTTCCCACTGTCACAGGACAGAGAGTGGAGAGTACCAGTTCCCACTGTCACAGGACAGAGAGTGGAGAGCACCAGTTCCCACTGTCACAGGACAGAGCGTGGAGAGCACCAGTTCCCACTGTCACAGGACAGAGAGTGGAGAGCACCAGTTCCCACTGTCACAGGACGGGAGAGTGGAGAGCACCAGTTCCAACTGTGACAGGACGGGAGAGTGGAGAGCACCAGTTCCCACTGTCACAGGACAGAGAGTGTAGAGCACCAGTTCCCACTGTCACAGGACGGGAGAGTGGAGAGCACCAGTTCAAACTGTCACAGGACAGTGAGTGGAGAGCACCAGTTCCCACAGTCACAGGACAGAGAGTGGAGAGCACCAGTTCCAACTGTCACAGGAGAGAGAGCGGAGAGCACCAGTTCCCACTGTCACAGGACAGAGAGTGGAGAGCACAGTTCCCACTGTCACAGGATGGGAGAGTGGAGAGCACCAGTTCCCACTGTCACAGGACAGAGAGTGGAGAGGACCAGTTCCCACTGTCACAGGACAGAGAGTGGAGAGCAGCAGTTCCCACTGTCACTGGACGGGAGACTGGAGAGCACCAGTTCCAACTGTGACAGGACGGGAGAGTGGAGAGCACCAGTTCCCACTGTCACAGGACAGAGAGTGGAGAGCACCAGTTCCCACTGTCACAGGACAGAGAGTGGAGAGTAGCAGTTCCCACTGTCACAGGAAAGAGAGTGGAGAGCACCAGTTCCCACTGTCACAGGACAGAGCGTGGAGAGCACCAGTTCCCACTGTCACAGGACAGAGAGTGGAGAGCACCAGTTCCCACTGTCACAGGACGGGAGAGTGGAGAGCACCAGTTCCAACTGTGACAGGACGGGAGAGTGGAGAGCACCAGTTCCCACTGTCACAGGACAGAGAGTGTAGAGCATCAGTTCCCACTGTCACAGGACGGGAGAGTGGAGAGCACCATTTCAAACTGTCACAGGACAGAGAGTGGAGAGCACCAGTTCCCACAGTCACAGGACAGAGAGTGGAGAGCACCAGTTCCAACTGTCACAGGAGAGAGAGCGGAGAGCACCAGTTCCCACTGTCACAGGACAGAGAGTGGAGAGCACAGTTCCCACTGTCACAGGATGGGAGAGTGGAGAGCACCAGTTCCCACTGTCACAGGACAGAGAGTGGAGAGGACCAGTTCCCACTGTCACAGGACAGAGAGTGGAGAGCAGCAGTTCAGACTGTCACAGGACAGAGCGTGGAGAGCACCAGTTCCCACTGTCACAGGACGGGAGATTGGAGAGCACCAGTTCCCACTGTCACAGGACGGGAGAGTGGAGAGTACCAGTTCCCACTGTCACAGGACAGAGAGTGGAGAGCACCGGTTCAAACTGTCACAGGACGGGAGAGTGGAGAGCACCAGTTCAAACTGTCACAGGACGGGAGAGTGGAGAGCACCAGTTCCTACTGTCACAGGACAGACAGTGGAGAGCACCAGTTCCCACTGTCACAGTACAGAGATTGGAGAGCACCAGTTCCCACTGTCACAGGACAGAGAGTGGAGAGCACCAGTTTCCACTGTCACAGGACATAGAGTGGAGAGCACCAGTTCCAACTGTCACAGGACAGAGAGTGGAGAGCACCAGTTCCCACTGTCACAGGACAGAGAGTGGAGAGCACCAGTTCCCACTGTCACAGTACGGGAGAGTGGAGAGCACCAGTTCCCACTGTCACAGGACGGGAGAGTGGAGAGCACCAGTTCCCACTTCACAGGACAGAGAGTGGAGAGCACCAGTTCCCACTGTCACAGGACGGGAGAGTGGAGAGCAACAGTTCCCACTGTCACAGGACAGACAGTGGAGAGCACCAGTTCCCACTGTCACAGGACGGGAGAGTGGAGAGCACCAGTTCCCACTGTCACAGGACAGACAGTGGAGAGCACCAGTTCCCACTGTCACAGGATGGGAGAGTGGAGAGCACCAGTTCCCACTGTTAGAGGACAGAGAGTGGAGAGCACCAGTTCCCACTGTCACAGGACGGGAGAGTGGAGAGCACCACTTCCCACTGTCACAGGTTGGGAGAGTGGAGAGCACCAGTTCCCATTGTCACAGGACAGAGAGTGGAGAGCGCCAGTTCCAACTGTCACAGGACAGAGAGTGGAGAGCACCAGTTCCCACTGTCACAGGACAGAGAGTGGAGAGCACCAGTTCCCACTGTCACAGGACAGCGAGTGGAGAGCACCAGTGCCCACTGTCACAGGAGAGAGAGTGGAGAGGACCTGTTCCCACTGTCACAGGACAGAGAATGGATAGCACCAGTTCCCACTGTCACAGGACAGAGAGTTTAGAGTACCAGTTCCCACTGTCACAGGACATGGAGTGGAGAGCACCAGTTCCCACTGTCACAGGACAGAGAGTGGAGTGCACCAGTTCCCACTGCTACAGGACAGAGAGTGGAGAGCACCAGTTCCCACTGTCACCGGACAGAGAGTGGAGAGCACCAGTTCCCACTGTCACTAGAACGGGAGAGTGGAGAGCACCAGTTCCCACTGTCACAGGACAGACAGTGGAGAGCACCAGTTCCCACTGTCACAGGATGGGAGAGTGGAGAGCACCAGTTCCCACTGTTACAGGACAGAGAGTGGAGAGCACCAGTTCCCACTGTCACAGGACGGGAGAGTGGAGAGCACCAGTTCCCACTGTCACAGGTTGGGAGAGTGGAGAGCACCAGTTCCTATTGTCACAGGACAGAGCGTGGAGAGCGCCAGTTCCAACTGTCACAGGACAGAGAGTGGAGAGCACCAGTTCCCACTGTCACAGGACAGAGAGTGGAGAGCACCAGTTCCCACTGTCACAGGACAGAGAGTTTAGAGTACCAGTTCCCACTGTCACAGGACATGGAGTGGAGAGCACCAGTTCCCACTGTCACAGGACAGAGAGTGGAGTGCACCAGTTCCCACTGCTACAGGACAGAGAGAGGAGAGCACCAGTTCCCACTGTCACAGGACAGAGAGTGGAGAGCACCAGTTCCCACTGTCACAGGTCGGGAGAGTGGAGAGCACCAGTTCCCACTGTCACAGGACAGAGAGTGGAGAGCACCAGTTCCCACTGTCACAGGACAGAGAGTGGAGAGCACCAGTTCCCACTGTCACAGGACAGACAGTGGAGAGCTCCAGTTCAGACTGTCACAGGACAGAGAGTGGAGAGCACCAGTTCCCACTGTCACTGGACGGGAGACTGGAGAGCACCAGTTCCAACTGTGACAGGACGGGAGAGTGGAGAGCACCAGTTCCCACTGTCACAGGACAGAGAGTGGAGAGCACCAGTTCCCACTGTCACAGGACAGAGAGTGGAGAGTACCAGTTCCCACTGTCACAGGACAGAGAGTGGAGAGCACCAGTTCCCACTGTCACAGGACAGAGCGTGGAGAGCACCAGTTCCCACTGTCACAGGACAGAGAGTGGAGAGCACCAGTTCCCACTGTCACAGGACGGGAGAGTGGAGAGCACCAGTTCCAACTGTGACAGGACGGGAGAGTGGAGAGCACCAGTTCCCACTGTCACAGGACAGAGAGTGTAGAGCACCAGTTCCCACTGTCACAGGACGGGAGAGTGGAGAGCACCAGTTCAAACTGTCACAGGACAGAGAGTGGAGAGCACCAGTTCCCACAGTCACAGGACAGAGAGTGGAGAGCACCAGTTCCAACTGTCACAGGAGAGAGAGCGGAGAGCACCAGTTCCCACTGTCACAGGACAGAGAGTGGAGAGCACAGTTCCCACTGTCACAGGATGGGAGAGTGGAGAGCACCAGTTCCCACTGTCACAGGACAGAGAGTGGAGAGGACCAGTTCCCACTGTCACAGGACAGAGAGTGGAGAGCAGCAGTTCAGACTGTCACAGGACAGAGCGTGGAGAGCACCAGTTCCCACTGTCACAGGACGGGAGAGTGGAGAGCACCAGTTCCCACTGTCACAGGACGGGAGAGTGGAGAGTACCAGTTCCCACTGTCACAGGACAGAGAGTGGAGAGCACCGGTTCAAACTGTCACAGGACAGGAGAGTGGAGAGCACCAGTTCAAACTGTCACAGGACGGGAGAGTGGAGAGCACCAGTTCCTACTGTCACAGGACAGACAGTGGAGAGCACCAGTTCCCACTGTCACAGTACAGAGAGTGGAGAGCACCAGTTCCCACTTTCACAGGACAGAGAGTGGAGAGCACCAGTTCCCACTGTCACAGGACATAGAGTGGAGAGCACCAGTTCCAACTGTCACAGGAGAGAGAGTGGAGAGCACCAGTTCCCAATGTCACAGGACAGAGAGTGGAGAGCACCAGTTCCCACTGTCACAGTACGGGAGAGTGGAGAGCATCAGTTCCCACTGTCACAGGACGGGAGATTGGAGAGCACCAGTTCCCACTGTCACAGGACAGAGAGTGGAGAGCACCAGTTCCCACTGTCACAGGACGGGAGAGTGGAGAGCACCAGTTCCCACTGTCACAGGACGGGAGAGTGGAGAGCATCAGTTCCCACTGTCACAGGACGGGAGAGTGGAGAGCACCAGTTCCCACTGTCACAGGACAGAGAGTGGAGAGCACCAGTTCCCACTGTCACAGGACAGAGAGTGGAGAGCACCAGTACCCACTGTCACAGGAGAGAGAGTGGAGAACACCAGTTCCCACTGTCACAGGACAGAGAGTGGAGAGCACCAGTTCCAACTGTCACAGGACAGAGAGTGGAGAGCACCAGTTCCCACTGTCACAGAACAGAGTGTAGAGAGCACCAGTTCCCACTGTCACAGGACGGGAGAGTGGAGAGCACCAGTTCCCACTGTCACAGGACAGACAGTGGAGAGCACCAGTTCCCACTGTCACAGGATGGGAGAGTGGAGAGCAACAGTTCCCACTGTTACAGGACAGAGAGTGGAGAGCACCAGTTCCCACTGTCACAGGACGGGAGAGTGGAGAGCACCAGTTCCCACTGTCACAGGTTGGGAGAGTGGAGAGCACCAGTTCCCACTGTCACAGGACAGAGAGTGGAGAGCGCCAGTTCCAACTGTCACAGGACAGAGAGTGGAGAGCACCAGTTCCCACTGTCACAGGACAGAGAGTGGAGAGCACCAGTTCCCACTGTCACAGGACAGAGAGTAGAGAGCACCAGTTCCCACTGTCACAGGAGAGAGAGTGGAGAGCACCTGTTCCCACTGTCACAGGACAGAGAGTGGATAGCACCAGTTCCCACTGTCACAGGACAGAGAGTTTAGAGTACCAGTTCCCACTGTCACAGGACATGGAGTGGAGAGCACCAGTTCCCACTGTCACAGGACAGAGAGTGGAGTGCACCAGTTCCCACTGTTACAGGACAGAGAGTGGAGAGCACCAGTTCCCTCTGTCACAGGACAGAGAGTGGAGAGCACCAGTTCCCACTGTCACAGGTCGGGAGAGTGGAGAGCACCAGTTCCCACTGTCACAGGACAGAGAGTGGAGAGCACCAGTTCCCACTGTCACAGGACAGAGAGTGGAGAGCACCAGTTCCCACTTTCACAGGACAGACAGTGGAGAGCTCCAGTTCAGACTGTCACAGGACAGAGAGAGGAGAGCACCAGTTCCCACTGTCACTGGACGGGAGACTGGAGAGCACCAGTTCCAACTGTGACAGGACGGGAGAGTGGAGAGCACCAGTTCCCACTGTCACAGGACAGAGAGTGGAGAGCACCAGTTCCCACTGTCACAGGACAGAGAGTGGAGAGTACCAGTTCCCACTGTCACAGGACAGAGAGTGGAGAGCACCAGTTCCCACTGTCACAGGACAGAGCGTGGAGAGCACCAGTTCCCACTGTCACAGGACAGAGAGTGGAGAGCACCAGTTCCCACTGTCACAGGACGGGAGAGTGGAGAGCACCAGTTCCCACTGTCACAGGTTGGGAGAGTGGAGAGCACCAGTTCCCACTGTCACAGGACAGAGAGTGGAGAGCACCAGTTCCCACTGTCACAGGACAGAGAGTGGAGAGCACCAGTTCCCACTGTCACAGGAGAGAGAGTGGAGAGCACCTGTTCCCACTGTCACAGGACAGAGAGTGGATAGCACCAGTTCCCACTGTCACAGGACAGAGAGTGGAGAGCACCAGTTCCCACTGTCACAGGTTGGGAGAGTGGAGAGCACCAGTTCCCATTGTCACAGGACAGAGAGTGGAGAGCGCCAGTTCCAACTGTCACTGGACAGAGAGTGGAGAGCACCAGTTCCCACTGTCACAGGACAGAGAGTGGAGAGCACCAGTTCCCACTGTCACAGGACAGAGAGTGGAGAGCACCAGTTCCCACTGTCACAGGAGAGAGAGTGGAGAGCACCTGTTCCCACTGTCACAGGACAGAGAGTGGATAGCACCAGTTCCCACTGTCACAGGACAGAGAGTTTAGAGTACCAGTTCCCACTGTCACAGGACATGGAGTGGAGAGCACCAGTTCCCACTGTCACAGGACAGAGAGTGGAGTGCACCAGTTCCCACTGTTACAGGACAGAGAGTGGAGAGCACCAGTTCCCTCTGTCACAGGACAGAGTGTGGAGAGCACCAGTTCCCACTGTCACAGGTCGGGAGAGTGGAGAGCACCAGTTCCCACTGTCACAGGACAGAGAGTGGAGAGCACCAGTTCCCACTGTCACAGGACAGAGAGTGGAGAGCACCAGTTCCCACTGTCACAGGACAGACAGTGGAGAGCTCCAGTTCAGACTGTCACAGGACAGAGAGTGGAGAGCACCAGTTCCCACTGTCACTGGACGGGAGACTGGAGAGCACCAGTTCCAACTGTGACAGGACGGGAGAGTGGAGAGCACCAGTTCCCACTGTCACAGGACAGAGAGTGGAGAGCACCAGTTCCCACTGTCACAGGACAGAGAGTGGAGAGTACCAGTTCCCACTGTCACAGGACAGAGAGTGGAGAGCACCAGTTCCCACTGTCACAGGACAGAGCGTGGAGAGCACCAGTTCCCACTGTCACAGGACAGAGAGTGGAGAGCACCAGTTCCCACTGTCACAGGACGGGAGAGTGGAGAGCACCAGTTCCAACTGTGACAGGACGGGAGAGTGGAGAGCACCAGTTCCCACTGTCACAGGACAGAGAGTGTAGAGCACCAGTTCCCACTGTCACAGGACGGGAGAGTGGAGAGCACCAGTTCAAACTGTCACAGGACAGAGAGTGGAGAGCACCAGTTCCCACAGTCACAGGACAGAGAGTGGAGAGCACCAGTTCCAACTGTCACAGGAGAGAGAGCGGAGAGCACCAGTTCCCACTGTCACAGGACAGAGAGTGGAGAGCACAGTTCCCACTGTCACAGGATGGGAGAGTGGAGAGCACCAGTTCCCACTGTCACAGGACAGAGAGTGGAGAGGACCAGTTCCCACTGTCACAGGACAGAGAGTGGAGAGCAGCAGTTCCCACTGTCACTGGACGGGAGACTGGAGAGCACCAGTTCCAACTGTGACAGGACGGGAGAGTGGAGAGCACCAGTTCCCACTGTCACAGGACAGAGAGTGGAGAGCACCAGTTCACACTGTCACAGGACAGAGAGTGGAGAGTAGCAGTTCCCACTGTCACAGGAAAGAGAGTGGAGAGCACCAGTTCCCACTGTCACAGGACAGAGCGTGGAGAGCACCAGTTCCCACTGTCACAGGACAGAGAGTGGAGAGCACCAGTTCCCACTGTCACAGGACGGGAGAGTGGAGAGCACCAGTTCCAACTGTGACAGGACGGGAGAGTGGAGAGCACCAGTTCCCACTGTCACAGGACAGAGAGTGTAGAGCATCAGTTCCCACTGTCACAGGACGGGAGAGTGGAGAGCACCAGTTCAAACTGTCACAGGACAGAGAGTGGAGAGCACCAGTTCCCACAGTCACAGGACAGAGAGTGGAGAGCACCAGTTCCAACTGTCACAGGAGAGAGAGCGGAGAGCACCAGTTCCCACTGTCACAGGACAGAGAGTGGAGAGCACCAGTTCCCACTGTCACAGGATGGGAGAGTGGAGAGCACCAGTTCCCACTGTCACAGGACAGAGAGTGGAGAGGACCAGTTCCCACTGTCACAGGACAGAGAGTGGAGAGCAGCAGTTCAGACTGTCACAGGACAGAGCGTGGAGAGCACCAGTTCCCACTGTCACAGGACGGGAGATTGGAGAGCACCAGTTCCCACTGTCACAGGACGGGAGAGTGGAGAGTACCAGTTCCCACTGTCACAGGACAGAGAGTGGAGAGCACCGGTTCAAACTGTCACAGGACGGGAGAGTGGAGAGCACCAGTTCCTACTGTCACAGGACAGACAGTGGAGAGCACCAGTTCCCACTGTCACAGTACAGAGATTGGAGAGCATCAGTTCCCACTGTCACAGGAGAGAGAGTGGAGAGCACCACTTCCCACTGTCACAGGTTGGGAGAGTGGAGAGCACCAGTTCCCATTGTCACAGGACAGAGAGTGGAGAGCGCCAGTTCCAACTGTCACAGGACAGAGAGTGGAGAGCACCAGTTCCCACTGTCACAGGACAGAGAGTGGAGAGCACCAGTTCCCACTGTCACAGGACAGCGAGTGGAGAGCACCAGTGCCCACTGTCACAGGAGAGAGAGTGGAGAGGACCTGTTCCCACTGTCACAGGACAGAGAATGGATAGCACCAGTTCCCACTGTCACAGGACAGAGAGTTTAGAGTACCAGTTCCCACTGTCACAGGACATGGAGTGGAGAGCACCAGTTCCCACTGTCACAGGACAGAGAGTGGAGTGCACCAGTTCCCACTGCTACAGGACAGAGAGTGGAGAGCACCAGTTCCCACTGTCACCGGACAGAGAGTGGAGAGCACCAGTTCCCACTGTCACTAGAACGGGAGAGTGGAGAGCACCAGTTCCCACTGTCACAGGACAGACAGTGGAGAGCACCAGTTCCCACTGTCACAGGATGGGAGAGTGGAGAGCACCAGTTCCCACTGTTACAGGACAGAGAGTGGAGAGCACCAGTTCCCACTGTCACAGGACGGGAGAGTGGAGAGCACCAGTTCCCACTGTCACAGGTTGGGAGAGTGGAGAGCACCAGTTCCGATTGTCACAGGACAGAGCGTGGAGAGCGCCAGTTCCAACTGTCACAGGACAGAGAGTGGAGAGCACCAGTTCCCACTGTCACAGGACAGAGAGTGGAGAGCACCAGTTCCCACTGTCACAGGACAGAGAGTGGAGAGCACCAGTTCCCACTGTCACAGGAGAGAGAGTGGAGAGCACCTGTTCCCACTGTCACAGGACAGAGAATGGATAGCACCAGTTCCCACTGTCACAGGACAGAGAGTTTAGAGTACCAGTTCCCACTGTCACAGGACATGGAGTGGAGAGCACCAGTTCCCACTGTCACAGGACAGAGAGTGAAGTGCACCAGTTCCCACTGCTACAGGACAGAGAGAGGAGAGCACCAGTTCCCACTGTCACAGGACAGAGAGTGGAGAGCACCAGTTCCCACTGTCACAGGTTGGGAGAGTAGAGAGCACCAGTTCCCACTGTCACAGGACAGAGAGTGGAGAGCACCAGTTCCCACTGTCACAGGACAGAGAGTGGAGAGCACCAGTTCCCACTGTCACAGGACAGACAGTGGAGAGCTCCAGTTCAGACTGTCAAAGGACAGAGAGTGGAGAGCACCAGTTCCCACTGTCACTGGACGGGAGACTGGAGAGCACCAGTTCCAACTGTGACAGGACGGGAGAGTGGAGAGCACCAGTTCCCACTGTCACAGGACAGAGAGTGGAGAGCACCAGTTCCCACTGTCACAGGACAGAGAGTGGAGAGTACCAGTTCCCACTGTCACAGGACAGAGAGTGGAGAGCACCAGTTCCCACTGTCACAGGACAGAGCGTGGAGAGCACCAGTTCCCACTGTCACAGGACGGGAGAGTGGAGAGCACCAGTTCCAACTGTGACAGGACGGGAGAGTGGAGAGCACCAGTTCCCACTGTCACAGGACAGAGAGTGTAGAGCACCAGTTCCCACTGTCACAGGACGGGAGAGTGGAGAGCACCAGTTCAAACTGTCACAGGACAGAGAGTGGAGAGCACCAGTTCCCACAGTCACAGGACAGAGAGTGGAGAGCACCAGTTCCAACTGTCACAGGAGAGAGAGCGGAGAGCACCAGTTCCCACTGTCACAGGACAGAGAGTGGAGAGCACAGTTCCCACTGTCACAGGATGGGAGAGTGGAGAGCACCAGTTCCCACTGTCACAGGACAGAGAGTGGAGAGGACCAGTTCCCACTGTCACAGGACAGAGAGTGGAGAGCAGCAGTTCAGACTGTCACAGGACAGAGCGTGGAGAGCACCAGTTCCCACTGTCACAGGACGGGAGAGTGGAGAGCACCAGTTCCCACTGTCACAGGACGGGAGAGTGGAGAGTACCAGTTCCCACTGTCACAGGACAGAGAGTGGAGAGCACCGGTTCAAACTGTCACAGGACGGGAGAGTGGAGAGCACCAGTTCAAACTGTCACAGGACGGGAGAGTGGAGAGCACCAGTTCCTACTGTCACAGGACAGACAGTGGAGAGCACCAGTTCCCACTGTCACAGTACAGAGAGTGGAGAGCACCAGTTCCCACTTTCACAGGACAGAGAGTGGAGAGCACCAGTTCCCACTGTCACAAGACATAGAGTGGAGAGCACCAGTTCCAACTGTCACAGGAGAGAGAGTGGAGAGCACCAGTTCCCACTGTCACAGGACAGAGAGTGGAGAGCACCAGTTCCCACTGTCACAGTACGGGAGAGTGGAGAGCACCAGTTCCCACTGTCACAGGACGGGAGAGTGGAGAGCACCAGTTCCCACTGTCACAGGACAGAGAGTGGAGAGCACCAGTTCCCACTGTCACAGGACAGAGAGTGGAGAGCACCAGTTCCCACTGTCACAGGACAGAGAGTGGAGAGCACCAGTACCCACTGTCACAGGAGAGAGAGTGGAGAACACCAGTTCCCACTGTCACAGGACAGAGAGTGGAGAGCACCAGTTCCAACTGTCACAGGACAGAGAGTGGAGAGCACCAGTTCCCACTGTCACAGAACAGAGTGTAGAGAGCACCAGTTCCCACTGTCACAGGACGGGAGAGTGGAGAGCACCAGTTCCCACTGTCACAGGACAGACAGTGGAGAGCACCGGTTCCCACTGTCACAGGATGGGAGAGTGGAGAGCACCAGTTCCCACTGTTACAGGACAGAGAGTGGAGAGCACCAGTTCCCACTGTCACAGGACGGGAGAGTGGAGAGCACCAGTTCCCACTGTCACAGGTTGGGAGAGTGGAGAGCACCAGTTCCCACTGTCACAGGACAGAGAGTGGAGAGCGCCAGTTCCAACTGTCACAGGACAGAGAGTGGAGAGCACCAGTTCCCACTGTCACAGGACAGAGAGTGGAGAGCACCAGTTCCCACTGTCACAGGACAGAGAGTTTAGAGCACCAGTTCCCACTGTCACAGGAGAGAGAGTGGAGAGCACCTGTTCCCACTGTCACAGGACAGAGAGTGGATAGCACCAGTTCCCACTGTCACAGGACAGAGAGTTTAGAGTACCAGTTCCCACTGTCACAGGACATGGAGTGGAGAGCACCAGTTCCCACTGTCACAGGACAGAGAGTGGAGTGCACCAGTTCCCACTGTTACAGGACAGAGAGTGGAGAGCACCAGTTCCCTCTGTCACAGGACAGAGAGTGGAGAGCACCAGTTCCCACTGTCACAGGTCGGGAGAGTGGAGAGCACCAGTTCCCACTGTCACAGGACAGAGAGTGGAGAGGACCAGTTCCCACTGTCACAGGACAGAGAGTGGAGAGCACCAATTCTCACTGTCACAGGACAGACAGTGGAGAGCTCCAGTTCAGACTGTCACAGGACAGAGAGAGGAGAGCACCAGTTCCCACTGTCACTGGACGGGAGACTGGAGAGCACCAGTTCCAACTGTGACAGGACGGGAGAGTGGAGAGCACCAGTTCCCACTGTCACAGGACAGAGAGTGGAGAGCACCAGTTCCCACTGTCACAGGACAGAGAGTGGAGAGTACCAGTTCCCACTGTCACAGGACAGAGAGTGGAGAGCACCAGTTCCCACTGTCACAGGACAGAGCGTGGAGAGCACCAGTTCCCACTGTCACAGGACAGAGAGTGGAGAGCACCAGTTCCAACTGTGACAGGACGGGAGAGTGGAGAGCACCAGTTCCCACTGTCACAGGACAGAGAGTGGAGAGCACCAGTTCCCACTGTCACAGGACAGAGAGTGGAGAGCACCAGTTCCCACTGTCACAGGACAGAGAGTGGAGAGCACCAGTTCCCACTGTCACAGGAGAGGGAGTGGAGAGCACCTGTTCCCACTGTCACAGGACAGAGAGTGGATAGCACCAGTTCCCACTGTCACAGGACAGAGAGTTTAGAGTACCAGTTCCCACTGTCACAGGACATGGAGTGGAGAGCACCAGTTCCCACTGTCACAGGACAGAGAGTGGAGTGCACCAGTTCCCACTGTTACAGGACAGAGAGTGGAGAGCACCAGTTCCCTCTGTCACAGGACAGAGAGTGGAGAGCACCAGTTCCCACTGTCACAGGTCGGGAGAGTGGAGAGCACCAGTTCCCACTGTCACAGGACAGAGAGTGGAGAGCACCAGTTCCCACTGTCACAGGACAGAGAGTGGAGAGCACCAGTTCCCACTGTCACAGGACAGACAGTGGAGAGCTCCAGTTCAGACTGTCACAGGACAGAGAGTGGAGAGCACCAGTTCCCACTGTCACTGGACGGGAGACTGGAGAGCACCAGTTCCAACTGTGACAGGACGGGAGAGTGGAGAGCACCAGTTCCCACTGTCACAGGACAGAGAGTGGAGAGCACCAGTTCCCACTGTCACAGGACAGAGAGTGTAGAGTACCAGTTCCCACTGTCACAGGACAGAGAGTGGAGAGCACCAGTTCCCACTGTCACAGGACAGAGCGTGGAGAGCACCAGTTCCCACTGTCACAGGACAGAGAGTGGAGAGCACCAGTTCCCACTGTCACAGGACGGGAGAGTGGAGAGCACCAGTTCCAACTGTGACAGGACGGGAGAGTGGAGAGCACCAGTTCCCACTGTCACAGGACAGAGAGTGTAGAGCACCAGTTCCCACTGTCACAGGACGGGAGAGTGGAGAGCACCAGTTCAAACTGTCACAGGACAGAGAGTGGAGAGCACCAGTTCCCACAGTCACAGGACAGAGAGTGGAGAGCACCAGTTCCAACTGTCACAGGAGAGAGAGCGGAGAGCACCAGTTCCCACTGTCACAGGACAGAGAGTGGAGAGCACAGTTCCCACTGTCACAGTACAGAGAGTGGAGAGCACCAGTTCCCACTGTCACAGGACAGAGAGTGGAGAGGACCAGTTCCCACTGTCACAGGACAGAGAGTGGAGAGCAGCAGTTCAGACTGTCACAGGACAGAGCGTGGAGAGCACCAGTTCCCACTGTCACAGGACGGGAGAGTGAAGAGCACCAGTTCCCACTTTCACAGGACAGACAGTGGAGAGCTCCAGTTCAGACTGTCACAGGACAGAGAGTGGAGAGCACCAGTTCCCACTGTCACTGGACGGGAGACTGGAGAGCACCAGTTCCAACTGTGACAGGACGGGAGAGTGGAGAGCACCAGTTCCCACTGTCACAGGACAGAGAGTGGAGAGCACCAGTTCCCACTGTCACAGGACAGAGAGTGGAGAGTAGCAGTTCCCACTGTCACAGGAAAGAGAGTGGAGAGCACCAGTTCCCACTGTCACAGGACAGAGCGTGGAGAGCACCAGTTCCCACTGTCACAGGACAGAGAGTGGAGAGCACCAGTTCCCACTGTCACAGGACGGGAGAGTGGAGAGCACCAGTTCCAACTGTGACAGGACGGGAGAGTGGAGAGCACCAGTTCCCACTGTCACAGGACAGAGAGTGTAGAGCATCAGTTCCCACTGTCACAGGACGGGAGAGTGGAGAGCACCAGTTCAAACTGTCACAGGACAGAGAGTGGAGAGCACCAGTTCCCACAGTCACAGGACAGAGATTGGAGAGCACCAGTTCCAACTGTCACAGGAGAGAGAGCGGAGAGCACCAGTTCCCACTGTCACAGGACAGAGAGTGGAGAGCACAGTTCCCACTGTCACAGGATGGGAGAGTGGAGAGCACCAGTTCCCACTGTCACAGGACAGAGAGTGGAGAGGACCAGTTCCCACTGTCACAGGACAGAGAGTGGAGAGCAGCAGTTCAGACTGTCACAGGACAAAGCGTGGAGAGCACCAGTTCCCACTGTCACAGGACGGGAGATTGGAGAGCACCAGTTCCCACTGTCACAGGACGGGAGAGTGGAGAGTACCAGTTCCCACTGTCACAGGACAGAGAGTGGAGAGCACCGGTTCAAACTGTCACAGGACGGGAGAGTGGAGAGCACCAGTTCAAACTGTCACAGGACGGGAGAGTGGAGAGCACCAGTTCCTACTGTCACAGGACAGACAGTGGAGAGCACCAGTTCCCACTGTCACAGTACAGAGATTGGAGAGCACCAGTTCCCACTGTCACAGGACAGAGAGTGGAGAGCACCAGTTCCCACTGTCACAGGACATAGAGTGGAGAGCACCAGTTCCAACTGTCACAGGACAGAGAGTGGAGAGCACCAGTTCCCACTGTCACAGGACAGAGAGTGGAGAGCACCAGTTCCCACTGTCACAGTACGGGAGAGTGGAGAGCACCAGTTCCCACTGTCACAGGACGGGAGAGTGGAGAGCACCAGTTCCCACTTCACAGGACAGAGAGTGGAGAGCACCAGTTCCCACTGTCACAGGACAGGAGAGTGGAGAGCACCAGTTCCCACTGTCACAGGACGGGAGAGTGGAGAGCATCAGTTCCCACTGTCACAGGACGGGAGAGTGGAGAGCACCAGTTCCCACTGTCACAGGACAGAGAGTGGAGAGCACCAGTTCCCACTGTCACAGGACAGAGAGTGGAGAGCACCAGTACCCACTGTCACAGGAGAGAGACTGGAGAACACCAGTTCCCACTGTCACAGGACAGAGAGTGGAGAGCACCAGTTCCAACTGTCACAGGACAGAGAGTGGAGAGCACCAGTTCCCACTGTCACAGAACAGAGTGTAGAGAGCACCAGTTCCCACTTTCACAGGAGAGAGAGTGGAGAGCACCAGTTCCCACTGTCACAGGACAGAGAGTGGCGAGCACCAGTTCCCACTGTCACAGGACAGAGAGTGGAGAGCAACAGTTCCCACTGTCACAGGACAGAGAGTGGAGAGCACCAGTTCCCACTGTCACAGGACAGAGAGTGGAGAGCACCAGTTCCCACTGTCACAGGACGGGAGAGTGGAGAGCACCAGTTCCCACTGTCACAGGACAGACAGTGGAGAGCACAGTTCCCACTGTCACAGGATGGGAGAGTGGAGAGCACCAGTTCCCACTGTTACAGGACAGAGAGTGGAGAGCACCAGTTCCCACTGTCACAGGACGGGGGAGTGGAGAGCACCAGTTCCCACTGTCACAGGTTGGGAGAGTGGGGAGCACCAGTTCCCACTGTCACAGGACAGAGAGTGGAGAGCACCAGTTCCTACTGTCACAGGACAGACAGTGGAGAGCACCAGTTCCCACTGTCACAGTACAGAGAGTGGAGAGCACCAGTTCCCACTTTCACAGGACAGAGAGTGGAGAGCACCAGTTCCCACTGTCACAGGACATAGAGTGGAGAGCACCAGTTCCAACTGTCACAGGAGAGAGAGTGGAGAGCACCAGTTCCCACTGTCACAGGACAGAGAGTGGAGAGCACCAGTTCCCACTGTCACAGTACGGGAGAGTGGAGAGCACCAGTTCCCACTGTCACAGGACGGGAGAGTGGAGAGCACCAGTTCCCACTGTCACAGGACAGAGAGTGGAGAGCACCAGTTCCCACTGTCACAGGACGGGAGAGTGGAGAGCACCAGTTCCCACTGTCACAGGACGGGAGAGTGGAGGGCATCAGTTCCCACTGTCACAGGACGGGAGAGTGGAGAGCACCAGTTCCCACTGTCACAGGACAGAGAGTGGAGAGCACCAGTTCCCACTGTCACAGGACAGAGAGTGGAGAGCACCAGTACCCACTGTCACAGGAGAGAGAGTGGAGAACACCAGTTCCCACTGTCACAGGACAGAGAGTGGAGAGCACCAGTTCCAACTGTCACAGGACAGAGAGTGGAGAGCACCAGTTCCCACTGTCACAGAACAGAGTGTAGAGAGCACCAGTTCCCACTGTCACAGGACGGGAGAGTGGAGAGCACCAGTTCCCACTGTCACAGGACAGACAGTGGAGAGCACCAGTTCCCACTGTCACAGGATGGGAGAGTGGAGAGCACCAGTTCCCACTGTTACAGGACAGAGAGTGGAGAGCACCAGTTCCCACTGTCACAGGACGGGAGAGTGGAGAGCACCAGTTCCCACTGTCACAGGTTGGGAGAGTGGAGAGCACCAGTTCCCACTGTCACAGGACAGAGAGTGGAGAGCGCCAGTTCCAACTGTCACAGGACAGAGAGTGGAGAGCACCAGTTCCCACTGTCACAGGACAGAGAGTGGAGAGCACCAGTTCCCACTGTCACAGGACAGAGAGTGGAGAGCACCAGTTCCCACTGTCACAGGAGAGAGAGTGGAGAGCACCTGTTCCCACTGTCACAGGACAGAGAGTGGATAGCACCAGTTGCCACTGTCACAGGACAGAGAGTTTAGAGTAACAGTTCCCACTGTCACAGGACATGGAGTGGAGAGCACCAGTTCCCACTGTCACAGGACAGAGAGTGGAGTGCACCAGTTCCCACTGTTACAGGACAGAGAGTGGAGAGCACCAGTTCCCTCTGTCACAGGACAGAGAGTGGAGAGCACCAGTTCCCACTGTCACAGGTCGGGAGAGTGGAGAGCACCAGTTCCCACTGTCACAGGACAGAGAGTGGAGAGCACCAGTTCCCACTGTCACAGGACAGAGAGTGGAGAGCACCAGTTCCCACTGTCACAGGACAGACAGTGGAGAGCTCCAGTTCAGACTGTCACAGGACAGAGAGAGGAGAGCACCAGTTCCCACTGTCACTGGACGGGAGACTGGAGAGCACCAGTTCCAACTGTGACAGGACGGGAGAGTGGAGAGCACCAGTTCCCACTGTCACAGGACAGAGAGTGGAGAGCACCAGTTCCCACTGTCACAGGACAGAGAGTGGAGAGTACCAGTTCCCACTGTCACAGGACAGAGAGTGGAGAGCACCAGTTCCCACTGTCACAGGACAGAGCGTGGAGAGCACCAGTTCCCACTGTCACAGGACAGAGAGTGGAGAGCACCAGTTCCCACTGTCACAGGACGGGAGAGTGGAGAGCACCAGTTCCCACTGTCACAGGTTGGGAGAGTGGAGAGCACCAGTTCCCACTGTCACAGGACAGAGAGTGGAGAGCACCAGTTCCCACTGTCACAGGACAGAGAGTGGAGAGCACCAGTTCCCACTGTCACAGGAGAGAGAGTGGAGAGCACCTGTTCCCACTGTCACAGGACAGAGAGTGGATAGCACCAGTTCCCACTGTCACAGGACAGAGAGTTTAGAGTACCAGTTCCCACTGTCACAGGACATGGAGTGGAGAGCACCAGTTCCCACTGTCACAGGACAGAGAGTGGAGTGCACCAGTTCCCACTGTTACAGGACAGAGAGTGGAGAGCACCAGTTCCCTCTGTCACAGGACAGAGAGTGGAGAGCACCAGTTCCCACTGTCACAGGTCGGGAGAGTGGAGAGCACCAGTTCCCACTGTCACAGGACAGAGAGTGGAGAGCACCAGTTCCCACTGTCACAGGACAGAGAGTGGAGAGCACCAGTTCCCACTGTCACAGGACAGACAGTGGAGAGCTCCAGTTCAGACTGTCACAGGACAGAGAGTGGAGAGCACCAGTTCCCACTGTCACTGGACGGGAGACTGGAGAGCACCAGTTCCAACTGTGACAGGACGGGAGAGTGGAGAGCACCAGTTCCCACTGTCACAGGACAGAGAGTGGAGAGCACCAGTTCCCACTGTCACAGGACAGAGAGTGGAGAGTACCAGTTCCCACTGTCACAGGACAGAGAGTGGAGAGCACCAGTTCCCACTGTCACAGGACAGAGCGTGGAGAGCACCAGTTCCCACTGTCACAGGACAGAGAGTGGAGAGCACCAGTTCCCACTGTCACAGGACGGGAGAGTGGAGAGCACCAGTTCCAACTGTGACAGGACGGGAGAGTGGAGAGCACCAGTTCCCACTGTCACAGGACAGAGAGTGTAGAGCACCAGTTCCCACTGTCACAGGACGGGAGAGTGGAGAGCACCAGTTCAAACTGTCACAGGACAGAGTGGAGAGCACCAGTTCCCACAGTCACAGGACAGAGAGTGGAGAGCACCAGTTCCAACTGTCACAGGAGAGAGAGCGGAGAGCACCAGTTCCCACTGTCACAGGACAGAGAGTGGAGAGCACAGTTCCCACTGTCACAGTACAGAGAGTGGAGAGCACCAGTTCCCACTGTCACAGGACAGAGAGTGGAGAGGACCAGTTCCCACTGTCACAGGACAGAGAGTGGAGAGCAGCAGTTCAGACTGTCACAGGACAGAGCGTGGAGAGCACCAGTTCCCACTGTCACAGGACGGGAGAGTGGAGAGCACCAGTTCCCACTTTCACAGGACAGACAGTGGAGAGCTCCAGTTCAGACTGTCACAGGACAGAGAGTGGAGAGCACCAGTTCCCACTGTCACTGGACGGGAGACTGGAGAGCACCAGTTCCAACTGTGACAGGACGGGAGAGTGGAGAGCACCAGTTCCCACTGTCACAGGACAGAGGGTGTAGAGCATCAGTTCCCACTGTCACAGGACGGGAGAGTGGAGAGCACCAGTTCAAACTGTCACAGGACAGAGAGTGGAGAGCACAAGTTCCCACAGTCACAGGACAGAGAGTGGAGAGCACCAGTTCCAACTGTCACAGGAGAGAGAGCGGAGAGCACCAGTTCCCACTGTCACAGGACAGAGAGTGGAGAGCACAGTTCCCACTGTCACAGGATGGGAGAGTGGAGAGCACCAGTTCCCACTGTCACAGGACAGAGAGTGGAGAGGACCAGTTCCCACTGTCACAGGACAGAGAGTGGAGAGCAGCAGTTCAGACTGTCACAGGACAGAGCGTGGAGAGCACCAGTTCCCACTGTCACAGGACGGGAGATTGGAGAGCACCAGTTCCCACTGTCACAGGACGGGAGAGTGGAGAGTACCAGTTCCCACTGTCACAGGACAGAGAGTGGAGAGCACCGGTTCAAACTGTCACAGGACGGGAGAGTGGAGAGCACCAGTTCAAACTGTCACAGGACGGGAGAGTGGAGAGCACCAGTTCCTACTGTCACAGGACAGACAGTGGAGAGCACCAGTTCCCACTGTCACAGTACAGAGATTGGAGAGCACCAGTTCCCACTGTCACAGGACAGAGAGTGGAGAGCACCAGTTCCCACTGTCACAGGACATAGAGTGGAGAGCACCAGTTCCAACTGTCACAGGACAGAGAGTGGAGAGCACCAGTTCCCACTGTCACAGGACAGAGAGTGGAGAGCACCAGTTCCCACTGTCACAGTACGGGAGAGTGGAGAGCACCAGTTCCCACTGTCACAGGACGGGAGAGTGGAGAGCACCAGTTCCCACTTCACAGGACAGAGAGTGGAGAGCACCAGTTCCCACTGTCACAGGACAGGAGAGTGGAGAGCACCAGTTCCCACTGTCACAGGACGGGAGAGTGGAGAGCATCAGTTCCCACTGTCACAGGACGGGAGAGTGGAGAGCACCAGTTCCCACTGTCACAGGACAGAGAGTGGAGAGCACCAGTTCCCACTGTCACAGGACAGAGAGTGGAGAGCACCAGTACCCACTGTCACAGGAGAGAGAGTGGAGAACACCAGTTCCCACTGTCACAGGACAGAGAGTGGAGAGCACCAGTTCCAACTGTCACAGGACAGAGAGTGGAGAGCACCAGTTCCCACTGTCACAGAACAGAGTGTAGAGAGCACCAGTTCCCACTTTCACAGGAGAGAGAGTGGAGAGCACCAGTTCCCACTGTCACAGGACAGAGAGTGGCGAGCACCAGTTCCCACTGTCACAGGACAGAGAGTGGAGAGCAACAGTTCCCACTGTTACAGGACAGAGAGTGGAGAGCACCAGTTCCCACTGTCACAGGACGGGAGAGTGGAGAGCACCAGTTCCCACTGTCACAGGTTGGGAGAGTGGGGAGCACCAGTTCCCACTGTCACAGGACAGAGAGTGGAGAGCGCCAGTTCCAACTGTCACAGGACAGAGAGTGGAGAGCACCAGTTCCCACTGTCACAGGACAGAGAGTGGAGAGCACCAGTTCCCACTGTCACAGGACAGAGAGTGGAGAGCACCAGTTCCCACTGTCACAGGAGAGAGAGTGGAGAGCACCTGTTCCCACTGTCACAGGACAGAGAGTGGATAGCACCAGTTCCCACTGTCACAGGACAGATAGTTTAGAGTACCAGTTCCCACTGTCACAGGACATGGAGTGGAGAGCACCAGTTCCCACTGTCACAGGACAGAGACTGGAGTGCACCAGTTCCCACTGTTACAGGACAGAGAGTGGAGAGCACCAGTTCCCTCTGTCACAGGACAGAGAGTGGAGAGCACCAGTTCCCACTGTCACAGGTCGGGAGAGTGGAGAGCACCAGTTCCCACTGTCACAGGACAGAGAGTGGAGAGCACCAGTTCCCACTGTCACAGGATAGAGAGTGGAGAGCACCAGTTCCCACTGTCACAGGACAGACAGTGGAGAGCTCCAGTTCAGACTGTCACAGGACAGAGAGTGGAGAGCACCAGTTCCCACTGTCACTGGACGGGAGACTGGAGAGCACCAGTTCCAACTGTGACAGGACGGGAGAGTGGAGAGCACCAGTTCCCACTGTCACAGGACAGAGAGTGGAGAGCACCAGTTCCCACTGTCACAGGACAGAGAGTGGAGAGTACCAGTTCCCACTGTCACAGGACAGAGAGTGGAGAGCACCAGTTCCCACTGTCACAGGACAGAGCGTGGAGAGCACCAGTTCCCACTGTCACAGGACAGAGAGTGGAGAGTACCAGTTCCCACTGTCACAGGACGGGAGAGTGGAGAGCACCAGTTCCAACTGTGACAGGACGGGAGAGTGGAGAGCACCAGTTCCCACTGTCACAGGACAGAGAGTGGAGAGCACCAGTTCCCACTGTCACAGGACAGAGAGTGGAGAGCACCAGTTCCCACTGTCACAGGACAGAGAGTGGAGAGTACCAGTTCCCACTGTCACAGGACAGAGAGTGTAGAGCACCAGTTCCCACTGTCACAGGACGGGAGAGTGGCGAGCACCAGTTCAAACTGTCACAGGACAGAGAGTGTAGAGCACCAGTTCCCACTGTCACAGGACGGGAGAGTGGAGAGCACCAGTTCCCACAGTCACAGGACAGAGAGTGGAGAGCACCAGTTCCAACTGTCACAGGAGAGAGAGCGGAGAGCACCAGTTCCCACTGTCACAGGACAGAGAGTGGAGAGCACAGTTCCCACTGTCACAGGATGGGAGAGTGGAGAGCACCAGTCCCCACTGTCACAGGACAGAGAGTGGAGAGGACCAGTTCCCACTGTCACAGGACAGAGAGTGGAGAGCAGCAGTTCAGACTGTCACAGGACAGAGCGTGGAGAGCACCAGTTCCCACTGTCACAGGACGGGAGAGTGGAGAGCACCAGTTCCCACTGTCACAGGACGGGAGAGTGGAGAGTACCAGTTCCCACTGTCACAGGACAGAGAGTGGAGAGCACCGGTTCAAACTGTCACAGGACGGGAGAGTGGAGAGCACCAGTTCAAACTGTCGCAGGACGGGAGAGTGGAGAGCACCAGTTCCTACTGTCACAGGACAGACAGTGGAGAGCACCAGTTCCCACTGTCACAGTACAGAGAGTGGAGAGCACCAGTTCCCACTGTCACAGGACAGAGAGTGGAGAGCACCAGTTCCCACTGTCACAGGACATAGAGTGGAGAGCACCAGTTCCAACTGTCACAGGAGAGAGAGTGGAGAGCACCAGTTCCCACTGTCACAGGACAGAGAGTGGAGTGCACCAGTTCCCACTGTCACAGTACAGAGAGTGGAGAGCACCAGTTCCCACTGTCACAGGACAGAGAGTGGAGAGTACCAGTTCCCACTGTCACAGGACAGAGAGTGGAGAGCACCAGTTCCCACTGTCACAGGACAGAGCGTGGAGAGCACCAGTTCCCACTGTCACAGGACAGAGAGTGGAGAGCACCAGTTCCCACTGTCACAGGACGGGAGAGTGGAGAGCACCAGTTCCAACTGTGACAGGACGGGAGAGTGGAGAGCACCAGTTCCCACTGTCACAGGACAGAGAGTGTAGAGCACCAGTTCCCACTGTCACAGGACGGGAGAGTGGAGAGCACCAGTTCAAACTGTCACAGGACAGAGTGGAGAGCACCAGTTCCCACAGTCACAGGACAGAGAGTGGAGAGCACCAGTTCCAACTGTCACAGGAGAGAGAGCGGAGAGCACCAGTTCCCACTGTCACAGGACAGAGAGTGGAGAGCACAGTTCCCACTGTCACAGTACAGAGAGTGGAGAGCACCAGTTCCCACTGTCACAGGACAGAGAGTGGAGAGGACCAGTTCCCACTGTCACAGGACAGAGAGTGGAGAGCAGCAGTTCAGACTGTCACAGGACAGAGCGTGGAGAGCACCAGTTCCCACTGTCACAGGACGGGAGAGTGGAGAGCACCAGTTCCCACTTTCACAGGACAGACAGTGGAGAGCTCCAGTTCAGACTGTCACAGGACAGAGAGTGGAGAGCACCAGTTCCCACTGTCACTGGACGGGAGACTGGAGAGCACCAGTTCCAACTGTGACAGGACGGGAGAGTGGAGAGCACCAGTTCCCACTGTCACAGGACAGAGGGTGTAGAGCATCAGTTCCCACTGTCACAGGACGGGAGAGTGGAGAGCACCAGTTCAAACTGTCACAGGACAGAGAGTGGAGAGCACCAGTTCCCACAGTCACAGGACAGAGAGTGGAGAGCACCAGTTCCAACTGTCACAGGAGAGAGAGCGGAGAGCACCAGTTCCCACTGTCACAGGACAGAGAGTGGAGAGCACAGTTCCCACTGTCACAGGATGGGAGAGTGGAGAGCACCAGTTCCCACTGTCACAGGACAGAGAGTGGAGAGGACCAGTTCCCACTGTCACAGGACAGAGAGTGGAGAGCAGCAGTTCAGACTGTCACAGGACAGAGCGTGGAGAGCACCAGTTCCCACTGTCACAGGACGGGAGATTGGAGAGCACCAGTTCCCACTGTCACAGGACGGGAGAGTGGAGAGTACCAGTTCCCACTGTCACAGGACAGAGAGTGGAGAGCACCGGTTCAAACTGTCACAGGACGGGAGAGTGGAGAGCACCAGTTCAAACTGTCACAGGACGGGAGAGTGGAGAGCACCAGTTCCTACTGTCACAGGACAGACAGTGGAGAGCACCAGTTCCCACTGTCACAGTACAGAGATTGGAGAGCACCAGTTCCCACTGTCACAGGACAGAGAGTGGAGAGCACCAGTTCCCACTGTCACAGGACATAGAGTGGAGAGCACCAGTTCCAACTGTCACAGGACAGAGAGTGGAGAGCACCAGTTCCCACTGTCACAGGACAGAGAGTGGAGAGCACCAGTTCCCACTGTCACAGTACGGGAGAGTGGAGAGCACCAGTTCCCACTGTCACAGGACGGGAGAGTGGAGAGCACCAGTTCCCACTTCACAGGACAGAGAGTGGAGAGCACCAGTTCCCACTGTCACAGGACAGGAGAGTGGAGAGCACCAGTTCCCACTGTCACAGGACGGGAGAGTGGAGAGCATCAGTTCCCACTGTCACAGGACGGGAGAGTGGAGAGCACCAGTTCCCACTGTCACAGGACAGAGAGTGGAGAGCACCAGTTCCCACTGTCACAGGACAGAGAGTGGAGAGCACCAGTACCCACTGTCACAGGAGAGAGAGTGGAGAACACCAGTTCCCACTGTCACAGGACAGAGAGTGGAGAGCACCAGTTCCAACTGTCACAGGACAGAGAGTGGAGAGCACCAGTTCCCACTGTCACAGAACAGAGTGTAGAGAGCACCAGTTCCCACTTTCACAGGAGAGAGAGTGGAGAGCACCAGTTCCCACTGTCACAGGACAGAGAGTGGCGAGCACCAGTTCCCACTGTCACAGGACAGAGAGTGGAGAGCAACAGTTCCCACTGTTACAGGACAGAGAGTGGAGAGCACCAGTTCCCACTGTCACAGGACGGGAGAGTGGAGAGCACCAGTTCCCACTGTCACAGGTTGGGAGAGTGGGGAGCACCAGTTCCCACTGTCACAGGACAGAGAGTGGAGAGCGCCAGTTCCAACTGTCACAGGACAGAGAGTGGAGAGCACCAGTTCCCACTGTCACAGGACAGAGAGTGGAGAGCACCAGTTCCCACTGTCACAGGACAGAGAGTGGAGAGCACCAGTTCCCACTGTCACAGGAGAGAGAGTGGAGAGCACCTGTTCCCACTGTCACAGGACAGAGAGTGGATAGCACCAGTTCCCACTGTCACAGGACAGATAGTTTAGAGTACCAGTTCCCACTGTCACAGGACATGGAGTGGAGAGCACCAGTTCCCACTGTCACAGGACAGAGACTGGAGTGCACCAGTTCCCACTGTTACAGGACAGAGAGTGGAGAGCACCAGTTCCCTCTGTCACAGGACAGAGAGTGGAGAGCACCAGTTCCCACTGTCACAGGTCGGGAGAGTGGAGAGCACCAGTTCCCACTGTCACAGGACAGAGAGTGGAGAGCACCAGTTCCCACTGTCACAGGATAGAGAGTGGAGAGCACCAGTTCCCACTGTCACAGGACAGACAGTGGAGAGCTCCAGTTCAGACTGTCACAGGACAGAGAGTGGAGAGCACCAGTTCCCACTGTCACTGGACGGGAGACTGGAGAGCACCAGTTCCAACTGTGACAGGACGGGAGAGTGGAGAGCACCAGTTCCCACTGTCACAGGACAGAGAGTGGAGAGCACCAGTTCCCACTGTCACAGGACAGAGAGTGGAGAGTACCAGTTCCCACTGTCACAGGACAGAGAGTGGAGAGCACCAGTTCCCACTGTCACAGGACAGAGCGTGGAGAGCACCAGTTCCCACTGTCACAGGACAGAGAGTGGAGAGCACCAGTTCCCACTGTCACAGGACGGGAGAGTGGAGAGCACCAGTTCCAACTGTGACAGGACGGGAGAGTGGAGAGCACCAGTTCCCACTGTCACAGGACAGAGAGTGGAGAGCACCAGTTCCCACTGTCACAGGACAGAGAGTGGAGAGCACCAGTTCCCACTGTCACAGGACAGAGAGTGGAGAGTACCAGTTCCCACTGTCACAGGACAGAGAGTGTAGAGCACCAGTTCCCACTGTCACAGGACGGGAGAGTGGCGAGCACCAGTTCAAACTGTCACAGGACAGAGAGTGTAGAGCACCAGTTCCCACTGTCACAGGACGGGAGAGTGGAGAGCACCAGTTCCCACAGTCACAGGACAGAGAGTGGAGAGCACCAGTTCCAACTGTCACAGGAGAGAGAGCGGAGAGCACCAGTTCCCACTGTCACAGGACAGAGAGTGGAGAGCACAGTTCCCACTGTCACAGGATGGGAGAGTGGAGAGCACCAGTCCCCACTGTCACAGGACAGAGAGTGGAGAGGACCAGTTCCCACTGTCACAGGACAGAGAGTGGAGAGCAGCAGTTCAGACTGTCACAGGACAGAGCGTGGAGAGCACCAGTTCCCACTGTCACAGGACGGGAGATTGGAGAGCACCAGTTCCCACTGTCACAGGACGGGAGAGTGGAGAGTACCAGTTCCCACTGTCACAGGACAGAGAGTGGAGAGCACCGGTTCAAACTGTCACAGGACGGGAGAGTGGAGAGCACCAGTTCAAACTGTCGCAGGACGGGAGAGTGGAGAGCACCAGTTCCTACTGTCACAGGACAGACAGTGGAGAGCACCAGTTCCCACTGTCACAGTACAGAGAGTGGAGAGCACCAGTTCCCACTGTCACAGGACAGAGAGTGGAGAGCACCAGTTCCCACTGTCACAGGACATAGAGTGGAGAGCACCAGTTCCAACTGTCACAGGAGAGAGAGTGGAGAGCACCAGTTCCCACTGTCACAGGACAGAGAGTGGAGTGCACCAGTTCCCACTGTCACAGTACGGGAGAGTGGAGAGCACCAGTTCCCACTGTCACAGGACGGGAGAGTGGAGAGCACCAGTTCCCACTGTCACAGGACAGATAGTGGAGAGCACCAGTTCCCACTGTCACAGGACAGAGAGTGGAGAGCACCAGTTCAGACTGTCACAGGACAGAGCGTGGAGAGCACCAGTTCCCACTGTCACAGGACGGGAGAATGGAGAGCACCAGTTCCCATTGTCACAGGACGGGAGAGTGGAGAGCACCAGTTCCCACTGTTACAGGACAGAGAGTGGAGAGCACCAGTTCCCACTGTCACAGGACAGAGAGTGGAGAGCACCAGTTCCCACTGTGACAGGGCAGAGAGTGGAGAGCACCAGTTCCCACTGTCACAGGACAGAGAGTGGAGAGCACCAGTTCCCACTGACACAGGACAGAGAGTGGAGAGTACCAGTTCCCACTGTCACAGGACAGAGAGTGGAGAGCACCAGTTCCCACTGTCACAGGACAGAGAGTGGAGAGCACCAATTCCCACTGTCACAGGACAGAGAGTGGAGAGCACCAGTTCCCACTGTCACAGGACAGAGAGTGGAGAGCACCAGTTCCCACTGTCACAGGACAGAGAGTGGAGAGCACCAGTTCCCACTGTCACAGGACAGAGAGTGGAGAGCATCAGTTCCCACTGTCACAGGACAGAGAGTGGAGAGCACCAGTTCCAACTGTCACAGGAGAGAGAGTGGAGAGCACCAGTTCCCACTGTCACAGGACAGAGAGTGGAGAGCACCAGTTCAGACGGTCACAGGACAGAGCGTGGAGAGCACCAGTTCCCACTGTCACAGGACGGGAGAGTGGAGAGCACCAGTTCCCACTGTCACAGGATGGGAGAGTGGAGAGCACCAGTTCCCACTGTCACAGGACAGAGAGTGGAGAGCACCAGTTCCCACTGTCACAGGAGAGAGAGTGGAGAGCACCAGTTCCCACTGTCACAGGACAGAGAGTGGAGAGCACCAGTTCCCACTGTCACAGGACAGAGAGTGCAGAGCACCAGTTCCCACTGTCACAGGACAGAGAGTGGAGAGCACAAGTTTCCAATGTCACATACAGAGAGTGGAGAGCACCAGTTGAGACTGTCACAGGACAGAGAGTGGAGAGCACCAGTTCCCACTGTCACAGGACAGATAGTTTAGAGTACCAGTTCCCACTGTCACAGGACATGGAGTGGAGAGCACCAGTTCCCACTGTCACAGGACAGAGACTGGAGTGCACCAGTTCCCACTGTTACAGGACAGAGAGTGGAGAGCACCAGTTCCCTCTGTCACAGGACAGAGAGTGGAGAGCACCAGTTCCCACTGTCACAGGTCGGGAGAGTGGAGAGCACCAGTTCCCACTGTCACAGGACAGAGAGTGGAGAGCACCAGTTCCCACTGTCACAGGATAGAGAGTGGAGAGCACCAGTTCCCACTGTCACAGGACAGACAGTGGAGAGCTCCAGTTCAGACTGTCACAGGACAGAGAGTGGAGAGCACCAGTTCCCACTGTCACTGGACGGGAGACTGGAGAGCACCAGTTCCAACTGTGACAGGACGGGAGAGTGGAGAGCACCAGTTCCCACTGTCACAGGACAGAGAGTGGAGAGCACCAGTTCCAACTATCACAGGACAGAGAGTGGATAGCACCAGTTCCCACTGTCACAGGACAGAGTGTGGAGAGCACCAGTTCCCACTGTCACAGGACAGAGAGTGGAGAGCACCAGTTCCCACTGTCACAGGACAGAGAGTGGCGAGCACCAGTTCCCACTGTCACAGGACAGAGAGTGGAGATCAACAGTTCCCACTGTCACAGGACAGAGAGTGGAGAGCACCAGTTCCCACTGTCACAGGACAGAGAGTGGAGAGCACCAGTTCCCACTGTCACAGGACGGGAGAGTGGAGAGCACCAGTTCCCACTGTCACAGGACAGACAGTGGAGAGCACCAGTTCCCACTGTCACAGGATGGGAGAGTGGAGAGCACCATTTCCCACTGTTACAGGACAGAGAGTGGAGAGCACCAGTTCCCACTGTCACAGGACGGGAGAGTGGAGAGCACCAGTTCCCACTGTCACAGGACAGGAGAGTGGAGAGCACCAGTTCCCACTGTCACAGGACAGAGAGTGGAGAGCGCCATTTCCAACTGTCACAGGACAGAGAGTGGAAAGCACCAGTTCCCACTGTCACAGGACAGAGAGTGGAGAGCACCAGTTCCCACTGTCACAGGAGAGAGAGTGGAGAGCACCTGTTCCCACTGTCACAGGACAGAGAGTGGATAGCACCAGTTCCCACTGTCACAGGACAGAGATTTGCACCAGTTCCCACTGTCACAGGACATGGAGTGGAGAGCACCAGTTCCCACTGTCACAGGACAGAGAGTGGAGTGCACCAGTTCCCACTGTCACAGGACATAGAGTGGAGAGCTCCAGTTCAGACTGTCACAGGACAGAGAGTGGAGAGCACCAGTTCCCACTGTCACTGGACGGGAGTCTGGAGAGCACCAGTTCCAACTGTGACAGGACGGGAGAGTGGAGAGCACCAGTTCCCACTGTCACAGGACAGAGAGTGGAGAGCACCAGTTCCCACTGTCACAGGACAGAGAGTGGAGAGTACCAGTTCCCACTGTCACAGGACAGAGAGTGGAGAGCACCAGTTCCCACTGTCACAGGACAGAGCGTGGAGAGCACCAGTTCCCACTGTCACAGGACAGAGAGTGGAGAGCACCAGTTCCCACTGTCACAGGACGGGAGAGTGGAGAGCACCAGTTCCAACTGTGACAGGACGGGAGAGTGGAGAGCACCAGTTCCCACTGTCACAGGACAGAGAGTGTAGAGCACCAGTTCCCACTGTCACAGGACGGGAGAGTGGAGAGCACCAGTTCAAACTGTCACAGGACAGAGAGTGGAGAGCACCAGTTCCCACTGTCATAGGACAGAGAGTGGAGAGCACCAGTTCCCACTGTCACAGGACAGAGAGTGGAGGGCACCAGTTCCCACTGTCACAAGACGGGAGAGTGGAAAGCACCAGTTCCCACTGTCACAGGACAGAGAGTGGAGAGCACCAGTTCCCACTGTCACAGGACAGAGAGTGGAGGGCACCAGTTCCCACTGTCACAGGACGGGAGTGTGGAGAGCACCAGTTCCCACTGTCACAGGACAGAGAGTGGAGAGCACCAGTTCCCACTGTCACAGGATGGGAGAGTGGAGAGCACCAGTTCCCACTGTCACAGGACAGAAGTGGAGAGCACCAGTTCCCACTGTCACAGGTCGGGAGAGTGGAGAGCACCAGTTCCCACTGTCACAGGACAGAGAGTGGAGAGCACCAGTTCCCACTGTCACAGGGCAGAGATTGGAGAGCACCAGTTCCCACTGTCACAGGAGAGAGAGTGGAGAGCACCAGTTCCAACTGTCACAGGAGAGAGAGTGGAGAGCACCAGTTCCCACTGTCACAGGACAGAGAGTGGAGAGCACCAGTTCCCACTGTCACAGGACAGACAGTGGAGAGCTCCAGTTCAGACTGTCACAGGACAGAGAGTGGAGAGCACCAGTTCCCACTGTCACTGGACGGGAGAATGGAGAGCACCAGTTCCAACTGTGACAGGACGGGTGAGTGGAGAGCACCAGTTCCCACTGTCACAGGACAGAGAGTGGAGAGCACCAGTTCCCACTGTCACAGGACAGAGTGTGGAGAGTACCAGTTCCCACTGTCACAGGACAGAGAGTGGAGAGCACCAGTTCCCACTTTCACAGGACAGAGCGTGGAGAGCACCAGTTCCCACTGTCACAGGACAGAGAGTGGAGAGCACCAGTTCCCACTGTCACAGGACAGAGAGTGGAGAGCACCAGTTCCCACTGTCACAGGACAGACAGTGGAGAGCTCCAGTTCAGACTGTCACAGGACAGAGAGTGGAGAGCACCAGTTCCCACTGTCACTGGACAGGAGACTGGAGAGCACCAGTTCCAACTGTGACAGGACGGGTGAGTGGAGAGCACCAGTTCCCACTGTCACAGGACAGAGAGTGGAGAGCACCAGTTCCCACTGTCACAGGACAGAGAGTGGAGAGTACCAGTTCCCACTGTCACAGGACAGAGAATGGAGAGCACCAGTTCCCACTTTCACAGGACAGAGCGTGGAGAGCACCAGTTCCCACTGTCACAGGACAGAGAGTGGAGAGCACCAGTTCCCACTGTCACAGGACGGGAGAGTGGAGAGCACCAGTTCCCACTGTCACAGGACAGAGAGTGGAGAGCACCAGTTCCCACTGTCACAGGACGGGAGAGTGGAGAGCATCAGTTGCAACTATTGCAGGACGGGAGAGTGGAGAGCATGCAATAAAAGCCAACACTCCATCTGATGCACATAATAAATGGTGAGAAAGAGTACTGTGTGTAATAAGCAAGTGTGACCTTAACTCCTTTAATGCGACTCCAGAGTGCAGGTACCTTGTGGGTGGCCTGCTTATATACCGTGCTCCCAAATGCTGCTGGGATCCCTTGGGGCTCCAACAGGTGGGCCCTCTGGTGGTCACGTGTCATGCAGGTTACAAAGGGTTAAATACATAACATCACTCCCCCATGAAGTCAACAGTACACTTATTTACAAGGTGAGACGATCTGGGGCTTTTTGCTCCCTTGTCGATCGTCTCGGTACAAATGCAGGTGTGGGTGGGTTGGTCAGTTCTTCACTGGGCTGTTGGGCAGCCGGCCTTGCCGGGATGCTGGGGATGGTGAGTTCGGCTTCGTGGTCAACTGTGATGTCAGTTGCCACTTGTGTGTGTGTTGGAGGGTCAAAGTTGGTGGTGTCCTCTTCAGGTTGTTCGTAGCTGTTGGTGAACCTCAATTTGATTTGGTCCTAATGTTTTCTGTGCATGTGTCCTTTGGCCAATTTGACCTGAAACACCCTACTTCCCTCTTTGGCTGTGACCGTGCCAGCGAGCCATTTGGGACCATGTCCATAATTGAGCACAAACACAGGATCATTGATCTCAATATCGCGTGACAAGTTTGCGCGGTCATGGTACACACTTTGTTGATGCCTCTTGCCCTCCACGTGATCATGGAGATCCGAGTGGACAAGAGAGAGCCTTGTTTTAAGCACCCTTTTCATGAGCAGCTCAGCTGCGGGAACCCCGGTGAGTGAGTGGGGTCTGGTGCGGTAGCTGAGCAGTACTCAGGATAACCGGGTCTGCAGGGAGCCTTCCGACACACCTTTCAAGCTTTGCTTGATGGTCTGAACTGCCCGTTCTGCCTGGACATTGGATACGGGCTTGACTGGGGCAGGTGTGACATGTTTGATCCCATTGCAGGTCATGAATTCCTTGAATTCAGTACTGGTGAAGCACGGCCCATTGTCGCTGACTAGGACATCAGGCAAGCATGGCTCGTAGGCTTTCAATGGTGGCCGTGGATGTGCTTGCAGACATCATTGCACATTCAATCCATTTTGAGTAAGCGTCCACGACAACTAAAAACATTTTGCCTAGGAATGGGCCCACATAGTCTATGTGGATCCTCGGTTTGGAGGGCCATGACCACAAACTTAGCGGTGCTTCTCTGGGTGCATTGCTCAGCTGAGAGCAAGTGTTGCACTGGCGCACGCATGACTCTAAATCTGAGTCAATGCCGGGCCACCACACATGGGATCTGGCTATGGCTTTCATCATTTCAATGCCTGGGTAGGTGCTGTGTAGTTCATATATGAATGTGGCTCTGCCTTTCTTGGGCAAGACCACGCGATTGCCCCACAAAAAACAGTCCGCCTGCAGGGACAACTCGTCTTTGTGACTGTGGAACGGCTTAATCACCTCCTGCCTTTCTGCTGGGGACACTGGACCAGCTCCCATGGAGGACACAATTTTTTACCAAGGACAGTAAAGGATACTGGCTGGTCCAGGTCCTGATCTGGGGCTGTAACGGGGGACTTCTCGTTCTCAAATGCCTCCATGACTATGAGCAAGTCCGCTGGCTGTGCCATTTCCCACCCCGGTGGTGGGCAATGGTAGCCGACTGTGCCCGGTCTGTGGCGGATTACATAATTGTATGCCGACAGCGTGAGCATTGGTGTTAATCCCTTTGCTCTCAGAGAACAGCGATATGAGCGGCTTGTGTCAGTTTCAAGCTCAATTTCCACTTTTTCACGCATCATATATGGTACCGCCCGAACCTTGTGGTGGATGGGTCGTGTGCCGGGAACCAAGTGGATCAGCACTTTCACCACCGAGAAGCTTCCGATGCCTGGCTCGAACAACGATGGGAACTTGCTCAGAACCTGGGTACATGAGGCATCGTCGACGGATGAAAGCGCTCGGATGTCGTCCCAGTTCCAGCGGATTGTTCCCAGCCAGCTTCTGCCAAACAACATGGGGCCATTCCCTGGTACAATCCACAGCGGGAGTTCGTGCACTGCTCCGTCATAGGAGACTTTGACTTCTGCACTGTCAATTACAGGGATTAGTTCCTTGGTGTAAGTCCTTAGTTTGGTGTGAATGGGGCTGAGCTTGGGCCTGTGTGCCTTTTTGCCCCACAGCCTGTCGAAGGCCTTTTTACTCATTATGGACTGACTTGCCCCCGTGTCCAGCTCCTTAGATACTGGAATGCCGTTCAGTTCAACTTTCAACATTATTGGTGGGCATTTCGTCATGTGTACCCCGTGCACTTCTGCCTCCTCAGTACGAGTCTCCAATTCAGTCTGATCCACTGTGGATCGATCTTCCTCTGCAACATGGTGGTTTGCAGGGTTTGCAGCTCACCTGCACATTCGCTGGAGATGTCCCATTGTTCTGCAACCATTGCACGCACAGTGCTTGAAGCGGCATTGATGGGGCCGATGATCACCTCCACAACGCCAACAAGGTGTTCACTGCCTCGCATTAACAATTGATGGCGGACTCTGGGTCATCTGAGGTCGGGCAGCATCAGCCGGCGTGTACATACTGCCGTGTACATTTCTGCTCGAGACCGCCGTTACTTTATGCACAGTACTGGCCGGAACTTCTTTACTCTGTGAAATCTGTTTGGTGTTGTCACTGGTGGACATAAATGTCTGGGCTATCGTTATGGCTTTACTCAGATTCGGAGTTTCTACAGTCAACAGTTTGCGAAGGATTGTCTCATGTCCGATGCCCAGTACAAAAAAGTGTCTGAGCATTTGTTCTCGGAATCCCTCAAACTCACAACGGAGTTCGCCACCTCCTGGCCCTCGACCGTTGACATGTGTAGAACTGATATCTCGCTTTCCTTAGGATTTAGGTGCTCGCAGACCAGCGTACACAATTCTTCGTAGGATTTCTCTGTTGGTTTTGCTGGAGCTAGGAGATTCTTCATGAGGCCATAGGTTGTTGCCCCACAGACAGTTAGGAGGATCGCCCTTCATTCTCGTCCCCTTCCAGCTCGTTGGCAACGAAGTATCAGTCGAGTCTCTCCACGAAGGCCTCCCAATCATCCCTTTCTGAGAACATCTCCAGGATGCCGACTGTTCTTTGCATTTTTGCGCGGTTGTTCATTACCTCGTCGCCAATTGATACTCTCATAATAAAAGGGTGAAACTGAGTACTGTGTACAATGAGCAAGTGTGACCTTAGCTCCTTTAATAAGATTCCAGAGTGCAGGGACCTCGTGGGTGGCCTGCTTATATACTGTGCTCCCAAGGGATGCTGGGATGCCTTGGGACTCCAACAGGTGGGCCCTCTGGTGGTCAGGTGTCATGCAGGTTACAAAGGGTTAAATACATAACACTATCAGCCTTTGTGGTTTGGTAAAAGCATCACTTCCTGCATAGGTTAACTATCGATCCAATGGACTATTTATATTTTATGTCTGTAACTGCCACCAGCGATATCTTTCTCTCACAGATACAACTTTCTGCTTCACTCCCTTTATTCATTGGAAACATTCCCCGAAGCTATATTCACACGCCAACAGGATTTCCCTTCTTTTCTTTGTTGAGCTGGTTCCAGGAGGAAGTCTTGCCTCAGTGAGTCACAGCTGGCCTTGTTCTCCATAGAGCGAAAAAGGTTCAGGGGGAGATTTGATCGAGGTGTTCAAAATGATGAGGAGTTTTAGAGTGAATCAGGAGAAATGGTTCCCAGGGGCAGGAGGGTGGGTAACCAGAGGGACACAGATTGAAGGTAATTGGCAAAAGAACCCGAGGGGGAGACGAGGAGAATGTTTTTACGCAGCGAGTTGTTGTGATCGGGAACGCGCTGCCTGAAAGGGCGGTGGGAGCAGATTCAATAGTAACTTTCAAACAGGGAATTGGATAAATATTTGAAAAGGAAAAATTTGCGGGGCTGTGGGGAAAGAGCAGGGGGAGTGGGACTGATTGGATCGCTCTGTCACAGAGCTGGCACAGGCTCGGTGGGCTGAATGGCCTCATTCTGTGCTGTGTGAGTCTATGATTCTGGTGTGAGACATGACTTCAGTCTTTGACACTCCGCCAGACCCCCCCACACCTCCCCAGTCCTCCCTCATCCCCCCCGCCCCTGCTCCCTGCCCCCGACCACCGCCCCCCCACACCTCCCCAGACCCCCGCCCCTAGCCCCCCATTGAAACTCTCAACACCCATCACACAGCAACCCCATCAAATAGAATCATAGACTCACACAGCACAGAATGAGGCCATTCGGCCCATCGAACCTGTGCCGGCTCTGTGACAGAGCGATCCAATCAGTCCCACTCCCCCCGCTCTTTCCCCACAGCCTGGCAAATTTTTCCTTTTCAAATATTTATCCAATTCCCTGTTTGAAAGTTACTATTGAATCTGCTCCCACCGCCCTTTCAGGCAGTTCATTCCCGATCACAACAACTCGCTGCGTAAAAACATTCTCCTCGTCTCCCCCTCGGGTTCTTTTGTCAATTACCTTCAATCTGTGTCCCTCTGGTTATCCACCCTCCTGCCCCTGGGAACAGTTTCTCCTGATTCACTCTAAAACCCCTCATCATTTTGAACACCTCGATCAAATCTCCCCCTGAACCTTTTTCGCTCTATGCAGAACAAGGCCAGCTTCTCCAGATTCTCCGCATAACTGAACTCCCTCAAACCCTGGGAACATTCTCGTAAATCTCCTCCGCACCTTCTCCAAGGCCAAGGACTAAAAGGAAAGAAAGAAAGACTTGCATTTATAAGAACATAAGAATATAAGAAATAGGAGCAGAAGTCGGCCATTCGGCCCCTCGAGCCTGCCCCGCCATTCAATAAGATCATGGCTGATCTGATCATGGACTCAGCTCCACTTCTCCGCCCACTCCCCATAACCCCTTATCCCCTTATCGGTTAAGAAACTGTCTTAAATTTATTCAATGTCCCAGCTTTCACAGCTCTCTGAGGCAGTGAATTCCACAGATTTACAACTCTCTGAGAGAAGAAATTTCTCCTCATCTCAGTTTTAAATGGGCGGCCCCTTATTCTAAGATTATGCCCTCTAGTTCTAGTCTCCCCTATCAGTGGAAACATCCTCTCTGCATCCACCTTGTCGAGCCCCCCTCATAATCTTATACGTTTCGATAAGATCACCTCTCATTCTTTTGAATTCTAATGAGTAGAGGCCCAACCTACTCAACCTTTCCTCATAAGGCAACCCCCTCATCTCTGGAATCAACCCAGTGAACCTTCTCTGAACTGCCTCCAAAGCAAGTATATCCTTTCGTAAATATGGAAACCAAAACTGCACGCAGTACTCCAGGTGTGGCCTCACCAATACCCTGTATAGCTGTAGCAAGACTTCCCTGCTTTTATACTCCATCCCTTTTGCAATAAAGGCCAACATTCCATTGTCCTTCCTGATCACTTGCTGTACCTGCACACTATCCTTTTGTGTTTCATGCACAAGTACCCCCAGGTCCCGCTGTACTGCGGCACTTTGCAATTTTCAGGCGGCCTGTACTGGGGGCTGCTGGTCGCTCGTGGGGTGAAGTTTAATGGGGAGGGGGCGATTTGAAATTGGCGGATTTACCGGGGGTGGAGGCCTGCTGCTCGTTGGATGGCGGGGTCCTTTTCGCGATCTTGCAGCCCGGTACTCTGCCTGTGAGCTGGGCTGATTCCACGGCACCGTGCTCCCCAGTGGGCCAGGGAGGAACCCGTTCCCCCCCACCACAGAGTCCGCACCCTGGCCATGCCCATTAATGAAGGGGAGGGCCCTGTCTACCCGTCAGAGTTACGTGTCCCACCGCGTAGCCCACCCGCTCGTGCCCCGCAGAGCAAGGGCAACGCAATATTTTGCCCCACTTACTCTCGGGGGCGGTAACCCAAATATAGATGGTGGGGCGGGACCTCCGTGCCGGGCACAGGAAGGCCCGCCTCGCCGCTGTTAACGCCATCAAACGGAACATTGCGCAATTTCTCCGCCGGAATCTTTAACCTCCGACTGCAATGTGACCAACACCACCAGAGGGCCTCGTTGGCCTTCAGAGTTCAGGAAACACATTAAAGGAAGTCTTGCATTTATATAGCACCTTTCACAACCTCGGGACGCCCCAAAGCGCTTCACAGCCAATGAAGTACTTTTTGTGGAGTGTAGTCACTGTTGTAATGCGGGAAACGCGGCAGCCAATTTGCGCACAGCAAGCTCCCACACACAGCAATGTGATGAGCAGATAATCTGTTTTAGTGATGGTGATTGAGGGATAAATATCGGCCCCAGGACACCGGGGAGAACTCCCCCGCTCTTCTTCCAAATAGTGGCACAGAATTTTTTTAATGTTCACCCGAATGTCGCAACCGAATCTGTTTCTACGTCACACGTCGATCAAAGCACAATGAAGGTCATAACTCAGGAAAGGTTGTGAAATACTAAGGATAAATTATTTGGCAGACCTTATAATGGTTTGGAGAGTGTGTCATAACCACTGGTGGATCAGGGATATGACAGCAGCGTCTATATTTGGAGTGAGATTTCGGCTGCATAGATTTTGGAGTTTAAATATTTCAGTGAGTTGTTAATTTGTTCCTCCCATAGTCCTGAGAGGGTGGTGATCCACGTTCTTGACCCGCTGCTGTCCGTGTGGTGAAGTCGCACCTATAACGATGTGGGGTAAAGGAGTGCCAGGGTTCTGACCCGTAGGAGGGATTAACATAATCCAATCAAATTTCTCAGGAAAGATGCTCTCATAGGATGAGCAATGGTGGAAGGAATCCATCGTTATGTATTGCACATCTATCTAATCATAGCCAGAGAATCACCTGCGACGCCTTCTCTTCCTGCCCCTCCTATTTCTCATCTACACGTTGCCCCTTGGTGACATCCTCCAGAAACACAGCCTCAGTTTCCACATGTACGCTGACGACACCCAGCTCTACCTCACCACCGCTTCTCTCAACCCCTCCACAATCTCTAAATTGTCAGACTGCTTGTCCGACATCCCGTACTGGATGAGCAGAAATGTTCTCCAGTTAACATAGAAACATAGAAACATAGAAAATAGGTGCAGGAGTAGGCCATTCGGCCCTTCTAGCCTGCACCGCCATTCAATGAGTTCATGGCTGAACATGCAACTTCAGTACCCCCTTCCTGCTTTCTCGCCATATTGGGAAGATCGAAGCCATTGTTTTCGGTCCTCGCCACAAGCTCCGTTCCCCAACCCCCGACTCCATCCCTCTCCCCAACTTCTGTCTGAGGCTGAACCAGACTGTTCACAACCTTGTTGTCATATTTGACCCTGAAATGAGCTTCCGACCACATATTCACAGCATAACTACGACCGTCTATTTCCACCTCTGTAACATCGCCCATCCCTGCCCCTTCCTCAGCTCATCCGCTGCTGAAACCCTCATCCGTGCCTTTGTTACCTCGAGACTTGACTATTCCCACATTCTACCCGACGTAAACTAGAGGTGATCCAAAACTCGGCTGCCCGTGTCCGAACTCGCACCAAGTCCCACTCACCCATCACCCCTGTGCTCGCTGCCCCCTGTCCTAACTTGCACCCAGTCCCGCTCACCCATCACCCCTGTGCTCACTGCCTCGTGTATCAACTCGCACCCAGTCCCACTCACCCATCACCCCTGTGCTCGCTGCCCCATGTCCTAACTTGCACCCAGTCCCGCTCACCCATCACCCCTGTGCTCGCTGCCCCATGTCCTAACTCACACCCAGTCCCGCTCACCCATCACCCCCTGTGCTCGCTGCCCCGTGTCCTAACTCGCACCAAGTCCCGCTCACCCATCACCCCTGTGCTCACTGCCTCGTGTACCAACTCGCACCCAGTCCCACTCACCCATCACCCCTGTGCTCGCTGCCCCATGTCCTAACTCGCACCAAGTCCCGCTCACCCATCACCCCTGTGCTCACTGCCTCGTGTACCAACTCGCACCCAGTCCCACTCACCCATCACCCCCTGTGCTCGCTGACCTCCATTGGTTCCTGGTTAAGCAGCTCCTCAATTTCAAAATTCTCATCCTTGTTTTCAAATCCCTCCATGGCTCTCGCCCCTCCCTATCTCTGTAATCTCCTCCAGCCCCACAACCCCCCGAGATCTCTGCGCTCCTCTAATTCCGCCCCCTTGAGCATCCCTGATTATAATCGCTCCACCATCGGTGGCCGTGCCTTCTGTTGCCTGGGCTCCAAGCTCTGGAACTCCCTCCCTAAACCTCTCCGCCTCTCTTCCTCTCTCTCCATCTTCAAGACGCTCCTTAAAACCTCCCTCTTTGACCAAGCACCTGTCATAATTTCTCCCTATGTGACTCAGTGTCAAATCTTTGTCTTATAACAGTCCTGTGAAGCGCCTTGGGATGTTTTACAATGTTAAAGGCGCTATATAAATACAAGTTTTGGTTGCTGTTGTTCCCATTCACTCCCATTGTACACAACCCCTCTGTAAAGCCCCTTCAGTGCAATCAGAGACCCAGACAATCGCTGAGACAAGCTCTTACACTGAATGATCAGAGGCAGCGGGCTGGACTTTGTTCGTGGAGCACTGCGTCCCTGGGGTTCCTGCTGCGTTCCCTGCTTCCTGCCCTCGGAGCGCCAGATATGTTTTGCCAGGAAATCCTGCGGACAAAGCTGCAATCTGTGAGACGTGATCCCAAGTCAGGAGAGAGAAAATAACGTCTCGTCTCAGCTCCTTTCATGCTTAGCCAGGTTAGTCAGGAAAGAACGCTGTGGGAGATTTACCCCGTGTAATGTCAGGGGGAGATTTACCCCGTGTAATGTCAGTGAGATTTACCCCGTGTAATGTCAGGGGGAGATTTACCCCGTGTAATGTCATTTACCCCGTGTAATGTCAGTGAGATTTACCCCGTGTAATGTCAGTGAGATTTACCCCGTGTAGTGTCAGTGAGATTTACCCCTTGTAACGTCAGGGGGAGATTTCCCCGTGTAATGTCAGGGGGAGATTTACCCCGTGTAGTGTCAGTGAGATTTACCCCGTGTAATGTCAGTGAGATTTACCCCGTGTAATGTTAGGAGGAGATTCACCCCGTGGAATGTTAATTGATTTCCCCGCTAATTTTTTTTTAATTGCGCGGGCGCGGACCATTTAACGGGCTGCGTGACCATTCTAATCTCCACGGCTGCGCTGAGCGAACGGCGCGGGACCTCCAGACCGTTGCACAGCTGCGTAGCCATGCAGCTTACCGAAAACGTTGATGGTTACACTAATGTCTGCTCCTTTTATGGACAGTTTTACTATGTACAAACGGTGTCCTTCACTGAGCACCGATCTGAGGTCAAGAACAGGCGACAGAATAAAGCAGAATATCAAAGGAGGAAAATCGCAACTTATTTCACCGTTACAAACGGTAGAATCGAACGTCCCCAACTCCATTGTTTAATCCCCTCTCGCCCATCACACTCCACACCCATCGGATCCTCAGCGATCCTCTCTTCATTCACTCCCTATGTGTTGGAGCCCAGCCACTCACACTCGGTCAACTCCTTCTCGAAACATAGAACGTACGGCACAGAAACAGGCCACTGGGTCCACCGCGCCACACCAGCCCCCTCCCAACCCTCTCCATCTCACCCCATCACCATATCCCTCTATTCCTTTCTCCCTCATGTGTTTATCCAGCTTCCCCTTAAATACATCGATACTATTCGCCTCAACCCCTCCCTGTGGCAGCGAGATCCACATTCTCAATTGGATTTATCAGTGGCTATCTTATTGTTTTAGCCTCTAGTTTAGGACTCCTGCACAAGTGGAAACATCTTCTCTATGTCTACCCTATCGAACCCCTTCATAATTTTCTGTTCAAGTGTCCGTCTCTCTTCCCTGTGTGTGGGTCAGGAATGTCCGTGGACCAGCTGTCCCATTTACACACTCCCCCCCTGCCCCCGGGCCATTCACCCCCCCCCCCCCATTGGCCATTCACCCACACCCCGCCCCGCCCGGGCCATTCACCTACAACCCCCTGGCCATTCACCCACACCCCGCCCCGCCCGGGCCATTCACCCACATCCCAGCCCTGGACCATTCACCCACCGCGCCCCCCACCCCTGCTCACTGACCCCGCCCTGTGCTCCCTGACCCGCCCTGTGCTCACTGACCTGTCCTGGCTCCCAGTTCAGCAATGTCTCAATTTTACAATTCTCATCATTATTTTCCAACCCCTCCAGGGCCTCGCCCCTCCCTATCCACAACCCTCCAAGATCTCTGCGCTCCTCTAATTTTGCCCTCTTGAGCATCCCTGATTATAATCGCTCCACCATTGCTGGCAGTGCCTTCAGCTGCCTGGGCCCCAAGCTCTGGAACTCCCTCCCGAAACCTCTCTGCCTCTCTACCTTGACCTCCTCCTTTAAGACGCTCCTTAAAACCTACCTCTCTGACCCAGCTTTGGTCACCTGTCCCAATATCTCCTTTTGTGATTCAGTGTCAAATGTTATTTGATAATCGACACTATGAAGCGCCTTGTGAATTTTTACGATGTTAAAGTCGCTATATAAACAACAGTTGTTGTTGTTCCCATTCACTCCCACTGTACACAATCCCAATGGAACCTAACTGCTTCCCATTCACTCACACTGCACACAATCCCAATGGACCCAAACCCATTCCCATTCCCTCCCACTGTACAAAATCCCAAAGAAGACAAACTCCTTCCCATTCACTCCCATTGTACACAATCTCAATGGACCCAAACCCCTTCCCATTCACTCCCACTGTGCACAATCCCAATGGAGCCAAACCACTTCCCATTCACTCCCATTGTACAAAGTCCTAATGAACACAAACCTCTACCCATTCACTCCCATTGTACACAATCCCAATGAACCCAAACCAATTCCCATCCACTCCCATTGTACACAGTCCCAATGGACCCAAAGCCCTTCCCATTCACTCCCACCATACACAATCCCAATGAACCCAAACCCCTTCCCATTCACTCCCACTGTACACAATCTTAATGGACACAACCCCTTTGCATTTGCTCCCATTGTACACAATCCCAATGGACCCAAACACTTTCTCATTCACTCCCACTGTACACAATCCCAATGGACCCAAACCCTTTCACATTCACTCCCACTGTACACAATCCCAATGGACCCAATCCCTTCCCATTCACTCCCATCATACACAATCCCAACTGACCCAAACCCCTTCCAATTCACTCCCATTGAACACAATCCCAATGGACCCAACCCTTCCCCATTCACTCCCACTGTACACAATCCCAATGGATCCAAAACCCTTCCCATTCATTCCCACTGTACTCAATCCCAATGGAACCAAACCCCTTCCCATTCACTCCCACTGTACACAATCCCAACGGACCCAACCCCTTCCCATTCACTCACACTGTACACAATCACAAAGGAGCCAACCCCTTTCCATTCACACCCACTGTACACAATCATAATGCATACAACCCCTTCATATTCACTTTCATTGTACACAATCCAAATGGACCCAAATCCCTTCCCATTCACTCCCATTGTACACAATCCTAACAGATCCAATCCCTTCCCATTCACTCCCACTGTACACAATCCCAATGGATCCAATCCCTTCCCATTCACTCCCACTGTACACAATCCCAATGGATCCAACCCCTTTCCAATTCACTCCCATTGAACACAATCCCAATGGACCCAACCCTTCCCCATTCACTCCCACTGTACACAATCCCAATGGATCCAAACCCCTTCCAATTCAATCCCATTGAACACAATCCCAATGGACCCAACCCTTCCCCATTCACTCCCACTGTACACAATCCCAATGGATCCAAAACCCTTCCCATTCATTCCCACTATACTCAATCCCAACGGACCCAAACCCCTTCCCATTCACTCCCATTGTACATAATCCCAACAGACCCAAACCCCTTCCAATTCACTCCCATTGAACACAATCCCAATGGACCCAACCCTTCCTCATTCACTCCCACTGTACACAATCCCAATGGATCCAAAACCCTTCCCATTCATTCCCACTGTACTCAATCCCAACGGACCCAAACCCCTTCCCATTCACTCCCATTGTACATAATCCCAACAGACCCAAACCCCTTCCAATTCACTCCCATTGAACACAATCCCAATGGACCCAACCCTTCCCCATTCACTCCCACTGTACACAATCCCAATGGATCCAAAACCCTTCCCATTCATTCCCACTGTACTCAATCCCAATGGAACCAAACCCCTTCCCATTCACTCCCACTGTACACAATCCCAACGGACCCAACCCCTTCCTATTCACTCCCACTGTACACAATCACAAAGGAGCCAACCCCTTTCCATTCACACCCACTGTACACAATCATAATGCATACAACCTCTTCGTATTCACTTTCATTGTACACAATCCAAATGGACCCAAATCCCTTCCCATTCACTCCCATTGTACACAATCCGAACAGATCCAATCCCTTCCCATTCACTCCCACTGTACACAATCCCAATGGATCCAATCCCTTCCCATTCACTCCCACTGTACACAATCCCAATGGATCCAACCCCCTTCCAATTCACTCCCATTGAACACAATCCCAATGGACCCAACCCTTCCCCATTCACTCCCACTGTACACAATCCCAATGGATCCAAACCCCTTCCAATTCAATCCCATTGAACACAATCCCAATGGACCCAACCCTTCCCCATTCACTCCCACTGTACACAATCCCAATGGATCCAAAACCCTTCCCATTCATTCCCACTGTACTCAATCCCAATGGACCCAAACCCCTTCCCATTCACTCCCATTGTACATAATCCCAACGGACCCAAACCCCTTCCAATTCACTCCCATTGAACACAATCCCAATGGACCCAAACCCTCCCCATTCACTCCCACTGTACACAATCCCAATAAATCCAACCTCTTCCCATTCACTCCCATTGTACATAATCCCATTGGACCCAAACCCCTTCCCATTCACTCCCACTGTACACAATCCCAATGGACCCAAACCTCTTCCCATTCACTCCCATTGTACACAATCCCAGTGGACCCAAAACCTTTCCCATTCATTCCCATTGTACACAATCTCAACAGACCCATATCCCTTCCCATTGACTCCCACTATACAGTATCCCAATGGGCCCAAACCCCTTCCCATTCACTCCCATTGTACACAATCCCAACGGACCCAAACCCCTGCCAATTCATTCATATTGTACACAATCCCAATGGACCCAAACTGCTTCCCATTCACTCCCACTGTACACAATCCAAATGGGCCCAACCCCTTCCCATTCACCCCCACTGTACACAATCCCAATGGGCCCAACCCTTTCACATTCACTCCCACTGTACACAATCCCAACTGACCCAACACCTTCCCATTCACTATCACTGTTCACAATCCCAATGGATTCAAACCCCTTCCCATTCACTATCACTGTTCACAATCCCAATGGAGCCAACCCCTTCCCATTCACTCCCACTGTACACGATCCCAATGGGCCCAACCCTTTCACATTCACTCCCACTGTACACAATCCCAACTGACCCAACACCTTCCCATTCACTATCACTGTTCACAATCCCAATGGATTCAAACCCCTTCCCATTCACTCCCACTGTACACAATCCTAATGCACCCATCCCCTTCGCATTCACTCCCATTGTACACAATCCCAATGGACACAAACCCCTTCCCATTCACTCCCACTGTACACAATCCCAATGGACCCAAACCCCTTCCCATTCACTCCCATTGTACACAATCCCAACAGACCCAATTCCTTCCCATTTACTCCCATTGTACACAGTCCCAATGGACCCAAACCCCTTCCCATTCACTCCCACTCTACACAACTCCAATGGACCCAAACCCCTTCCCATTCACTCCCATTGTACACAATCCCAACGGAACCAAACCCCTTCCCATTCACTCCCATTTACACAATCCCTCTGTAATGCCCCCTCAGTGCAATAGCAGATGCAGACTATTACTGGTCTGTGGGGGAAGAGCAGGGGGCAGTGGGATTAATTGGATCGCTCTATCAAAGAGCCGTCACAGGCACAATGGGCCGAATGGCCTCCCTCTGTGCTGTATGATCCCAGGATTCTATATAGAGAATCACTGTAGTTCTGTTGTAAAATTAATTTTCAGTTCAAACGTCAAGAGGCCAAGTTGGACATAGCAAATGCCAGGAGCTGAATGAGAGCAAACAGCAGAGTGTGCACTCAGTTGTCGCATTGTTTGGGAAGGGGGCAAAAAATGGTGGAAGTGGGTCACACATGCAGATTGTGAATAGGGTGTGGAAGTGCCCAGTACCCGAGAGGAAGGAAGGGAGTCTCTCGCTGGGCTGGTTAATGAATTTTAAGAAAGGAGGGAGAGAGAAAGCGGGTAATTATAGACCGGTTAGCCTGACATCAGTAGTGGGGAAAATGTTGGAATCAATTATTAAAGATGAAATAGCAGCACATTTGGAAAGCAGTGACAGGATCGGACTGAGTCAGCATGGATTTTGAAAGGGAAATCATGCTTGACAAATCTTCTAGAAATTTTTGAGGATGTAACTGGTAGAGTGGACAAGGGGGAACCAGTGGATGTGGTGTATTTGGACTTTCAAAAGGCTTTTGACAAGGTCCCATACAAGAGATTGGTGAGCAAAATCAAAGCACATGGTATAGGGGGTAATGTACTGACGTGGATAGAGAACAGGTTGGCAGACAGGAAGCAGAGAGTTGGGATAAACGAGTCCTTTTCAGAATGGCAGGCAGTGACTAGTGGGATGCCGCAGGGCTCAGTGCTGGGACCCCAGCTCTTTACAATATATATTAATGATTTAGATGAAGGAATTGAGTGTAATATCTCCAAGTTTGCAGATGACACTAAGCTGGGTGGCGGTGTGAGCTGTGAGGAGGAGGCTGAGAGGCTGCAGGGTGACTTGGACAGGTTAGGTGAGTGGGCAAATGCATGGCAGATGCAGTATAATGTGGATAAATGTGAGATTATCCACTTTGGTAGCAAAAACACAAAGGCAGAATATTATCTGAATGGCGGCAGATTAGGAAAAAGGGGAGGTGCCACGAGACCTGGGTGTCATGGTACATCAGTCACTGAAAGTTGGCATGCAGGTACAGCAGGCGGTGAAGAAGGCAAATGGTATGTTGGCCTTCATAGCGAGGGGATTTGAGTATAGGAGCAGGGAGGTCTAACTGCAGTTGTTCAGGGCCTTAGTGAGGCCTCACCTGGAATATTGTGTTCAGTTTTGGTCTCCTAATCTCAGGAAGGACATTCTTGCTATTGAGGGAGTGCAGCGAAGGTTCACCAGACTGATTCCCGGGATGGCTGGACTGACATATGAGGAGAGACTGGATCGACTGGGCCTTTATTCACTGGGGTTTAGAAGGATGAGAGGGGATCTCATAGAATCATATAAAATTCTGTCAGTACTGGACAGGTTAGATGCAGGAAGAATGTTCCCAATGTTGGGGAAGTCCAGAACCAGGGGACATAGTCTAAGGATCAGGGGTAAGCTATTTACGACTGAGATGAAGAGAAACTTCTTCAAGAAGGAGTTAGATATGGCCCTTACGGTTAAAGGGATCAAGGGGTATGGAGAGAATGCAGGAAAGGGGTACTGAGCCATGATCTTATTGAATGGTGGTGCAGGCTCAAAGGGTCTAATGGCCCACTGCTGCACCTATTTTCTATGTTTCTATGTTTCTATGCAGCCTCTTGGGCCGATCCAACTGGTATTCAGCAGAAGTTGTGTTCGCCTCCACAAATCTTGCATCTCCTTCAAACAGAGAAGGTTAAGGGGAGATTTGATAGAGATGTTCAAAATGATGAGGGGCTTTAGATAGAGTAAATAAGGAGAAACTGTTTCCATGTTCCCGATGTTGGGGAAGTCCAGAACCAGGGGTCACAGTCTAAGGTTAAGGGTAAGGACTGAGATGAGGAGAAACTTCTTCACTCAGTGAATTGTGAATCTGTAGAATTCTCGACCACAGAAAGTTGTTGAGGCCAGATCGTTAGATATATTCAAAAGGGAGTTAGATATGGCCCTTACGGCTAAAGGGATCAAGGGTTATGGAGAGAAAGCAGAAAAGAGGTACTGAAGTGAATGATCAGCCGTGATCTTATTGAATGGTGGAGCAGGCTCGAAGGGCCGAATGGCCGACTCCTGCTCCTATTTCTTATCTTCTTAAATGAGCAGAGAGAGATAGCGAGGCGGAGAGGCTTAGGGAGGGAATTCCAGAGCTTGGGGCCCAGACGGCTGAAGGCTCGGCCACCAATGGCGGGTGAAGGAAGTGGGGAGGTGAGTAAGAGGCCAGAGTTGGAGGAACACAGAGATCTCGGAGAATTGTAGGACAGAGATAGGGAGAGGCGAGGCTGTGAAAGGATATTTTAAAAAAGGATGAGGATTTTAAACTTGAGGGGCTAGAAATTGGCCTCCTTTGCGCCTCCCATTAGTGCCTCGGGGAGGGGGGGAGGCAGGGGGGGGTAGGGGGTGATAACGGAGCGCTGCAGGCGGTGCAGCGAGAGTACCGACACCGGGCGAGGTTTGCAGCGGCGGGAACCCCGAGTGCCACGGTCCCCTGTGGCCCGGAGATCGTGACGTCATCCAGCTGCACAGCGCCCCGGGATCCAAGATTTGGTTACGCACCCCTCCCCCCACTCCCACAGCATCGGCAGACGGCAACACCGACACTGTCCGGGAGGCCGGCCGCTGGGGGAGCGGTATTTACAGGCGATGGTGGCCGGGTGAGTGAATCATCACAGGCAGTCCCTCGGAATCGAGGAAGACTTGCTTCCACTCTAAAAGTGAGTTCTCAGGTGACTGAACAGTCCAATACGGGAATTACAGTCCCTGTCACAGGTGGGACAGACAGTGGTTGAGGGAAGGGCAGGGTGGGACTGGTTTGCCGCACGCTCCTTCCGCTGACTGCGCTTGGTTTCTGCATGCTCTCGGCGACGAGACTCGAGGTGCTCAGCGCCCTCCCGGATACACTTCCTCCACTTAGGGCGATCTTTGGCCAGGGACTCCCAGGTGTTGCACTTTATCAGGGAGGCTTTGAGGGTGGGTAATAATGCCTTTTTGAACCCTGAGGCTATTTTACTTACAATCTGATCTACTGCGATTGATTAGCCCTGCGCTCTGCTCGAGTGCTCGGGGCTGATCATCGCGGATCGCGGCTGCCGTTGGCGACGAGGAACCTGGTCTCCATGCAGAACCTGCAGTGATGGCCTTTCCGTTTAAGGGAGGGATGGGACCCCCATTCCCAGTAGAGCTGCCCTCGACATTGGGCAACGCTGACCCCGCTATCGCCCCTCTTGCCGCCTTCAGCACTCCAGGGTAGTGCTTGATCAGCGCTGCACCTCCTTCCCGGAGCGCTAAACCGCAAGTTCAGAGTGCCTCATGGAACGCCCACCGCTACCTTGGTTACCATCCCAGATGGGGGGGGCTTTACAATTTCTCGCCCAAGGCATTGCTGAAATTGGTGGGATTTGAAAGCAAACATCAGGGGTATGGATTTTCTCATTAAACTGTACAAGAATTCAGCGCCTTCCCGGAACCAGGGTCCTAGCGAGCTGCCTTTAGATTGTTCTGGTTGCGGAGCAACTGGTTATAAGGAGGGAGGGAGTATTTTAGACTGAATTATATCCTAATAGGGGCTTATGATGTAAGAACACACCTGGAGTATTGTGTACAGTTTTGGTCTCCTAACTTGAGGAAGGACATTCTTGCTATTGAGGGAGTGCAGCGAAGATTCACCAGACTGATTCCCGGGATGGTGGGACTGACCTATCAAGAAAGACTGGATCAACTGGGCTTGTATTCACTGGAGTTCAGAAGAATGAGAGGGGACCTCATAGAAACGTTTAAAATTCTGACGGGTTTAGACAGGTTAGATGCAGGAAGAATGTTCCCAATGTTGGGGAAGTCCAGAACCAGGGGTCACAGTCTAAGGATAAGGGGTAAGCCATTTAGGACTGAGATGAGGAGAAACTTCTTCACCCAGAGAGTGGTGAACCTGTGGAATTCTCTACCACAGAAAGTAGTTGAGGCCAATTCACTAAATATATTCAAAAGGGAGTTAGATGAAGTCCTTACTACTAGGGGATCAAGGGGTATGGCGAGAAAGCAGGAAGGGGGTACTGAAGTTGCATGTTCAGCCATGAACTCATTGAATGGCGGTGCAGGCTAGAAGGGCTGAATGGCCTACTCCTGCACCTATTTTCTATGTTTCTATGTTTCTATGTAACATAAGAAATCGGAGCAGGAGTAGGCCATACGGCCCCTCGAGCCTGCTCCGCCATTTAATATGATGGCTGATCCGATCATGGACTCAGCTCCACTTCCCCACCCGTTCCCCGTAACCCCTTATCCCCTTATTGTTTGCGAAACTGTCTATTTCTGTCTAAAATTTATTCAATGTCCCAGCTTCCACAGCTCTCTGAGGCAGCGAATTCCACAGATTTACAACCCTCTGAGAGAAGAAGTTTCTCCTCATCTCAGTTTTAAATGGGCGGCTCCTTATTCTAAGACCATGCCCTCAGTGGAAACATCCTCTCTGCATCCACCTTGTCAAGCCCTTGAAACTTGACCAGCAATGTACACGTGGTGAGTTTTAATCCCAGCATGGCAATAAATCTGGTGGTTTGTGGGCTGGCACTGGAAATACGGGCACTGTAGCATAGAGGCCTGGACCAATGATCCAAGGGACATGAGTTCAAATCCCACCATGGCAGCGGGGGAATTTAAAGTCAGTTAATGAATTGAATCTAGAATTTTAAAAAGCCAGTGTCAGTAACGGTGACCATGAAACTACCGGATTGGTGTAAAAATCCATCGGGTTCACTAATGTCCCTTTAGGGAAGGAAATCTGCCGCCCTTCCCCGGTCTGGCCGATATGTGACTCCAGACCCACAGCGATGGAGTTGACTATTACCTGCCCTGAGACGGCCCGGCGAGACACTGTGTTGTCACAAACCGCTGCCACAAAGCCAGCTCTGTGGGAGCACCTTCACCACACGGACTGCAGCGGTTCAAGAAGGCGGCTCACCACCACCTTCTCAAGGGGCAATTAGGGATGGGCAATAAATGCCGGCCTTGCCAGCGACGCCCACATCCCAGGAACAAATAAATAAAAAAAATATAGAGGTGATGTTCCTGGACGAATAACCCAGAGAACTGCAGGGAGATTGAAAATTTTTTAAAGTCTGACAATAAAAATCTGGGCTCAGTTATGGCGACCATGAAGCTGTCAGAGTGTCTAAAAACCCATGTGTTTCACCAGCGTCCTTTACCCGGTCTGGGCCTAGAGGTGACTCCAGACCCACAGCAACGTGGATGAATATTAACTGCCCTCCAAAATGGCCCAGCGAGACACTCAGTTATCTCAAAGTCAAGACAACTCGGGATGGGCAATAAATGCAGGCCTTGCCTGTGACACCCACCTCCTGAAATTGAACAAACAATGCCCACTTAAAGCCACTGATTTCCTGTAAACATTCAATACTCTTCAGGGAAGAGGACCTGTCACCCCGACCTGCTCCGGCCTACATGTGACTCCCGTCCCACACTCTCTTGTTGTATATTAGTGGCCCACCTTTTAGATGAGACGGTAAATCTCCCTCTGCCCACTTGTGTGGACGTAAAATATCCCATGGCACTATATCGAAGATGAGTGGGGGAGTTCTCCCCAGTGTCCTGGGCCAATATTTATCCCTCAATCAACATCACTAAAAAACAGTCGATCTGGGCATTACCACATTGCTGTTTGTGGGAGCTTGCTGTGCGCACATTCGCTGCTGTGTTTCCTACATTGTGAAGAGGTTTTGATAGAGTAAATAAGGAGCCATTGTTCCCAGTGCCAGGAGGGTGGGTAACCAGAGGGACACAGATTGACGATAATTTGTAAATGAACCAGAGGGGGAGATGGGGAGAATGTTTTTACGCAGCGAGTTGTTGTGATCGGGAGCACGCTGCCTGAAAGGGCGGTGGGAGCAGATTCAATAGTGACTTTCAAACAAGGAATTGGATAAATACTTACAAAGGAAAAGATTTGCCGGGCTGTGGGGAAAGAGCGGGGGGAGTGGGACTGATTGGATCGCTCTGTCACAGAGCCACACAGGCTCGATGGGCCGAATGGCTTCCCTCAGTGCTGTGTGATGCGATGAGAATGTAAATAGAGGGTGGAGTTCTCCCACAGGAGCCTTTGTAGAAGGGGTGACCGGGGAGTAGATTCCCGTCTGCGATGCCCGGTTGCAAAGTAATGCTCAGACAAAGCAACCCAAAGAGAAATAACAGGGTGTGGAAGATAAGTCAACCACCTGATTTTCTTCCCATTACCAGCACCTTCGGCTAAAAGGAGAATAATGTCACAACTCCAGCATTAGCCCAGATTTGGATTTAAGGGCTAATTCTGCAATCTAGACCCCTCCCCCCCCAACAGAAAGCTGTCATCACTGAGAGCGAGGAGGTGGTCACAGAATCGGAACCACAACGTTTCAGATTGCCAAACCTGCGCTCGCTTCGAGCGAGCATTCCCACACCGGGAGCTCGAGAGCACGGAATTAACCGTGTCCCTCAGATATTTCATTCAGGACTACTCTTCAAAAAGTACTTCATTGGCTGTGAAGTGCTTTGCAATGTCCTAAGGACGTGAAAGGTGCTATAGAAATGCAAGTTTTCTCCTCCCAACTGGTCAATCTTCATCGGTGACCCTTTCTGTTGAGTTTTGGTGAGAACAGGTGGACTCCCGATGTCCTGAGGCCAATACTTACCCGTCAACCAACATCACTAAAACAGATTACAGACGCAAAATACTGCGGATGCTGGAAATCTGAAATAAAAGCTGCAAATGCTGGAAATACTCAGCGGGTCAAGCAGCATCCGTGCAGAGAGAAACAGTCTACACTGGGGAGACCAGGCGTAGATTGGGTGCCCGCTTTACGGAGCACCTCCGTTCAGTCCATAAGTGTGACCCTGAGCTTCCGGTCGCCTGTCACTTTAATTCCCCGGTCTACTCGCACTCTGACCTCTCCGCCCTCGGCCTCCTGCACTGTTCTAATGAAGCTCAATGTAAGCTCGAGGAACAGCACCTCATCTTTCGTTTAGGTCCTTTACAGCCTTCTGGACCCAACATCGAGTTCAACAATTTCAGACCATAAACTCTGCCCATATTTTTTTATTCCCTTTTTTCTCTCTTTCTCATTCTGCCATTCCCATTTACACCCTCTCTAGACGCATCTTTTGTTACTTAACTTGTCCCATTACCATCTCCTTTTGCCCCGCACCATCATCCCTTTTGTCTCTAATCTCTCCTGTCTTCCACCCTGTCACAGGCCTTCCCTTATGTTCTTTCCTCCCCTCCCCCTTTCCCTGCCCCTACACTTCCTTAAAAACCCGTTACATCGCTAACATGACGAAGGGTCATCGACCTGAAACGTTAACTCTGTTTCTCTCGCCACCGATGATGCCCGACCCGCCCAGTGTTTGCGGCATTTTCTGTTTTTATTACCTAAGATGGATTATCTGGTCATTATCGTGTTGCTGTTTGTGGGAGTTTGCTGTGTAGAAATGTCACTGTCAAGCCAATGTCACTGTTGTAATGTAGAACTAGGGTGTCATAGGCTAAGAATAAGGGGCCGGCCATTTAGGACTGAGATGAGGAGGAATTTCTTCTCTTAGAGGGTGGTGAATCTTTAGAATTCTCTGCCCCAGAGGGCTGTGGAGGCTGGGTCATTGAGTATATTCAAGGCTGAGATCGATAGATTTTTGGACTCTCGGGGAATCGAGGGATATGGGGATCAGGCGGGAAAGTGGATTGAGGCTGAGGATCAGCCATGATTTTATTGAATGACGGAGCAGGCTCGAGGGGCTGAATGGCCGACTCCTGCTCCGATGTCATGTTCTTATGTCCCGAGATCATGAATGGGCTTATATAAAATCCAGGTCTGGCCAATATTTATCCCTCAACCAACATCATTGAAACAGATTATCTGCTCATTATCACATTGCTGTTTGTGGGAGCTTGCTGTGTGCAAATTGACTGCCGCGTTTCCTACATTACAACAGTGACTACACTCCAAAAAGTACTTCATTTGCTGTGAAGTGCTTTGAGACGTCTGGTGGTTGTGAAAGGCGCTATATAAATGCAAGTCTTTCTTTCCGATTGTGATGTGTCACACATTGAAAAGCAATTTAAGCGAGCTGGAGATTGTGGCAGGATTTGTTTTGACAGGAAGAAACCTACAGCGCGAATTGTTGGCTGACCCTGACTTAGGGGGCAACACATACAACAACAGAGAGAGAGAGCCCAGTGCAAAACAACAGGGGCAGCACATTCTTTATTTAAACAGTCGGTTCAAAGAGGTTCAAAAACAAGCAGACATTTATCTGAGCTGGAATATCACAAACAGAAACACCGCTCCATAAATGAAGGGTGTTAAAAAATCCTTTCATTGCCTGATTTTTATGTCCTTCTAAACTGAAGTCTAAACAGAGTTTCCGCTTTGGACGCAGTCGGCAATCTGGACGCTAATTTTGTTTGAAATTGCCCTGTTTTTCCAGAGTGGAGTTATGGTGCAAGTTTATGCTCAAACTCTTTTGCATAATCGCAAATGTCAAATCTTCCATTTACCAGTGCAATCGGGCAGCGTAATCGAACGTCAGTGTTTATTTTATTCACCCTTGCATTTGGCCTTTATTACAAGAGGATTTGAGTATAAGTGTAAAGGCGTCTTACTGCAATTATATTGGGCCCTGGTGAGACCACACCTGGAGTATTGTGTACAGTTTTGGTCTCCTTACCTAAGGAAGGATATACTTGCCATAGAGGGAGTGCAACGAAGGTTCACCAGTCTGATTCCTGGGATGGGGGGATTGTCCTATGAGGAGAGATTGAGTGGACTAGGCCGATATTCTCTGGAGTTTAGAAGAATGAGAGGTGAATACAAAATTCTTACAGGGCTTGACAGGGTAGATGCAGAGAGGATGTTTCCCCCCAGGCTGGGGAGTCTAGAACCAGGGGTCACAGTCTCAGGATAAGGGGTCGGCCATTTAGGACTGAGATGAGGAGAAACTTCTTCACTCGGAGGGTGGTGAATCTTTGGAATTCTCTGCCCCAGAGGGCTGTGGAGGCTCAGTCTTTGAATATATTCAAGGCTGAGATCGATAGATTTTTGGACTCTCGGGGAATCGAGGGATATGGGGATCAGGCGGGAAAGTGGAGTTGAAGTAGAAGATCAGCCATGATATTGAATGGCGGAGCAGGCTCGAGGGGCTGAATGGCCAACTCCTTCTCCTAATTCTTATCTTCTTATAAGTGTTTCTTGATGTATTTAAGGCTGGTAACCTGATGCAGTTTGATTAATTCCGCTGAAAATGGGTTTATCACAAAAAATAAGCATTTTTAATAAGAGTATCCAGTCGTCCACCTGTGACTAACCCGATTTTAAATCACAGAAAATAACTTTAAAACACTATACAGAACCATTTACTGGTTTCATTGGTGTATACTACTCACTTTATTAGAAAATTATGAAGTTATGCTGAACCTGTATAAAACACCGGTTCGGCACCAACTGGAGTATTGTGTCCAATTCCGGGCACCGCACTTTAGGAAGGATGTGAAGGCCTTAGAGAGGGAGCAGGAAAGATTTGCGAGAATGGTTCCAGGGATGAGGGACTTCAGTTACGGGGATAGACTGGAGAACTGGGGTTGTTCTCCTTGGAGCAGAGAAGGTTGAGAGGAGATTTGATCGAGGTGTTCAAAATCATGAGGGGTCTGGACAGAGTAGATAGAGAGAGACTGTTCCCATTGGTGCAAGGGTCGAGAACCAGAGGACACAGATTTAAGGCGATTGGCAGAAGAACCAAAGGCGACATGAGGGAAAACGTTTTTACGCAGCGAGTGGTTAGGATCTGGAATGCGCTGCCTGAGAGGGTGGGGGAGGCAGACTCAATCGTGGCTTTCAAAAGGGAGTTGGATAAGTTCCTGAAGGAAAATAATGTGCAGGGCCACAGGGAAAGGGCGGGGGAGGGGGACTGGCTGAGGTGCTCTTGCACAGAGTCGGCACGGGTTCGATGGGCCGAATGGCCTCCTTCTGTGCTGCCATCATCATCATAGGCAGTCCCTTGGAATCAAGAAAGATTTGCTTCCACTCTAAAAATGAGTTCTTAGGTGGCTGAACAGTCTAATATGAGAACCACAGTCTCTGTCACAGGTGGGACAGATAGTCGTTGAGGGAAGGGGAGGGTGGGACAGGTTTGCCGCACGCTCCTTCCGCTGCCTGCGCTTGGTTTCTGCATGCTCTCGGCGACGAGACTCGAGGTGCTCAGTGCCCTCCCGGATGAACTTCCTCCACTTAGGGTGGTCTTTGGCCAGGGACTCCCAGGTGTCGGTGGGGATGTTGTATTTTATCAGGGAGGCTTTGAGGGTGTCCTTGTAACGTTTCCTCTGCCCACCTGGGGCTCGCTTGCCGTGAAGGAGTTCCAAGTAGAGCGCTTGCTTTGGGAGTCTCGTGTCTGACATGCGAACAATGTGGCCTGCCCAGCGGAGCTGATCAAGTGTGGTCAGTGCTTCAATGTTGGGGGTGTTGGCCTGAGAGAGAACGCTGATGCTGGTGTGTCTGTCCTCCCAGGGGATTTGCAGGATCTTGCGGAGACATTGTTGGTGGCATTTCTCCAGCGACTTGAGGTGTCTGCTGTACATGGTCCATGTCTCTGAGCCATACAGGAGGGCGGGTATCACTACAGCCCTGTAGACCATGAGCTTGGTGCCAGATTTAAGGGCCTGGTCTTCAAACACTCTTTTCCTCAGGCGACCAAAGGCTGCACTGGCGCACTGGAGGCAGTGTTGGACCTCGTCGTCAATGTTTGATCTTGTTGATAACAGGCTCCCGAGGTGTGGGAGGTAACCATTCGATGATTGGATGAAATATTAAAAAAATATTTCAAATATTTAAAAAATATTTCAAAGCTTTTTAAAGGTGCCTATTAGTGCACCTTACAAGAACAACAATTTGAAGAGCCTCCTCGAAAGGCCAGTGGAAATTTGCCATGGTGATTAATTTAATCTGGCCAGCTTCCAGCGAGATGTTTTTGAAACCAGCGCAAAATATCGCTGAAACTCGGTTTGCGCAGGACGTAACTTGCACGTGAAATTCCTCGATCTTTCGCGCTGGTTTGCCGATTGTGGCGAGTAGCGGTGAAATCACCAGTGCTGCGGAGCGGAAAGTCTACACCAGTATCTGAGGGACGCGGTTAATTCCGTGCTCTCGAGTTCCCGGTGGGGGAAGCGAGCGCGGGATTGGCGATCGGATCTGAAACATTGTGGTTCCAATTCTGTGACCCCCCCCTCGCTCTCCATGACGACAGCTTCGGGGTGTCTGGATTGCAGAATTAGCCCTTAAATCCAAATCTGGTCTAATGCTGGAATTGTGACATTATTCTCCTTCTAAGGTGCTGGTAATAAGAACATACAAAACATAAGAATTAGGAGCAGGAGTCAGCCATTCGGCCCCTCGATTCAATGAGATCATGGCTGATCTTCTACCTCAACTCCACTTTCCCGCTCGATCTCCACATCCCTTGATTCCCTTAATGGGAAGAAAATCAGGTGGGTTTGCTTATGAAGAATCAATCTGTTATTTCTCTCTCTGTTGCTTTGTCTATACATTAATTTGCGCCCGGAAACACAGATGGAAATCTACCCCACGGTCACCACTTCAACAAAGGTTTCTGGCCGACAATTATTTGTTGCAAGGGGGATAGAGTATAAAAGCAGGGAAGTCCTGCTACAACTGTACAGGGTATTGGTGAGGCCACACCTGGAGCACTGCATGCAGTTTTGGTCTCCGTATTTAAAGGAAAGATATACTTGCATTGGAGGCTGTTCAGAGAAGGTTCACTAGCTTGATTCCGGAGAGGAGAGGGTTGACTTATGAAGATAGGTTGAGCAGGTTGGGTCTATACACATTGGAGTTCAGAAGAATGAGAGGTGATCTTATCGAAACATATAAGATAATGAGGAGTCTCGACAAGGTGGATGCAGAGAGGATATTTCCACTCATAGGGGAAACTAAAACTAGAGGGCATAGTCTTAGAAATAAGGGGCCACCCATTTAAAACTGAGATGAGGAAGAATTTCTTCTTGTAAATCTGTGGAATTCTCTGGCCCAGAGAGCTGTGGAGGCTGGGTCATTGAATATATTTAAGGCGGAGAGAGACAGATTTTTGAACGATAAGGGAATCAAGGGTAATGGGGAGCGGGCGGGGAAGTGGAGCTGAGTCCATAATCAGATCAGCCATGATCTTATTGAATGGTGGAGCAGGCTCGAGGAACCAAATGGCCGACTCCTGCTCCTATTTTTTATGTTCTTATGTTCTCATTAAAGCCTGTGCTTACATTCTCACAGAATCATACAGCACAGAACGAGGCCAACCTGCCCACCGTGCCGGTGAGGGCTCTCTGAAAGAGCGATCCCACTAGTCCCACTCTCTGCAGCTCTTACCCCACAGCCCTGCCATATCTCTCCTTCTCAACTATTTATCCAATTCCCGGTTTGAAAGTCACTATTGAATCTGCTCCCACCTCCCTTTCAGGCAGTGCATTCCCGATCATAATAACTCGCTGCGTAAAAACATGTTATCCTCATGTCCCCCTCTGGTTCTTTTGCCATTATCTTAAACCTGTGTCCTCTGATTACCGACCCTCCCGACCCTGGGACCAGTTTCTCCTTATTTTCTCTATCAAAATCCTTCATATTAAATCTTCCCTTAAACTTCTCTGCTCTAAGGAGAACAACCCCAGCGTCCCCAGTCTCTCCATTTTCAGACTTTCTCATTATTTCTTTCTGACATTATTTTAGATTTATGCCCTCATTTTACTGCCTTGAAGAGCCCTCTCTCTCTCTCAAGTCACCATTAAATCTTGTCAGCACCGATAGTGACTTTATAACACGAACTCCGAAACTCTGGCAACATTCTGGTCCAGCCACATCGCACTTTTTCCCCCACTGCTGTTCGATTCTTCCTGTAATGGTGTGATCGTCTCCTAAAAGGCAAACGATGGTTGCTATGGTTTCTCAAATTAGTCCGGGCAAACTCCATAGGGGAGGCAGATGAACTCTAACACACACGGCGACTCACTGGAATTGGAATCAGAAAAACTCTTTATACGCAACAAATGAGTGTTTGAGGATCAAGGGGAGAAATGGGAAAGATATTAGGCTGCGATAATAAAGCAATCACTCACAGTGTTCAGTTAACATGAAGCTGTTGTCACTGAGGCTGATCTCAAGGAGAATTGATACACGTTGCTTTAAGCCTCTGCAACTCAAAATGTTGTCAAGGCTCCGAGGGTTAGATTATACGGAGCGATTACACAAACTAGGCTTCTACTCCCTGCAATATGGAAGGGTGAGGGGTGGAAGATTTTAGGCTTTTGAAAGGAATTTTTTTATTTATACTTTCACAGCATGTGGGCGTCGCTGGCAAGACCGGCATTTATTGCCCGTCCCTAATTGCCCCTTGAGAAGGTAATGGTGAGCCGCCTTCTTGAACCGCTGCAGTCCGTGTGGTGAAGGTGTTCCCACAGCGCTGACTTTGTCGCAGCGGTTTGTTACAACGCAGTGTCTCGCCGGGCCGTCTCAGGGCAGGTAACCACATCGCTGTGGGTCTGGAGTCACATATCGGCCAGACTGGGTAAGGGCGGCAGATTTCCTTCCCTAAAGGGACATTCGTGAACCAGTTGCGTTTGTAACTACAATCCGGAAGTTTCACGGTCACCATTACTGATACTGGCTTTTTAATTCCAGGTTTATTTAATGAACTGAATTTAAATTCCCCAGCTGCCGTGGGGGGATTTGAACTCATGTCTCTGGATCATTACTGGACCAGTAACAGAACCGCTACGCTTCCGTACCCCAATAGACAGAGTAAATTGCAAGAAACCTTTTCCACTGGTGAGGGAGTTTAGAACAATGCGATGTTAGAACAATGTTCTCCCCAAAATTTTAGGGGTACGCACCCCATTCTCATTGAATGGCAGCACGAGTTCGAGGGGCTGAACGGACTCCTCCTGTTCCTGTGTTCTATAACTCAGCCTCCGTCTGACACTTTGAGCTTTGTGCCGTTGAAAGAACACTGATGCACTGGACAAAAACTGATGAGGGGGACTCACGGCCTGAGAACTCCTAACAATGCCCTCCGAACCTTGACCCCCCCCCCCCCCCGCACAGGAGGTCATGTGTGTTTGTGCCCATTCTCTTTATTCTCTCCGCTCATAGTTCTTCATCAATGGTTTCCTGTTCGAGGTTGCCAATGGTAACAGCCTCGACAGCTGCTTCCTCTGACTGTGAATTCAACAACAGCAACTTGCATTTATATAGCGCCTTTGATGGAGTAATCCCCCTCCCCCAAGGCGCTTCATAGGAACATAATCTAACAGAAAATTGACACCAAGTCACATAAGGAGATAATAGGACTGGTGAGCTAACGTTTGGTAGGTTTTAAGGAGCTTCTTAAGGACAGATAGAGAGCCTGAGAGATTTCGGGAGAATTCCAGAGCTTAGGGCCTAGAGAAGGAAACAAATACTTGGATTTATATAGCGCCTTTCACAACCATCGGACGTCCCAAAGCACTTTACAGCCAATGAAGTACTTTTTGAAGTGTAGTCACTGTTGTAATGTGGAAAACGCAGCAGCTAATTTGCGCACAGCAAGCTCCCACACACAGCAATGTGATAATGCCCAGATAATCTGTTTTAGTGATGTTGGTTGAGAGATAAATATTGGCCCCAGGACACCGGGGATAACTCCCCTGCTTTTCTTCAAAATAGTGCTGTGGGATCTTTTAGGTCCACCTGCGAGGGAAGACGGGCCTCGGTTTAACAACTCATCTGAAAGACGGCACCTCCGACAGAGCTGCGCTCCCCGGGAGTGTCAGCTTGGATTTTTGTGCTCAAGTTTCTGGAGTGGGACTTGAACCCACAACGATCTGACTCAGAGGTGAGGGTGCTAGCAATTGACCCACAACTGACCCAGACAGCTGAAGGCACGGCCGCCAATGGTGGAGCGATGGAAATTGGCAAAAGAGCAGAATTGGAGGAGCGCCGAGATCACGACGGGTTGTCGGGCTAGAGGAGGTTGCAGAGATAAGGGGGTGGAAATTCGGACTTCTGCCGCCCCTGTTAGCACCCCGGAGGGACGGAATGGCGGCAGTGAGCACGTGCGCCTGTGCGGCCAGCTCCCAGCGCCCCGCCGGGACATTCGGTGCCGGTATCGGCGAGGCTCGGAGCATTACCGCCCGGGAGAGGCGAGCCGGTGTGTAACGCCCCCGGGTTGTGACACCGGCTCGATGATTGGCTCCAGCCTGATCCGTACGCCCCGCAGCGCCCCCTGCTGGGAATGCCTGGGAAAGCGGCTGGTCCGAGCTGCAACGGCCGCAGTGAGGTCAGTAATATCCACCTCAGGTCAGTGTGGTTGGGTTTTTAATTTATTTTTTTGCGATTTATGTTGTGGTGGCATGAGCTATGTATTGGGAATGTTTTTAATGTTCCCCCCCCCCCCCCCCCAGGCATCTCTCAGGGCGCTCCGAGGCCGGCTGTTTAGCTCGGGAGAATTGTCCCTTGCCCAGCCGGCCTAGCGCCCTGAGAGAGGTGTGTAATGCCTCCCCTAGTGCCCCATCCACACTCAGGGTCCGGCCACACTCAGGTCCCGCCCTACACTCAGGGCCATGCCCACACTCAGGGCCCCGCCCACACTCAGGGCCATGCCCACACTCAGGGCCCCGCCCACACTCAGGGCCATGCCCACACTCAGGGCCCCTCCCACACTCAGGGCCATGCCCACACTCAGGGCCCCGCCCACACTCAGGGCCATGCCCCACACTCAGGGCCCCGTCCCACACTCAGATCCCGCCCAACACTCAGGGCCCTGCCCCACACTCAGGGCCCCGTCCCACACTCAGATCCCGCCCCACTCTCAGGCCCCGCCCCACTCTCAGGTCCCGCCCCACTCTCAGGGCCCAGCCCCACACTCAGGTCCCGCCCCACTCTCAGGTCCTGCCCCACATTCAGGTCCCGCCCCACACTCAGGGCCCAGCCCACACTCAGGGCCCAGCCCACACTCAGGTCCCGCCCCACACTCAGGCCCCGCCCACACTCAGGGCCCGCCCCACACTCAGGGCCCAGCTGGTGAATTTTGTGGCGGAAGACACAAACCATTTGCCGGCGCAACATTTAGACGCCCGCCCAGCACACCGCCCCAACTGAGGCATGGACGAATTTCCCCCCCCGGAGATCAATTCAATCACTGATCGGTCTCTCACAGTGGACAAAGCCCACCTGGGAACTCTCTCACCATGGGCTTTTCTCTGCTCAATGCATGTCCCATCACGTGACTAATGGGCCTCCCCATTGCTCGCTTCACCATGCAGCCATTAAAACACTCGCTATCCCTGTCCGCCAACCTTTGCTTCCAAACGCAGCTCACCTTAACACTTCCATGATTGAGACTCCCTGCCAACTCTTGGAAACTTTTAAGAGTAAGGAAGTCCCGCTACAACTGTACAGGGCTTTGGTGAGACCACATCTGGAGTACTGTGCACACTTTTGGTCTCCTTATCTGCAATAAAGGTTCACTAGATTTAACCCTGGGATGAAAGGGCTGTCCTATGAGGGGAGGTTGAGTAGATTGGGCTGATACTCTCTGGAGTTTAGAAGAATGAGAGGTGATCTCATTGAAACGTATAAAATTCTGAGGGGGCTTGACAGGGTGGATGCAGGGAGGGTGTTTCCCCTCGAGGGGGAATCTAGAACTAGGGGGCATAGTCTCAGGATAAGGGGCCGGCCTTTTTGAACTGAGAGGAGGAGGAATTTCTTCACTCAGAGGGTGGTGAATCTCTGGAATTCTCTGCCCCAGAGGGCTGTGGAGGCTCAGCCTTTGAATATTTTCAGGGCTGTCTTCTAACTATTCTACTGGACCACGTAAAGGTCCACAGATTGCACATCTCATGTTTACCGACATGACCTTCTGACTTCTCCTCAGTCATCTCTCCTGGTTGATTAACTCAAGCAACTACACAGACATAAACAAAATACTGCGGATGCTGGAAGTCTAAAATAAAAGTAGCAATTGCTGGAAACAACCAACCGTTGAGAGAGAGTAGATTGGGCATCCGTGGAGAGAGAGAGAGAAAAACAAGAATTAACATTTGAGTCCGATGACCTTTCGTCAGACGTCTAGTTGATGAGTTCTGACGAAGGGTCATCGACCCGAAACATTAATTCTGTTCCTCTCGCCACAGATGCTCAGTGTTTCCCAACATGTTTTTATTTTTAAAGAAAGAAAGACTTGCATTTATATAGCGCCTTTCACGACCAACGGATGTCTCAAAGCGCTTTACAGCCAATGAAGTACTTTTGGAGTGTAGTCACTGTTGCAATGTGGGAAACACGGCAGCCAGTTTGCGCACAGCAAGCTCCCACAAACAGCAATGTGATAATGACCAGATAATCTGTTTTAATGATGTTGATTGAGGGATAAATATTGGCCCCAGGACACCGGGGAGAACTCCCCTGCTCATCTTTAAAAATAGTGCCGCGGGATCTTTTACATCCACCTGAGAAAGCAGGCAGGGCCTCAGTTTAACGTCTCATCTGAAAGACGGATTTTAATCCAAGAAATTATGTCAGCAAGGTTATAGGACCAGGAATGTCTCAGAAGTTCAGGAGAGAAACATAGAAACATAGAAACATAGAAAATGGGTGCAGGAGTAAGCCATTCGGCCCTTCGAGCCTGCACCACCATTCAATATGATCATGGCTGATCATTCCTTCAGTACCCCTTTCCTGCTTTCTCTCCATACCCCTTGATCCCCTTAACCGTAAGGACCATATCTAACACCCTCTTGAATATATGCAATGAACTGGCATCAACAACTTTCTGCGACAGAGAATTCCACAGGTTAACAACTCTCTGAGTGAAGAAGTTTCTCCTCATCTCAGTCCTAAATGGCCTACCCCTTATCCGAAGACTATGTCCCCTGGCTCTGGACTTCCCCAACATCAAGAACATTCTTCCAGCATCTAACCTGTCCAGTCCCGTCAGGATCTTATATATTTCTATGAGATCCCATCTCATCCTTCTAAACGCCAGTGAATAAAGGCCCAGTTGATGCAGTCTCTCCTCATATGTCAGCCCAGCCATCCCTGGAATCAGTCTGGTGAACCTTCGCTGCACTCCCTCAATAGCAATAACGTCCTTCCTCAGACTAGGAGACCAAAACTGACACAATATTCCAGGTGAGGCCTCACTAAGGCCCTGTACAACTGCAGTAAGACCTCCCAGCTCCTATACTCAAATCCCCTAGCTATGAAGACCAACATACCATTTGCCTTCTTCACAGCCTGCTGTACCTGCATGCTCACTTTCAGTGACTGATGAACCATGACACCCAGGTCTCATTGCACCTCCCCTTTTCCTAATCTGCCGCCATTCAGATAATATTCTGCCTTTGTGTTTTTGCCCCCCAAAATGGATAACCTCACATTTATCCACATTATACTGCATCTGCCATGCATTTGCCCACTCACCTAACCTGTCCAAGTCACCCTGCAGCCTCTTAGCATCCTCCTCACAGCTCACACCACCACCCAGTTTAGTGTCATCCGCAAACTTGGATATATTGCACTCAATTCCTTCATCCAAATCATTAATGTATATTGTAAAGAGCTGGGGTCCCAGCACTGAGCCCTGCGGCACTCCACTAGTCACTGACTGCCATTCTGAAAAGGACCCGTTTATCCCGACTCTCTGCTTCCTGTCTGCCAACCAGTTCTCTATCCACGTCAGTACATTACCCCCAATACCATGCGCTTTGATTTTGTACACCAATCTCTTGTGTGGGACCTTGTCAACAGCCTTTTGAAAGTCCAAATACACCACATCCACTGGTTCTCCCTTGTCCACTCTACTAGTTACATCCTCAAAAAATTCCAGAAGATTCGTCAAGCATGATTTCCCTTTCATAAATCCATGCTGACTGAGTCCGATCCTGTCACTGCTTTCCAAATGGGCTGCTATTTCATCCTTAATAATTGATTCCAACATTTTCCCCACTACTGATGTCAGGCTAACGAGTCTATAATTACCCACTTTCTCTCTCCCTCCTTTTTTAAAAAGTGGCGTTACATTAGCTACCCTCCAGTCCATAGGAACTGATCCAGAATCGATAGATTGTTGGAAAATGATCACCAATGCATCCACTATTTGTAGGGCCACTTCCTTAAGTACTCTGGGACGCCAAGGTCAGGTTAAGAAAATGTTGTTGGAGGATGCCAGGTATGGTTAGTAACTCTGGTTTGACATAATCTAGGAGGTTTCATTACATGACCACATGCCTTTAATTGACACACCCTCAGACACCCGCCATTGGCCGCCCTACATGCTCATCGTCATAGTACACTGCCTTCCCAGGCCAATTGGAAAGCAAACATATTCTACGTCACTCAATTGGACAACTCTTGACTGTCAGTCAAATGGACTTTTTTCACCAACTCTAATATTATTTATAACTAATGAACAAAAGTTTTGGAAGAGATGTACCCAATGTCTATTATTCTACTCCCTGGGACTGTTTGTAGTGTCCAGTAGATTCATCTCGGAGACTTCAGGACAGTCCTAGAGAGTTGACAATCCCTGATGCCAGGCCATAAGAATTAGGAGCAGGAGTCGGCCATTCGGCCCCTCGAACTGCTCCACCATTCAATGAGATCATGGCTGATCTTCTACCTCAACTCCACTTCCTGCCTGATCTCCATATCCCTTAATTCCCTTAGACTCCAAAAACTCCCTTCTTGTGGTGGCCAAGTTATACGCAATTTCTGAATAAGCGGCAAATGAGGAATCCTGCTCCCAGCCGTGCCCCAATGCCCGTGTTAAAACCAAACAGGAGCAGTGCGCTGGGAGGGTAAGGAGTAAAGTGTTCACTCTTTTGCCCCTTTGCCCACAGTGGCCTAACTGTTGGCGGGGAGCCTGGGACTAGGGGGCAGAGTCTAAAAAATTAGAGCCAGGCCTTTCTGGAGTGAAATTAGGAAACACTTCTACACACACACAGGGTGGGAGAGGTTTGGAACTCTCTTCCGCAAACGGCAATTGATGCTGGGTCAGTTGTTAATTTTAAATTGGGGATTGATAGCTTTTTGTTAACTAAGGGGTGTTAAGGGATATGGGGGAACAGAGGGTATATGGAGTTAGGTCGCAGATCAGCCATTATCTCATTGAATAGCAGAACAAGCTCGAGGGGCTGAATGGCCTCCTCCTGTTCCTGTGTAACAGGCTCGAGGGGCTGAATGGGCCTCCTTCTGTTCCTGTGTAACAGGCTCGAGGGGCTGAATGGCCTCCTCCTGTTCCTGTGTAACAGGCTCGAGGGGCTGAATGGCCTCCTCCTGTTCCTGTGTAACAGGCTCGAGGGTCTGAATGGCCTCCTCCTGTTCCTGTGTAACAGGCTCGAGGGGCTGAATGGCCTCCTCCTGTTCCTGTGTAACAGGCTCGAGGGTCTGAATGGCCTCCTCCTGTTCCTGTGTAACAGGCTCGAGGGGCTGAATGGCCTCCTCCTGTTCCTGTGTAACAGGCTCGAGGGGCTGAATGGGCCTCCTCCTGTTCCTATGTAACAGGCTCGAGGGGCTGAATGGGCATCCTCCTGTTCCTGTGTAACAGGCTCGAGGGGCTGAATGGCCTCCTCCTGTTCCTGTGTAACAGGCTCGAGGGGCTGAATGGCCTCCTCCTGTCCCTGTGTAACAGGCTCAAGGGGCTGAATGGCCTCCTCCTGTTCCTGTGTAACAGGCTCGAGGGGCTGAATGGCCTCCTCCTGTTCCGTTGTTCCTATGTTCCTACTGTCATGTGTCTAACTTGGAAACCTCCCAGACTCCATGAGCAAGGTTGAGAATGTGTCAATGTGAAAATGTTAAGGGTGTGGGCCCTCATCTACGGATAGTTTTTTAAGTAGCTCTGTGCTCGCTAACCTACATTGGCTCCTGTAGCAACACCTCAAATTTAAAATCCTCCACCTCGTGTTCAAATCCCTCACCCCCTTCTTATCTCTGTAACCTCCTCCAGTCCTACTACACTCCGAGATCTCTGCGCTCCTCCAATTGTGCATCCCTAATTTTAATTGCTCCACCATCGGCGGCCATGCCTTCGTCTGCCTTGACGATAAACGCTGGAATTCCCTTCCTGAACCTCTCCTCCTCTCTAACTCTAGCTCCTCCTTTAAGACGCTCCTTAACAGCTACCTCTTGGACCTAGGGATAATATCTCTGCTCTTCTTCGAATAGTGCAGTGGCATCTTTTACATCCATCAGAGAGGGCAGATGGGGCCTCGACTTTAGCGTCTCATCCGAAAGACGGCACCTCCAACTGTGCAGCGCTCCCTCGGTGGTGGCACTGGGAGTGTCGGCCTAGATTAGGTGCTTAAAGTCCCTGGAATGGGAGTCAAGCCCATGACCTGCTGACTCAGAGGAACAGGAACACTGACTGACTCAACTCTCTGCAGCCCGGGACACTTGGGGAATGGGTGACCCGATCCCGACTGCCACCCCCAACTGAGATCAGTGGCTCAACGGGAACAGAGAGATCGGACCTGGGACTTTCTCATTTGGTTTGGCTCAGCAGATCTCTGGGCTTGGTCTTTGTAGTGTATGGAGAAAGGTCAGGCTGAACACTGTGAGCTCAAAGTAACGTGTGACCTTAGTCTTTTATTGCAGGTCTCCAGAGTGCCTCTCCAACCTGTGAGGCCTCCTTAAATACCTGTGCTCCCAAGGGATTATGAGATCCCTTGGGACTCCAGGGAATGAGCCCTCTGGTGGCTGTACAGAGTAAATACAAGCCCACATATATAACAACTCTCCCCCCACCACAAAGTCAGTAGTGTAACTATTTACAATGTGAGTCGATCTGGGTCCTTCTTGCCCTGGTTGATCGTCTCGGTGTGAAAGCTGGTGTTGTTGAATCATTTGTTGGGCCCTCACTGGGCTGCTGTGCAGCTGGCCTTGCTGGGCTGCCTGGTGTGTTGGGTCCTGCTGGGCTGCTGTGGATGATGGGTTCTGCTCCGTGGTCAACCGTGGTGCCGGTTGCCACTGGTATGTGTGTTGGGGCATCAAAAAAGGTAGGGTCCAACGTTGGTTGCTCAGAATAGTCTATGAATCTGAGTTTGATTTGGTCCAAGTGTTTCTGGTGAATGAGTCCATTTGAAAGTTTGATCCAAAACACCCTGCTCCCCTCTTTGGCCACGACAGTGCCGGGAAGCCACTTGGGACCTTGTCCATAATTTAATACAAATACAGGATCATTGATTTCAATCTCGCGTGACACATTTGCGCTATCATGGTATGCACTTTGTTGAAGCCGCCTGCTCTCTACCTGTTCATGTAGATCAGGGTGAACTAACGAGAGCCTTGTCTTAAGTGCTCTTTTCATGAGCAGTTCAGCAGGTGGGATCCCAGTGAGTGAGTGAGGTCTCGTGAGGTAGCTAAGCAGAACTCGGGATAGGCGAGTCTGCAGTGAGCCTTTAGTTACCCTCTTCAAGCATTGCTTGATGATTTGCACTGCTCTCTCTGCCTGACCATTGGACGCTGGTTCAAATGGGGCAGATGTGACATGTTTGATCCCGTTACGGGTCATAAATTCTTTGAACTCAGCACTGGTTAAACATGGCCCATTGTCACTCACCAGAACATCGGGTAAGCCATGTGTGGCAAACATGGCCCGCAGGCTTTCAGTCGTGGCGGTGGTCGTACTAGCCGACATTATCTCACATTCAATCCATTTGGAGTACGCGTCTACAACCACAAGAAACATTTTACCCAAGAATGGGCCTGCATAGTCGATGTGTACCATAGACCACGGTTTGGAGGGCCAAGACCATAAACTTAGCGGCACCTCCCTGGGTACATTGCTTAACTGCAAGCATATATTACATCTGTGAACACAGGATTCTAAGTCCGCATCGATACCGGGCCACCACACGTAGGATCTGGCTATCGCTTTCATCATTACGATGCCTGGGTGGGTGCTGTGGAGGTCATTGATGAAGATGTCTCTGCCCTTCTTGGGGACCACTACTCACTTGCCCCACAGAAGGCAGTCTGCCTGTATAGACATTTCATCTTTGCGCCATTGGAATGGCTTTATCTCTTCCTGCATTTCCACTGGGACACTGGACCAGCTCCCGTGAAGCACACAGCTTTTGACTAGAGATAATAAGGGGTCCTGGCTTGTCCAGGTTTCGATCTGCCGGGCAGTGACGGGTGATTGCTCACTCTCAAATGCTTCCATAACCATGGCTAGATCTGCGGGCTGCGCCATTTCCACCCCCGTGGTGGGCAATGGCAGCCTACTGAGAGCATCGGCGCAGTTTTCTGTGTCTGGCCTGTGGCGGATGGCGTAGTTGTATGCGGACAACGTGAGCGCCCATCTCTGGATGCGGGCTGATGCGTTGGTATTTATCCCTTTATTCTCGGAAAACAGGGATATAAGTGGCTTATGGTCAGTTTCCAATTCAAATTTTAGCCCAAACAGGTATTGATGCATATTCTTTGCCCCATAGACACACGCTAACGCTTCTTTTTCAATCATGCTGTAGGCTCTCTCAGCCTTAGACAGACTCCTGGATGCATAAGCAACCGGTTGCAGTTTCCCGAAATCATTAGCTTGTTGCAATACACACCCGACGCCCTATTACGACGCATCACATGCTTGTACCAAACGCTTACATGGATCATACAACACAAGCAATTTGTTTGAGCATAATTTTCTCGCTTTTACAAAGGCATTTTCTTGGCTTTTGCCCCAAACCCATTCGCCCCCTTTTCGTAGTAAGACATGTCGTGGTTCTAGCAGGGTGCTGAGACCCGGTAAGAAGTTACCAAAGTAATTCAAGAGTCACAGGAATGATCACAGCTCCGTCATGTTCTGTGGCCTCGGTGCGTGGTACCGATTGCCCGTCTTTGCGTTGGTGGGCCTGATGCCGTCCGCTGCAATCCTCCTTCCCAGAAACTCCACTTCAGGCTCTAGGAAAACATACATCGAGCGTTTTAACCTGAGCACCACGCGGTTGAGCCGACTAAGAACCTCCTCCAGGTTCTGCAGATGCTCGACTGTGTTCCGACCTGTGACCAAGATGTCGTCCTGGAAGACCACGGTGTGGGGGACCGACTTCAGTAAACTTTCCATGTTTCTCTGGAATATCGCCGCCACTGATCGGATTCCAAACGGGCATCTGTTATAAACAAAAAGACCTATGTGCGTGTTGATGCAGGTGAGGGCCTTCGATGATTCCTCCAGTTCCTGCGTCATGTAGGCTGAGGTCAGATCCAGCTTCGTGAACATCTTTCCTCCGCCAGCGTTGCAAAGAGGTCATCGGTTTTTGATAGTGGGTATTGATCCTGCAGGGAGAAACGATTGATAATTACTTTGTAATCGCCACAGATTCTGACGGTGCCGTCTCCCTTGAGGACTGGGACAATAGGACTGGCCCACTCACTGAACTCGACTGTTGAAATAATGCCCTCTCTTTGCAGCCGGTCTAGCTCGATCTCTACCCTTTCTCTCATCATGTACTGTACTGCTCTCGCCTTGTGATGGATGGGTCGTGCCCCCGGAATTAGGTGGATCTGCACTTTTGCTCCTTGAAATTTCCCGATGCCTGGTTCGAATAGTGAAGGAAATTTGTTTAAGACCTGGGCACACAAAGTGTCGTCAGCGGGCAATAATGCTCGGATGTCGTCCCAGTTCCAGCATATCTTTCCCAGCTAGCTCCTGCCGAGCAGCGTGGGACCATCGCCCAGTACCACCCAGAGTGGTAGCTTGTGCACCGCTCCATCGTAGGAGACCTTTACGGTAGCACTGCCGATTACAGGAATCAGTTCTTTAGTGTAAGTTCTTAGTTTCGTGCGAATTGGAGTTAAGACTGGCCTTGAGGCCTTGTTGCACCACAACCTTTCGAAAGTCTTTTTGCCCATGGTGGACTGGCTCGCGCCCATGTCCAGCTCCATTGATACCAGGAGTCCATTTAGTTCAACCTTCAGCATTATCGGGGGACAATTCGTAGTGAATGTGTGCACCCCATGTACTTCTGCCTCCTCTATCAGAGGTTCTGTTTCATCGTGAACCTCCGAGGATCTGTCCTCCTCTGCAACGCAGTGGTTTGCAGGTTTAGCAGGCCTAGCAGCTCGCCTGCACACTCGTTGGAGGTGTCCCATTGTTTCACAGCCCTTGCAAATGTATCCTTTGAATCGGCATGAATGGAAACGATGATCACCCCCGCAGCACCAACAAGGTGTTAATGGCCTTGCATTCATCACCCTTGATGGTGGACTCTGAGACATCTGCGGACGTGTAGCTGCAGGCATGTGTGACCTGCCCTGTACGTTACGATTCGAAAACAACATCACTTTGTTCACAGTACTTGTAGCAGCACTTGTGTGCTGAGAGATTTGCTTCGTATTGTCACTGGTGGCAATGAACGCCTGGGCTATCGCTATGGCCTTACTCAAGGTTGGGGCCTCGACAGTCAAAAGTTTGCGAAGTATGGTTTCGTGGCCAATGCCAAGTACGAAAAAGTCTCTGAGCATGTGCTCCAAATATCCTTCAAATTCGCAATGCCCTACAAGGCGTCTTAGCTCGGCGACATAACTCACCACTTCCTGGCCTTCAGACCTTTTGTAGGTGTAGAACTGGTACCTCGCCATCAGAACACTTTCCTTCGGGTTCAAATGATCTCAGACCAGTGTGCACAAATCATCGTACGATTTCTCCGTGGGTTTCGCTGGAGAGAGCAGATTCTTCATGAGGCCATACATTGGTGCCCCACAGACGGTGAGGAGGATCGCCCTTCATTTGGCAGCGCTCTCTTCCCCATCTAGCTCATTGGCCACGAAGTATTGGTCGAGTCGCTCCACAAAAGTTTCCCAATCATCTCACTCTGAGAGTTTCTCCAGGATGCCCACTGTTCTCTGCATCTTTGGGTTCGCTATCTGTATCTCGTCGCCAGTTGTAGTGTATGGAGAAAGAGTCAGACTGAACACTGTGAGCTCAAAGTAATGTGTGACCTTAGTCTTTTATTGCAGGCCTCCAGAGTGCCTCTCCATCCTGTGAAGCCTTCTTAAATACTTGTGCTCCCAAGGGATTATGAGATCCCTTGGGACTCCGGGAAATGAGCCCTCAAGTGGCTGTACAGAGTATATACAAGTCCAGACACATAACAGTCTTCATCATCATCATCATCATAGGCGGTCCCTCGGAATCGAGGAAGACTTGCTTCCACTCCCAAAGTGAGTTCTTTCATGGCGGAACAGTCCGATACGAGAGCCACAGACCCTGTTACAGGTGGGACAGACATATGTCGGGGGAAGGGGTCGGTGGGGCTGGTTTGCCGCGCGCTCCTTCCGCTGCCTGCGCTTGACCTCTTCATGCTCCTTGCGTCGAGACTCAAAGAGCTCAATGCCCTCCCGGATGGACTTTCTCCACCTCAGGTGGTCTGCGGCCAGGGTCTCCCAGGTGTCAGTGGTGATGTCACACTTTACCAGGGAGGCTTTCAGGATGTCCTTATAACGTTTCCGCTGCCCACCTTTACCGGGCTCGTTTACCGTGAAGGAGCTCCGCATGAAGCATTTGCGAAGGGAGTCTCGTATCTGGCATGTGAACTATGTGGCCTGCAGTCAGAATCAGGGGAAGTCATAACGGGGAACAAAGAAATGGCAGACCAATTGAACAAGTACTTTGGTTCGGTATTCACTAAGGAGGACACAAACAACCTTCCGGATATAAAAGGGGTCAGAGGGTCTAGAAAGAAGGAGGAACTGAGGGAAATCCTTATTAGTCGGGAAATTGTGTTGGGGAAATTGATAGGATTGAAGGCCGATAAATCCCCAGGGCCCAATGGACTACATACCAGAGTACTTAAGGAGGTGGCTTTGGAAATAGCGGATGCATTGGCAGTCATTTTCCAACATTCCATAGACTCTGGATCAGTTACTATGGAGTGGAGGGTAGCCAATGTAACCCCACTTTTTAAAAAAGGAGGGAGAGAGAAAACAGGGAATTATAGACCGGTCAGCCTGACATCGGTAGTGGGTAAAATGATGGAATCAATTATTAAGGATGTCATAGCAGCGCATTTGGAAAGAGGTGACATGATAGGTCCAAGTCAGCATGAATTTGTGAAAGGGAAATCATGCTTGACAAATCTTCTAGAATTTTTTGAGGATGTTTCCAGTAGAGTAGACAAGGGAGAACCAGTTGATGTGGTGTATTTGGACTTTCAGAAGGCTTTCGACAAGGTCCCACACAAGAGATTAATGTGCAAAGTTAAAGCACATGGGATTGGGGGTAGTGTGCTGACGTGGATTGAGAACTGGTTGTCAGACAGGAAGCAAAGAGTAGGAGTAAATGGGTACTTTTCAGAATGGCAGGCAGTGACTAGTGGGGTACCGCAAGGTTCTGTGCTGGGGCCCCAGCTGTTTACATTGTACATTAATGATTTAGACGAGGGGATTAAATGTAGTATCTCCAAATTTGCAGATGACACTAAGTTGGGTGGCAGTGTGAGCTGCGAGGAGGATGCTATGAGGCTGTAGAGTGACTTGGATAGGTTAGGTGAGTGGGCAAATGCATGGTAGATGAAGTATAATGTGGATAAATGTGAGGTTATCCACTTTGGTGGTAAAAACAGAGAGACAGACTATTATCTGAATGGTGACAGATTAGGAAAAGGGGAGGTGCAAAGAGACCTGGGTGTCATGGTACATCAGTCATTGAAGGTTGGCATGCAGGTGCAGCAGGCGGTTAAAAAAGCAAATGGCATGTTGGCCTTCATAGCGAGGGGATTTGATACAGGGGCAGGGAGGTGTTGCTACAGTTGTACAGGGCCTTGGTGAGGCCACACCTGGAGTATTGTGTGCAGTTTTGGTCTCCTAACTTGAGTAAGGACATTCTTGCTATTGAGGGAGTGCAGCGAAGGTTCATCAGACTGATTCCCGGGATGGCGGGACTGACCTATCAAGAAAGACTGGATCAACTGGGCTTGTATTCACTGGAGTTCAGAAGAATGAGAGGGGATGGGGTACTGAAGTTGCATGTTCAGCCATGAACTCATTGAATGGCGGTGCAGGCTCGAAGGGCCGAATGGCCTACTCCTGCACCTATTTTCTATGTTTCTATGTTTCCAAGCTGATCGAGTGTGGTCAGTACTTCAATGCTGGGGATGTTAGCCCGGACGAGGACACTGATGTTGGTGCACCTGTCCTCCCAGGGGATTTGCAGGGTCTTACGCAACGAGCCATTGGGGTGTGCAGTAAGTTCTCTTTCTCTCGGGCATTACTGTTTGAGTTGAATTTAGTGATTTCTGTTCAATTTTTTTTGAACTCCGAGCTGAATGGAAGAAGTGCATGTCAACATCGTTTCCCTTCAGCTGCCAGTTACAGGAACTGATGGTAAACTCATGCGAGCCCTCGATTGTGCAGGCCATCCCAAGGGACGGGGTCTTTAGTTGCTTTGCACGGGCTGATTTCAAAATACTCTTAACTTCCATGCATCAAATTCCTTTCAACTGAGCCAATGCTTCACAAATACAATACAGGGGTTCCAACTCGCATTGGTTGCTTGCTGACTTTTATTTTCCACTTTGTACTTTCAAAAATATTGTGCTAAATCGCTTAAGTCCTTCAACACTCACTCCCTCCACCACCTTCAACACTCACTCCCTCCACCACCGGCGCACCGTGGCTGCAGTGTGTACCATCTACAAGATGCACTGCGGCAACTTGCCAAGGCTTCTTCGGCAGCACCTCCCAAACCCGCGACCTCTACCACCTAGAAGGACAAGGGCAGCAGGCGCATGGGAACACCACCACCTCCACGTTCCCCTCCCAGTCACACACCATCCCGACTTGGAAATATATCGGCCGTTCCTTCATCGTCGCTGGGTCACAATCCTGGAACTCCCTCCCTAACAGCACTGTGGGAGCACCTTCACCACACGGACTGCAGCGATTCAAGAAGGCGGCTCACCACCACCTTCTCAAGGGGCAATTAGGGATGGGCAATAAATGCCGGCCTTGCCAGCGACGCCCATATCCCAGGAATTAATGTTTTTTAAATTGCAGAACGTCCGAGGGAGACAAACTGCTGACTGTGGTGAAGGATGGAACGGTCTGGGACACAAGTTAAAAAACGAGGAAGTTGGATGTGAGAGGGGAAGTCATGGGGGGGTGGGGTTAAAGGGTAATTAAGTTGAGGGCAAAGCTATATGGGGAGGTCATTGAAGCAGATGGTTATATGGGTTCAAGAGACCATTACATGTGTTTGTGGAGAGATATGGGATTAAGGAATATGGTGAGGTGGTGGGGTTGACTTATCAATAAAAGCGCAGGCTTCTAGGGTGGAACCTCCTTTTCCGGCATCTTCATTTTCTCACTCCTATGTCAACATTATTCGTCCCAAGAGAACCTCGTCTACAATATTTTTTAAAAAGCTTACTAAAGAGTTATTTCTGTCTCTGTTTATGTTTCCAATAATTTAGTTGAAAAGGAGAATGTTTGATGGTATCAGCTATTGACTTGAGAAGAACAACTGGCTCAGTGTCACACCGTGGTTCTGGTGTCAGCCGTGGCTGTGGGTAGCACTTTTGCCTCTGAGTCAGAAGGTTGTGGGCTCAAGTCCCCCTCCAGAGAATTGAGCACAAAAATCTAGGCTGAGGGAGCACCGCACTGTTGGTCTTTCAGGTGAGGTGTTAAACCGAGACCCTGTCTGCTCTCTCAGGTGGATGTAAAAGATCCCATGGCACTATTTCGAAGAAGAGCAGGGGAGTTATCCCTGGTATCCTGGCCCAATATTTATCCCTCAATCAACATAACAAAAACAGATTTTCTGGTCATGAGCATTTTGCTGTGTGAGGGAGCTTGCTGTGCACAAATTGGCTGCTGTGTTTCCCACATTACAACAGTGACTACTTAATTGGCTGTAAAACGCTATAAGACGTTTGGTGGTCGTGAAAGGCGCTATAGAAATGCAAGTCTTTCTTTATTTCCAGCAGTCACAAGGGCCTTGGCACAGTTCAAAGGTGGCAGACTCCCTGGGGTTAAGGGCTGCGCCCCTCTTGACGTTATCTCAGCTCTCACATCGACCCCCTCAGTGAACTCTTTTCCCATTTCTCTTAAAAAGAGGAATCAAAGTGAAATTGAAAACACAGTAATAAGCGAAATGCCCATGGACGATGATATGTTTGAATTGGCTTTGCTCAGTTCATGCTCCAGCCAGCTCCCGCAGCCTGTACGCTGACAGGCTGCACAATTATTTCAATCGGCATTAATTTCGCTGGAAGTCAAGAGGCTACTTTGGGATAATTGCACTGCCATTTATCTGGTTTCCGACACTCTGGGCCCTCAGAGCTGATATGACAAACCTGTGAGACAATGACAGGAAATGAGTGAATGGCAAAACAGGCTGGGTCCCCAAAGCACGAACACAGCACCAGACCGCTCGGGAAAGCCGGGAATTCACACTGAGCACTGTGACCACACAAAGTCAACTCTGGTAAACAAGCGCTGGAATCTACGGCACAGCGATTTGCCGCTGAATATCCCTTGTATCTGGATGTAAGCTGGATTGTTGAGGACTGCACCAGATTGCGACAAAGAGAGTTACAGAGAGGTGCGTGAACTTCATTAGATGGTGGGGGCAACTTGGCTATTGTGTCATGGAAATATCCGCGAGACTTGTCTGAAACTGGACATCAGGCATCCAGCTGTGGCAGCAAAGGAACCCCATGCTGTGTTTAACTTAGCTGCCTTGGAGTGTTTGATGGGACAGTGTAGAGGGAGCTTTACTCTGTATCTAACCCCGTGCTGTACCTGCCCTGGGAGTGTTTGATGGGACAGTGTAGAGGGAGCTTTACTCTGTATCTAACCCCGTACTGTACCTGCCCTGGGAGTGTTTGATGGGACAGTGTAGAGGGAGCTTTACTCTGTATCTAACCCCGTGCTGTACCTGCCCTGGGAGTGTTTGATGGGACAGTGTAGAGGGAGCTTTACTCTGTATCTAACCCGTGCTGTACCTGCCCTGGGAGTGTTTGATGGGACAGTGTAGAAGGAGCTTTACTCTGTATCTAACCCCGTGCTGTACCTGCCCTGGGAGTGTTTGATGGGACAGTGCAGAGGGAGCTTTACTCTGTATCTAACCCCGTGCTGTACCTGCCCTGGGAGTGTTTGAACCTAGTATTTGGGATGGGGAGTTTCTGACATGTATTAGTTCACTACAGGGAGGAAACTCGGCTCACTGAAATGGAAGCACTCCATTCGCGTGCATAAACCTTCTCATCGACACAGGTTAGCAAAGCCATAAAAGAAGCAAACCAAGCACTAGGGTTTATTTCTAGAGGGATAGAACTGAAAAGTAGGGACCTTACGCTAACCTGTATGGAACCTTGGTTAGATCACACGTGGAGCACTGCGTACAGTTCTGGTCGCCATATTATAGAAAGGATATAGAGGCACTGGAGAGGGTGCAGAGAAGATTTACAAGGATGATACCAGAAATGCGAGGGTACACATATCAGGGAAGGATGAACAGGCTGGGTCTCTTTTCTTTTGAAAAAAAAAGGCTGAGGGGTGACCTAATAGAGGTCTTTAAAATGATGAAAGGTTTTGATAGAGTGGATACAGAGAGAATGTTTCCACTTGTGGGGAAGAGCATAACTAGAGGCCATCAATATAAGATCGCCACTGTGATATATTCTTTATAAGATCACTAAGCACACGTACACAAGATGGGCGAGAGATTCAGGCCCTCCCAAACGGTTGCACCTCCCGTTGTCGATGGATTTCACTGCCGCAGTGGGTGAGGTGGCCTCCTGCGTAAAATTCAGCTCTTTGGCATTTTTTTCCGCGCGGACCGGAAGTTGGTCATAATGGGGGCGGTAGTGCGGCAGTGAGTGCTCTCGAGTGGGGCAGTGGGGAGGGGGAGCACTCTCGAGGGGGGTAGTGGGTGAGGGGGGAGCGCTCTCGAGGGGGATAGTGGGGGGAGGTGGAAAGCTCTCGAGGGGGGCAGTGGGGGGAGGGGGAACGCACTCGAGGGGGTCAGTGGGGGGAGGGGGGAGCGCTCTCGAGTGGGGTAGTGGGGGGAGTGGGGAGCACTCTCGAGGGGGGCAGTGGGGGGGGTGAGGGCACTAGAGGGGGGAGGGGGAATGCTCTCGAGGGGGGTAGTGGGGGGAGGGGGGAGCGCTCTCGAGGGAGGCAGAGGGGGGAGCGGGAACGCTCTCGAGGGGGTTAGTGGGGGTAGCGCTCTCAAGGGGGGCAGTGGGGGGAGGGGGAGCGCTCTCGAGGAGGGCAGTGGGGGGAGAGGGGAGCGCTCTCGAGGTGGGTGGTGGGGGGAGGGGGAATGCTCTCGAGGGGGTAGTGGGGGAGGGGGAATGCTCTCGAGGGGGGCAGTGGGGGGAGGGGGAATGCTCTCGAGGGGGGTAGTGGGGGGCGGGGGGAGCGCTCTCGAGGGGGGCAGTGGGGGGAGGGGGAGCGCTCTCGAGGGGGGTAGTGGGGGGGAGGGGGAATGCTCTCGAGGGGGGTAGTGGGGGTAGTGGGGAGCACTCTCGAGGGGGGCAGTGGGGGAAGGGGAGCGCTCTTGAGGGGGGCAGTGGGGGGAGGGGGAACGCACTCGAGGGGGCAGTGGGGGGAGGGGGGAGCGCTCTCGAGTGGGGTAGTGGGGGGAGGGGGGAGCGCTCTCGAGGGGGGCAGTGGGGGGAGGGGGGAGCGCTCTCGAGGGGGGCAGTGGGGGGAGGGGGAGCGCTCTCGAGGGGGGTAGTGGGGGTAGCGCTCTCAAGGGGGGCAGTGGGGGGAGGGGGAGCGCTCTCGAGGAGGGCAGTGGGGGGAGGGGGGAGCGCTCTCGAGGTGGGTGGTGGGGGGAGGGGGAATGCTCTCGAGGGGGTAGTGGGGGGAGGGGGAATGCTCTCGAGGGGGTTAGTGGGGGAAGGGGAGCGCTCTCGAGGGGGACAGTGGGGGGAGGGGGAATGCTCTCGAGGGGGGTAGTGGGGGGAGGGGGGAGCGCTCTTGAGGGGGGCTGTGGGGGAGGGGGAATGCTCTCGAGGGGGGTAGTGGGGGGAGGGGGGACCGCTCTCAAGGCGGGCAGTGGGGGGAGGGGGGAGCGCTCTCGAGGGGAGTGGTGGGTGGGAGGGGGAATGCTCTCGAGGGGGGGGAGTGGGGAGCACTCTCGAGGGGGGCAGTGGGGGAAGGGGAGCGCTCTTGAGGGGGGCAGTGGGGGGAGGGGGGAGCACTCTCGAGGGGGGCAGTGGGGGGGGGTGAGGGCACTAAAGGGGGCAGTAGGGGGAGGGGTGAGCACACTAGGGGGGGCAGTGGGGGGAGAGGTGAGCACACTGGGGGAGGGGGAGCAGTGGAGGTGGGACACAATCTCCGCCGCTGTCAGTCACCAGCCTGGCGCTGATGATGTCACGATGCTTGTGCGCACCACGTCTCTACCCTTCACTGGAAGGGGAGGGTCGCTGCGAGCTCTACGATTATTTTAGTTCGGTCCACTGGGGGATTTTGGCTGGGCCAGCAGCCTGACACCACCGAGGGTCCGCCAGGTTGCCTATTGGTGGTCCGACCGAACCCGGGGGCATAATTGTCCGGCCGACCTGGCAGTCGGCTGACAAAAATAAAATGGTAGCCGGGGTAGTGCCGGCCTTCCCTTGAAAGGCCACCGCACCGCCATGTCTCACACACAGCGAACACAGTGCACCAACAAAAAAACTGTTGGGGGCACCGATTGGTGGGCCGAAGATTTTTTTCACCTAAACTTTGCTTGCGGTGCGGGAGATCGGCGGTGTGTGCTTTGATGACTCACTTAGGAGGGGTCGGCGGCGGCAGGGCAGAAGTGTGGACTGCCGGCAAAAGCACTGGGGAGAATTTCACCGGCAGCAGCCATTCAACTCCGCCGTGTGACGGCCGCTTTCCGACGGTAAGAGGCATTTTCGGGAGGCTGAAGTTCGTCCGCCGATGGCTCCACAGGAACTTGTCATGTGACGTTGTCACATGATCCTTTTATTATATACATCACCAATTGCATTATCGCAGTAGTCCACTAGGGGGAGCTCTGTATTACACTTCTCCCTCCTTAATGAAGAAATAATCAGAACAAAATAATCATTATACATAACTTGCATGGTTATATACAACAAAAGATTTGGGGCCTGAACTTGATCAGAGTACCGCCCACCTACCGCCCAGGCCCCGCCCACCTGCCGCCCGGGCCCCGCCCACCTGATGCCCAGGCCCCGCCCGATTCCTCAGGTCCCGCCCATCTGCCGCCCAGGCCCCGCCCACCTGCTGCCCAGGTCCCACCCGATTACTCAGGTCCCACCCAGCTGCGGCCCAGGCCCCGCCCACCTGCTGCCCAGGCCCCGCCCGATTCCTCAGGCCCCGCCCACCTGCCGCCCATGCCCCGCCCACCTGCTGCCCAGGCCCCGCCCGATTAGTCAGGTCCCGCCCAGCTGCCGCCCAGGCCCCGCTCAATTCCTCAGGTCCCGCCCACCTGCCACCCATGCCCCGCCCACCTGCTGCCCAGGCCCCGCCCGATTAGCCAGGACCCGCCCAGCTGCCGCCCAGGCCTCGCCCACCTGCTACCCAGTTCCCGCCCAACGGGAGATTCCTCGGTGAAACAACTTCCTGCCGCCCGCCCATGCCAGACGTTCCAAAAATGGGATTTTCCTCGTGCATGATCCTCTGAGATCGTGCTCCTGCCCGCCAGCAGGACCGCTGGAGGAAATGTCGTGCGAACTGGCTGTAAATCCAAAAATAAAAAAATGGCAGACCAATTGAACAAATACTGTGCTTCTGTCTTCACGAAGGAAGAAACGAATAACCTTCCGGAAGTACTATGGGACCGAGGGTCGAGTGAGAAGGAGGAACTGAAGGATATCCTTATTAGGCGGGAAATTGTATTTGGGAAATTGATGGGATTGAAGGTCAATAAATCCCCGGGGCCTGATAGTCTGAATCCCAGAGTAGTTAAGGAAGTGACCCTACAAATAGTGGATGCATTGGTGATCATTTTCCAACAGTCTATCGACTCTGGATCAGTTCCTATGGACTGGAGGGTAACTAATGTAACACCACTTTTTAAAAAAGGAGGGAGAGAGAAAACAGGTAATTATAGACCGGTTAGGCTGACATCAGTCGTGGGGAAAATGTTGGAATCAATTATTAAGGATGAAATAGCAGCCCATTTGGAAAGCAGTGACAGGATCGGACCGAGTCAGCATGGATTTATGAAAGGGAAATCATGCTTGACGAATCTTCTGGAATTTTTTGAGGATGTAACTAGTAGAGTGGACAAGGGAGAACCAGTGGATGTGGTGTATTTGGACTTTCACCAGACTGATTCCCGGGATGGCAGGACTGACATATGAGGAGAGACTGGATCAACTGGGCCTTTATACATTGGAGTTTAGAAGGATGAGAGGGGACAGGTTAGATGTGGGTAGAATGTTCCCGACGTTGGGGAAGTCCAGAACCAGGGAACATAGTCTTAGGATAAGGGGTAGGCCATTTAGGACTGAGATGAGGAGAAACTTCTTCACTCAGAGAGTTGTTAACCTGTGGAATTCCCTGCCGCAGAGAGTTGTTGAGGCCAGTTCATTGGATATATTCAAGAGGGAGTTAGATGTGGCCCTTACGGTTAAAGGGATCAAGGGGTATGGAGAGAAAGCAGGAATGGGGTACTGAGGTGAATGATCAGCCATGATCTTATTGAATGGTGGTGCAGGCTCAAAGGGCCGAATGGCCTACTCCTGCACCTATTTTCTATGTTTCTATGTTTCTAAATCGTGCGGCAGGGAGAATCGTTCAGTGTTTCAGCGCTGCACATACCACGTAGTGTCCATAGGCTGCACCATTATCACAGGCTCAGAATGATTCTCTGATTGACCTTAACCTGCACAGAATGACTTCACATATGTAAATGAAAAGTGCTCCGTTGAAGGGCAGGTGTGGTACAGGAAGCGGCAATGATTTCCGACGCAGTCAAGGCTGAATTGGATATGCACTACAAGGGTTTTTGGACCATTGCAGGCAGAGCAGAGTTATTGACAGAATGTGAGCGCACACATGGTATGAGCTTATGTCAAACTATATCGGCAATAATGAAGTCATGTAACGCTCTGTGAGGTGGCAGGATGTGATAGTGAGAACAGCATGAGCTGAAGTATATAAGACGGAAAAAGATATATAATGGTCTGCAAGGTCAGTGAGGAACATGTCATATCAGGGTGGGACTCCGCGATGGTGGACCTAACACAATGTGGATTGAAGTGCAAGCCTTAATGTGTGCCCTGTAAGTTGTGTAACTGTCTCTCATTCAATGGCAGCCTTCCTCCATTGGTCACCCTTCCTTGTTGTCGTGCAATGGCCTGATGACAGGACCCATTAAACAGTCGCATCATATGTGGAGGGCTTGGTGGTTTGCATGACATGTCCCGAAAGCATCGATTGCCACATGGTCCCGACACAGTCGGTGTTTCGCTCCACCGCACTACTGAGCCGCTCCACACTGGCAATATGCTGCTCAGCAAAGGTGGCGATGCTGACAGCTCTCCCAGCCCTGGTCTGCAGCACATCTCGAGCTCGGTCAACGCTCGTCCTCGACTACTGGACCATTTCCTGGATTGCTGTCACCCGTCCTCCATCCTCATGGGATTGTTGCATCATCCGGCGAGCTTGCAGCCTGGTGGGTTTACCAGCACGGCCTCTGCGCCTCCCAGCACTTGTTCCTGCGTCGTCCGATTCAAATCCCAAAAAGTCGGACCCGACACCAATGTTGGCCAAAGAGGTGGCACACAGGTCAGGAGGCTGGAGTCTTCCACTTGCATCTCCTCGACCTCAAGTGGTTCGAAGACTGGCACTCCTCCCTCCTCTCCCTCCGGGTCTTCGTGTCTCTGGGTGGCAGAGGTGGGTGTGGTGGATATGGGTGATCTTGGGGGGCGGGGTGGTGGTGGAGGAAGGAGCTGGTGTGTTGGGCTGCTGGCAATGTTGGGGTGGGTGTCACACTCGACCTTTGTGTGCCAGAGGTGGCTGGGGTGCATTGCTCGGTGCTGTCCGAACCAACATCTGCATGTAGAGGACAACATTTCAGTGTATGGCCGGTG